>NC_143145.1:28145000-28868333 GCF_059928025.1 Delphinapterus leucas | reverse complement strand
GTCCCCGTTTACCACAACTCTAAACGTCACCCCTCCAGCTCTCACCTGACTCCCTTCCCCGCAGTGCACACCACTCCTCTCCCCCCGGCGCTCGCGGACACTGCCATCCGCGCCCGCAAGACGTGCCCTCCTTACCTTGGTCTCCCGAAGGGGTCCCATCTCGCTGCCGCCCGCCGGCTCCTCGCGCCGCCGCTGCCGCCGTCCAGGAAGAGGCACCTGCGGGCACCGGGGCGAGGAGACTGTGCTGAGCCGGCGCGCTCTGCGGCCGCCGGCTGCTGCGGGGCCGACGCGCCGCCACCTCTGCGGCAGCTCGCGCAGGGCCCCGAGGGCACGCCCGGCCGCCCCGCCCCGGACGGACACGTGGTGCCACCGCGGCTCCCGCTCCCCTCCCCCGACCTCCCTCACCTGCCTGCCCCTTGGGAGGCGCCTCGGCGCGCCCCGCCCGCCCGACTTCGCCGCGGGCCCTGCCCACCAATTCCGCGCGCCCCTCCTTGTCTGCCGAGCCCGACCCGGAGAGGGCTTGCGGAGGCTCGGAGCATCTCCAGCAGGGTGACGCCCAACACCCCCTTTTTGGCACCTGGTATCGGGTTCGAAGAGGGTGCACGTCGCAGAGAAGAACCCAGAAAAGCTGTGACATCACTGAGAGCCAAACTGTAGAAAGGGAAAGTTTTTGCCTCGCGGCTGCTCCCTGCCCTCTCGGTTTTAAGTCAACTTACAGCTCCCCACACAATTACCTCGCAGGAGAGAGACGGGGCGGTCCCCCTCCACCCGGACCCCAGCCAAGCGAAAGCTGCACGACTGACACAGCATCTGGGTTCCGGAATCTCAAAGGCTGCGATTCTCCTTGGGGGATTTGCATCCGAAGAGCCTGGCGATGGCAGCGCAGCACCGCAGGGACAGAACGAAGAGGCCAGTTCCCGCGGGCTTGGGAAGCCAGGTTGCTGAGGGCGAGAAAGCCTTTTTCTCCAGCTCTGGCCCACAGACGCCCGGGAATGAGTACCAGGCACGCTGCTTTGGGGACACCGCACTTGAACTCAGAAAACCAGTTCAAGGCAGCACTCCACTACCTTCTAGCGAAGTGCCTATGTGCCTAAAGTTCTTGACCTCCCTGAACTTCAAGTTTATCCTCGTTAAATGAGGGATAATAATAATAATACCTACGTCAAGGATGGCTAGGAGGATTAGATGAGGAAAACAAAAAAAACAGCTATACCCAGCTGATTCAAGAGAACTTTCCAAAGGGCAGTCAAATCACGTCCAGCTCTTCTGGTCAATATTTGCTGAATCCTCTTACGTGACAGACAGAAAAAGCATTTGAGGCAGACAGATTTGTTCAAAATAGCTCAAAAACCTGTTCAGCTGAGGACGTGGAATAGGGATCATCCTTCGTCTGGGTCATGGGCCTTGATTTATTACACTTATTACTGTAGTTTCATCTGATGATGCAACTCTACATGTATAATAATTTAGACGCCCTTTATTTCAGAATTGGAGAATATTCTAAGTAGCAGTGTGGATGGGGAACAGCCCGATCGTTACACCCAGTGTTCTACACGGAAGGACTGTGATCCTTGAAAATGGTATCTGAACCTCCACCATCTCATTTGTCTGCCCTCCGAAAAGCACTTTTCTGAGTCCTCAACTTTCAAATCTAGGAATGTACAGCGTGAGTCTAGAGAGAGCCTGAAATCAGAGGATTAGTGAAAGCAGTTTGCCTCCTCTATACCCATAAAGAAGCTTTATTCCATACATGTTCATGTCTTTTCAATCTACTTAGATTTGCTAAGTGAAGTTGATAATCTTACGATTCTTTATTTTGTGGGAAGAGCTTATTAATTCATACTTGTATACCTACAGCTGTCTCAGATATGGACTTCAGGAAAGTGATGTTCCAGGATGATTCCTACAGTCTATTATTTCCAAAATTATGAGCCTGAGGACATATTCTGTGAGATAGGCTCGAACTGTTAACGTCAAACTGTTAAGGTACTTCTGAGGTCCCTCCTGAGAATTAAATCTGGGGGCCTAACAGCAGAAAACACCCTCCACGAAGGTGTCCAAGTCAGAACCTCAGAGTCATTCTTGACTTCTTCTCCTTCATGTGGCCCCGCATAGCAGAAAGCGTGAATGATCTCCACCCTACCCTAGAAATAGTGTCTTGAATCGGATTACTTCTGGCCTCTGTTTGACTGCATTTTCTTCACTTAGAGCCTAAACCGCAAACATCCTGGATTATTGCAAGAGCGGTCTAACTAAGGTTCTCTTGCTTCCAATCTTGCCTCTTATTCCTCTCTCGCCAGTTTTGCTATTTTTCCACGAGGCCAAATCGAGCCGTTCTTCTTCATTAAAACTCATTAATGATTTCTCGGTTGTCCTCCAAGTAATATTCAAACTCCTTAACGTGGCACAAATGCCTTTCATGATCTGGCTTTGTGTATCTCTCCCATCTCATTTCTTGACACTGCTCTCCTCTGGATCCTCCCTCCCTCACCACCCCTATCCACCCCTAATCCATCGCCCCTGCCACTCCCCCTCCACATACAAATGGATACCCCTTGAACTGTAGCAATTGAAGTTCTCAGGAGGTACCGTGCTCTCTTTTTCCTCTAGATGGTTGCACACTCTGGTCCCTTTGTCTAGAGCGTTTCTTGCACCTCACCCACCCATCCCCCTCAACTCCTAAAGATACATTAAGTTTCATTTTAGAAACAGCTTCTTCCAGGAAACGTCCCCTGATCCCCCAAGAAGATCAGTCCTTACATACTTCCAGGACACCTGTATTTAATTCACCCCAGGAGAGCTGTTATGATCTTCTATCAGAATCCCCTGCTTATTTGTCTGTCTTCACCAGGGATGTAGGCAGTGCCTAGTACAGGTCCTGACACAGTAGACACTCAATATATAACAGTCAAATGAATGAATGCATGAATGAGTGAATTTTCTAACCCCCTATGGGGCCCATCAGTACAGGATAAAGAACATAGACACAACTTCTGTTTAGAAAATGACTCAGATAAAGCTGCCTCCAATATTTCTTTGTATTTGATGATGGGGTGTGTGCCTTAAAAAAATCCAACATGTGTTAAGTGAAAGCCTTTACTGCAGAAATGCAGGCAGTGAGAGGCAATGCTGTAGCCCTGTTGTCACCATAGCAACCTGCTGAGGGAAAGGCTGATGATTTAGTGTTCAAACGCCTTTTAGCTCTGTACTTTTGGAACCCAAGCCTGTTTTTTATGCTGTTCTAAAAGGCAAGTTTTACAAATGCTAATATCTATCTTGCCTTTAATTTCATTCAAGTGTTTCTTACGTCATTAAGTGTCTTATAACGTTTGCATTATACCATCAAAGAGATATAATCTAATACAGTATATTATAGTCATCTTTTATCTGCTTTAAAATATTCTCTGGTTTTGTAATTTTGTGGTTTTTCCTCTAGAAATGAATGTAATGCTGATTTTTTTAGAAAATAAATAATTCAGAAGGCTGGAACCCTTCAAGATTATAAATAATATCCCTGCCCAGACCTGGGAAGAACAGGGGAGATAGGGTATTGTAGGCTGCGAGAAAAGGGATGTATTTATATAATTATGGCCCCAAATTTGGGATAAATTATTTGATTCTTTGCCTATGTGAAATTTGTAATTAAGCGATTCGTACCTTTTGTTTGCACACAACTTTATATTTTCAGAGCCCTTTCACATGTATAATCTTATTTGAGCCTCACAAAAATCCGGTGAGGCATATGTTGTCAATCCCTGAAACCAGATAAGTCATAAAGGACAGGTTTTTCTTGATAGGAACCCCCCAGACTGCAAACTTCACAGAAAAGACAATACAAAGGCACTGCCGAAGAGAAAAGGTCTGCACCATTTAACCAAGATACCTCCCCGTCTCCCGTGTCCACTCCTCCTCTCAGCTCACCTGCGTCTGCTGGGGTCTCTCGCAGACTCAGTCAGGGCTGACAAAGCCCCAGCTCCTAATCCTATCAGCCGTGCAAGCCAGTGCTACCGTCTGTCTCAGTCACCCGATGGTGGGTTATCCTCACGGCAACGAGGAGCAGCTGACGTGCCTTACAACACGTCATGAAGAAAAGAAACTGCATTCTGGGGCATCCTGGGATTTTTTTTTGTGGTGGGGTGGAGACCCGTATTTTTCTTACCAGGGAGAGAGCTGCCCGTTTTCCCGTAAGAGCGTGTGTGAGTGATCTACTCTCCTCTCATTGTATGTGTTGTTGTTGTTACTATATGGTTAAGGGATTTTGATGTTGTAAAACTGTAATGGGTAGAATTCTGCAGGATCACTCCCTGAAAAGGGGGTCCAGAGAGTACCTGAGGCAGACAGGAGAGTGGGTAACTGAGGCAAGGCTGGCTCAAACCTTTGTTGGTCCAGGTGAGGAGGTAGAGGTTAGGGGTTGGGGTCTCTGAAGGATGGTAAGGATATAGTCTTCTGCTTGCCTAATGGGGAGCGGACACGAGGTAATCCTCCCCAAAGCCGTCTGCTGTTTGTGGCCTTTTGTCCATTTGTGAGAATAGGGGAAGAGATTAGCCAAAGACACAGGTATGGTGACTGTATTGAGCAAACTGGGGAAACATGGATGGACAAGTCGGTGTTTACTCCTTGGGACAGTAGATTGGAATGATTAAAATCAAGATGCTCTGGAAAGTATGAGTGTAAAGGTTGTCATCCAGATAGGAGAAACCAAGCCTTGACATTTATCTAATGAGATGATTCAAATGATGGGACAAGACAGGGAGATGTGTGGATCTACAGACTTACAGAAAAGGCAAAGGAAGTTAGTTATCTGTAAGGTCAACATAGGAAGGCCTAAATCCAGAGGCTGAATTCTGGACCTGAGAGAAAATCACCTTCCTTTCCCAGGAGACCAAGGGACCAGACGGTATGAGAAGGACAGGGCCTTTGAAAGCTACCTGAGCCCAGCAGGGTAGCTAGCCTCCTAGAGGGATAAGGAGTGAAGGCTGAGATTCTCCTCAGACTTGGCAGGGGTAGAACAGGTATCTCAGGTTAGAGGCTCTGAGGGATTCATTCAGCATCCCATAGTCTAGGCTCAGAAAAAAATTTATAATCTGGGTTCTCAGGAAGCACATCTGTGGCTAGATTTGAGTTACATAAGGATAAAAGAATCTGTTCTCCATTATATGATTTATTTCCATGAATTTGCACTTCTTTTCCCTTCAATTTTCTAGTAAAAATGTTTTCAAATTTTTAACAATAATTCTGCCTTTATTTTTGCTAAAAGATTGGGGTGGAAAGGAGGATTTTGAGATTGTCTACTGGAAGGACAAGAGCAGTATTGCAAAATGGGGCAGAGCGCCCCTAGGGGCCAACTGCTATGATGGCAGCTACAGAAGCCCAGGGGAAACCTGGAAGCACCAGACAGCTGCACTGCTGGTGGCGGGTGGAGGTATTACCTCTGCAGTTGTGGAGCTCAGGAGACTTGTTTCTGCTTTATTTACACCTCCTAGGCCATTCCTATGAACCATTTTCCTTTATTACCAGAAATCTTGTGACCTACTGATTAAACTCAGCCCTTGCTATGTAATTGTAGCTCCTCTCAAATCCACAGCAGAAAAATCTGTACGAAGATAAATCCAGAATTTGGGAATCTGGCTTATGTTGTTTCATCTGCCCATGTGTCCCTTCTAGTTATTTCTAGAATGCTGTTTCATCAAAGAGAAAAAATGCTTTAAAAAAAGGTAACTTTAATATTTTCTTTTTAAAGGTACTAAAACCACATCGTCAAAATTTTGGCAATTAAAAGAAAAATATTACTCATCATCTCATTGCCCTAACATCAATTATCCATATTCCTTCTGTTAGCATTTTCGTGTACTTACTTTCAGGCTTATCTACTGTGCATCAAAATAGCACTATTAAAATGAGAATACGATTCGAAGTAACATATGGCATTTTAGGCCTTTGATGCCATCTCATCTGGCTGTTTCTGGATGGCTAGCACACATACCCACTGTTCTCCCATGAAGTTAGTCACCTTCTGTTTGTCTTCTGATTGCGCACTAATCTGAGATACGAGGCTCTCAGCTCGCTGACCAACAGCTCGGGCTGCTGCTGGAAGCTCAGAGCACAAGGATGGCTTCCCAGGTCTCTGGTGTCAACTGCACTGGCCAAAAGTTTCAGGAAGAGCTGCCGGTGGGGGAGAATTAGCAAATTCCAGACTGGAGAAATGACCTCAATTCAGAAGTTGGTACAAAAACAACCGTGTCCCTTTCTATTCAAAATCCCAGCGTCTGGCTTGCCATAATGTGATGTTAATTCAAGGGAGAGCAGGAAAGTGAGATGACGTTCTCAAAGTTTGCCAAGAGATCTGTGGTGGAAAAATGTAGTTTAATAAAGGACGTGGATTCTCAAGTCCTGAAGGCCCAGATTTGACTCCTTTGCCTCTTTCTGACTGCGTGACCTTAGAAAAGTTGTTTAGCCCCTCTAGGACTCAGCAGGTGATAAGTACATGTTAGTTAAAAAAAAGAAGGAAGGGAGGAGGGAAGGAAAGAAGAAAGGTCAGGTCTCACCAGTTAATGTCTCTGGGCAAATGAACTTCTCTGATCCTCATTTTCTCACATATAAAATGGGCCTAATAACAGTAATCAGTTCATACTACTGTTGTTAAGATCAGACAAGAATACATGCAAAGTCTATCATTTATGTCTGGCACATGGTTGGAGCTTAACAGATATCCTCTCTCCCTCAGGACCAAACCATTCCAACCACTACTGTTGCTACCTGCTTGCTTGTTTTCCATTCTCCTCATCCTAAAGATTTTTATTTTAACGGTCATTAAAGGGAAACAATAAATTTTCCCCAGATGACTTATGATATAATGTGAGAAATGATTTCTCATTAGAAAAGAAGTTGACAGAACTTTTCTTCCCAAAGGTAGATGGAAAAGGTTACAGTAGATGGCATGAAAAATGGCCAGATACCTATCATTCATTCATTCATACATTCGTTCATCCATCGATATTGTTTTGTTCCTATTCTGAGTCAGACACTGGCTTAGACACTGGTTCGAGAGCCTTCAAAAATGAACAGTGTTTCCTGTCCTCAAGTATCTCACAGTCTAATTAATAGAGATATGGGTATGGCCATCAAATGTTACACTATTCATTGTGTTAACGTCATGACTTGCCAGCATCCGAATTAGACTGGAGTTTGAGATTTCCAGGGGTGAGTTTTGAGATAAATTTTGAGGGATGAAAAGATACTATTATAATTTTGGCTCCTTCAGAATCCCTTTCTCTTGATCTCTCCTCTCTTCTTCTTTCCGCTCCCTTCCCCTCCCTCACCTTGTCCTCCTTCCCCCTCCACCTTATTTCCACTTTGAGAGACTTCTGCTGCCCTAATTGTTAATTAGCTCTATTATTAAAAAATTCAAGAACACCATGTTATACTGCCACCTGTTGGCTCATTAGTAAATTTCTCTTCTGACAGGTAGTTTCTTTGGTTTGCAACAAAGTTTTCAGAACAGACCTTAGTAGTGCCTTTATTGAAACTTTCAGCACTTTCAGAAAACTTTCATAGTTTAAGGTTACACAGAACTGAACACCAATGAATAGCATCAATATTCAGTGGGTATAGGATAATGCGCATGTGCTTTGTGGTCTGAAAAGACAATAGTCCAAAGCTCCTTTCTTCTTTTGACCTGCCAAGCCACTGTAGACAAGCAAGATAAGTCATATGCAGTCATATGGTAAAGTCATATTCAGATAGTCCCTACCTTATATATTCCAAGGTGTATTTTTGAAATTAATAGACTTTATTATTATTTTTTTTTGGAGCAGTTTTAGGTTTACAGAAAAACTAAGCAGAAGGTACAGAGTTCCCATATACCCCTTCATTAAGGTCTACTTTTTTTACTTTTTATCTTTGGGCACCATCCATTCCCTGTCTACCTGATTGATTTAAGTATGATTATATATGATTATACTCTACTTCTAAAGAAGGTTCGAGCAAGTGCCTGTCAAACGGATCTATACACCTCAGTCTTCCCCTGCCCTGCCCATACCCCTGACCCATCTCATCTGGTTTACCTCCGAGGTCTTCTAGATCTCCATGGTTGACTAAACACCAAGACTTATGGATCCTTCTTGGATAGCCTTAAAAGCATGACCTCTCCTCTGGCCTGAAACTGAGCATGAGGAAACCACACAACCCTGAAAATGAATGACATGGCTAGCACTGGCCTTCTAACTGCAGTGGGGTCTCAGGGCTGCCTGCAATCATTTTATGCTCCCTAGTTAACATAAATTCTCTCCTATTCTTTATAGGGTCTATTTGACACCTTCTTTATATTTCAAACCTACCAGCCTACCACCTCATCTCAGGCTGTGCAGATGCCCTTCTCTCCTGACTGACTGACAAAATAGAAGCTATTAAGAGAATTCTCTCAGTCTCCTGCCTCCAAACCTATAAATTCACCTACCTCCATCCCATCCTTTCCATATCCGGTCCTGTAGAATGGAAGTTGTCCCTCTTCTGTACAAGGGTAGTTCCTTTATCTGGGCTTTGGATCCCACTCTTTTCCACCTCTTAAGCAAAGTTATCCCATCAGTTAGTCCTTCCAACTCCCCAGGTTTCTACTTCCTTATCTGAAAAACGGAATAATCACAGTACCTACCTGTGAGCATCAAAGGAGTTACTAAGCATGAAGAACTTGGAAGAGTGCCTAGTATATACCGAGCATTTAGTGAGTGTTAGCTGTTATTATTAGCTATTATACTTTTTTCGGATAACTTTAACCTACTTTTCTATCAGACACTTCACATCAGCATTTAAACATGCTGAAACCTTTCCCAAGGAAATAAGTTACTCTCTGAACTCTTGTACCTTTCTAGTACTACCCAGTTGTACCTTTCTAGTACTACCCAGTTGCTTCTCCCCATTCCTCCATACAGGAGTCTGTATTCCTGGGTCTCACATTCCCTGCCCCTTCACCCAACCCACTCCACTCATGCACCTGTACCCACCATTCTACCAAACAGCTCTTGCCCAAAGTAAAAATTACTTCCATGTGGTTAAATCTAATGGCTAGTTTTTATCTTAACCTTGATCTCTCATCAGTCTTTGGCATAGATAAACACTCCCACATTTTTGAAACCAAATTTCCTTCTGTAACACAGCCCTCCTGTGTTTTCCCACTGACCCAGTATCCTTTTAGGCCATTTCTTAAATGTTGGTGTTCCTCAGCCTAGCCCTGACCTTCTTATGTTTTCATCCTACCTTCCCTCCCTGGGTAACATCTTTCTTTTCAATTGTTTCAATTACTGTTTATACACAGATCTTCCATAAATTCTATAAATCTTTATTCCATAACTATCCCGTAATCCAACTGGATATCTCAGGGTCCAAAACTCACTATATTCCAATTGAATTCATCATACTTCCTCTAAAAGCTGATCTTTTTTCCTGTGTTCCTTAAGTTAATAAATGCCATCCTCGTGCGGACTCAGGAAGCTGGGTGACACTGTCAACTCTTCTCTCTCTGTCACCTTTACAGCAAATTGGAACCTAACTCATACCTGTTCTACCTCTTAATTATCTTTAAAATGTGTTCATTTTTCTACCATTTCTTGCTGCCTGGATTTCTAACCCTGCGCACAGACTTGTCCCTTTGGTACATTTTTAAACCATAGCCAGAATGATGTCTTTAAAGTGCAAATCTGATCATCCCCTACCTTGGCCCCAGCTGAAACCCTTCTATGCTCACTATCGCCCTCAAGATAAAGTTCATACGCTAACTTATGGCTTACAAGATCTCGCATGATCTAATCGTTGCATTCTAACTTTGACTTTCACCAATGGTTTTCCTTCTGTTTACAACACTTCCCAATCTCAAACCTCTACCTCCCACCACCACCATCCTGTTCCTATTGCCCTCCAGATGTATTCACTGGAAAATCTGATTTGTTAGAGGCATGCAATTTACTCCAGCCTTGAGTGTGAAATAGAAGAGAATGATTTCTGGTCTTGAAATGCTTTCTGCTGGAACTATATGGGTGTATAGTATTATGGCAAGATAAAGCCATATTAAAGATATGGTAAACATAGAAGCTGTGTTAGCTTTTGGGTTTGTTATATGAATTGAAGAGCAATTCAAAAGAATTTTTTAGTGATCAAGTGAAATAATGAGTTCCAAACTGTTATAATTTGAATAGCTTCTGCCATAGAAAATACATTTCATCTTATTTATTATAAAATATTAGGCTTAGCTTCATTATTTTAATGAACTCACTTCTCTTAGGTGAGAATTCAAAGAATTCTCTTTGCAAATGCACTCCCATGATTCTTTCTTATAGTTTTTCCTCTTGTTTTCCCCTACCACTTATTTGACTTTTATTATTAAAACAGAAAACAATTCTAGATTAGGATCTATTTTTTTAAAAAGACAGTGGTGTTTGTATTTTTAAATATTCATATGGTTGCATTGCTATATTTTTATTGTTATAATAAACTCAGTAAAATGCAACCTTTTCAAATAAATATAAGATTTTAGCAGATCTATTTTGAAACTCGGCAAGATTTTTAATATAATCGTTACTTGGGAAGAGAATATTAGAAAACTCCACATTACAAACGCTTTTAAAATACACTTGAGAGCTGCCGATTTCCTAATGCTTCAGTTACTAAATATAGAAGTGTGAATTTGTTAAGACCAGTGTGCTTACGTCTCCCATGGTAAACAACTGGGTTTTTTTTTTGTATATAAATTACTATTTTTTTCCTGCCTGTGCTGATGTCAGTATTTCTCTCCACAGAGTTCTAAATTCAGAAGTATTTCCATAGAAAAGGACTATATTGAAATATTGCAAATGGAGAATAAACATAGACCTAAGAACCTTCTAGCTTTCATTTTTGGCCTTTAATTATGCAATAATGGATATCTGAAAAATATTGTTTTAAAATAAGAAAATTATTCATCACTAGATACAATGGAACCAAAGCAAATAATAATTAGGCAGTTTCTGTAATTTCACCTAAGAATTGCCTTACAGAGTTATACTTTTACAGCTGTAAATCCTATCCTGTGAATTCCACACGTTTTATAAATAAGTGATTTTATTTATTCAACAAATATTCACTGAGCCTTTCTTGGCTATGTACCAAGAACTCCAGTAAATATTAGGAGAAATTTAAATAGTTTGCCTTGGTAGCAGTAATAGGTATGATTTTTAATTTCATTTTGTGCCCTTGCACGGGGTCCTAAGTAGGGTTTAGACTGTTATATGGCCATGGAGAATAAAGGTAGAACGAAGAACTCCACCCAAATATTTAAGCCATGCTGCATCCTTTTGGGCAACCTTTAAATAACAAAATAAAATATGATGATTTTAACACAGGATAATGACATGATCTGTTTAATATTAATACT
The DNA here is from genome assembly GCF_059928025.1 of Delphinapterus leucas. Taxonomy (NCBI): domain Eukaryota; kingdom Metazoa; phylum Chordata; class Mammalia; order Artiodactyla; family Monodontidae; genus Delphinapterus; species Delphinapterus leucas. The sequence continues at coordinate 28,856,932 of NC_143145.1, read as the reverse complement.
TCAATTTCTATTTTTAACCTATATTTTAAGAAAGCAAGAATGAAAATACAGAAAAATAACCATGACAAAAGAATGCTACTTATTAATATATGACATATGCTGTATTTTTTTCTTTATAATTAAGAAATACGGTCAAGTGAAAATCAAGCAAGTCTTTTTTTCCCCCTTGGTTGAATCCCTTGAATTCCTTTTCTACAGAGTGCTGCTATTTCTATAAACATTACAAACTAAATGGACACACAACAACGCTTAATGGTAGGAAATGTACTCACTTCATTTTATTTTGCTCTATTATTACACTTTACTGCAGACTAGTCACTTGTCCATACTTTACAAACATAGGCAGAGATAATGGTGATTTACAGAGGGGGTCTGAGCACAAAATGCTGTTTCTTTTTTATCAGAAGGAAGACGGTTCTCCTTCAAAACTGAGGTTTTCTGATGGTCTTTTGCCAAAGGCTAATTTGTTTGTTCTGGTGAGTTTTAATAAGAAAAGTTTGACAGCACGTCTGCAGTTATATACTCCTGGCATTGGGCCTTCCATAGAAATGTGCATTAGATACTCAAGCCCTGTCTCAAGCATTCTATTCCTGTAACCTTACTTCATCCGTTCCTTTCCACTGTAGCCACTGAAACTGGAAATGACTGCAGAATACAAATCATATGATAAATATTGGGGAAAAAGTCTTTGTAGTTTTTCAGCACCACTGCCAAACTTCTTGCCTAGGGAGCTGTGGGAGGCTTTTCAACCTGAAACCTGTGAGCAGTCCCATTCTCTGGCCAACTGGGAAGCAGCCACATGATTTTATGGCAGCAGCCCTTCTAAAGGATTAATAAACATTTCAAGTTCTTTGACTGCATATGCTTTTAAGGCATGCTCATGGCTGGGCCTATACTTATATCCAATCATTTTAAACACTGGGATGCACCTTCTTTATGAATATCCCCAAAATGTGACACACACAGTTTTAAATAACATTGTTATAAATGAGGACTCTTTCCCTGAAATTTTTCATCACAACACTATCCCCCATTTTGTCTGATCCTATTGAAGGATACATCTTGGGGTTTCTTTCTGCATTCACCAGTAAGTCACTGAGTGGAAGACAATGCCGTTTGGAGAGTAGGTCTAACATCTCAATGATGAGTGGAGGTGTAGGACAAGTCTTGCTAGTTAACATCTTCAGGTAGCACTGGATTCTCACTTGTAGGCCTGAACTTACGATTTTCTCAGTGACTATGCTTTTAAACAGAGGCTCTCACACAGGGAATCTATGAAGGAGGGCTGTGTCTGCCCTGTTTTTATGCTCTAACCAGTGCATTCCATCTGCTTTCTTCAGTGATGTTAAGCAGTCTTTCAGAAAATCTGCTAAAGTTTTTTTTTTTTTTTTTTAACATCTTTATTGGGGTATAATTGCTTTACAATGGTATATTAGTTTCTGCTTTATAACAAAGTGAGTCAGCTATACATATGCATATATCCCCATACCGCCTCAAAAATATGGAACACTTCATGAATTTGCGTGTCATCCTTGCGCACAGGCCACGCTAATCTTCTCTGTATCGTTCCAATTTTAGTATATGTGCTGCCGAAGCGAGCACTCTGCTAAAGTTTTTAACTCACGAAGACAAATGGGAGCTGTTTGATATGTTATAAGGAGAGGCAAGTGGGACTTCCCTAGTGGCCCAGTGGTTAAGAATCTGCCTGCCAATGCAGGGGACACGAGTTCGAGCCCTGGTCTGGGAAGATCCCACATGCCACGGAGCAACTAAGCCCGTGCGCCACGACTGCTGAGCCTGCACTCTAGAGCCCACGAACCACAACTACTGAAGCCTGCACACCTAGAACCTGTGCTCTGCAACAAGAGAAGCCACCGCATTGAGAAGCCCGCACACCACCACGAAGAGTAGCTCTGGCTCGCAGCAACTGGAGAAAGCCCGCATGCAGCAATGAAGACCCAACACAGCCAAAAATAAATAAATAAATAAATTGTTTTTAAAAAGAGAGAGGTAAGTGTGGCAAAAAGGGCAACAAAGCCAGTGTTTTACAGGCGTTAGAAGCTCCTAGCTCTCTAAATGGTGACTAAGATGAAGGTATTGAAACTCAGAAGGGCATTTTCTGCTTCAGCAGGTCAGGGACTTCTCCATTTGGAGAGTAGAGTTAATACCCATTAAACCATTATGCTTGTTATTTACATCTCCACTCCAAGCTCTGAGACTGTGTCAAGAATTATATTTTCTTCAAACCTTGTATTCACCTGCTTGGTCTCTTTTAAACTCAATAACTTAACATTTGGCAAAGGAGTCTTACCCACATAGAATGTATACATCATTTCACGCACTTGTGTTTTCAGACCTGTTAATAAGGATGGAAAAGTACTGGGTTTACCGAACAGTGAACATTAGATCATGCTTGACAACTTTCTCAATGATGTGGGTGAGCCTTATGTGTACTTTCAGCAAAGTAGTCTTGCCCAAGTCTACTCCATGATGGACTTCCATTTGGGCAATGAGAGGAAATCAGCCAAGGGAATTTCCAGTTTGGCCGTTGTGTAGGCAATAACAAACAACTTGACAGTCTGCTGCCTTTTGTTTGTCCCGACACCGATACGACTTCTAGTCATGATTGCCAGTTTGAGGTTCTTCAGTGTAACGGGGTAGAGACTTTAAAAACGGATAGCTCTTTGATGCAGTTCACTGCCTATGTGTTTATTTACATTGTCCTTTTTCAGTGAGGAGCCCACGATGTCAACAAAGGCAGCACTGTGTTTCACAGTGGCCCATTTTGAATTTGTTCCTTTGTACACAGAGAACAATAAGTTTTACCAACCACAACCCCATCGCCAGATGCATAAGAGCTCTTCACCTCTACCTGCCATTTCTTAACCTCCCCACACGAAGAACCATTCTGCTCTTCCCTTCTACTCCTGTTTTTCACTTAGTAATTATCCTCTCTTCTAAATCTTATAGATCTTCTGTGCATGAGAAAGGGAACATATATATTTACTATTAATTTGCTTTAGAAACAGAGGTGGGTGTTTTAGTAAAGCTGTGTCTCAAAGTCAGTTTTTTAAAAATTATATTGATAAGAACTAAGTACATTTTTCATGTGAAAATATAAGTGCTACATGGAAAAGGACAAAAAAATAGTTCTGCTTCTATATCAGCCTGAATGTTTATGAATCAAGCAGCCAATTAGTTAATTAGCCAAATCGTTCTCATGAAATGACTCTAAAATATACCGAATTCTGAACCGTCTTCTGGCAGTATCCATTTGGCTTCATTTATTTAATAAGAAATATAGAGAAAGACATTTTTCCACATTGATTTGAAATTTAAAATAAAACCAGAACCATATTTTTGGTTTCCAGATCCAAACGTAAAAGCCCTTTTTCTTGTTAGGCTAGGAAGGAAGTTGGTCCACAGTTATCTGTAAATTCTTTCATATTTTTCCCCCATTTACAGTTATAATGAATGGGTTCCATCAGCATGATAGTGAGAAGTTACAAGTTATTTTAACAGCTACCTCATTATTTATATCTGTTGGAAAGATGAGTGTAGCACCAACTTTCTGGACTGTGTACTTGGCTCTGTTAGTATCATGTCTTTTCTCAAAAAATCCAATTGGGGTTCCCAGCTGTTGTCTGATATTTTAATATTCACACTCACCATTTTTCAGTGTTAAGGTTTATTTTCTATGGCTCAAATGAGAATATATTTCCAAGTCTAGAGTGGCCAGTTTGTTTGTTTGTAAGAGTATTATCTGTTCAAACAGAAGAAAACCTTTAATTCAAGGTTAAAGAAAGCAATAAAGTGATTTAACATGAAAATATAGGAATTAATAACAGGAAAATATAGGAATTAATATAGGTTATTAATTAATAACCTAAATAAATATCAATAAGACACATTAATTACCACTATTTTCTACTCACTTGACAAGGATTCATAAATATTTTTGACATTATTATTTGACTCTAATCTCCAAATTATTTCTCACTAAGCAAATGTTTATTGGGTATATATTCTGACTCAGATACTACTTTTACTTTTGACATATAAAAGGGAGGTCCTCATTCCATAGTGGGTGGAGGTTGGAAAGATATGAACTCCTTTGTTAAGAAATATACAGAAAGGAAATTCTGGAAACATACAGAGAACATAGACCTGTCCACATACAAATCGAAAGTAGCTGACTCTGTAAATGCTATGAAATTCTCCATATCATATCCCAAGAACCATAAGAAAAACAGGAGAAAGTTGATGCTAAAGTAAAAAAAAAAAAAAAAAAAAAAAGGAAACCTAAAATGGTACAACAAGGGTGAGGACATTGCATGAAGAAACTAAATCTACAAGGGTTCAAATCCAGAAAGGGAACAGCTGAGTGGGTTTTGGACAGAAGTGTGTACACCATCAAGTGTACAGACACAGTGATCTCAGGCTTGTCCACTCAGCACATACTGGAATATGAGTATTGAGGTAGCACCTCCTGACTCCTGAGAAAGTCAAGACAAAGCCAGGTGTCTTTGAAGGGCAGAGAAGTTCCCTGGTTGGGGTAGAGAACAGTTAAACTGAGTGTGGAAAGGAAATGCTTAAGTGACAATTTGTACATTAAAAAATATTTACAAATATTTATTTGTAAATAAAAATTATTTACAAATATTTATTATTTGCAAATAAAAATATATTTAATATATGGAATGAAACCAGTGCCATAATTTAGCTCCTAAATCAGATGTCTGGTACCACCGATGTAAATGCAGTGAGAATGAGAGATCCATAATGCGGGTTTAGACCGTGGTGCCCTTCTTTCATGCCCAGTGCATTGTAACAGAGTGTGTTTTACATGAGCCTGGATAATATAGAATAGTTTTAACTCAACAGAATGGAGAAATGGCTTTTAAAAGTCCTCTGCCAAAGGACTGCAGCCTGAAGTTCATGCTGGTAGTTCAAGGAGAAGCAACCAGAAAATCATACAGTTGCCTCTTCCTCCAGTATGAATTCTTCATCAGCTACCTTACTAAGTGAAAACAATGGAGAATAAGTTACACATACCAAGGGTGTATGCTCAGAAGTTTTGTTATAATAGAGGTGTGTGACAGACCACTGGTCTAGGGTCATATAACATGAAATACCAATATGCCTGCTTAAAAAGTCATTACCTCCAAGAAGTAATACCTATGGAATAATTGCAATCTTTGGTACCTCAGCTGTATGCTCTTCTCCTGAGAACTTTTGATTTCACTGTAATCCTTACTGTAAAATTTAGATCTCCAGTTTGTCCAAGCTGAGGTCTTTCATCTCCAAATCTCACCTGGAGATGTCTACTTGGAAATACTGTTGTCCCAAACCCAAATTAGCTTCTCATCCCAAGTTTACCATTGTCACCCTCATTTCTTTAGGGTGTGAGACAGAAAAAAGCATAGAAGTTAAGAGTATGGTATTTGGATCTAGGCTGCCTAGATTAAAATTTCCGCTCAGCTGTGACTTTCGACAAATTACATTCTTTCAATGAATTTTTGTTTCCTCATTTATAAAATGGGAGAAGCATTAGTACTTACATCAATAACCACATCATGAAACTCTGGAAAACCCACACAAAACACTGTCTAGCACAGAGCAAATGTTCAAAAACATTAGCTATTATTATTTTTTAATCTGTGCTCAAAACCCTGGCGTCATTTTGGACCATCCCACCCACATTTTTAATCTCCTGTCTCCCATCAGTCACCAAGTCCTGTCTGTCCTCCTCTTAAAAGCTGTTCCTGGTCTAATCCCATGGCCACTGCCCTAGAGAGACACTCATCCTTCCAATTTAGGTTAAAGCCAACAGTCTCTGGTGTGGTATTCCTTAGGCAGCCTCTCCCCAACTCTATATATGAATCTAATCTATATACGACTCTAGAACAGGATTCATTAGCACATTAGCATAGGATTCATCTTGTAGATCCTCTCCTCAAAAATCTTCTAGGGCCCTCTGGTCTCTACCAGACATTGTGTAAACCATGCCCTTGGCTTTAATAGCCTTCAAAGTTGGCTTTACTTTGCAAACTTCCTTTGTATCCCAGCCTGCTTTCATTTCCCATTTTCTGAAGTATGTGTTTCACAGAATTTAGCACCAATTCTCCATTTGTTGTCTAATTATCTGTTTGTCTTTCCTTCTCAATCCTGAAGGCAAAAGAAGTATGTATTTTACTTTCTTTTTACCCTCCCAAAGTACCTGGCCCCAAACATAGTAAACAGGTTGTAAATACACACTTATTGATCAGTTGATTAAAACACATGCAATATCGGGACTTCCATGGTGGCGGCAGTGGTTAAGATTCCGCCTGCCAATGCAGGGGACACGGGTTTGAGCCCTGGTCCGGGAAGACCCCACATGCCACGGAGCAACTTAAGCCCACGAGCCACAACTACTGAAGCCCGTGCGCCTAGAGCCCGTGCTCCAACAAGAGAAGCCACCGCAATGAGAAGCCCGCGCACTGCGACAAAGAGTAGCCCCATAAATTACAAAAACAACATATGCAATATGGAAAAGTCATGGATGAGATTTATCATGGGTTATTAATGAAAACTTGGATACTGAGATACACTCTTGATTTTTAGGTGGAAATCAAGAAAACAGCTACTCTCTTCTTCAATATGATATTTAACACCACTGTCTGGGAGTCCACAAATATAAATGAATTATGCCAGGCACTAGAAATACAAACAGGCAGAAAACAGAGTCTTTTCTCAGTCTCCTTCATTCATATTCTATCTGGGGGTGGGAAGGTCAAGTTCATAAATATATATGAATAAAACAAGGACATAAAGGGCAGATATAGGGACAATAAAAGATAGAATGGGATAGAATAGTCTTTGGATCACACCTAACGTGACATTTCTTAGGTATCCTGTTTAACCCTTATGAGTGGCTTAAATATTCTAATTTTGATTAGTCAATGCATGTGTGTATAATAGTAACGAAACAATTAGGTTTTTGAATTTGGCCACTGAGTGCATATTTTTGAAAAAAAATGAGTTGTCATTAACACATGGCAAGCTGGTGTCTGATGGAGGTGCTTTTTACATCACAATTAAAACGTTTCTGGTGGTACTTTATCATTCATCTTTGGCTTTCCTTCTCCCTAGTTTATTTTTTACTTAAAGTTCTCTTTTTTACTCTCATTTTCTAATCTTCGATTTGACTCCCAGCTCATATTCTCCAGAGATTTTACCCCTTTTGACCTCAAAGATATATCAGAGGTATTTATTGGCTTTGTTTAGTGTTGCCGATACTTTTCCACACTCAGCAGGTTAGAATGTCCTGCACTTCTACCACTAATTAGAGTTTAAATTTGAAAGTATTGTGCAAGTATTGTGCCAAGTAAGAACTATAAGGTTTAGTGCACTGGAATGTCCAATTAGTATCGCTCTTAGCATTAACAGGACTAATTAATACAAATGAGGTATGATCACTTGATATATTAAACTAAATCAACAGGTAATTTTACAAAGCACTAACTAAGATTATTTCTGGCTTCGATGAATCACATACAGTATATGTTAGGAAACACCAACTAAATTTTGAAAATTTAAGTAAAGGCATATGATTTATATAATGGCTAGAATCAAGAGGGGAAAAAAGCCCCAATAGAATATGTGCTGATTAGTGTTATATGCATTATTTTTCAAAGTCTGTTACTCAGTAACTCAGTCCTATAAAATGCTTGGTGAAAAAAATATATACTCCATTGTCAAAAAGGACTGGGAAACGCTATATACCAAGTGGCTCTTTAAAAATTCCCAATACAGATGAAGGGCCCTGAGAAGTCCTACAATAAACAGACCAATTTGACTTCCTTTAAGTCAGTATTTCCCTAATTCATTTAACCATGGAACTTTTTTTCTTAGAAAACGTAACTCTGGCAGTCCCAGTGTCGAAGAAGCACACTTCGAGAAAGGCCGGTACAGATTAAGTGCTAAAGAGTTCAGAAGTGAAAGAGGCCACTTGCAGTTGGGGAGAACCACTATGAAGAAGGAGCATAGTCTCCGGACTCGCAGGCTCAGCGGCTATGGCTCACGGGCCCAGCCGCTCCGCGGCATGTGGGATCTTCCCGGACCCGGGCACGAACCTGTGTCCCCTGCATCAGCAGGCGGACTCTCAACCACTGTGCCACCAGGGAAGCCCAAGAAGGAATGTTTCTGAGTTAGATCTTGAAGACTGTGGTGAAGATGAGGCAGGGGAGGCATCTCAGACAAAGAGAACATTGTGAGCAGAAAGATATACAGGAAAGAGCCCTGTAGGAAAGGCGTAGGAAGGAAGGTTTGGAAGAACCTGTCTGCGGGAAGCAGAAGGTTCCTATAGGGAAGAAATGGGCGCTAACACTAGGAAAATGATACTACATAGTAGAATGGTTAGCAAACTATGTATTCTTATGCATTTTCCCCTCATATTATCATAATTTCTTACATGCTCATTTGATCATGAAAGTGGTTACTTAATTAAAACTTGAATGGTCTAGGCCAGCACTAGACCATGTCCAATAAAAATAATCAGCTACAAATGTACTTTTAAACCTTCTAGCAGCAACATTTAAAAAATAAAAAGAACCAAATTAACTTAATTTTAAAACATATTTTATTCAACTCAACATATCCAAAACGTTATCATATCAACATGTCGGAATTCCCTGGCAGTCCAGTGGTTAAGACTCTGTGCTTTCACTGCAGAGGGGGCCTGGGTTCAACCCCTGGTGGGGGAACCAAGATCCAGCAAGCCATGTGGCCCAGCCAAAAAAACCCAAAAAACATGTCATCAATATAAAAATTGTTAATGGAATTTTTCTCTTTTGGCCAAGTCTTCAAAATCCAGCTTGTATTTTACAATTATAACAGATTTCAATTCAGCCTAGTGACATTTCAAGGCCTCCATCATAACCACATGGCTAGTTCTACCATATTGGACAGGACAGGTTTATACACTAGCATAAATTAGCTGGATAAAGCAGTCAATTTGGATATCTTTTCAGTAACTTTAATTATGATTGAAAGTTTTAAATTCTTGAAGATTAAATCGGTAAGACATATTTGCTTTACCAGTTTTTGAAATTTATGTTTTATTTTTTGGCTGGATTTGAAATAGGCAAATTAGGTGTAAGTATAGATTAAAAATGAAAATTTCCATTTTCCCTCCAAATCAGCTTATTAATAGAAATAAATTACCTTCTAGCTCTCTTATGGCTCTCTTTCAGCTACTAATAAGTTAAGAGAAGTCAGTAGATTTGTGAAAGTTAAACACGAAGGCTCTGCTACATATGCCAGTTGATTTGTAGCCACATACATGCTCTGTGAAACTATTTTTCAGAGTTTTAAAAATTTTAAATGATTCCTCCTGCTGGTGCAGTTTCTTTACACTTCATCACATTTCTAAATAAGTGATCGTGTAACTGAAGATTTCATGTCCCGAAGGCATTATACCAATACTTCCAAATGTTCCTACTTAAAACACAAAGCAGTTTCATTCACACTTCCCATTTTTGATTGCACTAAAGCCATTTGGAGTGGGGGGGGGGGAAGGAAAAGCTTGACACCTGCTCTCCTGTTTTTGTTTTCTACAAATTGTCTTTACTGAGAGGTTGTAAGTTTCCAAAGCACATTTAATACCCATCAGAAACTGACTGAATATGGCACATTCTTTAAATGGAAGCCCTGGAAAATCTGCTGTTTTAAAAAGGGAAGATGAACGCCAAGGCAACTGCTGTGCTTCTTAGTAGAGAGCTCTTCTCTAAACCACCAATGTGGACTAGGAATAGAAATAGGAAAATATCCAAGGACACAACATAGTCTTTGAAAGTTCACGGCTTTATTCCAGGGTTTCTGAGCAGCAGTGCTATTAACATACTTGGCCTGATAATTCTCTGTTGTCGGGGTGGTGGGGTGGGGAGGGATGTTCTTTAACTGTGTGACGTTGAGAAGCATCTCCAGCCTCTATTCACTAGATTCCAGTAGCATCACCCACCCCCCCGTCTGTCCTCAAACAGGTCTTGACAAATCAAAAATGTCTCCAGACATTGCCAAATGTCCCCTGGGGCACACAATTGTCCCTGATTGAGAACTACTACTCTATTCAAAGTCTGAAAATTATATATTTACAAGTATTAGTGTGAGCTCCAGTTTCAGAGTACAAATCCATTAATATTATTATCTATATCTGCTTTTCCTAAGAGCATGTAACCTTTGGAAAATAGATTAGATTTACATAATAATCTCTCGTGTCCCACCTCTTCAATCTCAATGATCTTGTTTTAGCTTGCTCTCTAATTTAAAGTTAAATATCCCACATCATTTTTACCGGGAACTGATATACCATAATGATAATGTAGACTTTCATACACAACCATTATATGAAATAGAGAGTGAAAAGATGTAGCAGCTTGAAACCCCTTAGATATATTTCAGGGTATTTATTGAAATTGTTTTTGTAATGACCTGCATTCCCTAAATAAACAAGAAAGGGACTAAAACTTCACTACCATCAACTTGGTAACTTTTGGTAGTACCACAAAGAAGATGCAGTAATTCATGTTTTAAATAGAACCTGAAACATTTTCAACCACATAAAACACTGTGTATGAATAAAATGCTTCAAAGCAAGATTTACATTTCTTTTTCTTCTTTAAGACAGTTCAGTAATAAAGCATTTTATACTTAGTAGAGCCTATTCCCTGCCATATGTAAAATCTGGATATTTAAGAATAGTGAAAGCTTATTTTATGTTTTTAAGCTTATCCGTTTATTCTGAAATGACAGAACAGGTAGACAGATGTACTATGAGGACAAGAACATGGTAATGTCACAGAGGCAGCACCTGGAACAATGTATACAAACTATTTGTTCTCTACTACCCTCTGGTGGCTTGTTTAAAAAAAAAAGTAACAGTTTAAAAAAGAAAAAAAGCCTTAAAGAACCATTGCTCTTATCACTGGTAATATCAACAGCTAATACCTGTTGGTAAACACTATAGTACACTTAATGAAAATTCTCTCATTTAACCCTAAACAGTTGCTTGAGGTGGGTATTATAACTCATACCTGAAAATTAAGAAAACTGAAGCTCAAAGTGTTGACGTATTTTGACATAAATCACAGCAAGATCTTTTTTGATACACCTCCTAGAGTAATGGAAATAGAAACAAAAATAGACAAATGGGACTTAATGAAACTTCAAAGCTTTTGCACAGCAAAAGAAACCATAAACAACACGAAAAGACAACCCTCAGAATGGGAGAAAATATTTGCAAACGAATCAACGGCCAAAGGATTAATCTCCAAAATATATAAACAGCTCATGCACCTCAATATTAAAAAAACACACAACCCAATCCAAAAATGGGCAGAAGACCTAAATAGACATTTCTCCAAAGAAGACATACAGATGGCCAAGAAGCACATGAAAAGCTGCTCAACATCACTAATTATTAGAGAAATGAAAATCTAAACTACAATGAGGTATCACCTCACACCAGTTAGAATGGGCATCATCAGAAAATCTACAAACAACAAATGCTGGAGAGGGTGTGGAGAAAAGGGAACCCTTTTGCACTGTTGGTAGGAATGCAAATTGATACAGCCACTATGGAGAACAGTATGGAGGTTCCTTTAAAAACTAAAAGTAGAATTACTATATGATCCAGCAATCTCACTACTGGGCATATGCCCAGAGAAAACCATAATTCAAAAAGACACATGCACCCCAATGTTCATTGCAGCACTATTTACAATAGCCAGGTCATGGAAGCAACCTAAAAGCCCATCGATAGATGGATGGATAAAGAAGATGTGGTACATATATACAATGGAATATTACTCAGCCATAAAAAGGAATGTAACTGGGCCATTTGTTGAGACGTGGATGGATCTAGAGACTGTCATACAGAGTGAAGTAAGCCAGAAAGAGGAAAACAAATATTGTATATTAACGCATATATGTGGAACCTAGAAAAATGGTACAGATGAACCGGTTTGCAGGGCAGAAATTGAGACACAGATGTAGAGAACAAACGTATGGATACCAAGGGGGGAAACCGCAGAGGGGTGGGGATGGTGGTGTGATGAATTGGGAGATTGGGATTGACATGTATACACTGATGTGTATAAAATTCATGACTAATAAGGACCTGCTGTACAAAAAAATAAATAAAATTAAATTTAAAAATTAAAAAAAAAAAAGAGAGCTCGCCTGACACCAGGAGCCCTGTTATTTAAGGAGGCTAATGGACTTTTTGGCAAAACTCCGAAGTCTTTTCATATTCTCATTTAAATCAATCAAAGTCAACTATTCAATCTGAGAGAGAGAGAGAGAGAGAAAGAGAGAGAGAGAGAGATTTTTAATAGGGTAGGCATTTTCCAGCTTAGGCCTGGGAGTTAAAGCGAAATGGGAGATGTGAATTTGCTATTTCTTTAGTTCTCACATCTCACTGAATCATGTGTGTTTCTAGTATATAAAGACACAAATATTTTTATACAATGGTTCTAATTATAAACCAAGAAGTCCATCTGTTATTTAACAAAAAATGTCCTGTTCTGATGTTAGAAGGAAACTGGCTAAATGGTGAACTTACGGCCATTTTATAGAATTTTCCAAGATAATTTGAACTTTATTATTATTGTTGTTATTTACTTTGCATGCTTTCTTCAAAACCTCAACCCAGCATATAGTGTGATTCTACTACCTTTGTACGTGTGTATATGTGCTAGGAGAATAGGGGGTAAGGCATGGATTTGAGGGGGATGTCACTCCACAATTTTCCAACAAGAAAAATGAAACCAAAAAACACAGACTTCTTGAATCATTTAAAATAGCAAGTGTATCCTGCTCTTTAGGACCATTGCTGGCAAAAATGAATATATTTTAGAGAGTCTCAAGATGTACGCAATTCAATGCCCAGCCCAGACTGAGCCAGGGCGATACTGAATGGTAAATGTTTTATTTTCAAATTGGATAGTCCTTCAAAAAAGTCACAGTGAAGAAGACTGTGCTGATAACTGAAGCTCAGTAACTTATAACTTGAAATTCCCCTTAATTTTTATTATGTGTATTTTGTGAAAAATAGTCAATATGTGTGTTTAATTTAATTACATTAGATTTTAGGTACAAATGGACTGAAATTCATCCACATGACAAATATTTGAGTGCCTACGAAAGGAGCAAAATTTTTGTCAGTGGGTGGAAATGCGGACTTATTTCCTTGACTTATTTAATTACTCTATGAAGCAACTGGTCTATGAGATTGAAGATATTTTTTGGCCCTGGCATAAAATCTGATTGAGTAGATTACGTTTATGCAGTATTATTATATAAAACATCAACGTGTTGAATTCTAAGTGAAAATATTGTCATTTCTGATTTAATACTATTTGAGGTTTTATTCAAACACCATATATTTTAATTTCTGGAGTGCAAGTTAGAGATTCTACCAATGAAAAGCTTCTTTGGGTTGATTCTTTCCTTTTCCCAGTTCTCTTCCCCAACCTGTCCAAGAAAATGCAAGGCAGCCAGAGGCTATTACTGATAAGAGAGAAGAGCACATCCGTTGATCTTACAGTTTCTATATGAAGAACATTTATTTGTTAGCTTAAGTAAGTTGCTTATGCCTTGATTACAACTGTCGTTGTGTACGTTCTGTTGACTGAGCCTGGATCCTAGCTACATATGTAAAACATGGGAAATCCATACATGCTTATGCAGTCAAAGCACTTTAATCATTTAATAGCTGATGAATGCTCATCATAGGTACATTTATTTTCAGTATAAATGTAGGGGATTAGTGAGTTTAGGCCAAATGAAAGAAAAATTAGTAATAGTAACAGAATTGTGAACAGATCTCTAATAAATAAATAAATTTCCATGAGGTAGAAATTAACTTCTGTTATTGGCTATTACCGACATCTATATGTATGCATCAATATACCAATAAAAATATCAAAACTGAACATTAAAAAGGTAAAATTCTACTTTAAAGAAATTTTAAAAATCAGGCTTTTCATATTTACAAAATGAAAATTCCAGAAAAATACATCTTTAATAATATTACCTTATATATTTTAGTTTTACAAATCATTTTCATGTATACTAGCTCATTTAATTTCTAAATGCCTCAACACTTACTATAACGTTTTTCCTATAATACTATTTTTAAAAAATTTTATACGTGTACATTTTAATTTTAATTTAATTTAATTTATTTATTTATTTTTATTTGTTGGCCACACCGCATATGGCTTGTGGGATCTTAGTTCCCTGACCAGGGATTGAACCCACGCCCCCTGCAGTGGAAGCACAGAGTCTTAACCACTGGACTGCTAGGGAAGTTCCTATAATACTATTTTTAATGAACCTATTATATAATTATTGTTTTGGTTTTGTGACTACTATTGAATGAAGATATAAATGGTGGTTCACTTCTATCATTGGGGTTTAAATAGACTATCTTTAAATAAAATTTTAAGTTAAAGAACATTTGCTTTATCTTTGCCAGGATATCAGTTTATAGCAAACAGCCCTGATTCCTTCCATTTTTTTCTCCCTCTGCCTCCCTCCCTCCTTTTCTTCCATATATAATATAATTTGGGGTATAAAGCAATTATTTTCTGTTTTTCTCTAAAAAGAGAGAGCGAGCGAAAGAGAATTTCTTTACTTTAAGATTCAAAAGGAATCTTAATATAGAATTTCTCCTATTTGTGCTGTAAGGGATAACAGAATCTACAGGTTCTTTTAAAAGAACTGATTGAGATAACACCTCCCAAATTATAAATTTCCTAGATGATGCTACTGGCTCTTTGCAATTTATAGCATAGTAATTAAGTATGAAAATCCTGACTTCAAATATGATGCTGGTTTTTCTCCTCATAATAATTCCTTTTGATAGAGTGAACTCAAATTTATATGCAGAAAACCATTCTTTATGGTAAAGTCATATTAAGTTCAAGACAAATTTTATTTCAAATTTCCCAGGTTTTCTTCTTATCACGGGTGTGGCATAGTGTTTTCTTAAAAAGAGAGGAAAGCTATGGGAGTGCATATTTCATAAGCTTCTTATTTATTATTCATACCATTAGAGATAGAAGGAATATATACACACAGAGCATGCTCTCAGATGTGTCCTCTGAGAAGTACACTCAGCCTAAACCTCAAAGAATCTCTTTCGCTGGGGGCTGGAGGGAAGCTCATTGAAGATGGCGGATGGCCTTCCTCAGACATATTCTTATAGTAATGCTCCAGAGGGTACCAAGTTCCACTTTACCTTGGTAAAAAGTGGTTTACTTGACCGCTATTCCAATAGCACTTTACCCTAAAACAACTGAAGAGTAATTACAGCATTTGAAAAGTTTCAAACTAGTTTTGTTTATGTGTTTCAGAAATATTATTTTCTGAAATATGAAAATAAAAGCTTCTCTAATTCAATTTAGGGAGGGTTCATGTCACTTATTTATTTACTTATATAAACTGGATTTATGTTTCTTGCATAAAGAAGCTGATTTAGGCTTCTGGGTTAATATGCACTGAAGATGCCGTGGGTACTTTATTAATATTTAATTTTTAAAATGAGCATAGTGTGTTCCTCCCCTATTAGTGTAAACATTTTTGAAAAACTCATTGATGAAGTCAAAATAAACTTATAAATTGAGTGCTAAAATGTACTATGTAATTTAAGAATAGGAATGAAAACTTTTTTTTTGATGTACGCGGGCCTCTCACTGCTGTGCCCTCTCCCGTTGCGTAGCACAGGCTCCGGACATGCAGGCTCAGCGGCCATGGCTCACGGGCCCAGCCGCTCCGTGGCACGTGGGATCCTCCCGGACCGGGGCACGAACCCGCGTCCCCTGCATCGGCAGGCAGACTCCCAACCACTGCGCCACCAGGGAAGCCCAGGAATGAAAAGGTTTTTCCTTAATATCAGATTGTATTTTTCCCCTGAACCATCTATTTAATATCAGTCATGAATGAAATATTAAAAATAAAACAAAGAAACAAAAATAAATTTTAGAAGTAACCTCTTCCCGTACCCACTTCTGTCTATATCTGAGATGGATTCAGTTAGTTGTTATCTCAGGATAACAATTACTGACATAATAAATTAGGTTCTCACGTAGTTGGTTATTATAATGAGAAAGGATGTTGAGCATGTCTGTCAGTTCAAGGTTGCTGTGCATTTAATAAACTGTAGTCGAGCAACTTAGACTCTGGGGTCTCAGTATCAGTAGCAGTGGTCTACCTCCAATTTCACAATACAGAGTCAGGTTTTTGATACATGAATTCGAGAATTCAACTGAAACAGAAAAAGTAAAGTAATTTCTGTATTAAGATTTATCACTTGATGTTCAGAAGTTGTATGATTAAAAATGACTTAAATATGTTCTTAAAAAATTGAGCTGTGTACATGGTACCCAAGAGGGAATGAGATTTTCTGTATAATTAAGAGCGTGTCAGTTTGGCATTTAGTGGATTGCTTTGGCAGCAGCCAGGTATTACCAACATTTACACTGGCCAAGATCTCAGAATATGCGTTGTAGAAAAATCCCTCTCTCTCTCTCTCTCTCTCTCTCCCTCTCTCTCTTTCCTCCTCTTTATTAAGGAAGATTAAGGAAAACAGAGCTAGAAATATGTACTCGGTTGGACAGAGGCAAGTGGTGTACCTATAAGTTAAGATTTGAGTTGGAAGCCTTTTAAAGAACTTGTCTCAATAAATGATAAGGGTTGTTCACAAAACTAAGAAAACTGAAGGCACTTTAAAAACAAAATATACAAATTAATCCCTGGAAAGTTTTCAATAAAAAAAAATATGAGAGCACTCACATAATTGTAAATGCTTTCTGCAGTATATTTGCCATTATTACCAAAAGAAGGATGCATTTTAGTCATTTCCTTTTCCTGCTTTTAATAACATTTAGGCAAATTAATAAACCTTGCATTTCCTACATGATTTCTTAGTTACTCTGAATTCCTTTAACTGCTCTGAAATGAATTAAAAGAAATATACACCATATTCCAGGCAAAGCTATGAATTAATCCACTTAAAAAAAAAAAGAGGAATTAACATACTATATGGGACATAATAGTTTTTCCATACCTATTGCCTGAAGGTTAATCTGGGATATTTTAATGTTAAAATAAATAATCTAAAAAAAGAAGGGGAAAACGAATTTAGATTAATCATCTACTGTGTGCCAGGCACCATACAGACATTTTAATCGTCATTACCTCTTTAATTCTCTCAGTAGCCCTATAAGTAAAGTACTAGTTCTACATGAGGAAAGTGGTTTGGGTGTTTCCCAAACTACAGACTGAAATGGGTCTCGGGGATAGAAGTGTGGTAAGCATTGCTGAATAACTCAAAACACTACTTTGTATATTTAGTTATAGATATGAGACACGGAAAAGTAAAATTGAACACTTTTTTATTTTACTTTTCCATATCTGACTCTGAAAACACCAGCATTTAGATAAAACATCTTACTTTGCATTCTCAAAGCTAAACACATTTTCAGCCTTATGAATTTTATTTGTCATGCCTTGTAACTGAAGATTGTTGGGTTAAACTTGATAACTCCCCTCCCCAACTCCTCAAAAATAGATAAATCACTTTAGTATCCGATATTGCTGTCTGGGGTAGATGGGAGACCATTTTCAAAGGACTTTAAAAAATTATGCAGGTAATAAAGCAGTGGTTCTCAACCTTGACTAAATCTTAGGATAACCTGGGAAACTTAAAAAAAATTAATGCCCAGGGGCCACCATGTGATTCTAATATGCAGCTAAGGTTGGAAAACATGGCTCTTAGTTTCCATCCACAACACAAGCACTATTTTTTTGCAGTTGCTTGGCGATTGCACCCACGTGACTTCAAATAAGATGAGGTTTGAGGTACCAAGTGGGTGTGAAGAATTAGGGACAGCACAAGTAATGACAGCTCTTTATGTTACAAGCAATGAGATAACTCGAATAGTAACAATAATCACCATCCCTTTGGGATAGATTTCTGAACTTCTGCAAAACAGTATAAGCCTTATTGGAGAGAAAGCTGCCTTAGGACAGCAGGAAATAACCCTTCCCCCCTTGCTGAGGTGGGAGCTCAGTGGACATCCACTTAATGTCAACTGGTATTGGAGCCTATAGGAAAACAGCTATATTTAAATCCAGTTTCACTTGCAAGAGTCTCCATCAACTTGTAAATCAGATTATTAAATTCATGGTAGTTATTTTTGAAAATTTGCATACTACATAGTTTAGCAACAAATAATACAGCACTTCTACTTAACAGCAGAAAGACACTTTAACCCTAATATCTGACAACTCCCAACCAGAACAGCATGTATAAACTCTCATACGCTACAGAAGCATTCAATTTGTACAATCTCAAAACAACTAATACATCACACTCAAATTAACTTAATTAAAATGCTTCTAGGGCTGCCCTCGTGGCGCAGTGGTTAAGAATCTGCCTGCCAATGCAGGGGACACGGGTTCAAGCCCTGGTCTGGGAAGATCCCACATGCCGTGAAGCAACTAAGCCCGTGCGCCACAACTACTGAGCCTGCAAGCCACAACTACTGAGCCCACGCGCCACAACTACTGAAGCCCACGCGCTAGAGCCTGTGCTCTGCAACAAGAGAAGCCACCACAATGAGAAGCCCGAGCATCACACAGAAGGGTAGCCCCCGCTCACCACAACTAGAGAAAGCCTGCACACGGCAACAAAGACCCAACACAGCCAAAAAAAAAAAAAAAAAAAAGCTTCTAGATCAAGAGCATTATTTCTCAGTTACATTCTAAAGCAAAGCCTGCAGTATAAAATTATCAAGTCTGTAATAAACTCTGGATAGAAACTCACTGAAACTCAGTCACTCACTCAACTGCTATCTAGTTGGCAATTGTAGGAATGGCTATATGCCACTCTAGTTAGCAGTTCTCTCCTTGTCAACCAGCTCAGAGATACTCACGGTGAAGAACACAGGAAGTAATTTTATATGACTTGATAAAAAGAAAGCTATCTTCTACCGAAGTGACAAATAAGGGTTAATTTTCATAAGACATGATTTTTAATTTCTTTGCAAGAATCACTAATCAGGCAGTGTAAATTCTTCACTGTTTAAATTCTCACTTGGAAACAAATTTTCTACAGATTTCTTACAACTCTAAAACAACTAGGCTTCTCTGGAAAAATAAGCAACATTTTATAAAATGGGGTTTAGCTAACCACACCTTCCTTAATATTTTTATGACAAATCCTTGACCCAAAATATAACTCCCTAGCAAAACAAATATTCCTCCCTCATCACCACAAGCAAACTTACCTATTGGGAAGGGGAAGTAATCAAAAAGCACTGGCTCAGGCAAATATAAAGAGCTATCTGAGCCAAGGTTTGGAGACACGTTTAAATGAACTCAAGAGTCAGATGGCTGTGGCTACCCTCTGTGGGGAAACTAGAGGAGTCTGCACTGGTGTGTAGTGCTTCTGGGCGCCTCCCTTTGTTCTAAGTAGAATGTTAATGCTAAAAGCACAGTTTGCATTCCTGCTAGCTCTGGAAACACGGATGCAGTCTGACAAAGCTTCCAGCTTAAATACCTTATGGGGAAAAAAATAAGTTCCAGAGATAGGACCTCCCTTGTGTACTAGTAAAACAAAGCACACAGTGACTGTGTCAATCTGAACAGTTGGAAATTTGTGGTCACATTAATGCTATCTCATCTTCTTTGAAAGATATATTAGAGACATTGAGAAAAGAAATTTTCCACTTCTTGTGAACGCCCATTAAGGAAGTCAAGAATGTGTCTTTGAATTTTTTTCCCACCTCTTTCTTCTCCCTAGTGTGCAAAATTTTCATTGGCAGATAAAAGCAGGAGGTAAAAAGAAAAAGCAATTCCTTAGGGCAGTGAAATCTAGATCAAGGCATAGCATAATGGGAAGAAAGCTGCAATGAAAAAGTTAAGGCCATGAAGAGAAAAAATAACCTAACAGTGTAATTTATTCATGTGTTAACATATGTTTTAAAGTATAGGAGAAGTTTAATATCAAATCATTTTTAATGCTGTTTTTCATTATACAAGAGGAATATAAAGCAAATGATTACTATTTAATCTTAATTTTTTAAAAATAATTTTAAAATGTCTTGTGTTATCTCGTCACTGTCTACACAGTTGATGACATTTGTTTTCCTCCCTTTATATGTGAAAATTAGATAACAGATTACATAGTTCAATAACTGGGGCCAAACTCTTTAGAGCAAGTGATCAAGCCATCATATATTTAATTTTCAAGTCTCTGTAGGTATTTACCGATGAGCACATCAATAATATATCAGTCACTTCATCTATTGCATAACTTTATCATTACTTCAGCAAGGAAAATCAGATTGTTTTTGCCTTTTCCAAGGAGGAAAATGAATGTTTAGGTATTGCCAGGACATGGAATGTTTTTAGCACTACTGGGTTTCATTTACTTTTCATTTTTAAGTTTCTTAGCTGTATATCAGAATGCAAATTTATGAATGGTAAGAATTGTATGTGTTTAATACAACTACTCTATTTTTCTAGTACTCTTTTATGGCATGTGATCAATACTATGACTTTTGAGTTGAGTTCAAGATGGTTGATGAATTTTCTGAACAAACTTCCGTGATGATAAGTGGTGACAGCTAAATAATAAATGCTGGATTGAAAAGTTTTGATCTCAAAAATGCAACATAAATACAAGAAATATCAGATTGGGAAGTAATGTGAGAAAATGACCTAATAGATTTCTTAATGAAACCGGTAAATAAGTTTAATATAATTGTATAAAAAAGAATTGGTCTACACTCCCAATTTATTTGATATTGGTCTTGCTGGGAAAAAAAATAAGTCTCTTTCCCTGGAACATTTTTCCTCAAGACTTTGGCTGAACCCCATGCCACAGCTACTTCACTACAAAAAGAAGTAAAAGAGAACAGACCAACAGCCAGAAAATTACCACTGTTCTGTAGCTCCCCCCTCCCCGAAAAAAAGCATTCTCAACTGGGAGCAGAGGGTAGAGAGGCCTAACTATTCTTTTTCAACTGCATCATTTCTTTCTCTACTTCCATATAAACCCAAAGGATTCCTCTGCATCTTGGCTCTTGTGCTTTACCCTGTGAATAACCTTTCTTTTTGCCACTATAAAGAGGGAGAAAAGTGACTTCTTCACTACAAGCTAGAAAAGGAAGGTTGTGAAGGTAAGAAACCTTTCATAAACAGGTCAAGAGAAAGATTTCCAAAGATCTAGAATTTATATGATGATATGGAATTTACAAAGGCCCTTGAATGCTCAAAAATAGGCTGGGATTTTGGTAAAGTAATGGCTAAGAGCTCAGACTTAGTTCTGAGTTTTGGTTCTGCATTGCTATTGACTAGGTTACTTAAGAAAGTCATTTAACTCTCCTCATTTATAAAAAGGGAATTATAATAGTTGTAGTGGAGTGACATAGATAAGCACTTTAAAAATGCCTCACATTTAATGCATACTAAAATGATGTTAGCCATTATTTTTGCTCTTGGTAATTTAATGCATTGAGAAAAATAGATGAATGTGTATCAGTTTCTATAATTTGATAACTGGAGCACGCGTGCCTCCTCTAAAGAAAGTAACCATAAATCAGTGACATATGATTGGTGCCACCAATTCTAGCTCTTTTTGCACTTATTCATTCATATTCTAATTCATTTAACAAATATTTATTGAATGCCAACTCTGTGTTAGGAACTGTGTTACATACTAGAGACAAAGCAGTGAAAATGCCAAGCAGGTCCAGTCCCTCAATTAGCTAAAATTTTAATGATATATACTGCTTGTGTTATTTTACATGTACATGTAATAATTATTCAGTTTTAGGCTTTTCAGGGGTAAGAGCCATATATCAAAATTCTCTGTAATCCTTATAACTATATGTATTAAATATTCATTGACTTAAATTGTAACTGATAATAAATGTTCTTTACACTTATAACAGGTAATTCAAATATTGGTCCATTATTTGAAGATATATAGCTTTTTCCTGTGGTTTGAAATTGTATGAAGAATGCCCAAAGTGTTTATTCTAATAAAAATCAGAGAGAAAGCATTATTATGGGCTTAAGAAAATCCAAAATGAAGTTTTTGAGAAACAAACAAATTGACAAAAGTTAAATATCATTGCTATTGGTGTACTTTAACGAATAAAAGAAGTGTAGGAGCAAAATGATAAAAATTCCCAAGCTGTACTTCAAATAGGTTAAAAACAAATATTTGCCAATTTAGCCTCCATTTTGCACACTACTCAAATACACAAATTTATAATATGTGCAAATTTTCTTGCTATGCTGATTATAAAGTTGAACAATGCATTCATTTTTAAGTCAATATTTGTATTCTTGTAAGTCGTTAACTGGAATAAATATCAATCTTTTTTTTTTTCCTTTCTGTCTGTTCCTGTGGTGGGGTCACTGAGGTAGAGCCAGTTTCAGAACCATGGACAAAGCATTGAGAGTGCTCAGCCTTATGAGAGATACAGGAAACATTCCCCTTAGGTTGAAATATAAGAAATAACTTTATGGTAACCATCTTCCATTTTAATATGTTTTAAGGGCAAAATAAATACTAAAGAATGTTCAGCTGGATAATATAAAGTTTACAGTTTCAAACCCCTTCTATCTTATGGAAAAACATAATGGCCCTTTTAAAGACATGCATCACTGTGATAAATGCATTTAAGTGTCATTAGATTTAATGGCTCCTACTCATTCAGACTATTATACTGTACCTTTTAAAGTTAATTTAATGCGTACTAATGGTGTGAAATTGATGAAATTATGAATTGAGTCTCCCTGGGCACAGGTTAAACCAAGGAGGAAAGGAGAGGACAGGTTAATATTACCTTCCACCCCATTCTTCATCTGTCCTACAAAAGATGTCAGTTCTGCCCTTGGGAAGGAAATGCTCAGTGTTAGTAAGTTGGACTTAAATTGATTTTTGTGGTTTTAAATTCAGGTAACTGTCTGTGGTTGGGTCACTAAAGGTTTGCAGTTCCCTTCAGGGAATAAGAAAATATGTGCACTTCTGAGAGTAAGTTCATATTTTATTCCACAGTTTCAGAGAATTAGATAACTTGTCACTTCCTTTCCTTTCTGTATTCATCTTACAGATTCAATTCAGAGGGTCACTCAGGATATTATTTTGTAATCTCTCCCTCACATCATCAGCAGGTATCAGACAAAATAATGGTGTTTAATCAATTTAAAATCTGAGCTAACTATTATGATAATACATACTATTATTATTATGTGAAAAATTGAAAAATCCAACATTCTGCTCCCAAGAACACTTGATACAGCAAAACTTTGGTTCTTAGTGTCAGGAAAACTGGAATCCAGTTTGGAACTATGACTTGCAAAAATATTAAGGATGAGAAAACTATTCACTTTAATTATGTTTGAAGGGAGAGGAGAAAGAAAAGTATACACTCACTACTTATTGCGGTTCATTTAATATTGATGGATGGATGGCTAAGGGAAGATAGAAGTTTGTAGCTACTCTTTTGCTTCTCTATCAAGTAAAATGATCTCCAAACTAAAAAGCATAGAATAAAACTTTGTAGAGAATACTAAAGCTCAGGCTAATTAATGCTACTAGCTTCTCTTAAGGCATTTAGTTCATTTGACAATTTATGTCCTGGGCTTTATAATCTCACCCTTTGCAAATAGGATTATAAGATTGTTAATGTCGTTGAAGAACCTGGAGATAAGGAGAGATGCTAAGGAGACAGAAATCTAGAAATGAAGTATATAGTTTTGATTTTCACAAATTAGAAGGAAGAGTCTCTAAAACAGTGTTTGGTGAAACCAACATAAAATATTAGGCAATATTCTGAAACAAATAAGAAGATGGCTTCTGAGTACTTGAAAAAGGAAAAAATGATATGCAGAAATCAGCTTGGTCTTCAAAGAATAACTTAGCAAGCATAGCATTTTTTTTTTTAACAGATAGCGTAAAGACTAGTAAATCTGAGAAATGGTCAGGACAGAAGTCACAAAAGCAGAAGTTCACTTAGACAAGACAATTAACACAAAGGAGCGGAGTGGCCTAAATGATGTTATTTTCCCAGGGAAGCCAGAAATCTGGGATTTTTATGTGAATCATTGTGATTTTTAAAAATGTAACTGCAACTTTTTATTAATGAATATGCTCCTGATTCTAAAACAAAACAAAATACATCTGTAGAATGAACCTGGCCCATAGGCTGCCAGCTTGGGACACGTGGCAAAGCATATGGACCTTGGTGAGGCATCTGACAAAGTTTCACATATCATTACTGAGAATTTCTGCCTAGGGGGCAGTACAGACATTACAATTAGATGAGTTCAAATTTAATCTCAATATAAGGAAAACTGGATCTTCCCAGTGATGGCATGGGCAGCCCTTAACGCTAGAAGTACTCACCTTAACCACCATTTGGCAATTCAAAAGACCATATGGGAAAATAACCTGTAACTGAATTTTGAAATTAATGTTAATATTTTCTCATAAATGTGAATACACTATTGTGTATATACATGTCTTCTTTCATTCACTCATTTATTTGAAAACATTTATTAAAAACCTACTATTGCCAAGCACTGTTCTAGGTGCTGAGAGTGCCATAGGAACAAAAATCTTTGCTCTTATGCAGTTTACATGCTATGTTTGCCCTGTTTGGACATTAAGTTATGTGAGCACTTTACAAATGTGTATTTTTGTGTGCTAACTTCATTCTGGAGGTTTGCTCTGTATTAACCATAAGATATGAAGTTACTTGGTGAAAAGCACATGACACTGTGATAAATGGGTGTTGTTAGCTAGTACTTTTATTTATTCATTTACATTTTCTTTCTAAAATGTTTATTATGCACCTGCCATTCTGCTAGGGCAACATGCTAAACAAGATGGGATACAGAGTCAACTAGTATAGGCTGGGATACATGGTCACACTCCACAGGCACCAACATTTTGAATACTTTGGTAACTGAGCAGCCCAAATGCCCTACCTTATCTTCGATCAGCTTTCCACAAACTAAACAAATTAGAAAAGAGGATGAAATCATCTGACACCGGCATTTGTTGTTCCAACATCAGTATAGAAGGGAAAATACCTTGCCTTTGTTTTTAAATCCCATCATGCTGTGGCAAATTAATTCCAAAACGAGGTGGCAAACATGCTGAAGTCCAGTACAGACCCATGAAAGAATCTATTCTAATACAATTTTGGGCTTTTCTATCCATAATGGTGAAGGGATAAGGAAAATGATTTTAAAAAATTACCATGTATTCAAAATAATCCCATCTGATTTTTTATTTAAATTAAAAAAAAAGAAGGGTCAGAAATAACTGGGGGAATTAGGTTGTGACTGAGTTTATTTCTCCTTGTATTGATTCAGCCACAGTCAAAGAATCAATATTCTTTTCCCCCAAATCTGGATCTTGCTGGCTGGAAGGTTAAGGAAGATAATTTTCAGTTGTCCAAGAGACATGCCTACGTTTCTTGAGAAGCAAAGTTAAAAACAAGGCAATAGGTCATTTTTATGCTTGAAAATAGATTATTTAAAGAAAAAAACTCATGGCCCTGAAGAATGCCTTTGTAAGCCATATATTGTTATAGGAAAATGTTTTCTTTTTTTTTCCCCTTTCTGATGAGTGAACATTCTCACTGAAGTTTGTTGGTCATCAAAGTTCATTTTAGAACTAGCAGAGGCACAATGAGTTAAAGTTTCTTAAAAGCATTTTTTTAGGAATGCATTTTAATAATGTTGTTATGGTATTATTAAAATAATATGGTATATTATTTTAATAGTATGGTATACTTCTCTACCTATCTTTTTTTCATAGAGTTTTTAAAAATTCACTTTGAGAATGCCAAGGTTTTCTCATCCCCTTTTTTTCCCAAAGGGATCTCTACAGCAAACCAAAGGCCATAGAGTTTAAGCAAAATGAGTTAATGTGCTCTGAAAAGAGAGACAGAAAAAGCCCACATATGGATGACTTGGTGATTAAGCCTGGGAGACAACTTGAATAATCATTATCATAAATTATAGAATAAAAAGCCAAATATAGCTTCTAGTTTCTACAGAGCTAAATATACTGCTGAGATGTGTCACTCTGATAAAGACTTGAAGTAATTTTAGGAATATTTTATAATTTAAAAAGCTTAATGAAAATTGTCTTTTTCTAGAAGGAATGATAGGTCATTTCTCAGATGGCAACTGGGATGTGCGGTGACCTAGTTCTCTCTCTCGTTGTACCACTGGTCACAAGCTGTTCTGCAGAGCTGGGCTTGCCTTCCTCACCACTTCCGGGAGCACCTCCCAAAGCCTTGCCATTATACAGCACACCCAGTGTTGGGATAATTGTACGTGAATAAGTCTCTTCCAAAGTTACATCTTTATTTTTACATATTTGGAGATGTAACTAACCTCTAAACCTGGTATTTCATGGATATTATTCCTTAGATGAAGGCTAAGTAAAAAAAAATGTGTGCCAATTTAAATGATAGTATTAAGTAAAGAGTACTATAATTTGTATTTAGAGATGATAAACATTGACAAGGATACTAGAGTAACTGAAGTTCTGGAAATAGTGCCTTCTCCCATGGAGAAAAATGCTTTGGAATTTGATGTACTTACAAAATGACTTTTGAAAAAAGTTTTTATTTTGAAATAATGATAGATTCACAGGAAGTTGTAAAGAGAGTACAGAGACATCCCCCCAATGATTACTTCTTACATAGCTATAGTATAATATCAAAAGTAGGAGACTGACATTAGTGCAATGTGTGTGTATAGCTCTATGACACTTTACCCCATATGTAGATTCATATAACCATCATCATAATCAAGATACACAGCCTGGGCTTCCCTGGCGGCGCAGTGGTTGAGAGTCTGCCTGCTGATGCAGGGGACACGGGTTCGTGCCCCGGACCCGGAAGATCCCACATGCCACGGAGCGGCTGGGCCTGTGAGCCATGGCCGCTGAGCCTGCGCGTCCGGAGCCTGTGCTCCGCAACAGGAGAGGCCACAACAGTGAGAGGCCCGCGTACCACACACACACAAAAAAGATACACAGCCTTTCCATCATGACAAAGATCTCCCTCATGCTACATTTTTATAGTCACAGACCCTTTCAACCCCATCTCTAAGCCCTGACAATCAGGGCAATTGTAAGATTACTCTTTTATGCTTATCTCCTACACGCTTTTACTAAAATGTGAGAAAACCACAGGACTGGGTGTTAGGAGATGACTGGTTCTAAGTTTGCCACTGGCTAATTCATGTTCTTGGGCTACTTACTCTCTACCAGCCTCAGTAGCTCATCTATAAAAATGAAGATTTGTACTTTTCTTTTAGGGCACCAGCATTTAAGAGCTCATATGCTTATTTGGTCTCAAATATGATACCACTTTAAAGACTACTGCATGCAAACCAAGTTAATAAAATTTGATTTAAATATGTGGAGATCAACCAGGATTGAGCAGTGTGTTATAAACGTATTCTGCATTAAAACTGTGTCATTGTCACATAACTCAAGAAACCAAGAGCTGCATTATGATAATATATTGCTGCTCTAAAATCTGAAGCAAGTAAAAAACATCATTTCAACCATCTCTCAACGGGACAAGTGCTGCTGTTCTCCCAAATGTGCAGGTGGAGAAAACTTGGCACTGTGATTACCTGACTTCCCTTGCCCCAAAAACACCTTTGGAGGAAGAAGAAGCAAACATCTCTAATATGTGCCCAGCCAAATGTCTGAGCTGGCAGTGCTGCAGTAGAAACTTTAAGTTGAAGATTTTGAACTGCGGGGTTCGAATTTGGCCCTTTTCTGAGAAGGGAGATTCAGACGCTGAAGCTGCTCTTTGCTTCTGCTGCCCAGGGTCAGGGGTCAGGACCAGAGGACCTGCCAGGAACCTAGCAGTGGAGTTTCCTGCTTTCCTTGATGTCACTACTTGCTCAACACTGGAGAACAAGAGAAAAACAACAGGAAAGCAGTTTACTCCAAGTGGCACCTTCCACTTAAAGCTTTAAGAATCTCTTCCCACGCACCAATTCAACCTTACAGATCTCTTCCTCTCTACAATTCACTCCTATTTTAAATTCACCCAGCATGAGGATGTTCTGAGCTCATCAGCTGAGCCCTTCTAACATATTGATGAAAAATGGGTCCTCCCTCCTCACCTCAAATAATCTGGTGAAAAATTCCCAAGGAAGCAGAAACTTGAAAAGTGTCCTCTGGGGACTCTGGACCATCCACGTCGTGGGAGAGATCTACCAAAGCTTTCTTTCTGGATACCATCAATTCTTTACTGAAACTTCATTATCAAAAGGCACCATTTCCAAGCCCCACTCTCACTCCCGAGGACAATTACTAAAGGGATACATCCCCCCACCAACCGACGGCCTGGTCAACCGTGCCTGCAGCAACGAGGAGTCCAGCTTGACAATCTCAATCACCAGACAGGAACACTGTCCCCTCAGCGCCCCTCTGCTGAGCGTCCCCATTTCCCACAACCTTCTTCTGTGTGTCCCCGAGCACCCTGGATACCGCCCCCGCCCCGCCGCCACCACCGGAAGGACGGGTCCCGGGGTCCGGAGCATCCATCTCGGCCCTCATTGGACCACAGAGGATCAGTGGCCCTCCCGCGCCCGTGGGCACTGTCCGCAGACCCCGCACAGACGCCTGCTCTTACCCTTGCTCTCCCAGAAGGGCCCCATCGCGCCGTCCAGGAGGAGGCATCCACGCGCGCCCGGGAGGCCGGGGCCCGGCTGGGCTGGCGTCGGGTGTGGATGGGGCCCGGCGCCTCCGCGGGTGTGCGCTCGGGCTCGGGGAGCCGGGCACGGCCCGCTCCGCCCGCGCCAGCCCGGGCCGGACACGTGGTGCCTTCGCCGCCCGAGCGCTGGGATCCGGGTGGCGGCCCCTCGGCCTCTGCAGCCGCTGGGCCGCGGCCGGGGCTGCGAACCGAGCAGGGAGAAGGGCGGGGACCAAAGGGCCGGCGCCGGTAATGGGGGCGCGGCGACGCGCTCCTGCTCCGGGGGATTCCTGACCCACAGGCTCAGTCCCAGTCGCCAGGGCCCCAGCCGCCTGCGCTGCAGGCTCGCTTTCCCGAAGCCTCTCGGGGTGCAGGCGGCGCACTACACAGGCTCCGGGCTCCAGCCAGCGGAGGGATCCGGGGCTAAGGGCGGGAAGGTGTGCGTTGCACGACCTCCCTCTCACGCCCGCCCAGGTCCGCCGGGTCTTTGAGGCTGGAGTGCGCCTCGCGGTCTTCACTCACCCCAGTTAACCAATGCCCTGTCCCCGCGCAGGAGGCGCAAACCACTGAAAACCGCAGCGTGGACCTGAGGTGTCTTTTCTCCCCGGGAAAATTTCTCTGGCGACCGCAGCCTGTGTGAGGCAGCGAAGGAAACATTGCCCAAAACTCAGGGTGAAGACTTAGCCACAAGCTCTTTCCGACTTCTCCAGTGACCTTGGGCGCCTCGTCTAAACAAAGTGTCTCCGTCCGAATTTCCTGGTCCTGGGGATAAACGTGGCCATTCACTTTCTAACTCTCAGGACACAAATAGCAATTGCGCTTAAAAAAACAAGGTAAAATACCCTAGACTTCTTTAATATAGATATAATTTGCATCGACTTTAGGCAAGGCTGAGGGGAACCTCGGCACTGGGAAGAAAAGGGTTCGAATTTGTGAGTCGCAATGCAAAACTAGTCCCACTGCCTGCTTTCCTGGGAAGGTAGGTTTTTGAAGAGATTGGCGGGAAGGTACTCTCTTCTCTCAGACTTGCCAAGAGCCCCCGTTCGCCCCATCAAGAACATTCAGCTTTACTAAAGAGGTTCACGATGGAACTGGTTGCGTCCTTCTGGCCAACCAAAACTAAGGGTCAAAGGGCAGTCACCACCTTCAGGCTAAAGGCTCTTCCAGGTAAGTTTCTTGTTAGATTAATCTTCGTTTTTACCCCTAAGGGGAGCTTTCTGTACAGAAGACTGCTTTTGGAAAATAGCATCCCCGTCCTTACCCTGACTCCCACCCCCACCGCACCCCCACCCCTTTCCCTGGCTCCCCTTCTCACCATATTCAGGAGAGCTTAGCCCACACAGTCAACTTACAACAGACTTCTATTTCTGTGTGTGAGAACTTGGCAGTGCAGAGTTTATACAATTGAAACCCATCAGTCTCACATTACTTAATTTGGCACATGTTAAAGGTATGAAGCATTGTAGTCTGTCGTTTCAGCTCCTTTTCCTCTGGTGATCCCTTCTACTTCTCTCTGATCGTAAAGGCTTAGACTCTAAGATTTCTTCTCTCTGGTGTTTTCTAAGTCTTGGAAACCCCTTCCTCCATGAAAAATGCAGATTCATAACATAATGGAACTCCCTCACAACAAAAATTCTTCTTTTGACAAAGCTTGACACTACTAGGTCTTAGTATGTACCTTGTGCTGTGCCTCTCTCTTCACCTGCATTCAAGGTCACCAGTGAGTTGAAGCCTTCCTTGACTTTTTAGTAGCAGAGATCAATCCATCCCTTTGGCTCCTTGTCAGAACTGCTGTCTGCATCAGGATTTTCTTCACCGGCTCATGGTCTCTTGGGACTGTGTTCTGGGAATTTGGTTTTCTCTCTTCCTTCTCTCCATAATCCAGGATTCCAGGCCTTCTGCATCACATATTCCTGGGTTATTTCCTTTGAATCCCTCCTAGTTTCTTAGAAGAATATTGTGAAGCTAAAAAAAGAAAGTTAATATTAGAGTGCCATGGAAATGTAAGATAATGATAACGCGTCTCATGCCCTTGCAAGTTTACAACTTCCTTTAAAGGAGAGATTCCCACCTTTTTTGGAAGGAAATGTCATCATATTTTTATTCTGAAACCTTCAGAGCACTGGGAGTGTGTGTGCATTCGAGGTGGGGTGGGATCGGTTGGGTATGGGGTGGTAAAGTGGGGGAGAGGGAAGGGTGGTGTGGAACTGATGTTGATTTTATGAGTGGGAAGTGTCACGTGGACCAGAAGATGGGAAGAGGAGAGGGGAAAGTCCTCTTCTGCCATCAGAGTGGCTGCAGTGCTGACTGCTGTGGAACAATGGGTTGGGGGAGTTGTCCCCACAAGCTTACTTTCTTACTCATGGTCAATATAATTCCTCCACAGTGCATCTTCTGTAAGATGACCTTCTGCAATTAAGGTTACAATAAATACCTCTAGATGAATATCAAAGCACAAGCCACTGAATTCAAACTTACCTGGGCATATTACAAAAATACAGTGTAATTATAGAAACTGCTGTAGAACTCATTTTAAAAGAAAGGGTTAAACCAGGGGGTTTATAGAATCTTGGCGATAGAAGGAACTTTAAAAGATTAACTAGTCCAGCCTTTGAGATGTTGTGTCAATCATGCTTCCTCAGTTCTTGGGTTAAAAAAGTCTTTCTCTCTTATCTACTTGTTTCTTCTTAGATACTAGATTTGAATTAGACTAGAGAAAATTCTTGTATGGTTTCTCTAGACTTGAGAATAAAGTTAAATAACCAGCTCACAAGTTGGGAAGGTTCAAATGAGGCACAGAAGCCACATGGTCCTTTCAGAAACCCAGAGTTAAAGGAAAACACATTCAGTTAAAGTGATTGCAAAGAAATACCAACTTTTCTTTTCTGGGACTAAACTGTAATTGTCTTGTGCTAAGAATATTTGAAGTTTAGTTCTTCACAGCTTTTATCAAAATATATAGAGCTAGTACCTGTCTATAATTTATTTATTCATTCAGCAACATTTACTCAGTACCGTATTCCAGACCTATTTTGTTTTTCCTCATCCTTTTTACATTTCCATAAAGCTTATTTAAGTTTTATTAGATTGATATGTTACTCCTCTAAGTTACCAGAATGGGGAAAAAACTCATGTTTGCTGAGTATGTACTATGTACCAGGCACCAATTCATATCATCGAATTTAATTATTACATTTTCCTTAAGAAGTTGTCACACTTTACTGATGAAGAAAAGGAGGTCAATGACTTGTTTACAATAACAAAGCTAGTAAATGTTGGAGTGAGGATGTGAACCCAAATCTTTCTGACTATTCTGTATTCCTGTTCACTGCTGGGGCTTTCTGGAGGCAATGCCTTTATTCAAAGAAATAGTCAAATGGGAGAAATATTAGATGCTACTGAAGGATGGACAGGGAGTGGATTTGGTCAACTTATGTCACTCAACTCAAACAAAAGACAAGTAGCTTTGCCTTTTCTTGTAGAAAATCTAATCAAAATCCTTGGGAAGGGGCTTCTTTGGTGGCACAGTGGTTGAGAGTCTGCCTGCCGATGCAGGGGACGCGGGTTCGTGCCCCGGTCCAGGAAGATCCCACATGCCGTGGAGCGGCTGGGCCCGTGAGCCATGGCCACTGAGCCTGTGCTCCGGAGCCTGTGCTCCACAACGGGAGAGGCCACAACAGTGAGAGGCTCGCGTACCAAAAAAAAAAAAAAAATCCTTGGGAAGATTGGAAAACTGTGTTAGACTCCCTTAAACCACACATATGATGATGAATATTTATTTAAAATATTTGGAAGAAAAATTATGTATTATAATTCCTAGATCTACACTGTGACTATAAAATATTTAAAGTATTAGCCAAGCCAACAACTTTTATTCATAACAGATTGTGTTAGTGAAAGGAGATGCATGGTGAGTTTGAACAAACTGTATACCCTTTCTGTGTCTACAGTTTTTCGTCTGTTAAATGGAAGTAGCAAGTATAATGCTTCAGGAGTTTGAGGTGCCAAAGGAAATAATGGAAACAAAAATGCTTTGAGAACTATGGCTACATATACATTCTTGTATATGACAACAAGAAAGGAGCTAAATGGAAATCACATAGTGAGCTTAGTGGAAAAGGAATATTTTATAATTCATGTAAGCTTTGATCACAGTTATGAAGTTTTAGCCTAAATGGAAAATGTGTAGGTTATTTAATATCTTCCATCTTATAAATGAATAAACAAATGCTCAGTGGAAATAAATAGTCTACAGTCACATCACATTCTTAAGAATATTGTTGAAAATTCTAAAATAAGAAAGTGATACCATCGGACGAGCCAGAATTAGTCAATAACTATTTTTTGAGTACCTACTATATATCAGGCACTGTTTTAGGTGCTGGAAACGTAGTGGTGAACAAAACAGTTTTCATTTCTGCTGTGCAAAGTCTGATATTCTAATGGAGTCAGAAAAAATATATGAACAAACAAATCGTTTCAGGCATTGATAAGTGTTTTAGAGAAGTTAAAATAGACAATGTGGTTATGATGCCAAGGTTTTTGGTCAACTGAGTGAAAGGGGGTGCAGTTTACTTTGATGGGGCAAGATGTGATTGTGATGGTTGGGATGAGAATGGGAGAAATGATTAGCTCTGTTTTGGTCATGTGAAATGTCAAATAATAATCAGGCATCCAAATGGAGCTATGGAAGCTATGGAAGTCTGAAGCTCAAAGGTTGGAGATAAACATTTGAGAGTTTTCATCACATAGACAGCTTCCAAGCCATGGAGTTTTTTTAAAAGTGGGTAATTTGTTCTTAACTGTAAAGGGCTTTCTTTGGTCAGGTTGCTGTGTAAGTGGGGTAGTTCTAACATGTCTTAACTTGTCCCCACAAACCAAAGCCACCTGAAGATGTTCAGCTATAGGCTAGCAGACCATCACCATAGCAACAGTGTCTTCTCAGAGCGGATGGGGAATCTTTTCTCATTTTGAGGTTCAGTCATGTCTGCCATTTTAAAATGAAGGTGTTCATGACCACACTGTTATTCCTTTTATTAAGGCCCAAATGTGTACCTCAAATCCATTCAATAACTGTTGTGATGAGAAGGGACTATTGACCTCTCTGCAGAAACGGGTTTTCATTATACCCCCAACTTCTGAGTTGAACTTAGGTGACATAATTCTGTATTTAAGAAAGTTGTGTAAAGCCATCATTCAATTTAGATTTTCTTATCAAAATTATCTTGAGAGCCTATTTTTGTGTATCTTTTAATTTTTGTGTGTTTTAAAAGATTTATTTTTCACTGTTTTTCACAATAATCTTTATTTAGTACTCTGGGAGCAGTTGCTATATCTTGCCCAAAGGAATTTGTTCTTAGATAAAAATTCTTTTAATTTAGAGGAAGAAATAATGAGGCCAGAGATTAGGCTTGAATGACTTCAGGTATTCAGAGTGAAGTCTGTGACCTAAAAGGCTCTCTAATGCCCCCAAATACCCAGGTTTCACAATGACTTACTGTTCTACCTTTGGAGAATAATTTCTATTAGTTCAGCATTGGATTTTCCTTGTAGTTCTGTTTTATTTTTTACAGTAAAAATGCACAAACATATTATAGAAAATTTAAAAATATAGAAAAGCACCAAGAAGAAAAATAAAATCATTCATAATCTCTCAAAGATAAATACTAGTAACATTCATGTGTATATTCTTCTTATATAACTTTTAAAATAAAATGAAAAATACTGAATATACTATCTTTTAAAATAATACCTTTTTCTGATCACAAATACATTATAGAAAATTTAGAAAATACGTAAGTGCAAAAAAACCCAGAAAAATAAAATGACTTCTATCCCATTCTCTGAGGTAATCATTATTATAAAATTTCCTGCATTTTTTAAAAGTTATTCTTTTTTAAAAAAATTAATTAATTAATTTTTTTGCTGTGTTGGGTCTTCGGTGCTGCGCACAGGCTTTCTCTAGTTGCAGCAAGCGGGGGCTACTCTTTGTTGCGGTGTGCGGGCTTCTCATTGCGGTGGCTTCTCTTGTTGCTGAGCCCAGGCTCTAGGTGCATGGGCTTCAGTAGTTGTGGCGTGCCAGCTCAGTAGTTGTGGCTGGCAGGCTCTAGAGCACAGGCTCAGTAGTTGTGGCACACGGGCTTAGCTGCTCTGCGGCATGTGGGATCTTCCCGGACCAGGGCTCGAACCCATGTTCCCGCATTGGCAGGGAATAATGCGTTCTTAACCACTGCTCCACTAGGGAAGTCCCAAATTTTCCTGCATTTTTAATGAATGTATGTATTATACATATAAATATGTATAATGTATGTATTTCTTGTGAAAACTTTTCAACTTGATTTCTCCACAGAACTTCGTACATTACATCATATGGCTGCACTGTGCAGTTGTCTGCTGAAATGTAGATACTCATGTACAGTGCCATGTTTTCATGCAAAGGGGGAGGTTCACATCAAATTAAAATGAGTGTCTTTAACAATTTTATGCAAAATAAATCAAGAAAATAAGGCTACCAAGGTCATTGTTAAGGGGAATATAAGTAGGAAAATAGCAAGTTTCTAAGATATAGGTATGAAAGGATTAGGGCAGCCCCAAGATTGTTGATTATGCATGTGTGAGCATAAGGGTGTGACCAAGGCATTATATTGTAGGTCAGTTATAGTTATAAAGATTATTCAAAAGGTATTGAACAATATTAAAGCATCCATGTATTTTACACAGTATGGTTATACACACATACACACGTAGATATAGATACAGGAACAGATATAGGTATAGATATAGACCATCATCACCCAATTGTTGAGGTTTATGGGATTAATGTTTTCAGTTTATAGACTATTTCAAACTGGCACTGATCAGGGAGGCCTGGATGGAAGAACACGCTAGGTATTCACTTTTTTGGAGACTAGCAGACTGGGAACCAGTAAACCAGGTTCCTACATTTTAGACAACCAGTGTGGCTCTTTGATAGGGTTAATAATGCGTTTTTCATAGTGAAGTTCATAGACCAGTACCGGCTGCAACAGAGATATTTTGGGGCTTTAAAAATTTTGATTTCTGGAGCCCATTCTAAACCAAATAAATCAAATTCTCAGGTTGAACACACTTCCCAGGAAATCAAATCAGTATTAGAATGATTGGGAATTAATTTAAGGAATTGAGAAAAAAATGCCTGTGAGCTCCCTTAGCATTAGGGATTTCTTTTTTTCTTACATGTATCTCTGGCACCTAGCATAGTGCCTGGCCCATGGGAGGTGATATTTATATATTTACTATATTGACCATTTTAAAAAATACTTGTAATAAGCTCTTGCCTTATACTGTAACATGTTTCTCCAAAACATCTTGTAACAACTTTTCAAACAACTTCTCATAATCTCTGTGATGGTGCCTTGCATACAGTTGGAACTTGATGAATGTTGATTACGTGAATGGTTAAAATGATGCGTGGTTACACATAATCACTCTTAACCTCAGAATAGTGGGCTACCCCCAATAACCTAGGACGCTGCTTTTGTCCTTGGAAGTATCAAAACTGGGAGTCAAACCCTCTGCATTTAATATCTGCCAAAATGGGCCATGGTTGAACCACTGCTGAGCTCCACTTTGAAATCTATAAAGTAGAGGAAGTTGTGAGATTCAGTGAGATAATATCCATGGAGATATTTTAGATCAATAAAGTGCTTTGCAAATGTAAGTTGTTGTTCTTCTCCATCACACTGTAAAGGTTGAGTGAATGATTTAGTTACAGCAGACAATTCCCTGTGAAATTTATTGGCTGCCATTCTGTTTCAGGGTGTTGGACTAAACCAACAGTAAAAGATATATATTTTGAGAATAGACTAAACATGGTTAAAAATCAATCAAATATTACCATGGAACAAATAGAAACATTCTAATGTCATGCTGAAGCTACTGAATTAGGAATCTATAAAATTCCATGGGTTATACAGGATGAATCTTGTAAAACACATTCATATGCTTTTGAAAATGCTATTTATTATGCTGTATAACTGATGTGCCTGGTCACATATATTCTTGGACCTTAACTCATGGGAGATTGATTCTTTGTAAAACTCACATTCTATTAAATGGAGGCATTAAACTTTTCTTGGAAATACTTATGCCATCTTATCATCCTCACAGTCAAGGTTTAAAGCTTTCCTCATATTTGTTTCAGACTGATATTTTATTTAAAAAGTTGAAATTCTTGGGTTTCAGTAGATACATTTATTTTTTTAATTTTTTAACATCTTCATTGGAGTATAATTGCTCTCCAGTGGTGTGTTAGCTTCTGCTTTATAACAAAGTGAATCAGCCATACATATACATATGTCCCCATATGCCCTCCCTCTTGCGTCTCCCTCCCACCCTCCCTATCCCACCCCTCTAGGTGGTCACAAAGCACCGAGCTGATCTCCCTGTGCTATGCGGCTGCTTCCCACTAGCTATCGATTTTTCAGTTGATACATTTAAACCAGTACACAGGCCCTCTTAGTTCTTGCCGTGTGAAATAATCAAATCAAACAAATATGGAAATGGAATTTGTAGTGATATTATATTCCTGTGCCTGTAAGTGAATTTAATTCATCCTCTGGTCCTCTGACCTAGTTGGTGAAATCACTGGCCATAGCGGATCTGCATGCTTGTTCTTTACAACTTTACATTCGCCCTTCTAGACACCAACTCTGGAAGCAAATTTCCTTTTTTTTTTTTCCCTAGAAAATTTCATTATATTTTCCTTCATATAATACTAAATGTTTAAGGAAGAAAATAAACGTGATATGAGAACCTTTCTTTTCCTGAAGGTATTAAATGTGAGAGGAAGCTGGTAATGGTCAGTGCCTGGCAGGTAGGAGCCCATCAATTATCACTGCTAGTTAGTGCTGCTTCACTACAGAGTCGTCTTCAAATTTTCAGTTCTGTAAGCTCCTAGAGGCCACTGACCGTGCCTTAGTAACCTTTGTGTTGCTGCATCACCTAGCACAGTCCCTCACACATAGGAGTTTTACTAAGTTTTGGTGAAAAAAATGAGTGAATCTGTGAATTAAAGAGAGAATTGAATGAGACAACATGTGTGCAAACAGCCTGTAAATTATAAAATGCTGTCTAATAATAAGGGATTACTATTGTTTTTACTATTTGGAGTAATTAAAAAAATGTTTTTGAAGTATGACTACCTGCAGAAAAATATAAGATCATAAGTGTGAATTTCCAAAAAGTGAGCCAACCCATATAACCAGCACCCCCCCAAAAAAAAATTCCCAACATTGCAGAAGCCCCTCTTATGCCCCCTCCCAGTCACTCTCTCCCCCAGGGGTAACCACTCTCTGACTTCTGACATATAGATGTGTTTTACCTGTTTCTGCATTTCATAAAATTGAATCATAACAGAATATACTCCTTTTGTGTCTTACGTCAGCTCACCATTAAGTTTGTGAGATTCACTCATGTTTTTGGATGTAGTAATAGTTTGTTCATTCTCATTGCTACATAGCATCCCTATGTATGAATACATTTCAGTTTATTCTTTCTACTGCTGAGGGACTTTGAGTTGTTTCCAGTTTTTGACTATTAAGAATAATAAAATAATATTCTTCCATATGTCTTACGCCGAAGATATGTACTCATAGAAGAGGAATAGCTGTGGGGTATAGATACAGTCAGGTTTATCTGCTGCTGCCGAACAGTCTTCCAAAGAAAGTACACCTCCTTACATTCCCATCAACAGCAGACGAAAGTTCTATTTGCTCTTCATCCGAGAACAGGACTTGGCATGGCCTCGCTTCTTCATTTGAGCCATTCTGATCGGTATGAAGTGTTATTACAATGTGTTTTAATTTGCATTCCTATGATGACTAATGAAGTGGCGACCCTTTTTATTGGATGTTTGGATATTCTTTTACAAAGTGCCTGTGGAGGATTTTGCACATTTTCTAACGTTTGTCTCTTTAAAATTTCTGTAAGTGCTCTTTGTATATTCTGGGTATGGGTTCCTTGTAAGATACAGGTATTGCAGATATCTTCTGTGTGAATAATTTAAATCTGCAATCCGTTCAGTGTGAAGCCTCCCCACAATTACCAGCGACTGGTGGTGTCGGCCTGGTGTGCAGTTGAATCCCCTGAGTGGATTTTATGAGATACCGGCTCTAGGGCCTTATTCCTGAACAAATGAATCAGAATCCCTGGGGGTGGGGACTGGCCCTGCACTTTGTTCATCATTGTATCCCCAGATATTGAAACAGATATTTAACATTTAATCTTTAGTTCAAGATTCAGTGTTTCACCAAACCATATATATATATATATATATATACACACAATACAATCTGAATGCATTTTCTCACATGATTAAAGTAAATTACACAGTGTATAGGACTTGATAATAAGGAAAAATAAAAATTTATTTTTACATGTTTACTCTGTATTCATGAGGATAATAAAATAAACTTTCTAATAGAATATTTAGTAATAGCTCATATAAAAATGAGTCATTTAAAATTACTTTTAACTTATTCCTTATAAAACAATGCCATGATTTAAGACGTTTTTAAGGGGGATTATGTGATTTTGTATTTTTAGCCAAGGAGGTTTATAGCTCAAAATCAGCTGGGTTCTCTGGGTCTGGAGGGGAAAATGGGTAGAAATGAAAGGGCTGCAGGTTGTGTGGCTCATGATTAAGAATATGAGGTGACAGCTGCCCAACAATGCAGACACCTTTCAGGAGGCTGTGAATGACCCATTATGAAGAGTAATCACATGGAGTTTGAATTTCCATTTGGATGGAAATTTCCACAGTGGGTCAGATTAGATGACCTATAACAGTACCTTGCAGCTTTAAACTCTATGTATTTTTGCAGTGTGACCCCTGATATAATGCAAACACAGTTCTTCCCCTGGAGGTGAAATCCTCCCAAACCCTGTTGCTCTTGACATTCTTGACCTGGATGCAGGGGCATACTTCACCTTAGGGTTTTGAAAGTCACCTTTTGAAGTTTTCACCAAAAGATTTTCCTGTCATTGATCTAGCAGACAGGGTCTTAACAGACTTCCATCCTCCTTTTGGATTCATTCTTGCTCTGTATTTTTAGGGACCTCCCTCAGCTAGATCCAAGATGCTCTGTGAAATGGAAATACAGCTGAGTGAAAAGCAAGACTGACAGTGAAAATCCTCAATCTGCCATTTACGAAGGATAATTTTTCAACATTAAATATAAAAAGCTCTGCCTGATGGTTGCATTATAGCCAGTGGGGAGTCTTGTCAACCAACGTGCTGGGAAACAGGTTTATACAACTCATTCTTTTCAGTAATGATTGCCTTTAAGTGAGAGTACCCAAGCACGTTAAATGAGACTTAGTTTGTAATTGTCAGATATTAGTGTAATGGATTCAGATAAAAGGGTTTTAGACATTTGGGCCAATTTGGCCCACTTTTCTAGAAGCATCACGAAGCGTGGTATGAACCTCCCCCTTGATGAGAGGACAATGTGAAAACCCTGGACGCCTGGCTTTATTTATGAACTTTTCCAGACTCACTTGTTACCCAACACTGCAAGGCTGGCGTAAGGCAGGCCTGTAACAAGCAAAAACATTGGTGGGACGTTGCTGACTCCAGGGTGCATTAAAATCCGAAGCTTAATTCTCAGGCCGAAAACCCACAATCACAAATATTTTCAGTTGGCTTCTTAACTCGCATTTCCAAGTGTTATATGAGATTCGTTAGGCATCTTTTTAGTCTTATGTTAGGAAGCATGCTGTGTCTCAGTTCCCAGGATGTGTCCTGAACTGTTCAACATACTGGGCCTGTAGCAAAGATTGTAAAAGTTTTGGTATAAAGAAACATGACACTTCAAGTTAGTCTTTTCTTGGGTCTCTGATACATAGGGTGTATACCTACAACAGGGAAATCGCACCAAGTCTGTTAGTAACTCAATCAGCTCGTCAAGGCTGGTCCTAAATTGTCATATCTCGGTGGGGTTGGCATGTTATTTGCAGAATTAGGAACCGTTTGAAGATCTCTTGTAATATTGCCTTGGGAACATTTGGGAGAGATTCCAGAGAAAACGTGATTATTTTGATAAGCAAATATCCAAGGCCTGTGGTCTTTAAGCACGTAGGGATCTTTGACTTAACATCAGAGAAACTTTGGTTAGGGACAGAAGCTCCCTGGTGGGAATATTCATTTTAGAAATCCCCTTGGTTATAGGGGAATCCTTGAGTCTATGAGAATATTCTGTATCACAGCCATGCCCAGATTCTGTCATGGATGAACCACATTTTTTCCATCTTTTAAAAAGTACTGATTAGTTTTCACAGGTAATACATGAATACACTACTGTGGGAATATTTCAAGCAAGGAAGAACTATCATCAGGATTAAAGAGTTAGTCTGTCTTCACTACTGCCTCTAATTCCACTCCAGCTGACCCCATCCTAAAAGTAGTCACTGTTAATAGCAGAGTAGCATTTTATGATCTTTTAAATGCATTTACATGTATGAACACATACAGATACATAGTTCGGCAAATATTAAAGGAATCATAGAGTATGCCTTTTTTTTTTGCTACTTGCTTTTTCATTTAAAAATATAAATTAAATTATGTTTAACCAGAAACC
Source organism: Delphinapterus leucas (assembly GCF_059928025.1). Lineage (NCBI taxonomy): Eukaryota > Metazoa > Chordata > Mammalia > Artiodactyla > Monodontidae > Delphinapterus > Delphinapterus leucas. The sequence goes on along the minus strand of NC_143145.1, from coordinate 28,815,510 downwards.
ATTAGGATTCGGGACTGTTGTCCCTGTTTACAATCTCAGAATTGGAGTTTTCCAAAGGGCCCCCTCACCCATGGACTGTACTGTTTCATTTCAACCCCCCCCATTGTCCTTTCCATTGTCTCTCAGTCCAACTGCATCAAGAGGAAAAACATTTCATTCAGTGCAAAAACTCAGAAAGCCTTGTTTGTGTTTTCAGATTAAAGTATTCTTAAGATTTGAGCCAACAGAGTGAGAAAATGGAAAAACTAACAAAGATTTCAATTTAAAAAGCTAAACTGTCTACATAGATAGGCTGCTTAAGCAGCAAAGGAATATTTCTCATAGCCTCAGAGATAGAAATGGGATAACTGCTAAGAAAAATGGGTCAGTCTGACCTGCTATCCTGTTTCTACCAAATTCTAGTAGCTTCCCTTGTCCCTTCTTTTATGACCATTTGACAACTGAGCAGAAGGCAAGAGCTCTTCCTGCAAAAGTTGAGCTTGATTGCTTACAATTTCCTCCCCCAGGGGGTTCCCACCCCTCCCTTGATTAGGAGAAATGGCCCCCTGCTCATGCTGTCAAGACGCTCAGGCTGCACAGTGAATATGGGAGAAATCTCATTTTGGAGACAAGCATTTTCTGTGAACTCTATTAAGCAACAAAGCAGCCAGGCTTTCCCGGGGTCAACATTTCCAGGATATAATCACCAACTTCTTGGGGGCAACAGAAGGCTCCTGCCGGAGTCCACTCTTTCCATGTTCGTCAGCATGATTATTTCATGATAACAGCTTTCTCGAGGGAGTCTGAGACGCTTTCTGCACATTTTAATGAGCCTGTCATTCTGCCTCAATTCTTTCCCTTAGTCTTTATTTCTTTCCTGATTCCTTTCTTTCATGTTATGAGCTGCATGTATTTGGAAGGCCGAAAGGACACAGAGATTTTAAATGTCATCCATCATGGGTGGAAATCCATTGTCTTCCCTTCTTGAAATTTAGCAATATTGCATCTTCTTGGTTTAACAGGGTTAAAGATATTCTATATCTGTATTCTGAGAAAAAAAACTGTATAATTGAGCATGGAATTTCAGTATGTTCCTAAATAAAGAATAATCTTAATTTTCAGGAAGAATTGAAACACATTAAGTACAGTTATAATTAAGAGCATTACAACAAACACCCCTGGTACTAAAAGATTTCAGAGTCCTATCCAAAGACCCAGCAAATTCAAGATTCCATAGTTATGATTTTGCTGGAATTCATTAAAAGAAACTATATATAGACCCAGTGGTTCTAACACTAACATTTCTGTTTCGAGGTATTACTTAATTTAACAGCAAATACTGAACGTGGGATTCATAAAAATTTGGTTTTTATTTTCAAGAACAGAAAATAGATAAAAGAATGGTCAGAATATTTGATTTCATTTCTGTTACTCATGCCATTCCATATTTTCTAAGTTTATACTTAATTTTTAATATATTTAATAATTTTTCTCACACTAGAGTTTGATTTTTATAACTAAATTTACCCTGGGATTTAGTATAAAAGGATAGTACAATAGGATTTGATTTTATAAATAAGTTTACTTTGGGATTTACTATGTAAGAACTGTAGATTAGTGTGTGTATTTTAATGAATTTCAACTACCCATTGATGATTTTTTATTCTAATTTTTTCAGATGACTTTTGTTAATGAATGATGTCTGTGACTAATGCTCCCTGTAGCTTCACCTATTTAAATTAATCTGGCTCTTTATCCTTTGTAAACATATGTATGATCTGCTTCAATCAGATTTTCTGAAAACAAAGGAAAGTATTCCCCATCTTTTCCCAGGAGGTTTACAAATGATATGCATTGAACTAATCCAATTGGACTAATATGATTATTTTTGTGTGTGTATGCAAAAGGGCAAAGATTGCTCAATAATATATGAGAAAAGAGAGATGACTATTCTTATGCAGTTTCTTTGCATCTGGGTCTGGGGGAGAAGGTATCTGTGGACTCAAAACCCAAACACATGTGGCTGCTGGGCTCCAAGACTTTGCCTTAGGAACAGGGCTCTCTCTTCCTCTGGAAATGAGGATACATTCTCCAAGTCAGACAAAGAAGATGATGTGTTGCCTCACCTCCATTCACACTTATTTTTCTAGCAGCGATGAGGGGTTTGTAGGCAAAAGCTCAGGCTCCCACCTGGCCACCACGGTGGCAGAACCGAGGTGTGGGCATATCCAGGCCGGTTGGCTGAGAGAAGGACACACCCTCAGTATGAGCCTGCGTGCGGGTCCATGAGGCCGCCCTGAGTCACCATGATGCGTGTTTTGGTCCATATAGGCTGCTATAACAAAATATCTCAGACGGAGTGGCTTATAAACAACAGAAATTTCTCATAGTTCTGGAGGCTAGAAAGTCCAAGATCAAGGTGTCAGCATGGTGAGAGCCCTCGTCCTCGTTCATAGCAGGGAGGTTCTTGGTTTGTCCTCTCATAGCAGAAGAGGCTAATCGTTCCCTCTCACGACCTAATCGCTTCCCAAAGGCCCCACCACCTAATACCTTCGGGAGTTAGGTCTCAACATATGAATTTTGGGGGACAAAAACATTCAAACCATAGCAGTGTGCTTCCTTCCTCTACCCTCCCTTCACTCCCTATTATTCCCCAAGTTCCTTCTTTGGTTCTTCTCTTTTCATGAGACATAAACTCCCTGGTAATGTCACCAAAGCCATGATTTTCATCATGTCCTGATGACTCTAAAAAATATATAACTAGCCCAGACCTTCTCCAGAGATCCAGACTCTATTGGGTATTTTCATTTGAATGTATCATTAGTTCCCCCAAACCGTCAAGTCGCAAGGTGAACTAATTATCTTTATTCTCGAACATTCTTTGTGTTTCTGATTTGAGGGAGTGACACCGCTCCCACAACTGCCATAACTGGAGTCATAATGTATGCTTCTCTCTTGTCACCTCTCACATTCCAGGTCACTAAATTCTATAAATTTTATCTCCTAAGTATCAGTATATCTCAGATTCTTCCTCTGCTTTCCATGACCCTTTCACTACACTAGATCAGTTAGTGGATTTTGTTATTGCTTTGTGGAGGAGGGAGGTGAGTGCTGAGGGAGATGAGCATTTCTCATGGATGTGGTACCCACTCTTTGCAGGATGGGTTAGACACTGAACCTAATAACATCCCATTTTCTTTCTTCTTTCATAGCTTTTCTGAATATAATTTTAAAAGACTGTACATTAGTTCAAGTTTAAAGACAAGCCATTTACCTGCTGAGGGTATGTTCTTTGCATCAATTTATTCTTCCACTAACATTATGTAAAAGTGTCCTTTTATGCACATGCTTGCCAACTCTCAATATTACCAGTTTTTTTTAACTATCTGATGGGCAAAGAGCTGTACTTCATTTTCTTAAAGTCATATTTTCATGATCATAAATAACTTCTGGCATTTTCATATATTATTATTCCTTTCTGTTTTTTATTGTGTGAATTACCTGTTCTCATGAATTTTTCATGATTGTATAATAAAATTTAAATAATATTTCTGTTGAGTTTGAGGAGCTCTTTATGTGTTAAGGATATGAACCCTTTCTGGGAAGGTGGTGCATGTGTGGTAAATTTTTCCTTTTACTCTGCCACTCACTTTTAATAGCTTTTTAAAAATTAATTAATTTTTGGCTGTGTTGGGTCTTCGTTGTGGTGCGCGGGCTTCTCATTGCAGTGGCTTTCTTCATATGGAGCACGGCCTCTAGGTGCGTGGGCTTCAGCATTTGCAGCGCGTGGGCCGAGTAGTTGTGGCTCGCTGGCTCCAGAGCACAGGCTCAGTAGTTGTGGCACATGGGCTTAGTTGCTCCGCAGCATGTGGGATCTTCCCGGACCAGGGCTCAAACCCATGTCTTTTCCTTTATGTCTCCACAACATTGTTCTAGCTGGTCTCTCTGGTCATTCAGAGTTACTTGGATATGTGTTCATGGATTCAGTGTTACTTGCAATAGATATGAGAAAACCATAAAAATAAAAACATAACTACTACAAAAATCTAACTGCTTCTGTAAAATCAGCTTGCATATCAGTAGTGGTACACATGCTACCTTTTGGAAAGCACTGCTCAATTCTACCACTTAACCAAATTATCCAACCATAGGCTTTTAAAGAGAGAGATTTTCTGAAGAAGATTTACAGATCGTACTACAATTATAGCTTATAAAAGAGATGCAAAGGGTTTAAACAAAACTTTAAGCAATCACATTCATTTCTAGTTATTGTCACAGTAAAAAGTGTTACTCTTATCCTAGTACAAATGAAGCAAGCCTTGGTTGACTATACACTGACTGAAGTCTAAACAGAGTGTGATGGAAAGCTTTCAAAATGTTTCTTAGCCCATCTTTCCTATGGCCTTTGTCTTAATTCAGGAGGGAAAATACTACACACAGATTTTTTAAAAAATGAGATCAGCAGGACAATGAAAATGGGATGTTGTGCCTCAGGGAACAGATATCTTTACAAAAAATTGTCAGGCTGAATTTGTTAGATTTGTTAGATTCATATGGTAGGATGAATATGAACGTAGAATAAAACACAGCATTATATTTAGATTTGGGAATGGTTGAGGACTGTTGCTAGACTAGACTTAATTACATGTGTCATTTGACTTTGTGGCACTCTATATTCATAAAAATCTCAAAGGGGTCCATTATTTATCTTAAAAGTTTAAATATACAGTTCACCTTACTTTTTATTATTCTCTTTTTCTTTTCATCTCTGATTTGTATGTTTAAAAGAAATGCAGTAGAAATAGTTTGCATTCAAATGATTTCATGATTTGATTGGTTAAGAATGAGTCAGCATAGAAGCTGAACATTTAATAAGTTGAGAGCCAGACACATAGAAAATTCTTATTTAAAACTTTCAGATTGGTTACACTTCTCATCCCAAGATTATAAAGTACCAATTTCTACTAAATGCATAAAAGTGCTGCCAATCCTAGAAATTCCAGAGAGAAGAGTAAGCATTAACTAGTAGTATAAAAATAGAACTTTGTGACCAGTAATGAAGGGGTGTTTATTTCCTACATTACTCCAAATGTATAATTTTAGTTGTTCCTTTTCAAATTACAACCGGATAAGAAAACCTCTTTATTCAGAAAGGATGTTATTAAGTTTTCCTTAAAAAAAAAAGCAGCTGTGTACAGGTCTCAAAAATGGCCCAAAGACAAATGCAATAGATTATTAACATGATTCTATACTTTAATGAGATGAAGTCATACTGTTCAATTCTTTATCCTTCGTGCTGATTTTATTACCACTCGCTATTTGTGATCCTAAGTTACGAGAAAGGCACTTAGTTTACACAGGCTGAGATTGCACTCATGAGTCAATGAGCTTTTGGACTGTTAATGGCTCTTCTTTTGTTCTGTTGTCCCATCTGTGATTCCAGAGTTTCTCTAGACCTTTAGAGAAGCTGGAGAGCCAGTGATCTTCCCCTTCCTTTAGTGAAAGCCATCTGACATACTCAACAGCTGGCTCGAGAGTTTTGCTGAGGCTCACATGACTGCTGTCTCAGAGAGGCCAATGGGGAGACTTCAGGGCACCACAATCCCTGTCCCACAAATTATACACAATGGTGCTTCCCCTTCCCCAACCCAGGAGGAGTACCATAACTTCCAGAAGATTCTTCAAGTGTCCATTAATTTTAAAAAGTTTGAAAACTCCTTCAGTGCCTCACTTTGTTGTCATTTACAGTCCTGGTGCAACTGCCTCCACATTATGTAGGCTCTAAATCTTTTTAGGGCGAGATAGGTAAGATCTCTTTTTAAAAAAATATTATGAGCCCGGAGATGGAAACAACCTAAGTGTCCATCATCGAATGAATGGATAAAGAAGATGTGGCACATATATACAATGGAATATTACTCAGCCATAAAAAGAAACGAAATTGAACTATTTGTAATGAGGTGGATGGACCTAGAGTCTGTCATACAGCATGAAGTGAGTCAGAAAGAGAAAGACAAATACCGTATGCTAACATATATATATGGAATTTAAGGGAAAAAATGTCATGAAGAACCTAGGGGTAAGACAGGAATAAAGACACAGACCTACTAGAGAATGGACTTGAGGATATGGGGAGGGGGAAGGGTAAGCTGTGACAAAGCGTGAGAGAGGCATGGACATATATACACTACCAAACGTAAGGTAGATAGCTAGTGGGAAGCAGCCGTATAGCACAGGGAGATCAGCTCGGTGCTTTGTGACCGCCTAGAGGGGTGGGATAGGGAGGGTGGGAGGGAGGGAGACGCAAGAGGGAAGAGATATGGGAACATATGTATATATACATAACTGATTCACTTTGTTATAAAGCAGAAACTAACACACCATTGTAAAGCAATTATACTCCAATAAAGATGTAAAAAAAAATAAAAAATATATATTATGGTAAAATATACACAACGTAATATTTATCATTTTAACCATTTGTAAGTGCATAATTCAGCGGCACGAAATACATCTACAGTATGTAACAATCATCACTGCCCTGTACCCATTAAATAAAAACTCCCCCCACCCTCCTCCCTCAGCACCTGTTAACCTCTATTCTATTTTCTGTCTTTATGAATTTGTCTATTCTAGGTACCCCATGTAAGTGGAATCATATAATAGTTATCCTTCTGTGTCTGGCTTATTTTCACCAAGCATAATATTTTCAAGGTCCCTCTATGTTGTAGCATATATCAAAATTGTATTCCTTTTTTATGGCTGAATAATATTCTAGTATATGTATATACCACATTTTGTAATCCAGTCATCTGTTGATGAACATTTGGGTTGCTTCCACCTTTTGGCTGTGGTGAATAATGTTGCTATGAACATTTGGTGTACAGCTATCTGTTTGAGTTCCTGCTTTCATTATTTTGGATTTATACCTAGGAATGGAATTTGTGGGTAAGACCTCTTTTTTTTATTATTAGTTTATTATTAGTTTCTTCTTTTCACCATTAAGCAAAGTTTTGCCACAGAATTAGTCAAAGTCAGTTGTTATTCCCTAATCAGTTTGTTATAAGTGATATGAATCCACCTGGGTATCTCCGTGATCACCCCACTTTCAAATTACAAGTACTTCTCTCATGTTCTTGCCTTGTTAAACACTTGGAAACAAAATCCATCAAAGAAGAAGATAGTTTCTTTTCATCTTGAGCATAGATCTCATAGATCCTATTCTTTTTTCAACATTCATGACACAGAGAGAATTTTTTACTTCATGGAAAAGATATTCTAGACATTATTGCCATACAGTTTTCAGAATTTATTTTGCAAATTACTTGAAATGGCACCTGTCACCAATGAACAGGGATGGAAAATAAGAGCATACCATTTCCCTTGTGGAAATCATTATTCTGGACACGGCACTAATTTACCAACCCTGAAAAAGTCAGTTCTGTTTATAAAGACCTTGATATATCCACAGAATTGAGAATTTTAAGTAAATATCATGAGCTTGTGTTTGCTGGTCCCTGGGGTAATTGCTTAATACAAGTTCCTCCAGAGATCTTTATCCTCAGAAATCTTATTAAAATGATGACATTATCAGGGTGTTGGAGGATGGGAGAGAAAGGTGGATTTATAGCAGGAGCTCAGCCTGAGGAACTCATTTTCATAGAGATATTTTGTAATTTCTCCTAAACTCATCCTCATGTCTATCAGGGAGGCAAGAGAGATGGAATGGACATAGTCCTTTGAGACTCATAGTTAATTATCCTAAATAATGGGGTAGATGCTACCTGTTAATGGCAATGGAAGTCAAGTAATCTCAGGGACCTGCGGTGCCCACATCACCTCTTTCACTCCCTGCTGTCAGATACGCTCTGGATTAGCTCTGGTTCTGTAGTTTTGCCTTATTTGGGAGAACAATGGAATCACAGAATTGAGGGTTTGGAAGGTGTTTGTACTCGTGCGTTTGAATTACATCTGCAACGCTGCCAAGTGGATGTCTGGATCCCAAGTGAATTTTCAAGAGACAGCAGTATAGGGCAGTGGTTCAGAGGGCCCAATTTGGGAGACCAATTTGGATTTGGCTACAGACTGCCACATGTTAGCTGTGAGTCCTTAGATAAGTCACTTAAACATCCTGAACCTCAGTTTCTTCATCTGTAGTACATTTCAAATAACACCTTGTGTGATTGTTACGGGAGCAAAATAGGTTTGTGCACTCCTGTCATCACTGAATGGCTGCTTTGTCTCTACACAGTAGTGAGTGTTTTTCATGCATGTCACTCTAGTTGGAACCATAAAAGTGTCAGGTGACTATTACCTGTGCCTGGAGTTATCATTCAGGCAGGTTACTTCAAGAGTTTCTTAACATCGTCAAATCTCGCCTCTCTCCCACCTTCAAGTCAGTCCCACCAATATGATTGTGGTAATCACTCTAAAATGGAAGTTTGATCATATTATTTCCCGACTTATGTCGGTATCATCTTATCACCATCAGGACTTTATTTATACTCCTTAGTGTGGCACTCTAGCGAGGTTTGACTTCTGACAACTTTTAGCCATCTCTCCGGCTCCTCCCATTTATTTGTCCTCAGGTACAATAAAGTATCTGAAGTTTCACACATCCTCTATTCTATTTCACAACCCCTCCCCTTCTTTTGCAGGATAACATACAGTGTGTATGCCTCATGGGCCAGAGTCAAATGTTACTTCTTCTGGAAGCCTTCCTTGATACCTTCCCATAATGTCACTGTAAACTTACTTGGCTGCAGTGGAAACAAAGCTGCAGTTCTCAGAGAACAAGAATTGTCTTTCATTTTCTGTATAAAAATACTCAATATCTTTACTGGCCTTTAGGAGTTCTCAACTAATATTTTCTGAATTGATGAACAAATGTATGTCAATCCTTTGACAATAATAAGCATGTCTCCCCAGGCCTCATGCCCTGAACTTTCTTTTCTCCACACTAAACCAGAGACACGTATTTAGTTACCCTTATTGATTTACCTCAGTAAACCTAGTTGTCCATAGGATAAGTCCTACCTTGGCTTATGACTGAGGTGGTCATTTGAACACATGGCTTTACCTCTCCTTTTCCTCAAAAATCCACTGAAATGATGGTAGAAAAGTATAAAGGGTAACACAGTCTCAGGAGTACAAAGAACTGGAGTAGGGATATCAGCACATCAAGCATTTTAATCAAGCTCTGGGAGACTGAAAATGGGGAGGCTCACATGGCTGGTGTGGAAGAACTCAGCTCAATGTATGTAGGATGGAATTACTGGAAACTGAATCTATTTTTTCATGATAAACCTATCAGACTGAGTGCTGGGAGGAGGGGCAGAAATCATATGACTGACCTGGGTTACTAAGCACTGGTGATCAGTAGCTCCTGTTGGTTTATCCCCCACCTCTTCCTCCACTACTGCGTGTGTAGTGCTGGCATTTGCCCACAGATTGAAACCAGGTAGGAACTTTCCATAGAAACAGAGCACTATTCCTAGGAAGAATAAGGCCTCTCAGATGGGGATTGGTACTCCTGATGAGGACCCTCCTTGTCTTGGCATTTGGAGGGTAGGAGGGTTGGGGAGACCTGCCTTCCGCTCCCTACCTGCATACCCTAACCTCCCCTCCATAGCGTTTACATCCATATGCTCTTTTACCCACAGGACAGCCAGGTTCTTGCAACAGTTAGCAATCAATCATAACTATGAACAGGTAACCAGAATTTGCCAGCCTTTTGAGGAGATCCAGTAAGATGGAAGGGAGACATCAAGAAGGAAAAAAGAAAAAGACAAACTGGCTTCTAAGGAAACAGAGATAATTCGTAGTAAGAGAGAAAATTTTAAGTAATTTTGATTTGAAGAGACATCACACCTACAAAACAAGAATAGAATGTGGGGAACAAACAAAGAGTTTGTAAAAATATAATACCTGAAGGACTGGAATAAGCAGTCAAGGAACTTCCCAGAATGTAGAACAAACATACAAAGACACTGAAAAATTAAGAGAAAAACTAAAGAAAAAACACAGAGTATTAATACAGGAGAGCCAACATCTGAATAACAATTGTCAAAGGGAAGACAGAAAATGAAAAGATAGAAACAATTCAAGACGTCTAAGCAAACAAATAAGAAAACCAAACCAAACCCAAACGAAAATCATCTTCCCAGCACTGATGAGACCTCGAAGTATTCAAACTGAAGAAGATGGCTGAGTGCTGAGTATTCTGTGCTTCCTTACAGTTCTGACCTCCTTCCGCAGATTCTGCTACAGTCGGTTTATAGTTCTCCAGACACAGTCTGAGTATATGCAGGGCTGGGCCGGGAGTGGGCAGATTACCCAATTGAAATTAGTTGTTTAAAAATGTATTGAAATAGGGCTTCCCTGGTGGCGCAGTGGTTGAGAGTCCGCCTGCCAATGCAGGGGACACGGGTTCGTGCCCCGGTCCGGGAGGATTGGCTGGGCCCGTGAGCCATGGCCGCTGAGCCTGCGCGTCCGGAGCCTGTGCTCCGCAGCGGGAGAGGCCACAACGGTGAGAGGGCCAAGTACCGCAAAAAAAAAAAAAAAAAAAAAAAATACAGTTTATTGATTACTATGTGATCATCACTGTTCAGCAAACTTTGCATAGATAATCACAAATGCTCACAGCCACTCTACAAGATAACTGTCATGTCCTCTGCTGTATCAGTTTCCTATGGCTGCTATCAAAAATTACCACAAACTTGATGGCTTGAAACAACAGAAATCTATTCCCTCAAAGTTCTAGAGGCCAGATGCCCGAAATCAGTTTCACTGAGCCGAAATCACAGTGTCAGTAGAACTAGCAATTCTCCCTCAGGAGGCTCTGAGGGAGAATCCATGCCTTTCCTTTTCTAGCTTCTGGTGGTCGCTGGCATTCATTGACTTGTGGATACGTCATCCAAGCTCTACCTTTGCGGTCACAATGTCTTTTCCTCTTCTGTGTCAAATCTCCCTCGGCCTCTCTCTTATAAGGATATATGTGATTGCATTTAGAGCCCATCTCACAATCCTTAACTTAATCATATCTGCAAAGATTTTGCCATATAAATAACAAATGTTAAGTCCAGGGATTAAGACATGGATCTCTTTGTGGGGGCAGCACCTTTCAGCCCACCATATCACACTTAACAGATATGGAAATGAAGGGATTAAGTTGCCTGATGACCATAGGCGTTAAGCAGCAGAGTCTGGATTTGAACCTGCATCTATATTATACTGGAGTCTGTCTGTCCCTTCTTCCCTCCCTTTATCCCTAAATAATCAGTAATATCATAGGACATTTGCACTGATGTATTATTCTGAGTCAAGGTTAATCATAAAACTCCTGGGTTCAGGATTCAAAGGGTAGGCAATACTGAGAGAAATTACTAATGACGCAAAACATGCAAGGTTAGTGCAACACTTGCGTTGATTTCCTTGATTGTTGAAGCAGGCAGCGAGGCACTGGGGAGGGAAGGCTGATGGAGACACACTGCTCAGGGGGATGGATCAGCATCTCATTACCTTGGCTGCTGCAGACTCAGCTAGTGTGTCAAGGACCTCAGCTAGCAACCTCCCCTTCTACATAAGAGGCAGTCTGCAAAAAACCTAACCCAGTGTCTTCCTTTGGAGATGCGGGGAGGTGACTGCTCAGGCTCAGGGATGGTGTTGCAACCCAGCTTCTATGCCAGAATTTCTACTAGGGGATAAGGACTACAGCAGCAAAGAGTATTTGCTCCAGTGGTTTTTATTGAAATCCACACCACTTTTTAGATTACTTGCTTTTCAGATACAAACACGCTTTCCCCTTTTCAAAAATGTTTCTCAAAGACATCATGTTCAAAACCAAGTTTTATATAAATATATACAATGTGTTTATATTTAACAAAGTGGGTGAAAACACTATCAAAACAGGCTCATTTGAGGGGAGTGCAGAAGGTATCTAGGAAAACGACTTGAACCGTACAAGTCTCAACTGTACATAATCAAACTATAGAAATGCAAACAGAGCTCAGAGGTAACCACTGTGGATGGTGAATAATTTAAGTCTTTTTATGCTTTTTAATAGACATATCTAATTTATTTATTTATTTATTTGCCTTACGCGGGCCTCTCACTGTTGCGGCCTATCCCGTTGAGGAGCACAGGCTCCAGACGCGCAGGCTCAGCAGCCATGGCCCACGGGCCCAGCCGCTCCGCGGCATGTGGGATCTTCCCAGACCGGGGCACGAACCTGTGTCCCCTGCATTGGCAGGCGGACTCTCAACCACTGCGCCACCAGGGAAGCCCTAATATATTTATTTTTATTTTCAATAAATGGGATCATATTTTGGCTACTTGCTCTCTAAAGTTAACAATGAACCTTAGAGGTATCTACAGGTCAGAACTTACAAAAAGTTGTATACTATCCCGAAGCTTGGGTATATAATACCATAATTTATTTACTCCCTTATTGGACATTTAAATGTTGCTTTTTTGTTATTATAACAATACTGTAAGGAGCATTATTTTAAATGTAGCTTGAGTGTTTGTGCAACTATAAATCTAGGAGTGGATTTTTTAAAGGGGCACACTTTTTCTACTACACCAAAAATGGAAAAATTGGCACCAGGCCAGATTTGAATCAAAGGAGGAAGCTTCTCTGAGATCTTAAAAATTTTAAATTCTGCAGCCTCAGTTCATAATGTGAAATAAAGGTCTTCTGGTAGCTGTACTTTATAAAGAGGGTCCTTGAGGGGTGTCTCCCAGAAATACCCTTCCAACCCTTCTTGCATGTGCATTGCTGTCCTTTAAGCTGATCGTGGTACTCTTCACGTTACTGGGATAACTTTCATATTTCTGTAGTTTCCTTTCATGGTATATCAATTATGGTTTTGCTTGGCCGCATGTAGTGCTCTTGACTGTAGTGGCTTACCCAAATGTGTTCAAGTTGCTCGCACAACATGTCCAGAGGCCATTGTCCAGGACAGGCAGGACAGCTCCATGACACCACTAGAGACCTGGGCTCCCTCTGTCTTCCTGCTTCATTATCCTTTTCATGTCTCTTTCATCCTCATGGCTACAAAATGGCTGCTCTGCCTACTGCCATAGCATCTGCATCCTCGACTAGAACTGGGGGAACTGGGGGAAGCTAGGGGCAAAGGACAAGGACAAAAGATGGATTCCAGCAGAGGCTGTTGCTTTTTAAAGACTTGTCCCAGAAGCCTCAACTCAATGTAAGCAGTGACCTCTGCTTACATCTTATTTTCCAGAACTGGGATACATGGTTGTTTCTAGTTGCAAAGATTCTGGGGACGGTGAGCATATTTAACAGGGCTCTTTGTGACCAGTCTGTGGGTTTGGTTAATGAAGATGGAGGGAAGAATGGAGATTGAGTAGAAAGTAGCAGTGTCTGCCATACCTGGCAGTTCAGCTGAAAAGGTCTTGAAGAAAACCCTAAAAATGTGCAACATTCAACACTGATTCTGTTACAGACAAAGGGATTAAAATAAATCCTATATATAACACTGTAAAGATAACATCGCAAATAAGAAATTACCTATAATTCTACCTTCCTAAAAAAAGTATGATTCTCATTTTTCTATGCCTCATTCTGGTCCCACTGAATATGCAATCATGATTTTTACATACCTTCAATACAGAATAAATTAAATTTTATATTCTTTGCTTTTTCACTTAATATAGCATAAGTATGTTAATACCTTGCTACCCAATCTTCTAAATATTCATAAAAGAGCTGCAGTGTATTCCACTAGCTTGATACACCATTTATTTCATTAATTAAGTCTACAATGTTAGAAAGTTAGATTATTTCCACTTTGAAAAGATAGTGTAGGAAATGTTACAAAGACCATTTTCTGGTGTATTTCTTTTTATTTCTTTAGGACTCCAACTTTATGGAAACATTTCAGTAAGATGAATTACAGATTGAAGCATATGAACATTTTCATGATTCTTGCAAAAGGAACATGATATTTTTGAAAAAAAACTTTTTACCACTTTATGCTATCTTCGTCACTGCATCTGTGTACCCTGCTAAACACCTTAAAAAAAAAGAGAGAAAAAGAGAAGAAAAAGAAAGACGAGGTGCCCAGGATTGAATCAGCCCTGCCCTCTTGTGGTAAATCTTAAAATTTCAGGGCAGGCTTTTTCTTTCCCAAGGGCTATTTTTATTTTATTTTTTATTTATTTATTTTAAAAATAAATTTATTTACTTATTTATTTTTGGCTGTGTTGGGTCTTCATTGCTGCACGCGGGCTTTCTCTAGTTGCGTCAAGTGGGGGCTACTCTTTGTTGCGGTGCACGGGCTTCTTTCTCATTGCAGTGACCCACCTTTTTGTGGAGCACGGCCTCTAGGCTTGCGGGCCTCAGTAGTTGTGGCTCGCAGGCTCCAGAGCGTAGGCTCAGTAGTTGTGTCGCACGGGCTTAGTTGCTCTGTGGCATGTGGGATCTTCCCGGACCAGGGCTCGAACCCGTCTCCCCTGCATTGGATTCTTAAACACTGTGCCACCGGGGAAGCCCCCAAGGGCTATTTTTAGAATGTGGCAGCAGATTGCTGTTCTCATCAGCCACTGATCTTTACAAATAGAATGTGTGGGCCTCGATATTAGTTGTACAGAGTCAAAGAATAGGAATGGTTTGGACTTGAAGTCCACATCGCTAGCAAAGGAATCACCTTACAATGGATCCATATAGGAGTGGGTCAGTTCTTGTTCTGTTTGATTAGGTAGTTGGTGATATTGCCTGGGAAGCAATATTCTGAAGGGCTTGATCCTTAACTGATGATTTAAGGAAGTGATAATATGTAGTTGAGGACTGAGATATATATATATATATATATATATATATGTTTCAGAAGAAACAATAAGGAATGTCTAGCCCAATTATTTTATTTTACAATCGAGGAGACTGAGATCAGAGCAGTTAAGTGGCTTCCCAGTAACAAAACAAAACAAACAAACAAAAAACCATTCAGTAAATCACACAGAGCCTATGGGCCAGCCCAGACTCTTGGAACTTTACTGCATGGCCTTCCCATTAGGTTTCTTCTAAAAGAGTTGTGAGCATCAAATGAGATAATACACAGGAAGGGCCTTGAGAAAAAATCAGTACAGATACAAGGGAGCAGAATTATTAGGTGATATAGCAGAGAGGCAGTGCAATTGGAACTAAGAAAGCCGCCTTGCATTCAGAACCTCTGGGTCTGGGACTTGGCCCTCTCGTGTAGCCTTGGACAAGTCGTCCAACTCCCCAGAGTGTCAATTTTTCTCATTTTCAAACTAGAGATGAAAATAAAATCACAAGTTGTCATCACCTGTGGCCTAAATTAGTTTGCTTAGAATCATTGAAATGGTGGAACTCAAAAGGCTCATAAAAAGTGTCTCATTCAGTCTACTCAACTTACAGCTACGCTTACTGTACACAAAGTGAGTGGCACAGTGCCAAAGCACAGCAATGGCCCCAAGCCATTAAATTGTAATCCTTGCCATTACATGCCTGTTACCCTGGCCTACGTGCTTTACATATACTAAATCCTTCAGTCCCCACAGCTACCCTATGAAGTAGATCCTGTTTTTAATCTCATTTTACAGATGAGGAACCTGAGGCCTAGGGACGTTAAATAACTTGCTGTGGTCACAGAGCTGTAAACGGCAGATCCAGATGTGACTGTAGGCAGCCTGGCTGTCTCCTGAGTGCTTACCGTCTCCTTAAATCACTTTTAAGGACCCAACATTGCTCAGGGTAGAAGCCCATTTTCTGGCTACCACACAACACA
Source organism: Delphinapterus leucas (assembly GCF_059928025.1). Taxonomy (NCBI): domain Eukaryota; kingdom Metazoa; phylum Chordata; class Mammalia; order Artiodactyla; family Monodontidae; genus Delphinapterus; species Delphinapterus leucas. The sequence continues at coordinate 28,799,758 of NC_143145.1, read as the reverse complement.
GTGTCCTCTCCGTTATGCACTTCTCTATCTTATACTATCTTATACTGGAAAACCGAAGACGGTCTCCCCAGATCTTTTTAGACAAGCTACAATGTAACTTCATTGAGAATCCGTATACTTTCAACAATGAAGTAATTGTTGCAACAGAAAAGTGAATATTTAACTTGCTTTCTACTTAGTCCTAGTAGTGGTGAAAGAGATATGCCAGTAATCTTTTCTTTCTCAGTAGCAGTTGAGGACAGTGCAAAGAGATTCCTTTTTCATTCAAAAGTCAGCTAATACTGGCTGCCTTTTTAGCATAGGGGCTGAGGTTACCTTGATAAACAAGGCCCATGGGGTCCTTGACCTCAAGATGCTTACATTGTTAAGGAGGAAGTGAATAGTAATTAATTGACCACAATGTGATAATTGCTGTTTAAAAAAAAAAAGCTTCCCTGGTGGCGCAGTGGTTGAGAGTCCGCCTGCCGATGCAGGGGACACAGGTTCGTGCCCCGGTCTGGGAGGATCCCACATGCCGCGGCGCGGCTGGGCCCGTGAGCCATGGCCACTGAGCCTGCGTGTCCAGAGCCTGTGCTCCGCAACGGGAGAGGCCACAGCAGTGAGAGGCCCGCGTACCGCAAAAAAAAAAAAAAAAAAAAAAAGCATATATGAGAGTACAACGGTGATACATCTTAATATGGAATGTTGGATAAGGTTTTCAGAGGAAGTAACATTCCAAGAGGAGGGAATAGCAAAACTGTCCTAGGAGGGACGATGAGCCCATTAGGGAAGTGAAAGAAGATGACTGTGGCTAGAGCAGTAGAGAGTAGGAGGGTACAAGGTAAGATGGAGTGTAGGTGATGGACAAGTCATGCAAGCAGCAGTGGGGTATGACTGAAGCACTTCAAGCTGGTGTGTGTGTGTGTATGTATGTGTGAATCTTGCAATAGTCTGAAGACTGGATTGGAAAGGAACATTTACAATGTAAATGCTATGTAAGTAGTTGCCAGCATAAAGCTAATTCGAGTTTTGTGTTTTGGAACTCTAGAATGATTATTTTTTTGGATATTTTAAATTTGCAGTTAGTTGAATTCCCAGATGTGGAACACATGGATACAGAGGCCTCACTGGTTGTACAGTGAAATATTCAGCCATGAGAAAGAAGGAAATCCTGTTCTTTGTGACAACTTATATGGATCTTGAGGACATTATGCTAAGTAAAATAAAAAGTCAGACAGAGAAAGACAAATACTGTATGATCTCACCTATGTTTGGAATCTTAAAAAAAAAAAAAAAACTCCTAGAAACAGAGAGTAGAATGGTGATTGCTAAGGGATGAATCGGTAGGGGAAATGGGGAGATGTTGGTCAAAGGGTACAAATTATCAGTTATAAGGTGAAAAAGTTCTGAGAATCTAATATACAGCACGGTGACTATAGTTAACAACACTGCATTACATACTTGAAAGTTACTAAGCGAGTAAATCTTAAGTGTTCTCACCAAACACAGTTATATGTATGTCAGTTATATCTCAATAAAGCTGGAAAACCCCCAAAAAAGTAGATGCTTCTTTGTTTAGCAGGGCCTGCTAATAACTTTCTGGGTCTGCAGAGACAGACCTGGATGGTTGGAGGAGTAAAGTTAAAATGCTACTGTTCTGAATAAAAACCCCAGAGGAATTGGGAGATGTACACATAAACGGCAGGGTGATGGTGAGGGGGGAGATAGGCACCTAAGATGAACGGTACTGGAGAGACTGCAAAGGGTCAAGGCCAGTAAAGAATTCCCTATGGAGATGGGCATTTGGGAGACTTCAAAGCCCACTTTAAATTTGAAGCTGGTTTATCTTCTGTGGTATCTTCTACTCCTAAACTTTCAGAGCTGGTCTGGCCAATCCTACTGCTGGGGATCATTAGTGCTTGGGAGAAGAAAGGAAGGTGGGATGAAGATGGGGACTGGCATGAGGCTGAATATGGCTCCGGCAGTAGGTAAAGCAGAGATGTAAGGTGCAGTGAGAGCTGATTCAGGAGTGGATATGAGTCACATGTACATGTGCCCTTGAAAGATGGGGAGGCAGACATTTGGGTAACTTAAGCAATAGCAATAAAATGTTGATAATTATTCTAGTAGAGAAATTGCAAGTTTCTTTGGAAGAACATAGCAGAAGCATATAAATTATTCTAATAAATTATTCTAGGCCATAGTTTTTCTTGAATAGTGTACACTACCTTAAAAAACTTCAGTTTTTAAAAAAATATTTATTTTCAGCTGCAGACTCTTCATTATGGTGTGAGGACTTCTCTCTAGTTGTGGTGCGTGGGCTCAGTAGTTGCGGCGTGTGGGCTCAGTAGTTGCGACATGCAGGCTTAGTTGCCCCGTGGCATGTGGGATCTTAGTTCCCCAACCAGGGATCAAACCTGCATCCCCTGCATTGGAAGACAGATTCTTAACCACTGGACCACCAAGGAAGTCCCAAAACTTCAGTTTGATGAGAGTAAAAAGGCAAAAGCAAATGAAAATACAAGAAATAACATCAAATAGATACACAAACAATTACAGTGGCAAAGAGTTGCTGAGATATTTTGAACAACAAAAGCTAGGTGCTATCTGGGAAAGCTTCAGGAAATAAGAAGCATGATGTTCCACTAGATGTGGCAGTTTCAGTTTTATTGAAACTTCAAGATTCCTTCCACTTTCCTGTTCTAGGACGTGTTGACCTGAAATAAAGAGGTGGCCAGATATTTCTCCAGCAAAGATGGATTTATTCCAGATCAGCAGAGAATTGCAACCATGAAGAGACACATGCAAGTCCCCACGCAGCAAGGAAGGAGGACCCTTTCATAGTGGAGAAAAGGAAGTTGGGAGGGCTGAAGTAAACAGTCCATGGCTTTTCATTGGCTGAATCCTTGCCAAGGAAGAAGAGTTCTTCTTCTAACTGTTGATCTTTGCAGTCATCGCGGGGCACGAGAGCTCCCCCTGCTGGTCTCTCGACTCTATTTAATTGAGATTTCTGTTCAGTAAATTTTTACAGGCTCCACTTGTTTATTGCTTTGTTCCTGCTATCTTATTCACAAAGCCCCAAAGCATGCACAGGGATAGAGAGAGGTGAGTCTTCCAGGTGCCTCTGCCCCTCCACCTCAAGATTCTTGGAAGTAATAGGATGTAAGCAATGATTTGGGGAACAGCAAGTGGTGTGTGGAAGAGAGAGGGGAGCAAAGCATCCTGAGTGGCGGGATAGAGCTGCTTGCAGTCGTAGATGAGTCACACAGGAGGAGCAGTAAGCTTGGCTAACCAACCCGCGTGTGCTGGGAGGAGTATCCAGCTTATGTGCTCTGAGGGTGTACTACATGCCAGGCTCTGAATGACATATTTTACATACATTCTCTTATTCTTTCCCCTCAGTCACCCAGGGAGCTGTGCACTATTATTACCCTCTTTTTAAAGATGAAGAAATTGAGGCTCAGGGATGACTAAATAAAGTTTTCCAAGTCACACAGCTGGTAATTGCTAGAGATTTTAAATCCCAAATCTTGTTCAAATCCAAAGCTCACTCCTGGAGCCCTCAGGCCAGTGAGATAAGGCAGCACAGGACAGGGGAACCACTGTGTCTGTAACATCAGCATCTGAAAGGCACGTGTCCATCTACTGGGCTCACAGTGAATTCTGTCAAGTCCTGTTTGAGGTGCAGAACACTGTGTACATCAAGTCATTCTCATTTAGTAGATTGGAAGGCTGAAGGGCAAAAGGTTCAGCCTTTAGTGTAAAGAAAATGAACAGCCAAGCCCGTATTAGGATTTTGCTCATTTCTGGGGTAGATTATTTATTTCTGTTACATACTCAGCAGAATTAAGTTTCTGCACACTTAATTGTTTTGGGTCTCAGAAGAAGCTTATCTGTGAATAACAACTATGGAATGCGGCTTGTGAATAATAAAGTGAGAGTTTCATTTTCCAGTTGTTTTATTCCATTGCTGTTGAGTTTACATAGCCATCAAGGGAGCAAGGATTTCAGATTAATTATGATAGAGCACATTAAATAACACAGGTCAGTGGTTGCATTACTTATGTGGAAACACTTTCATTGGATCCTTTCAAAAGTAGGTTTTAAACAATATCCTCAAGGATTTACCTCCAGACTAAAAAAAATGCATTTAATAATGCTATTTGGAGGGATTTGTTTTCATTATCATTCAGTAATAGCCACATTAGAGGCTTTCTCTGATGGCTCAACATTTGAGTATATCTCATACCCACAAGCCTAGTGCATTAACATCTGAATCTAGCACTGCAAGTCTTGTGCTAGAAGTTTGGGACTGATTGACGCTGCTCTTAAGATCATATTTTAATTGTTGTGGCTGAGAACATTGCCACTGCTTTCAAAATCTCCAGGAACTTGTTTCTTTTCTCATCCAGGTTTTCTAGAACTCTTCCTGAGCTTCATTACATCTGCCAAAATGTACACAGGAGTGCTCAAACTCATCTATAGAGGCTAATCACTTTTATTCCTAGTAAGAATATCTTACATTCCTTCTACAACTAGCACATGAAAAAAACCTTCTGACTTTATGGTAAAATAATGAAGAAAAATATTAAATCTATTACTGTAAGGAACGGCACCAAGAAACAGAGGAGAGCTTAAACAAGCTTTATTAGGGAGCGCTCCCGGGCGAGGTTCACTGGTCCGAGAGAAAGGGGCCAGAGAAGTCGCGCCCGGGCGAGGTTTGGGGCAGAATTTATAGGGGAGGAAGGGAAAGGGGTGTGGTGAATCCGGGAGGGCGCAGGTTGTTCCTTATTTGGTGGTCTCTTCGGGTATGTGGCAATATCTGGTGCCGGTTGCATCAGTCTTGGGACCGTTAGTCCCGCCCCTCGAAAGGCGGGAAGGCTGGGCCGGGTGGAAAGTCCCCGGGTCAGTTTCTGGAACTGGGTGGTCCGGAAAGTTTTGGTCTGATGCAACCTGTGAGTCTGATTGCGTTCCCCTGCCTCGGGCCAGTTGGCCTTACAATTACCAGGTGAATGAATATAAATAGTTAAAAATGAATTTCTCTTTCATTGCTCGGCCTCTGCTAGTTTAGAATTCCACCATTTGGAGTGGTTTAATATTTGAGAAGGAAAAGTCTTGTTTTATAAATACAGACAGACAGACGTACAGATGAACAGGAGGAAAACAAATTTAATTTTGTATAAGCAAGAGTCCGAGAGATATGACTCAAGGGCAAGTTGGGCAATTGAGGCTTATATGCCTTCCTGAGCTAAGGAATGGGAAAGGGCCTGGGGCTTCACAGGGGAGGAGGGTAATTCACAGATGATAGGAATAACAGATGGTTGGTAATTAGAAGTTCACCCTGCTATACAAATAGGTCTTTTGGGAAAAAAATTTACCTCTGGTAATAGCTCTTTTTCTGGTCTAGGCTTCCTGTCTACAAGTCTTTTAGGTAGTTAAGGGAGAGGTAAAAGTTTTTCCTGAGTCGGCTGGGTCTTGACTGCCTTCAGCTCAAAATAACCCAGATGCCAAAGTGATATATTTTGAGGTCGCCTCTTCTGCTCCCCTTCAATTGCTATCACTTAAAATGGACTTTTTGTATCTTACCTCATATCCCCCAGCCAAGATTTAGATTTGTAAGGAAAGAATGTTGCTCACCATTCCGGTTCTACAAAGATCAAGTCGTTAGCTACTGCAAGTGCTGATCTACAAGTACACCCTGAAAGGAATTCAGGATGAAGTATTCTGTGTACTGGATATATGAGCCCCTAGATGGTTAAAATGTATATCTAAGGAAGAATTTCAAAGACCCCAGATTCTTGCGTCTTGCCATACCTAGAAAAGCACTAAAGGACTTCCCTTGTGGTGCAGTGGTTAAGAATCTGCCTGCTAATGCAGGGGACACGGGTTTGATCCCTGGTCTGGGAAGATCCCACATGCCGTGGAGCAACTAAACCCGTGCACCACAACTACTGAGCCTGTGCTCTCCAAGCCCACGAGCCACAGTTACTGAGCTCATGCGCCACAACTACTGAAGCCCAAGTGCTCTAGGGCCCACGTGCTGCAACTACTGAAGCCTACGTGCCTAGAGCCTATGCTCCGCAACGAGAAGCCACCGCAATGAGAAGCCCGCGCACCGCAATGAAGAGTAGCCCCCGCTCGCCACAACTAGAGAAAACCCGTGCACAGCAACGAAGGCTCAACACAGCCAAAAATAAATTTTTTTAAAAAAGCACTAAAATCATTGACTGGGATATCTGATCTTCGTGACTAGCAGTAACCTTTCACTGAGATCTTGACTGCATGTTCTCCCTAGCCAAAATTCACATATATATGTACTGGCTTCTCCTCCACCACTTCAGAGAAGTTCCTAGGAGCTATCTGAGAGGCTGTCTCCTGGGCTACAGTCCTCAGTAAGACACTGAATAAAACCCAGCTCATAGCTCTTACATGGTGCAGTTTTTAAAAAGTAGACTGGTTGTAGGAAAAAGAACAATAGTTTTAGAAACATTTTGATTATTTACGTGTCATTTTTCTAGGTTTCATATTAATCAGACAGATTTTCTAGATTCTTGACTTTTTCTCCTTTCATGTTGTCTGTTTTATTTCATTTTTGCTTTGCAGGCTAAAATACTTGGTTTAAAACTCTCACACAAGTAGGCAGTTACTGCAATAGAGTACGATAACAATTCATTAAAACTCTTGATCAGTTTAGGTCTTTCCTCAAGCTCCCTCAGCCTTATCTCCCACATCTTTTAAAGGAATTTTATACCTAAAATATTCCTTTTTCTTTTTCTGTGTTTGAATAAGTGTTCTGACCAGCTGTGTGACCTTGGGCAAGACACTTAACTTTGCTAAGGCAATTTTTCCTGTGTGACCTTGGGCAAGACACTTAACTTTGCTAAGGCAATTTTTCCTCATCTATAAAATAAGAACATAGTTTGCTATCTGTGAGGCTTGAATGAGGAAGTGTATGTGAAGCTCTCCGTGAGCTGTGAAGCCTTATATGGACACCTATGAGGTATTAATAACCTTCCTGTCCTGCTTTCTAATGTATTGAATATATACATTTACGTCTTCCAATTTTGATGTCCACAACCTAATATCTCAGATAGGCTTCCATTAGTCAGTATTGCTGAGAGAGCTCTCTAAAATGGAGCTGGGAGGCCATTGAGGAAGTGTGACTTGTGCACATCTCAGCTGGATGAAATCTGAACTTTGACCTCGTATTGTCTTAACACAGTCATCCAGGCAGATGCCCAATATTCCAGAAACTCAAGGTACTTATTGGACCCCTTAATCCTAAATAACTCATGACAGCTTATCCCTTAAGAACAAATATTTCCTTTCTCGCATCAGAGTCAATCATAATTCTTGCCAGAAACTTTAACAGCCTTGTGGATTTGCCTTTATATAAACCCCTGACTCTTTCCCTTCCCTGAGCACTCGTTTGATTTTACCTGAATCTCTGTCTCTCAAATTGCAATTCCTAAAACTCCAAATAAAGTCTTTTCTTATCTGCAGTCTTCTGGGTTTCCTGGTTGACAAAGTCTAGGTCAAACACTCCCCCACCCCATTCTCTTTTTAAAGATGTGCCCTCGGCTTCTCTGTTGCAGCCTGTCACTTTCCAGCTCTGTGCTCATCACCCACATGGGAATGGTTTATCCCTTTTCAAAACTCTCTTCCAGAAAGCGAGTTGGTCATGCTTGCAGCTCATTACTTCTCAGATTGGCTTTCCTTGTGTTTTTTCTCCCTTAAAAAATGTAGAAAGAGTGCTTCTGGTACCTTGTTTGCAAAGATCAGGCCCCTCACCGCAGGTATCCAACTCTTGTAAAACTTTTATCTCACAGCCCTTCAGCCATTTCTGCAATGTACTACTACCTTCACAGAGCTACTGCAAGCCTCCAACAGAGCAGCTGAGTCTGCACATCTGAATTTGCAACAGAACCTCCTACAATGGCCTGATGACCACTGATATGGTGAAGGGAGGAAAATATACCACCCCGAAACATGCCTCTATGGCACATGGATTGTTTTGAGTTGGTTATTTTTAAGAAACAGCAAACACAGATGAAGCTCGGAAAACTGAGAAGTTATCTTTTGTAAGAGACATTTCCATTTCTAAGGGAAATATCCTCCTCTTTCTACCAGGAGGAGAGTGTGATTCTAAATCTCCAGAAACTCTTATCAAAGGAGAAGTCAACAATTTAAATCTGTATAACAAGTTTACCCTTGTTTGCTGTGCTTTTCCTAGTAACCTCCCATAACTACCCCCAACCCCAAGGTCTTCTTTTGTCTTTAGCTGAAGGTGGTATTTAAGGTAGTAGCTTGGGCCATTTTGAGGAGTTACTCAGTTTTCCTGAGTAGCTCCCATGTGTACAGGAGGCACACATGTTATTAAACTTCTGTTAGTTTTTCTTTTGTTAATCTGTCTTTTATTATGGGGGGGTGGTGTGTGTCTCAGCCGAGAACCTCTAAGGGTAGAGGACAATTATTTTTCCTCCCCTGCAATGGAAAAGTCTTGTCTCTGAGAAAACAATTTTGAAGCAAGTTCATTACAAAGAAAACTTGAAAAAAATTTAAAAGTAGAGACTATATCATGTACAATCGAGGTACTCTTTCCATCAAGCATAAAAAAGGCAAGGGATGTTTTTGATTATTGAAGCAGTGCCTAGAGACTATAGTTCTATTTTATTAGAATATTTTCTCTTGGGTTTAATAATATCTTGCAAGGAATGGAGTTATATTGGATCATTCAATATTTAGAAAAAGGAACTTGTTGAAATGCTAGAATTCCAGGATGTAAGTTTTCTGGGAACTTGTCTAATGTTGGGACACTGGGTAAGTGAGATCATGGAACTTCTTAGAATTTCTTTAATCTTTGGAGCCTTGGCTCTGTATTGAAATGCTGTGGACATTAACAGATGCGGACCATTCACAATCATGTCTAGACCAGAGGAAGGGATGGAACTTGTTACAGAGGTCGGGTGAATGACTCATCACATCTTTATTTCAAGAGTTCTATTGTTGGGACTTCCCTGGTGGCACAGTGGTTAAGAATCCGCCTGCCAATTCAGGGGACACGGGCTCGAACTCTGGTCCGGGAAGATCCCACATGCTGTGGAACAACTAAGCCCGTGCACCTCAACTACTGAGCCCGTGCACCTAGAGCCTATGCTCTGCAACAAGAGAAGTCACCGCAATAAGCCCGTGCACTGCAACGAAAAGTAGCCCCTGCTCGCTGCAACTAGAGAAAGTCCACGCACAGCAATGAAGACCCAATGCAGCCAAAAATAAATAAATAAATTTATTTTTAGAAAAAGTTCTATTTTTTTGTGATTTCAGAGATCTGACTTAAGCATTACTACATGACAACCACTAGATGGCAGGAGTGAACAACATATAAAAGTACAACCTGGCTTCTAACAGGGAAAACTTTTCTCTACCTCTCCTCCCTCCTCTCCTTTTTATAATCTCTTGCCTTCCCTCATTCCTCTACTTTTCTTCTCTCTCTCTTATTGTATTTGTATTTCTAGTTATAATTTTAAATAACTGATTCTCAAGAATCACATAACTGATTCTAAAGAATCAGATCTGAAAAACAGGCTGTTCCATGTACTTATAATTTGAATACTAAAGCACAATTTTTTCTAATTCAAGAGGTCTTATATAACTACTTTCTATTGAGCTGAGGATAAAGCTTCAGAGGTTTTTGAGGCTCAGAAATCCTTCTGTTTCTGTCCCAACTGGCAGTCTCACACTGGCAGGCAGAGGGGGTGGCTGTGTGCAGACAAATGGGGCTGAAGGAAGAGAGGGGAGGGGCCCTAAGGCCTCTGAAGCTTTGTGTAAACCCATAAGCCGTATTACTTCTCTGTGATACTATGAAAGGAGTAGTTTGATAATGATCAAAGTGCTGTGCTGAAGCTATTCCTAAACACACACACACACAGACACACACACACGGACATACAGGCACACACAGGCACACACAGACACGGACACACACACACCGACACACACACACACGGCCACATACACAGATACACACAGACACACACACACCCCTCAAACCCAAAAAACACCACAACTTGGCCATAGACAGCACTTGAGAAATGAGCTATCATTTTACTAATCCTTTCAATGGAGGAAAATTCACTGGTTTGAATTAATAGCCATGCAATTGAGCCCCATGTTTGAGAGATGTGATTTAGGCTCTCTGTTCTCTCTCTTTCTTGGAGTCATTGTTCCCTGCTCAATAAATCTTCCTTTCATTTTTAAATTTATTTTTCTATTCTCAATGGCTTCTCCTTTTGAAGACTAGTGTTCTGATTTCTTAAGGGCAGAATTTGAATTTTGTCCCCCAATCCCTCAATCACTCAAAGGCAGGCTTCAGAGAGCTTCTTGGAGGTTAGCGATATCTCTTGGGGTGCTCCTTGACTATCACTGGTAATCCAGGGGTTTTGCAAGGTCTAGCTGTTATATTTTTTCAGACTCTGGGAATTAAGGAATTGAGGAAGAGCTAACCCTTCCTCCCTCTCTCTGTCCTTTGTCCTTCTCTCTGTCTCTGTCTCTGTCTCTGTCTCTGTCTCTCACATACACACACACAATACTCACAAACATACAAATGAGAGAAGGAAACACACTTATTCTAGTTTAAAATTAAACCTGGCCAAAACAAATGGGATTATGAAAATCCCCTTTGAGACTGTCATCACCCTGTCGATTCACTTTTCTGCTGTTGCAGAAGTTAAATACCAGGACTTGATAAAAGATTAAGAGAGAGGAATAGTCTACAAAGTGAGGTAATTTCTGGGATCATTGGAATTTACTGATAAGAGCTACATAAGCTCCAACAAAACTCAGAGAATTCAGAGTATAATTGTTCATTCCAACTGTTTTGTGTCTGAATTGCAAAGCAGCACCTGCACAATTCATATGATCATTTTAACTAAGCGGACTGGTCAACACTGTGATACTGTCGCTTATCAGGATAGGTTCTTAGCCAAGGGGCTTAACACTCTGAGCTACAGTTTTCTCATTTGTAGAACAAAGTTGATAATGTCTACCCCATGGTGTTGTTCTGAGGGTGAAGTGAGAAAACATGAGTAATGTGTCTGGCATTGTGCCTTGTTCATAGTAGTGCTTAATGAATAGAAGTTATTAATTTTGGAGAAGGGATGGAGGTAGACAGTGGAGTTAAACAGACCTCGGTTTAGATCCTCTACTTTGTCTCCTACAGACCGAAGGTCTCGGGCCAGCCACTCAATTCTCACCTGCAAAACGGTAATAATGCCACATCGTTTCCTGGGTTACTGTGCCTGCCATGTGGTAATAAGTCTACAAATGGTAACTAGTATTATTGATATTACCTGTTCGCTCCTTAAAATATTTATTGAAACCAAACCATGTTATCTGTTTAGGATTGCATTGAGTGGCAAGAGAGACTATACAAAAGAATCACGTGATGGTGTTTGCTTTCAAGAGGCTGACAGCTTCGCTGAGGGGTAAAAACAAGTGAAAACCTGGTCACTTAGTGTAACAGTGTGAAATAATCAACTGTCCGTAAAAAGTGATATGGTGCATAATCAAGTCTGGTAGATTGCAGAAACAGGAGCGAATGTTGGGGGTCACCATTGTTGGGGAGGACCTATAGTAAAATTCTGGAGGGTTTTGAAGGATGAGTAGGATTTGCAGATGTGGGGACTGAAATGGACAAATATAAAGTGTGTCAGCTATATTTAAAACGGATAACCAACAAGGACCTACTGTATAGCACAGGGAACTCTGCTCAATATTCTGTAACAACCTAAATGGGAAAAGAATTTGAAAAAGAATAGATACATGTGTATGTGTAACTGAATCACTTGACTGTGTACCTGAAACTAACACAACATTGTTAATCAACTATACTCCAATATAAAATAAAAAGTTTAAGAAAAAGAAAAAAAGTATGTCAGATAATGACACGTGCTATGGAGAAAAATAACAGGGAAGGAGCAGAGGGAGTGCTGGATGGGTTACAATTTTAAATAGGGTGGAAGGCAAGGCTTCACTGAGAAGTCCTCAGGAGAAGTTGCCAACTGAGCAAAGAAGATGAGGGAGTGAGCCAGGTGGATATCAGGGGAGAGAGAATTCCAGGCTGAGGAAACTCCAGGTACAGAGTTCCTGAAACAGAAGCATGCTTGGAATGTTGGAGAAATAACACGGAGGTCTGTGTGGCTACAGTAGAGACAGCAGTGGGGAAAGGAGAAGGAGAAGAGGATGGAGAAGCAATATTTTGGGGTGGATGGTAGAGGAGAGTGGGAAGTCATGTAGGGCACTGTGTTCTATTTTAAAGACTTTGGCTTCACTCTGAGTGAGAAGGGAAATCACTGAAGGATTTGAGCACAGGAGTGGCAAGACCTGACTTCTGTTCACAAAGGATCATTCTGGCTGCTGTTTTGCAAAATGGGCTATAGAAAGCCAAGGGTGGAAGCAGAGAAATCATTCAGGAGAAATTTGCAACAGCACAGGTGAGAGTTGATGGTGTCTTGAATCAAAATATCAGAAGTGAGAAGAGTTTGGATTCTGAAATTCTGGATATATTTAGAACTACCAGGAATCACACATAAACAATGATCTCATAAGGTACTTTTGAGATAGTTAACCTTCAAACCCTTCGCTTTAGATTTATTACATTTTAGAGGTGATGAGAGACATTGTAGGGTTGGTTGTTCTTGGTTTTTGATTGTTTTTTTACATCGTAGGTCTTAAAATTCTTTCTTTCCTTTACCTTTATAGCACTGTTCTGGTTTGATCCCTATCTTTCACCCTCCATTTTGTCTCCTTCACTCTGTGTCCTTCCCTCATCTTTTCATCCATCCATCCATCCATCAATCCCTTTACCCTTTGAGAACCCGTGATGTACTAAGTTTCAGAACTAGTGCTTGTGATTGAGAGATGAATATAGCTCATAAAAAACTCATAGTCTAATAATGGGGACAGGGAGGTAAACAAGAAAAAGTGGAACAGTTTGACAGGAGCTACGTTAGAGAGATTAAAGAAAAATGTGGCACGAAGAAGATGTTTAACACTACCTGCCTGACAGAGAAGTCTTCCTAGCTGAAGTTTGCCCTGTCCCCTTAAATGTAAACATTCACCAATGTTCTGTTCCTTCCACCTTTGTTTTCTTTTTCCTTTTGAGGTCTCATTTGTTCCCACAACTCTATTTATTACCTCTATGACTATATCTTCCAAATCTTTGTCTCTAGCCCTGACCTTTCTTTGAATGCCCTCAATTAAATTGTGTCTTCCTGTCACCCCAGACCACAAAAAGCATTCTCCAAGTGGATGCTCAGGTTAGATTAAGATGCACTTGAACAAACAAATTTACTGAGGCTTAGAATGTAAATCACGTAACTACTTGCAGCAGCGATAGTCTTTTCAAAAATGACTAAAACAAACTTTTAAATATAAAGCATAGGGCTTCCCTGGTGGCGCAGTGGTTGAGAGTCCGCCTGCTGATGCAGGGGACACGGGTTCGTGCCCTGGTCCAGGAAGATCCCACGTGCAGCGGAGCGGCTGGGCCCGTGAGCCATGGCCGCTGAGCCTGCACGTCCGGAGCCTGTGCTCTGCAACGGGAGAAGCCACAGCAGTGAGAGGCCCGCGTACCGCAAAAAAAAAAAAAAAAAAAAAGCAACACTAACATACTGTATGATTCTATTTATATGAAATATCCAGTATAGAGAAATGCAGAGAGACAGAAAGAAAGACTGAAAGTAGTTGCCAGAGGCAGGGGAGGAGGGGAACTGGAAAGTGACTATTTAAATTGGTACAGAATCTCCTTCAGGGGTGATGAAAATTTTTTTAAATTTTTATTTTATATTGGAGTATAGTTGATTTACAATGTTGTGTGATGATGAAAATATTTTGAAATGATAGCAGTGATGGTTTCATGCCATTGTGAATATACTAAACGCTACCAAATTATACTTTGGAATGGCTAATTTTGTGTTACATGAATTTCATCTCAAAAATATATTGGCACAATAACACAAGATTTAAATGCAATATTCAAAAGTAACGTGCTGTCAAGAATGCAGATTGGGACAGTTCTAATTTTCACATACGTCTAGAGAGAAATGTCAGGCAATTTGATCTTACTATGTAAAGGCTGTTCATCATTAACCTGGTTGAACACTAGAAAAGGAATTTTTTATGAATAAAACAAAGCAACTGACACAGAAGTCTGAGAAGCTTAGATAATTTAAATGAAGACACATTTTCTCTTTTTGGATGACATTTACTGACTGGAAAGTCTGTATTATTATCTTGAGGATTAATGTCTTAAAATGGCATTGCATTGTTGAAGGTACTGTTTTTCATGTGATTCAAACTGCAAAAAAAGTCAGTTCAATAATGCAAATGTATAAATTGATTAAAGTCAGAGTATCTCAGCATATAAATTACTTCCTAGAGGAAAGCATTCATTTTTAGACTAGATATTATTATAAAATGAAAAAATTACAATGTTTTAAAATTATGGACAAATATGCCCATAAACTTATCCTATACTAACACAACTATTATTATCTTGTGTATTCCATTACAACTTTTAAAAATAGGATTCTTTTAAAAAGGATCTTATTTTTGGTCCTCAGAGGCAGAGACCTGAGTTTATCACATTTTCTGTCATAGCAGAGTACATCAATGGTCTGTTCAAGGCCTTTCTCATTTTATTTTATCTTTCTTCTTCATTTTCAACCCTGCTCCAATTTCACATCCCCTTAGTTATTCTATTCTTTAATCTATGTTCATTGAGTTGTATACATACACACGTTTTGGGAATATATATTGTGCTGTTTTATCTGTGCTTTTACTTTATATAAATGGTATCATTCAGATCTCATTCACTCCACCTATATTTTTAAGGTACTTTCTTCATAGCGCTATCCTTTGTGCTTTTCAACTCCCCTTTTGAGTTTTTTATTTCAACGATGGTATTTTTCATACTCAGAATCTCCAGATTCGGGCTGCTTAGGATTCTGTTCCTGGTTCTTGTTTGTAACATTCTGTTTTGTTCCTTTGTGAATAAATATTTTATTAAAATTTTATTTTACTTAAAATTCTTATTTTAGCCAATCCATTAATTTGGCTTCTTCTACCAAGAAGAAGAAGTGTTGGATTTGTTGTCTTTCTTCTGTAGAACTTGTGCTCCTCCTGTTGAATTTAGGGAGTAGGTTCCAGGGAGATACGGTAGGGTGGGGAGCCTCTGATGTTGCCGCCTGGGCTAGACCATGCCCTCTTTACATCTCTTCCTCCCCAACACTTGATTTTGCCTTACCTCTCAACGACCCACTGTCTCTCTCCCTCAGGGCACAGTTCTTTCCCGATGATTGCTTGTCTTGGATAAAACCACCTAGACCAGTGATTCTATAACTTTAGTGTGCATCAGAATCATCGGTCATGCTTGTTAAAACATAGACTGCTGGGCCCAACCCCCCCAGAATTTCTGGTGCAGTAAGTTTGCGATGGAGAAGAGTATTTACATTTCTAAGAAGTTACCAGTTGACACCATCCTTGGGCTGACCGTGGTGGATGTTTTGAAGGCAACCGACCCACAGCCTGTGCACCCCATACCACCTCCTGTGGAAGCTTAAGCTGTCTGTGTAGCTTTCTCCCTTTGTCTCATAACCATGTCCGCCAATGAGAATGCTAATTCGCCAGCTGCCTGCTTAACAGATTCAAGAACAAGGGGAAAGGCAGTACAGAAATGAGGCAGCACCAAATAGAAGTTATTAATGTGGAGCTGAGGAAAGCTAAGAAGGATGACCAGATGCTGAAAGGAGAAATGTCAGCTCTTTTCCTGATGATGCTACTTCTCCACTGCAGGAAAACCACAACAACCAGGGCACTGTAAATTTGTCTGTTGATGACGCTGTCAAAGGCATAAATAGCAACAATTTGGAAAGCCAGCTCCAAGCTACTCAAGCTGCTAGGAAAGTGCTTTCTAGGAAAAAACAGCCCCCCATAGACAACATAAGCTGGGCTGGTTTGATTCCAAAATTTGTGACCTTCTTGGGCAGAACTGATTGTAGTCCCATTCAGTTTGAATCTGCTTGGGCCCTCAGTAACATTGCTTCCGGGACATCAGAACAGACCAAGGTTGTGGTAGATGGAGATGCTATCCCAGCATTCGTTTCTCTGCTGGTGTCTCCCCACAGTCACATCAGTGAACAAGGCTGTATGGGCTCTAGGAAACATTGCAGGTGATGGTTCAGTTTTCCAAGACCAGGTTATCAAGTATGGTGCGGTTGACCCGCTGTTGGCGGTTCCTGATATGTCATCTTTAGGATGTGGTTACTTACATAATCTTACCTGGACACTTCAAATCTTTGTTGCAACAAGAATCCTGCACCCCCCTTAGATGCTGTTGAGCAAATTCTTTCTCCTTTAGGTCGTCTCCTGCATCATGATGATCCAGAAGTATTAGCTGATATCTGCTGGACTATTTCCTACCTTACTGATGGTCCAAATGAACCGATTGAAATGGTTGTGAAAACTGGGGTTGTACCCAAACTTGTGAAGCTTTTAGGAGCTACTGAATTGCCAATCGTGACTCCCACGCAAAGAGCCATAGGGAATATTGTCAATGGGAGAGATGAACAGACTTAGGTTGTAATAGATGCAGGAGCACTGCTAACAAACTCCAAAACTGATATTCAGAAGGAAGCTACGTGGACAATGTCAAACATCGCGGCTGACCGCAGGACCAGATACAAGTTGTAAATCATGGATTAGTCCCGTTCCTTGTTGGCGCTCTCTCTAAGGCAGACTTTAAGACACAAAAGGAAGCTGTACAGGCTGTGACCAACTATACACGTGGTGGAACGGTTGAGCAGATTATATACCTTGTTCGTTGTGGCATAATAGAGCCGTTGATGAACCTCCCAACTGTGAAAGATACCAAAATTATTCTTGTTATTCTGGATGCCATTTCAAATACCTTTCAGGCTGCTGAGAAACTAGGCAAAACTGAGAAACTTAGTATAATGATTGAAGAATATGGAGGTTTGGACAAAATTTAAGCTCTACAAAACCATGAAAATGAGTCTGTGTACAAAGCTTCATTAAACCTGATTGAGAAGTATTTCTCTGTAGAGGAGGAGGAAGATCAAAATGTTGTGCCAGAAACTACCTCTGAAGGCTATACATTCCAAGTTCAGGATGGCACTGCTGGGAACTTCAACTTTTAGATTGTACATCTGAGGCATAAAGCTGTTGTTGCCTACTACATTTTGTATAAGTTTGTCTTACTGTTTCTCTACTAAGAACTCTTTTTTTTTTTTTTTTTTTTTTTTTTTTGTGGTACGCGGGCCTCTCACTGCTGCGGCCTCTCCCGTAGCGGAGCACAGGCTCCGGACGCGCAGGCTCAGCGGCCATGGCTCACAGGCCCAGCCGCTCCGTGGCATGTGGGATCTTCCCGGACCGGGGCACGAACCCGTGTCCCCTGCATCGGCAGGCAGACTCTCAACCACTGCGCCACCAGGGAAGCCCTAATAAAAACTCTTTTTAAATGTGGTTTGTTATTGTAGTGCTTTTTACAACGAAACTATGCTTGAACAGTTCCAAACTGTACATACTGTATGACGCTTCTCCTCTCAATGGGTTTCTTATTTCTATGTGGAATTTCATATCTTGTAGTGTCCTGCAAATAAAGATTAAATTCCACCCTTTACTTCAAAGAAAAAAAAAAGAAGAAGTTACCAGTTGATGCTGATGCTGCCAATCAGGAACCAAGTTTTGAGAGCTGCTGACTTAATGGGATAAAAGGAGAAGTAAACAAATAATTAGGTGTTGGCCCACCTACGTGCACCTCTTGTGTTCTGCTTTTCCTCATGAGTTCCAGGATCCATCCCTGCCTGGATATTACCCTGAAGCTTCTATTTAGCTCTGGCTGATCCTGGCTGGCTCCTACTGCCTATGATCCAGGACTATGTGAGGTAGGATCAAAGCCCCAACAAGGCAGTTCTATTCCCATGATCATGGTTTTGGACCCTCTTCTGCTCTGGGTTGCCCTTCTTCTCTTCTCTCATTACCCCCACTTGACTGGGACCCAACCAACTTGTTTCCTTAGAGGTTTCTGACAGTCATATGTTTAAAATTTTTTTTGATGTATTTACTTTTGACTAATAAAAATTGTATATATTTAAGGTATATAGCATGATGTTTTGATATATGTATAAAATGTGAAACGATTACCACAATCAAACTGATTAACATATCCATCAATCTTCCATAGTTACTATTTTTTTGTGGTGAGAACACCTGGGATTTTCTCTCTTAGCAATTTCAAGTATACAATACATTATTAATATTGTCATCATGCTGTACATTAGGTCCCCAAACTTGTTTATCTTATAACTGAAATTTTTATCTTGTGATCAATAATCTCCCCTTTTCCCTCCTCCCCCAAGACTCTGGTATCTACCATTCTACTCTCTGTTACTATGAGCTCAACTTCTTTTTTTTAAGATTACATATATAAGTGAGATCATGCAATATTTGTCTCGATTATTTCATTTAGCATAATGTCCTCCAGTCTCATCCATTTTGTCACAAATGGCAGGATTTCCTTTCTTAAAGGCATAATAAGAATCAATTGTATATACATACCAAATTTTCTTTACCTGTTCATCTGTTGATGGACACTTAGGTTGTTTCACATCTTGGCTATTGTGAATAATGCTGCAGTAAACATGGGAGCGCAGATGTCTCTTTGAAATATTTTATTTTCTCTGGGTATATACCCAGAGTCAGATTGCTGGATCATATGGTACTTCTATTTTTGAGGAAATTCCTTACTGTTTTCCATAATGGTTGTACCAATTTACATTCTTACCAACAGTGCACAAGGGTTCCCTTTTCTCCGTATTATTACCAATACTTGTTGTCTTTTGCCTTTTGATAATAGCCATTCTAACAGGTGTGAGGTGATATCTCACTATGGTTTCGATTTGCCTTTCCCAGTTGATTAGTGATGTTGAGCATCTTTTCATATACCTATAGGCCATTTATGTGTCTTCTTTAGAAAAATGTCTACTTAGGGATTTTTGCACATTTTTAAGTTGAGTTATTGGGATTTTTTGATATTGAGTTGTATGAGTTCGTTACATATTTTGGATATTAACCCCTCATCAAATATTGATTTGTAACTATGTTCTCCCATTCAATAGTCTGCCCTTTCAGTTTGTTAATTGTTTCATTGCCGTGAGGTGGTTTTTAGTTTGACATAATTCCACTTGTTCATTTTTGCTTTTGTTGCCTGTGCTTTTGGTGTCAGATACAAAAATTAATCACCAAGACCAGCGTCAAGGAGCTTAATCCCTATATTTTCTTCTAGGAGTTTTATGGATTCAGGTCTTCTATTTAAGTCTTTAATCCACTTTGAGTTCATTTTTGTATGTGGTGTAAGATAAGAATCCAATTTCATTCTTTTGCAGGTAGATATTCAGTTTTCCCAACACCATTTATTGAATAAACTATCCTTTCTCCATTGTATATTCTTTGTGTCTTTGTCAAAAATTAGTGGATGTATATGTGTGGGTTTATGCGATCTCTTTGCTGTTCCATTGGTCCATATGTCTATTTTAATGTCAGTGCCATACTGCTTTGATTACTATAGTTTTGTAGTATAAAGTCAGGAGATGTGATGTCTGAAAATTTTTTGTTCTTGCTTAAGATTTCTTTAGCTGTTTTGGGGTCTTTTCTGGTTCCATATGAATTTAGGATTGGTTTTTCTATTTCTATAAAAATTCCATTGGAATCTTGATGGGGGTTGCATAGATTGTTTTGGGTAGAGTGGACATTTTGACAATATTAAATCTTCCAATCAATGAACATGAGCTATCTTTCCATTTATTTGTATCTTCTTTGATTTCTTTCATCAGTGTTTTATAGTTTTCAGCAAACAAATCTTTCATGTCCTTGGTTAAATTTATTTCTAAATATTTTATTTTACTTTTTTCTTGTTATTGTAAATGGGATTATCTTCTTAATGCCTCTTTTGGATAGTTTGTTGTTAGTGTATAGAAACACAACTGATTTTTGTATGTTGATTTTGTATCCTAAACTTTACTGAATTCATTTATTAGTTTTAATAGTTATTTGATGTATAAGATCATGTCATCTGCATGATGTTCTGAGATCCACCCATCTCCTTCTTCTTTGTGCAGCTTCTCTAGGGTCAAGCACAGGTGCAGAGCCAGCATCCTGTGGTAGATTGCTATCTTGTCTGGCCTTCTAATATTTTTATGTATTTTTTAAACGTAACACACCTGTAGATTTATGATGCTTTATTGTCTACCTAGCACCGGTCATTTTAAGGTTTATAGTTATGACACATAATGAGTGTAATGATTTCAGAATACTGTAATATTACATTACTTGGATAAACTATAATTTATTAATTATCCCTTAATGTTGGACATTTGGAATGCTTTCCATTGTCCCAACATGAGTAATAGCATTAAATGTATTAACTTTTTATACTTACAAAAGTATTTTTGGGTACTTTCTTTTTGTTGTTGTTGTTTCCCTATATTGTGAGAGTTAAGGCAGCTTTCAGAAGTACTTTAAGTTCTGGGAGAATCTGCCTCTTTGTGTCTGATTCATTTTCTGAGTGGGTGGTGTACTGCTTTAACCTTGTCACTGACAGGAAAGTTCAGATTTTATACTGTAAAAAGAGAAGAGGTCTGTCCTTGCAGTTCTCTTTGACTGAAGTGTTTGCTTTTAGACAATGATTGTACACACTCTTCCATCAACACGCTGGTACTTGATAGTGTCAGTTCTCCTTTGAATTGAAATAGCAATTTCCTTTGTTCATCTGGACTATTTTTAAACTACGGCAGCTCTTATTTAAAAGCCACAGGTTGTGTTCCAGATTAACCCTGTCCAAATTTGGTAATGATGATTATACCATCGAGAGCAATCAAAATAATCAAATGAAGGAAAAGCACTTATTTTCTAACTTATTTAGCTAAAATGAATGTTCAGATAACATGATTTTAGTTTTCTTATAAACCCATAGCATTTTGGTAAGCAACTTCTGAAAATAGGTTAATGAATCATCATGGGTGGAAACTTGAGAATCTTTGATTTAAAAAGGAACGTTAGCAGTCATTTAAGACAATCTACAACACAAAAGAAAAACTCATCTACAGGGTGCGTGATGGTCTATGATTTTTTGATTAAACCCCTTCCATGGCTAGATTACCACCTTATCAGTCAGCCCATTTATTGACATTTTTGAATAGCTGTAATTAAAATTTCTCCTTTTATTTTTTTCTTGAATTGAAACCTGTCTTTTTAACATCTACATAAAGATACACTGACTTCCCTTTGTGCCATACAGAAAAAGGAGTATATCTCATTATCATAGTCTTCTGAATATTTGAAGACATCTATATGGTTTCCTCTTAGTGTTCTCTTCTCTCTTATTTAGGATAAATGTCCTTAGACCATGCAGGCTTTTTTTTTCCCCCGTAAACTTTAAGATGATGATGTCTATATCCCTAATCATCTCAAACACTTTCCTGGATATTTTCCAGTTCATCCATGTTCTTAAAACAAGGGTTGTGGGGCATAGTGGCTCACAGACACAGTGGAACCATCTCACATTTCTGTGATCTTGACTTGAGATATTTTCTTTACAAATATCTATCTTAGAGACTTCCTCCAAAGTTTATTATCATGTAAGATTTCCCTGTGATATACCTATAGGTACATATTATTTCCAAGAGTTTTATTTTAGGACATAGTCACCAAGAAATGGCACCTTACTTCTGAGAATTAGGTGTAAAATTGGTAATTATTAAACTCTTTTATAAGGGCTATCTCATAAAGCCACATTGCTTTCAATAGGAAATATGGTTTGTAGTAATAGATGAAAAAACATTATCGTTTACACTTGAGAGCTAATCTTTAATCGCAGCTTGAATTTCATGGCTCATGATGTGAGAAAATAAAATCAAAATAAGGATTTGTCAGTACACTATAACTAGCAATAGGCAGTGTTTTGTGCCTAGAAGATTTGTGGTATAATTAGTTTTTAAAGCATATTAGACTTAAACTAAAAGGAATCTTACACACCATACTGTCTTAATTGTACAAGTGACTGACCACTCATTTATCTCAACTATCTGGGAATCATTTGTGTTTTGATAGATTATTCGAGAGGTGATTCTACTCTTTTGTTTTCTTTATTTCTTTTTGTTTTTCTAGTTCCTACTCTACACAGAAAATAGTTTTGATCATTTTGAACATCTTGATTAGATTCAATTAATCTGTCTATTTAATAGAAAACAAAATCAGTTAATGTTTAATGACATTTATTATTCAAGTTAGCCACAAGAGTCAATCTAGCAATTCCCTAAAAGTATAATAATAAAAATCTGTGGTATACTTAGTGGTGTGTCTTTTTTATATGATGAATTACATTTTAATATTTTTTTAAATTGTGTAATTTACACACAAGTATAATATGTTTTATATATATATACACACACGTGTATATGTGTGTGTGTATACATATCCATCCCACATAATCTCGTTGAAGAAATAGATAACATTAGTGTTTAAAAACACCTTACCCCCAATGTGTACACCTCCTGATTTAGCCGTCTTCCCAACAATTGCCCAGTCCAAAACACAATCTTAGCTTTTGTGATAATCACTCCTTTACTTTTATGTTTTTACTATCTCAGTATGTATCCATAGGCAATACTTTACTTAATTTTTTCTATCTTGGGCCTGGGTATAAATACCATTATATTTTTTACATTTTTCTATGGCTTACTGCTTTTGTTCAACACTATGTGTAATACATCCATATGGATATATGCAGCATGTTTCATTTATTTTTACCACTGTATGGTAAAAACATGTACTACTGTATGTATTACAATTTATTTATTCAACTTACTATTGATATACAATCAGGTTATTTCCAGTTTTTGCTTTGCTTTTTATCTATTAAAGACAATGCTGCTAGAAATACTTATTAATATGTCAACTGGCACACAGGTGCAAGAGATTTCCCACCATTTAAATCTAAAAATGGAGGTGCTGGATTGTAAGGCATGTGAATGTTCAGCTATACCACATCAGGCCAAACTATTTTCAAAATAATTATATCAGCCACGTATGAAAGTGTTTCTTATCCCATATCCTTGCAAATACTTGATGTTGTCAGACTTTAAAAGTTTTTACCATTCTGGAGGATGTGCTCTGTACTTCCTTGTGATTTTAATTTGCAAATCTCTGATTACTAGTGAAATTGAGCCTCTTTTCAAGGGTCTTTTTGAGTGTCCTTTATTTTTTTATATTTTATTTTTTTGTCCTTTATTTTTGAAGCACCTGATTAGACTTTTTCCTTTTTAACTCATAGACTTAAAAATAATATTCTTGATATTAGTCATTTATTATTACGCATGCTGCAAACATCCTTTACTAATAGAATTTTTAGTACATTAAATTTTTTTTCAATTGAAGTTTTTAATTTTAATGCAATTGAATATACCAATCTTTTCTTTTTTTTGGTCAGCATGTATTTAATTTTGAGTTCTGTTTAAAAATTTTTTCTTCTCTACCTTGAGAGCATGAAAATAATTTTTTCTAAAAGGTTTACTGCTTTGCCTTCAACTATTATATGTTTTTGAACAGCAGGAAACATATCTACCAGTGGTAAGCATGGACAAATTAAAAACAAATATTTCCATGTCTTCATCCTAAACATAGGATATTTGGTATTTATGGAAGAGATGTACTGTCTATTTCGTGCTTGAAACCAAGTTTTAAATTATATAACTTGTCTCTGATGGTTTTTTTTTTTTTTACTTCTTTATGTTTAATTGCTTAGAGACAAACTGAAGCAAATATCTGATTCTTTTAATATGTATTGTTATATTTCACAGTACCAGATAATTTCTGGAAAGTGCTAGAAATGGTAATTCCAAATCGTGCAGAACACCAGCTTCCCTGAAAATTCCGGAAGACACCACTCAGGCATACACAAATCCTTTCTAAAGTCACATTAACAGCTAGAACATATGACAACCGAGTGTCACTCTCAGAAGGAAATTCCTTCTTTTTAAAACTTTCTATTCAGGTGATGATAAATAATCCCCTTTTAGCATAAAAATGTAAAATGAACATTTAAGTTCATGAAAATATTCCTCATAAGAGGTTTAGTTTGGTCTCTTGCTTTCTGGTGTTGTGTCTAAGGAGTCTGTATAACCCAAGGTCACAAACATTTACTCCTATGTTTTCTTCTTAGAGTTTCATAGTTTTAGCTCTGAGATTCAGTCTATGAATGAGGGGGTCCAACTTCATTCTTCTGCACATGAGGATATCTAGTTTTTCCACCACCATTTGTTGAAAAAACGATTATCTCCCTACTGAATTGCTTTAGCACATTTGTTGAAAATCAATTAACCACAAATTTAAGAGTTTGTTTCTGAATTCATATGTTTCATTGATCTATATGTCTATCTTCGTTACCACACTGTCTTGATTACCATAGCTTTGATTTGAGTTTGAAATCAGGAAGTGTGCTTCAACTTTGTTCTTCTTTTTCAAGATGTTTTAGTTATTCTTGGTCCCTTGTATTTCCACATGTATTTTAGGAAAGGAATTATCATTAAAAAAGTTTTCTGGGATTTTGATAAAAATTGCATTGGATCTATAGATCAATTTGGGAAGTATTTTCACCTAATACTGTTAAGTCCTCTGAGTCATGAATATGAATGTCTTTCCATTTATTTGTCTTCAATTTCTTTCAACAATGTTTTATAATTTTTGAGTATGTTTTGCACTTCTTCTGTTAACTTTATTCCCGTGTGTGTGTGTATATGTATATATATATACATATATATGTATGTATATATATATATGTATATATATTTTTGACGCCATTGTAAATGACATTTGTTTTTAAAATTTCATTTTAGATTGTTCATTGCTAGTGTATAGAAGTGCAATTGATTTTTGTATATTGATCTTTTATCCTGCAATCTTGCTGAATTAATTTATTACTTCTAATAATTTTTGTGGGTCTCCTAGGGCTTCCTATATATAAGATCATGTCATCTACAAATAGGAATAGTTTTAACCTTTTCTTTTCAATCTGCCTTTTATTTTTCTTTCCCAATTGCCCTGACTAGAACCTCCAGTACAATGTTGAAGAGAAGTGGCAAAAGTGGACAGCCTTGTTTTGTTCCTGCTCTTAGAGGGAAAGCATCCAGTCTTTCCCTATTAAGTACGATATTAGCTGTGGGGTTTTGCCCTTTATAAGACTGAGGAAGTTTCCCTGTATTCCAAATTTGCTGAGTGTTTTTATCACGAAACAGTGTTGGATTTAGTCAAATGCTTTCTCTGCATTATTGAGATGATAATATATTTTCTTTCCCTCTATTATATTGATGTGGTGTGTTACATTAATTTACTTTCAGATGTTAAAGCAATTTGCTTTCCTGGGATAAATCGCACTTAGTAATGGTATATAATCTTTTTTATATGTTTTAGATTTGGG
This sequence comes from Delphinapterus leucas, assembly GCF_059928025.1. NCBI lineage: Eukaryota > Metazoa > Chordata > Mammalia > Artiodactyla > Monodontidae > Delphinapterus > Delphinapterus leucas. The sequence continues at coordinate 28,774,233 of NC_143145.1, read as the reverse complement.
TTTCTAATATTTTGTTGAGAAGTTTTACATCAAAATTTATAAGAAATATTCATCTGTAGTTTATTGTGATGTCTTTGTCTGGTTTTGTATCAGGGTAATACTGACCTCATAGAATGAGTTGGGAAATATTCTCTCCTCTTCTATTTTTAAAAGAACTTGTGAAGAATTGGTATTTATTCTTCTTTAAAGGCTTGATAGACTTAATCAGTGAAGTCATTTGAGCCTGGGCTATACTTTTTGGGAAGTTTTAAAATTATTAATTCAGTGAATTCCCTGGTGGTCCAGTGGTTAGGACTCTGTGCTTCCACTGCAAGGGGAACAGGTTCGATCCCTGGTTGGGGAACTAAGATCCCGTGTGCCATGCAGCCAAAACAAAACGAAACAAAACTATACTTCAATAAAAAATTGAAGAAATTACTAATTCAATTTTATGCTTATTATAGATCTACTCAGATTTTCAAACTTTTTCTTGAGTAAATTTTTGTAGTTTGTTTTTTGCAGGAATTTTCCCATTTCATCTAATTTTGTCAGTGGATTAACTCTTATGGGGTATTTTCTTCATGGTACTTTGAAGTTAAAGGAAGGTTCTGAGCAGTTTAGTTAACTGTTTGGAATGGAGTTTTGATAAAGAACACCAAAGCCATCCCAAATCTGGTGAACTAAGCAGATATATAATTCCATGCCGGCTGTGGATCACCCTTTTTCTTTAGGAATTGAAGTCTCTATTACTCTAGGCTATGCAGAGGATGACCAAGGGTAGGGGGGTAAGGGGGACAAGACATGTTTATATTCAGTCTCTTTGCTCAAGAGTTTTTTTTTTTTTTCTCCCCGAGGCTATGTTTCAAGGATTTCTTGAGTCCTGTGATAATACAAGGCTCTAGAGAACCAGTTCTTATGACTAGATTGGACTGAGTGAAGGCGAGGAAACAGCTATGGTTCTGTCTTTATGGAGGAAGGCCTCTTTTAATCATCCTTTTCATGCAAGATATGTATAACTCTTGGTTCACAGAGATACATTTTACCCAGACCTAGTTTTCTGTATGGCTTAGGGCTATGGATTTTCCAAATCTATCAGGGTTATATCTGGTCCTGTGTTACCTGTCTGAGGAAGCAGCTTTAGTCAGTCTTCTTAGCCAGAGTGTACCTAGCTGAGGCCAATTATGCAGAGTCAATCCAGGTGTGTCAACAAAGTAATAGGTTCCAGAGGATTTGAGAGCTTAGCATGTGGGATTCAAGCCTGGGGAGCCAGCAGGCTGAGCAAGAGTAAGCTCTGGAGGTCAGAGCTTACCGGTGAGTTCAGATGCATGGTACACAGGAGAGTCTCCTTTGATCCATCTCAAGGAGGGGATTTAATGTTTTTCTTCTCATAAATAAGCTTCTGGACTTCAGGAGTTTTAGTCCAAATGTCACAGAATTGCTTGTGACTGGTTCCTGGCAGCACTGGGAACAGCTGTGCCGAGTTGCCTTGTATTGGAAAGCCTGCTGGGAAATTTATCCAAATGTCCTCCAAGGAAGACAGAGTTCTGGGAAGTAAGTGATTATGTGGGTCTTATGTTAGTGTTGGAGTGAAGTGCAGCCAGGAGCCAGCTCACATTTATGTTCATCCAGAGAGAATGGACCATTCCTAGGAATTGTTCAGTCTGGAAATGTTTAACTGTGAGAAAATCATTCCGTTTTCATTTCAGAGATTTATGCCTGTCCTTGTATCAGAGCTGGCAAACTTGGGGGTTTGGGAGATGACTTAAAGCCTATGTGTGAGCTTTGTCCAAACCTGGGTGACTGTAGGCCTATTATTTTGGGCAACGGGTTTTCCACAGCCATCCCGGAAGGGCTGCAGCGGTTGTCATTGGAAGTCAATAGGTGTGGTTAGAGGTTACAGGGAAGGGAGAAGAGGCCAGTAAAAATGACATCAGTCCACTCCTCTTCCCGTCTGGCTTTCAAATGGAGTCTGTGTCTCCCAAAATAGTCTAATAAATTTGGGGTATTAGATTTTTTTCTCTCCCTTGCTTGGAACGTCTGGCTTCTGGCTCTTAGGCTTGTCAGGGAGTGAAATTTCCTTTACATAAAGTGTGTGTGTGGCTTTGAATCTAACCTAGATCTCTCTTCTCCAGGTGTTTTTTTTCAGTAGGTTCTCTCTCTTCCTTCAGTCATCTTTCTCAGGACTGAGAAAGGCCAGGCTAACCATTTATGTACCATTCCAGGAAAAGCCTCATGTTGGTCGATGGAGATTTTGCTCTGGAGATTTTGAAAGCTCTGGCAACTGCTGGTTCAACTTCTGTGTTCTGGCTGTTTCCTTGCACTCCTGCCCAAATTCCTTCTCTTACTCTGCCCCCCATCCCTCATTCAACTTTTCACATCCTAGTAACAGATCATAGGTATTTCATATGCTATTCTAGCTCTATGGATACTCTATGTATTCAATGAGTTTTATGTCCTTGACATTTTAATGCTATTTATTCTAGTTACTGAATTATTATTATTTTTCCTCTTTTTAAATGCTAGTCATACAAAAATGTAGATTCATAAATTGTACCAACTAACAAGTTGTATTAGAATGACTGACAATAGCAGTATTAAGGAACTTTGGGGGGAAAAACTGCAGTCATTATCATGCTAACCTCTTAATTTTTACACATTACATTTTAGTTTTTGAAGATGTAATTTTCCAGTTTACATATTGTTTCATATTCCACTTTTTCCAAGTAATTATTATTTTTATATCTATTAATTATTATATTTAATGGACATAATGACTTTCTATCATACATGTAGACATGTATGAGCAATTCATTGATCATAGAATATTTAGGTTAATTTTAATTTCCTTCCTTCCTCCCTCCCTCCCGCCCTTCCTTTCCTTTATTAAAGATACATTTGCAATGGACCTCTTATTAATGTAGCTTTTTGCTTTTGTTAAATTTATTTCCTTAGGCGTCATTCCTATGAATATGGTTGCTGGATAAAGAATATGGACATAAATGGTTTTGCAAACAAAAATATGTATAAAACTTTTAATGCTTCCAGCTGTGTAAGTCTATACAAGTTTCACCATGGCTTTGAGCATCGTGTATTATAATTTAAAATATGTTTTACTATGTTGGCGTAATTAAATTATTGCTTTGTAGTTTGCTTTAATTTGCTTTTCTTTTAGAATGAGGAAGCAAGACATTTTTTATTTTGTGTTTGCACTTTGTATTTTCTTTTGTACGAATTCTGTTTATATTATAAGGTGTATTTCTCTTTTCCCTCCATCCCGAGAGTCTAAAAGCAAATTCTACCGAGAGATAAGGAATTTTATAACTTTTGTATTAAACATTATTTAATATATTTATATTTAAATATTATATCTCTTTAGATATATTTATACTACAAATACTTTTAACTACATAGAATCTAGGTTAAATTCTCCAAAAAATCCACAAGCTTGATTAAATTTAAATTTTGATAAGGGATTATTTTCCTTTTTTTTTTTCAGTTAAGGAGATTACGTTGCATTTTATTTCACTCTTAGACATGTATTTTGAATAGTATAATGGAGTGCTTTGATACATTATAACTGTTGAATTGAAAATGATAATTGAGGAACTGACTTTTGGAACAACCTTCATCCATTCACTTTTCTTTACTGAGCCTCTGCTTGAACTAGATATCGTTTGGTACTAGGAACTAAATGGTGAATTGACCTCTAACCTTTCCCTCAGAGAACTCTGTGGTCCAGTTTGAGAGTAAGGATGATAGATAATGGATGTGCTATGGTAGGAGAAATACAGTCAAGAAAAACCCATAACCAGTTGAGTCCCCAAAACCCAAAGGAAGCCAGCTCAGTGTGAAGGGGACGCATCTAACCTAATTTGGGGAGTTAGAGTTGGCCTCCTGGATGCAACAGTGTTTAAACTGAGATCTGAAGTGTGAGCAAAAGTTCCTGCTTCACGTCAAAATGCTTTATACATCCCCACTGTGTTGCTCTGGTGACTATTATTGTTATTATTTTTGGTCTCTATGGGTGGGTACTAATACGTAGTTTTTGTCCTTTCTCAGAAGATAGGCACCATGAGAAAAGAGTCCAGCCTTATGGAGAGAAGCCAGGCAGAAGCCCTGAAGGCTAGACTCCTCCACCAGGATGTTTGCTTGGCAGCTCAGCGTCTTGACCTTCTCCTTTGAAAAGGAAATGCTCACAAAGAGGTTTTCAAGCCTCATGTCCTGGCCCTCAGGGATGCAGTTCAGCAAGTCTGCATTAGACTCATGTTCCTTCACCCAGTGGATTATGGGAGGAAAGCAGAAGAGCTGTTATGGAGGAAAATGTACTCTGACGTTGCTGTGCTGCTGATGAGGACCAAAAGAAAACACGTGGACACCTTCAAACAGTGGGAAGGCCCCTTGCAGGCTCAGCTGAAGGGCAGCCTCAGGTTCTATGACCATGTCTTCCTGTTCCTGCAGGAGCACACTATGAGCTGAGGTTACTAAGCTACACTGATTGGCCTTACAGTGTTATCCACTTGATTGACTGCAAGAAAGCAGGTCCTGCCTCAGAAGAAGAGGTGGCCTGGGTGCGAACCGCCTCCCACCGCTGTCAGCTGTACCTGGGAGACTTGTTCCACTTTCAGAATGAGTTCCCAGCCCTGGCCACCAAGGACTTGGTGGAGAGGTGTTACACCGAGCCATGTCAGTGGCCCTGCACATGGGCATGCCCTTCAACCAGCTGGGGGCTCTCACAGGGAGTAAGTACTATGACATTGAAGCCACGTACTTCTACCAGCGCTGCCTCCGCTCAGGAGTGCCTTTTAAAGGGGCATCTTGGAACCTCAAAGGATTCTATGACCATGCGGGAAAAAGGTACAGCCAGCTGAAAAGGTACCAGAGAAAGAAGCTATCTCCCAGCCAGAGGCAGTGTTGGGATAACAAAAGGCTGCTGGTTAGCTTCCTCTACCTTCACAGCCTCTTGCAGCCTCAGTGGAAATTCAAAGCAACCAGGCTTATGGCCCTGTGCCAGCTGGTTCTGGAAGACTTCCGTCTCTGCCTTTCCTATAGGCCGTGCCCATCCGACCTGAGCCAAGCCTCCAGAGAAATCCCCCAAGGGGCTATCTGTTCCTCCCAGACCTCCTCATCTTCCACATGGTGGTTCTTTGCCTCATGAGTGTGCACAGCCTGAGGACAACAGGCTCGAAGCAACACAGGCCAGTGGTCACCTTCACCTTGACCCTTTTCTCCCATTTAATTCAACATGTGACTACCCGCATCCAGGCTGAGCTCCGGAAAGGGAAGCTGACTCCAGACGTGGATGTCCCCAGGGACAAGGAAGATCAACAGAAGATAGAAGCTGGGCAGGAACAACAAGACCTTCCAGCCCCCTGCCCTGGGCCCCACCACAGCAAATCTCAGAAGAACCACAGGCCATCTTACGATTCCAGGGAGGGTTACAACTCAGAAGCCAGTTTTCATTCTTGCTGTGACTCAGATGAGATAGATGAAGATGAAGACAAATCCTTACGCTCACAAGCCAGCTCAGAAATCAGTAGTGAAACTACTTATTCAGACACAACTGATGAAGGGGAAAGTGGCTCCCTGAATCCAGAAGCAATGCAGGAGCATGGGGCCAAATCCAAAGGTCGAGTTGCCCATCCGGTGGATAAGTTGAAGACACGTCAACCTCCCAGTCGTCTATTAGGTCACTTAAAAACAGGAAGTTCTGCTAACCTGCCAGCCACGTTGAGCCACAAGCTCCCAGTAAAACGTGGCTTGCGCTTGACTCCTGTCTTCAGCCACAGTTTTCTGATGCCTTCAGCAATGCATCTGGCACAGAGGATGGTGTGAGCAGCTTTCCTGAGACAGAGCCTCCCGCTGGCTCCTACTTGGGGCAGAAGGCCTCTATCAGCCAGTCTTGCAACAATCTCCAGACCGTTCAAAAGAAATTGCAGATCCTCTCTGCAGAGGGCCCGCTGCCCACCCTCAAGGTGATCCTAGGCTGGCTCCGCACCAACCACAGCCTCCTCACCTCACAGTGGCAGAGTCCACTTAGCCTGTGGGGTCCCCTGTCTGTGCTGCTGAACCTGCTGCCCTCCGTGGGAGACCTTCAGGAGCCAGGCCTGGGCCTGTCCCACCATCTCCGTGATCTACTGCAGAGCTGTAAGGGCCCAAACCTTCCCAGGTTCCTGCAGCTCCCCGAGGACATTGCCCTGGGCCAGCACTCGCCCCGGTAGGCTTCCCAGGAGACGGCTGGCTTGGAGCAAAACCCATCTCTACTCAGCTCCCAGGATGAAGCTGCTCTGTGCATCTGTTTCCTCAGAAGCTTTGGCCACTTTGCAGCGACACTCCCTGGACAGTTCCGAGGTTCAACTCTAATTTGGGGGTCTTTGTGAGCTCTGGATTTGAAGGACCAGACAACCCATCTCAGCAGCTTCTAGAGAGAACTTCAAGGATCAGGTTTTCCAAAGGCATAGTTCAGCTCTGGCTTCAGAGTGAAGTGGTGCAGCCGGAGAAGATCCTCAGGCACCTCCAGATTCAGTCAGCTTTGACCCCGTACCTGTTCCCTGACCCTCGGGCCCTCTGTGAGCATCTTCCATCATCGAGCAGCTTGCCACCAGTGGTAAGTTTCTCCTCATCACACCCAAGATCGTGGTCGATATATTGTACGTCCTGAGGAGGGAAAACTGCTGGGCTTTGGCAGCCATCACCTTCCTAGAGGATGAGCTGAAGAGAGGCAACCAGTACATTTTCTGCCAGTCCTTTGTGTCTACGAGGTTAGTGAGGCCCAGGATGACCAGGCCAGACTCTGATGCCTGGGAACTCTATGACATTCTTGAGTTCTGCAAAGGTCTGCTGGACTCCTCCCAGCCAGGGACCCCTGACCCCAGCAGCATGATAACAATCATCACGGGCATCTGGACAACCCTAGGAATTTCTCGTACCCACTGTAGCTGGTGCTGGGAACAGCAATTGAAGCTGGTGTGGAAATCAAGAACATCCGGTGCTTCCACAGGGAGTGGAAGACGGTCAGCTGACATCACATCTCCCTTCTTCCTCCTTCAGCACTTAACACATCAAACTCAATCTGTTCACCTCTCTTGTTCACACCTAATGTTAAAGGTAGCCATTGGTTAAACTCATATCTGTACCTACTATTGGTAGAGTCTCAGCGTACTGACTGCCAGGGGCTTTGTGTTTCCTTCTATGTCATCTTGGCTTGGTATCATGTTCTCTGTCTGAAAAACAGATTAAACTAATTCAGTGCTTAATGTTTTTATGGTAAAACATCAAGTTAAGGAAGAATTTCCGAGTCCCCGCTCAGCCGGTGGAACTATAATTTGCTTTGCTCTGTTTTGTGACATGAAACTTTTTAATGCTATTTTATTGTGATGGATCATGCCTATTATGTAAGGTAGGCCTTTGCCATCTGTGAAAACTCGATAAATGGAAAGCTAAAGTTTTGATTGGAATGAAGGGTTTTATTGCAATTTTCGGCCCCATCTTCACCTTCTTCCATGCTCCATTCAGGTTTTTCCCTTTTGGCTAGGACGAGGTCGGTACGATCAGCTGATTTGGTTCTGCTTTTGATAATCTGGGAGTAGGTATTTCATGGTACAATATTGGTATTTTTTTCTCACATCTGCTCAAAGTTTCCAATTTGGCTACCATGACATTGCCTCTTGCTTTTTTTCTGGCTCTCAGATATCTTTTGGGACCTCTTGTCAACCTCCTACTTTGTATATACTCCACAGAGAGCTCTTTTCCTGCCATTAGCAGAGCTTGAACGTGGACCCTGTAACTATTGGATACAAGTTAAAATCTACCACTTCACTCAGACTGGCATGCATTAAAAGTGTTAACACTAATCTGCCCCCCTCCTCCCGTCCACAATAAACCATCACATTGCAAGGCCAAACTTAGTATTCTTTCAGGATCCCAGGTTCTTGAGACATCTGAATCCTCCTCTTTCTGGGTATACTCCTCACTAACTCAGCCTCAAATCCAATTGCTCCCTTCAGAAGCAGAGAAATTACCTTCTGAGCTTTTTCCTGACTCACGGATTCTCATTTCTCAGTTGTTCTAAGCTGCGCCTTTGTGTTTCAGTTAAACTTCTGTCACTTCCCCTTTTCCATGCTTTTCTAAGCACTTTATTACATTTATTAGAAAAATTTCAATAAATGAGAGAAAACTAGAAAAAAGAAAAAACCCAAAGGTCATTTCACCCTAACATTAGCATTTTTGTTTTCAGTTATTTATAACTTGTCATGCTTCCTCTGCATGCATATTTTTCCTAGTTGTAATTATATTCTATAAACATCTTTTCAGCCTCCTTTTCTTCAGATTACAGACACTTCTTATATTATTGCATTATCTTCATTGTTCCTATAATAGCTCCTTCCTATTATTGTTAGCTTAAGCATTAATCTTTCTTTTCTAATGTTTTTAGTATTAGATCATTAATAATTACTAAAGATCTTTGTATCTGTTGGGATTAGTTCCTTAGGCTAGGTGACCAGAAATTGATTTACTGAATTAAAAGGTATAAATATATATATATGTATGTACATAAATTTTACATGTGTGCATATATATTTATATGTACATATGCATATAAATGTAACTTTTATGAAACATTGCCAAATGGCTTTCCGAGAAAGGAATTTAGTTCCCAGAGGGGAGTAAACATCTTACATAGTTTTATAGTCACATTTTTCACCAAGTATGTTATGATCATTTTCTTCTTTTTTTAAGATGATTTTTAAAAGTGACCATGATACGGATATACAATAATTTGCTAAACCATTGTCCTGCTTTTGGATATTTGTTTCTACACTTTTTTCTGGTTACAAATAATGTAAATAAATTTTTATATATGTCTTTGATTATTAGAGTAAATTCCTAGAAGTAGAATTGGTGAGGCAAAGAATCAGAATGCATTAAGGCCCTTAATTATACAAAATAATAATGATAATGATACTGAATCGGCCTCCTAAAAGGTTGTAAGAACTCCTACTCCCAAGAGTACAAGTGTACTTATTTCATTGCATTCAATTCAGAGAATTTCAATTTTTTTTCTTGCCAGCTTGAAAAGTGAAATTTTCATGTATTATTGACAGTAGGAGATTGAAATAAATAGCTTAGTGCTGTATTTTAAGGTTTTTTGCTCATGTCTCTTTTTACTTACAATTTTTTTCTTATTTCTTATTGTTATAATCTACAACCAACCTAAAACATATGAGAGCACAAATTTAATTGCACCCTAAATACGATAGCCTAAGCCAGGTAGCTGACTGCCCTTATGGTCTTTGCCTTGCTTGCTGTAACCTGCCAGGTAGAGTGTTATACTCATATGAGAGAGCTGATAATACTGACAGCTTGAGAGGAGGGAAAAAGTAACTCAAAGTATGCAATGGAGCAGAAGAGAATAAGAGAACAAGAATAAACTATTTTATTTTATTTTATTTACATCTTTATTGGAGTATAATTGCTTTACAATGGTGTGTTAGTTTCTGCTTTATAACAAAGTGAATCAGTTATACATATACATATGTCCCCATATCTCTTCCCTCTTGCAGCGCCCTCCCTCCCACCCTCCCATTCCCACCCCTCCAGGCGGTCACAAAGCACCGAGCTGATCTCCCCGTGCTATGCGGCTGCTTCCCACTAGCTATCTACCTTACGTTTGGTAGTGTATATATGTCCATGCCTCTCTCTCGCTTTGTCACACCTTACCCTTCCTCCTCCCCATATCCTCAAGTCCATTCTCTAGTAGGTCTGTGTCTTTGTTCCTGTCTTACCCCTAGGTTCTTCATGATCTTTTTTTTTTTTCTTAAATTCCATATATATGTGTTAGCATACGGTATTTGTCTTTCTCTTTCTGACTTACTTCAGTCTGTATGACAGACTCTAGGTCTATCCACCTCATTACAAATCGCTCAATTTCGTTTCTTTTTATGGCTGAGTAATATTCCATTGTATATATATGTGCCACATCTTCTTTATCCATTCATCTGTTGATGGACACTTAGGTTGTTTCCATCTCCGGGCTATTGTAAATAGAGCTGCAATGAACATTTTGGTACATGACTCTTTTTGAATTATGGTTTTATCAGGGTATATGCCCAGTAGTGGGATTGCTGGGTCATATGGCAGTTCTATTCTTAGTTTTTTAAGGAACCTCCATACTGTTCTCCACAGTGGCTCTATCAATTTACATTCCCACCAACAGTGCAAGAGTGTTCCCTTTTCTCCACACCCTCTCCAGCATTTATTGTTTCTAGATTGTTTGATGATGGCCATTCTGACTGGTGTGAGATGATATCTCATTGTAGTTTTGATTTGCATTTCTCTAGTGATTAATGATATTGAGCATTCTTTCATGTGTTTGTTGGCAGACTGTATATCTTCTTTGGAGAAATGTCTATTTAGGTCTTCTGCCCATTTTTGGATTGGGTTGTTTGTTTTTTTGTTATTGAGCTACATGAGCTGCTTATAAATTTTGGAGATTAATCCTTTGTCAGTTGCTTCATTTGCAAATATTTTCTCCCATTCTGAGGGTTGTCTTTTGGTCTTGTTTATGGTTTGCTTTGCTTTGAAGTTTCATTAGGTCCCATTTGTTTATTTTTGTTTTTATTTCCATTTCCCTAGGAGGTGGGTCAAAAAGGATCTTGCTGTGATTTATGTCATAGAGTGTTCTGCCTATGTTTTCCTCTAAGAGTTTGATAGTTTCTGGCCTTACATTTAGGTCTTTAATCCATTTTGAGCTTATTTTTGTGTATGGTGTTAGGCAGTGATCTAATCTCATACTTTTCATGTACCTGTCCAGTTTTCCCAGCACCACTTATTGAAGAGGCTGTCCTTTCTCCACTGTACATTCCTGCCTCCTTTATCAAAGATAAGGTGACTATATGTGTGTGGGTTTATCTCTGGGATTTCTATCCTGTTCCACTGATCTATCTGTTTTTGTGCCGGTACCATACTGTCTTGATTACTGTAGCTTTGTAGTATAGTCTGAAGTCAGGGAGCCTGATTCCTCCAGCTCCATTTTTCATTCTCAAGATTGATTTGGCTATTCGGGGCCTTTTGTGTTTCCATACAAATTGTGAAATTTTTTGTTCTAGTTCTGTGAAAAATGCCAGTGGTAGTTTGATAGGGATTGCATTGAATCTGTAGATTGCTTTGGGTAGTAGAGTCATTTTCACAATGTTGATTCTTCCAATCCAAGTACATGGTATATCTCTCCATATATTTGTATCATCTTTAATTTCTTTCATCAGTGTCTTATAATTTTCTGCATACATGTCTTTTGTCTCCTTAGGTAGGTTTATTCCTAGATATTTTATTCTTTTTGTTTCAATGGTAAATGGGAGTGTTTTCTTGATTTCACTTTCAGATTTTTCATCATTAGTGTATAGGAATGCCAGAGATTTCTGTGCATTAATTTTGTATCCCGCAACTATACCAAATTCATTGATTAGCTCTAGTAGTTTTCTTGTAGCATCTTTAGGATTCTCTATGTATAGTATCATGTCATCTGCAAACAGTGACAGCTTTACTTCTTCATTTCCGATTTGGATTCCTTTTATTTCCCTTTCTTCTCTGATTGCTGTGGCTAAAACTTCCAAAACTATATTGAATAAGAGTGGTGAGAGTGGGCAACCTTGTCTTGTTCCTGATCTTAGTGGAAATGCTTTCAGTTTTTCACCACTGAGGACGACGTTGGCTGTGGGTTTGTCATATATGGCCTTTACTATGTTGAGGAAAGTTCCCTGTATGCCTACTTTCTGGAGGGTTTTTATCATAAATGGGTGTTGAATTTTGTCGAAAGCTTTCTCTGCATCTATTGAGATGATCATATGGTTTTTCTCCTTCAATTTGTTAATATGGTTTATCACATTGATAGATTTGTGTATATTGAAGAATCCTTGCATTCCTGGAATAAACCCCACTTGATCATGGTGTATGATCCTTTTAATGTGCTGTTGGATTCTGTTTGCTAGTATTTTGTTGAGGATTTTTGCATCTATGTTCATCAGTGATATTGGCCTGTAGTTTTCTTTCTTTGTGACATCCTTGTCTGGTTTTGGTATCAGGGTGATGGTGGCCTCATAGAATGAGTTTGGGAGTGTTCCTCCCTCTGCTATATTCTGGAAGAGTTTGAGAAGGATAGGTGTTAGCTCTTCTCTAAATGTTTGATAGAATTCGCCTGTGAAGCCATCTGGGCCTGGGCTTTTGTTTGTTGGAAGATTTTTAAATCACAGTTTCAATTTCAGTGCTTGTGATTGGTCTGTTCATATTTTCTATTTCTTCCTGATTCAGTCTTGGCAGGTTGTGCTTTTGTAAGAATTTGTCCATTTCTTCCAGGTTGTCCATTTTATTGGCATAGAGTTGCTTGTAGTAGTCTCTTATGATCTTTTGTATTTCTGCAGTGTCAGTTGTTACTTCTCCTTTCTCCTTTCTAATTCTAATGATTTGTGTCTTCTCCCTTTTTTTCTTGATGAGTCTGGCTAATGGTTTATCAATTTTGTTTATCTTCTCAAAGAACCAGCTTTTAGTTTTATTGATCTTTGCTATCGTTTCCTTCATTTTTTTTCATTTATTTCTGATATGATTTTTATGATTTCTTTCCTTCTGCTAACTTTGGGGTTTTTTTGTTCTTCTTTCTCTAATTGCTTTAGGTGCAAGGTTAGGTTGTTTACTTGAGATGTTTCCTGTTTCTTAAAGTCGGACTGTATTGCTATAAACTTCCCTCTTAGAACTGCTTTTGCTGCATCCCATAGATTTTGGGCCGTCGTGTCTCCATTGTCATTTGTTTCTAGGTATTTTTTTATTCCCTCTTTGATTTCTTCAGTGATCACTTCGTTATTAAGTAGTGTATTGTTTAGCCTCCATGTGTTTTTATTTTTTACAGATCTTTTCCTGTAATTGACATCTAGTCTCATAGCATTGTGGTCAGAAAAGATACTTGATACAATTTTAATTTTCTTAAATTTACCAAGGCTTGATTTGTGACCCAAGATATGATATATCCTGGAGAATGTTCCATGAGCACTTGAGAAGAATGTGTATTCTGTTGTTTTTGAATGGAATGTCCTATAAATATCAATTAAGTCCATCTTGTTTAATGTATCATTTAGAGCTTGTGTTTCCTTATTTATTTTCATTTTGGATGATCTGTCCATTGGTGACAGTGGGGTGTTAAAGTCCCCTACTATGAATGTGCTACTGTCGATTTCCCCTTTTATGGCTGTTAGTATTTGCCTTATGTATTGAGGTGCTCCTATGTTGGGTGCATAAATATTTACAATTGTTATATCTTCTTCTTGGATCGATCCTTTGATCATTATGTAGTGTCCTTCTTTGTCTCTTCTAATAGTCTTTATTTTAAAGTCTATTTTGTCTGATATGTGAATTGCTACTCCAGCTTTCTTTTGGTTTCCATTTGCATGAAATATCTTTCTCCATCCCCCTACTTTCAGTCTGTATGTGTCTCTAGGTCTAAAGTGGGTCTTTTGTAGACAGCACATATATGGGTCTTGTGTTTGTATCCATTCAGCCAATCTGTGTCTTTTGGTGGGAGCATTTAGTCCATTTACATTTAAGGTAATTATCAATATGTATGTTCCTGTTCCCGTTTCCTTAACTGTTTTGGGTTCGTTATTGTAGGTCTTTTCCTTCTCTTGTGTTTCTTGCGTAGAGAAGTTCCTTTAGCAGTTGTTGTAGAGCTGGTTTGGTGGTGCTGAACTCTCAGCTTTTGCTTGTCTGTAAAGGTTTTAATTTCTGCATCAAATCTGAATGAGATCCTTGCTGGATAGAGTAATATTGGTTGCAGGTTTTTCTCCTTCATCACTTTAAATATGTCCTGCCAGTCCCTTCTGGCTTGCAGAGTTTCTGCTGAAAGATCAGCTGTTAACCTTATGGGGATTCCCTTGTGTGTTATTTGTTGTTTTACCCTTGCTGCTTTTAATATATTTTCTTTGTATTTAATTTTTGACAGTTTGATTAATATGTGTCTTGGCATATTTCTCCTTGGATTTATCCTGTATGGGACTCTCTGTGCTTCCTGGACTTGGTTAACTATTTCCTTTTCCATATTGGGGAAGTTTTCAACTATAATCTCTTCAAATATTTTCTCAGTCCCTTTCTTTTTCTCTTCTTCTTCTGGAACCCCTATAATTCGAATGTTTGTGTGTTTCATGTTGTCCCAGAGGTCTCTGAGACTGTCCTCAGTTCTTTTCATTCTTTTTTCTTTATTCTGCTCTGCAGTAGTTATTTCCACTATTTTATCTTCCAGGTCACTTATCCGTTCTTCTGCCTCAGTTATTCTGCTATTGATCCCATCTAGAGTATTTTTCATTTCATTTTTTGTGTTGTTCATCATTGTTTGTTTCATCTTTAGTTCTTCTAGGTCCTTGTTAAATGTTTCTTGCATTTTGTCTATTCTGTTTCCAAGACTTTGGATCATCTTTACTATCATTATTCTGAATTCTTTTTCAGGTAGACTGCCTATTTCCTCTTTATTTGTTAGGTCTGGTGGGTTTTTGTCTTGGTCCTTCATCTGCTGTGTGTTTTTCTGTCTTCTCATTTTGCTTATCTTACTGTGTTTGGGGTCTCCTTTTTGCAGGCTGCAGGTTTGTAGCTCCCGTTGTTTTTGGTGTCTGTCCCCAGTGGCTAAGGTTAGTTCAGTGGGTTGTGTAGGCTTCCTGGTGGAGGGGACTAGTGCCTGTGTTCTGGTGGATGAGGCTGGATCTTGTCTTTCTGGTGGGCAGGTCCACGTCTGGTGGTGTGTTTTGGGGTGTCTGTGGACTTTTTATGATTTTAGGCAGCCTTTCTGCTAATGGGTGGGGTTGTGTTCCTGTCTTGCTAGTTGTTTGGCATAGGATGTCCAGCACTGTAGCTTGCTGGTCGTTGAGTGAAGCTGGGTGCTTGTGTTGAGATGGAGATCTCTGGGAGATTTTTGCCGTTTGATATTATGTGGAGCTGGGAGGTCTCTTGTGGACCAGTGTCCTGAAGTTGGCTCTCCCACCTCAGAGGCTCAGCACTGACTCCTGGCTGCAGCACCAAGAGCCTTCATCCACTTGGCTCAGAATAAAAGGGAGATAAAGTAGAAAAAGAATTAGTAGAAGTAGAAAGAAAGGTAGAAAGAAAGAAAGAAAGGAGGGAGGGAGGGAGGGAGGAAGGAGGGAAGGAAGGAAAAATAGAAAGAACGAAGATAATGTGAAATAAAATAAAGATAAAATATAATAAAGTTATTAAAATAAAAAATAATTTTTAAGGGAAAAAAAGAAAAAAAATTTAAAAAAATAAACAGACGGATAGAACCCTAGGACAAATAGTGGAAGCAAAGCTATACAGACAAAATCTCACACAGAAGCATACACATACACACTTACAAAAGAGGAAATGGGGAAAAAATCATAAATCTTCCTTTCAGAGTCCACCTCCTTAATTTGGGATGGTTCGTTGTCTATTCATGTATTCCACAGATGCAGGGTACATCAAGTTGATTGTGGAGCTTTAATCCGCTGCTTCTGAGGCTGCTGGGAGAGATTCCCCTTTCTCTTCTTTTTTCTCACAGCTCCCAGGCGTTCAGCTTTGGATTTGGCCCCGCCTCTGCGTGTAGGTCGCCGGAGGGCGTCTGTTCTTCGCTCAGACAGGACGGGGTTAAAAGAGCCGCTGATTCGTGGGCTCTGGCTCACTCAGGCCGTGGGGGAGGGAGGAGCACGGAGTGCGGGGCGGGCCTGCGGCGGCAGAGGCCGTCGTGACGTTGCACCAGCGTGTGGCGTGCCGTGCGTTCTTCCGGGAGAGTTGTCCCTGGATCCCGGGACTTTGGCAGTGACGGGCTGCACAGGCTCCCCGGAAGTGGGGTGTGGATAGTGACCTGTGCTCGCACACAGGCTTCTTGGTGGCGGCAGCAGCAGCCTTAGCGTCCCATGCCCGTCTCTGGGGTCCGCGCTTTTAGCCACGGCTTGTGCCCGTGTCTGGAGCTCCTTTAAGCAGCGCTCTTAATCCCCTCTCCTCGCGCACCAGGAAACAAAGAGGGAAGAAAAAGTCTCTTGCCTCTTCGGCAGGTCCAGACTTTTCCCGGGACTCCCTCCCGGCTAGCCGTGGTGCACTAACCCCTTCAGGCTGTGTTCACATCGCCAACCCCAGTCCTCTCCCTGCGCTCCAACCGAAGCCGAGCCTCAGCTCCCAGCCCCGCCCGCCCCGGTAAGTGAGCAGACAAGCCTCTCAGGCTGGTGAGTGCCGGTCGGCCCTGATACTCTGTGCGGGAATCTCCTCGCTTTGCCCTCCGCACCCCTGTTGCTGTGCACTCATCCGCGGCTCCGAAGCTTCCCCCCCCCACCCCCCCGCCACCCGCAGTCTCCGCCCGCGAAGGGGCTTCCTAGTGTGTGGAAACGTTTCCTCCTTCACAGCTCCCTCCCACTGGTGCAGGTCCCGCCCCTATCCTTTTGTCTCTGTTTATTCTTTTTTCTTTTTCCCTACCCAGGTATGTGGGGGGTTTCTTGCCTTTTGGGAGGTCTGAGTTCTTCTGCCAGCGTTCAGTAGGTGTTCTGTAGGAGTTGTTCCACGTGTAGATGTATTTTTGGTGTTTCTGTGGGGAGGAAGGTGATCTCCGCGTCTTCCGCCATCTTCCCCAGCAGTCTCAGAATAAACTATTTTAAAAAATGCAAACAGAATTGTTTTTCTGATAGGAGATGTATGGTGTTATCACATATGAAAATAAATGGGCATTCATCACTGTGGAAGATCCTCGCTTCAGGAAGCTTGGATGGGAGGCTCCAAATTACATTTGGGAGGTTCTAGTCTAAATAATATGAATGGGGTGAGGGCAAAAAAACTAAGGCAGTGTTAACTAATTGTCAACACAGTAGACATTGTGTTGTGTCTCACAGTGGGTTTTGGTTCTTCCAAGCCCCAGAGCCAGCCCAATTCTCATCCTTACTGCTAAAAATGAATCATTTCAAAATGTCTTGGCAGCTACTGATGCTGATGCAGGGCAGAAAGCAGCCATTGTAGCAGCAGCTACACCACCATAGTCTTGCTAATTTTCGATTTTTTTTTTTTTTTTTTGCATGTAGGAATCATTCTCCCTAAGAAAGCTTCCTTTTGGGTTCTGTGATATTTCCTTGCTTTCCTTTGTAGCAGTTTTGAAACTACAGGTGTCAGCTGATCATCAGCAGACACCCCTGGTCTGGACTTAAGTAAACACTAGGCAGGGTGGGTGGGGTGGGGCGGGGTGGCTGCCTTGATGTCAGTGCTGTGAACTCGTGACACATGTCCCAGATGTCTCCTGCATGGCTTGCTGATTCCTGGTGTAAATAATCTGGCTTCACCTATGGAAGAGCTAAGAGGCCAAGAGGACATATTGTTATTAAATGATTGGACTTCATTTGGTTTACTTAGAGGATAAGCACCTGTGATGTCAGCCCCTGCCAGTGAGAACCACCCAGGCAAAGCCCTTTAAAGAAATATCTTAGATTACTTATTGTTTCTACTCATCCTAAAAGTGTTTGTCTTCTAAAAGTACAGTCTTTTTGCTTAAACCTGTGGGATTGTGGACAAAATTTTATATGCTAGGAGAAAATTTTCTTATAGTTTTTTCTCCTCTTCATCATTGTGTATCAGGAATGATATACAAAACAACAGGTACAATATTAAACAGTATAGTGCCTAAATCTTTGTATTTGTATACAGGCTCAGCTGAGGATAATAACTCTTAGTTTTATTATCACCTGAGATTCTGATAAGGAGAGCACTATTTGTTTGATGTATAAGAGTTTTATCACTGGGTGTGGCTATTCCTCTAGGTGGCATGGGGTCCTTCTTTGGACAATTGCTTTCTAATTTGCTTTTTACTGTAGGAAGTAGAAAAGAACTCTATTTTCAGATTAGTAAGGTAAAATCAGTCAAGTTAAGCAGCTTTCCCAAAGACCTGCAGCTACTAAGTGACTTACCTGAGGTTTGATTCCAGATATATCTAGCTCAAATTTATCTCAAATAGATCTGGCTCACTTATAAGCACACGAAAGCATAGAGTATCCAGTAAGTAGGCAGGAAGAGGACATCTCAGTGAAGGTCAGTGACAACCTCAAGGGCAGCTTGTGGGACACAGAAACAACCCTCATTCTTCTCCCATCTGATTGTCCTGGTGATAAGCAAACTTAGGGAAGGAAAAGTTAGTGGAGAGAGGAACAGCCATGACAGGGAGTTTCAACTCTGGCTAGAGGAGATATTTACCCGAGAAGAAATTGCTTTAAGTGGGAAGATGCTGAGTTATTTTACTAAGCAAGGTTAACACTGAGCTATTTTACAAGTTTTACATTTTGAGTGCAATAGGTTAGAAGGTAAGTTATGTTCAGACAATAACTAGAACTAGATTTTTCTTTTCTATATATGAGTTATAGTGTGTAAATTTGAACCTGACTGTGAATGTGTGTTGTATGTGCTTTTTAGGCAGCCAGAAACTATATTTATTCTGGCTGAATAATATATTTTGACTATAATAATTTCTCTTACGAGCTGAAGATTCTTATTTCCATCTGTCTCCTCTACAAATCTGCTGGAATTTTCCATATATCTGAAATTCAGCATGTCTAGAAGTGAAGTCATTATTTCAACCTGAACTGGTTTTCTCCTAGTGGTCCTTATTTTGATAAGTGGCATTTAGCTAAGTTTCAAACACTGGTTCCATTCTCTTCTAACTCCCCCTCCTCTCCTTCAGCCAAAAGCTTTAATTGTAAATACATCAAGATCTATCAATATATAGATGAAATTTGATAAATCTGAATTTGCTTATGCAAGTGGGGGCTGGTAAGTCTGAAATTTGTAGGGCAGGCTGGCAGGCTGGCAGCATCTTGGGCAGGACTGGATGATGGCAGTCTCAAGGCAGAATTTCTTCTTTCTCAAGGAAATTAGTGTTTCTTTTTTAAGGCTTTTATGACCTTCCCACTGATTGAATGAAGCCCACCTCATTATCCTCATTGTTGAGGAAATCTCCTTTACTTAAAGTCAACTGACTGTAGATGTTTAGCATATCTACAAAATATCTGTACAACAACACTATATTAAAATTCCATTCCATAACTAGGTACTATAGTCTAATCAAATAGATACATAAGAGTAACCATTATACATATACAATTTCTCAATAATTTTCTGAACACATCAGTAATCATTTATCAACAACTTACTGAGTTCTTGTTAGTTCCAGATATTATGTTTGTTGCTGTGGGAACATGAGAAGTAAGACATATTTCCTGTCCTTGATGAAATCACAGTTCTAGAAATTGAAACTGACATCTAATCAAATATATTATAATCACTGTAGAATGAACAAAGTGTTCCACCTCTGAAGAGGAGATGGTGACTATGCCATCTAGGGAGTTTACAAAAGAGATTTCTATTCAAAGCATCTCTAAATCTACTGTTTCAACCCACTGACACTGTAAACCGAGTCCTACTGGGTTACAGTGTTACCCAAGTCCTACTGTAACCCAAGTCCTCTTCAGCACCAGCTGGAAAATTGCTGTATCCTCCTAACTGATCTTCCCACCTCATTCTTGTCCTACCTCCACCTTGCCACCGAAATTATTTTGCTCTTATACAACTGATTATGTCTCTTTCTTGGTTAAAATGCAGTGGCTCATCACTGCATATCAAGTCCAAATTCTTTAGTGTGGCATAAAAAATTTAGGACTAGATGGCCACATTCTATTCTTTTCAGATTCATTCAGCATTTCCTTTCCGTCAAACATAAACTCCATTTTCCAATTACAATAAACCACTTGAAATTCTCTGAACCTACGTTTCTTTTCTTCTTGTATCCAAGCATTTTCACACACTGTTCCCTTTGTCTGGAAAGCCTCCTTTCCCACTTTATCTAGCAAGATTTTATTTATTCTTCTAGTTTCAACCTAAATATCTCTTCTTCTGTGAGAGTTTCTTTATCTCTGAGCACATGCAGTTGCTCTCTCCTCTGTAGTCATTGTTGCTGATAGTGTTACAATGCATATATTTCATTGGAATTATTTGTCTTTCTCTTTTACAAGACTTTGAGCTCCATGGTAGCAATAACTACATTACTAATTTTGTATTATCCTCTCTCTTATGCCTAGATTCGGACCTGGAACATGTTAGATATTTAATATACTTGTGTATTTAATATATGTGTGAAAAACAATTGCACATTTTTCCAAACTAGTGCCCGAATGTTACTCCAAGTTAATGTTGGACATTAAAAATATCCTAATACTGTTTAAAGTCATTCTTAAAAATTAGGTATTGTTTCTTGCCCATGAGATTGAGGCTGCACTCACATTCTGAAGATCTGAGTTCAAGTCTTTGCATCACTTACTATGTAATTTTTTGTTTGTTTGTTTACAATGACAGATAATTTATTATTCAACAAAAACAGAGGCATAAGGACTCAAGTAAAGAAATTAACAGAAAATATTTTACAAGGGACCTTGAAGATAGAGCCCGCGTTCTAGCGCCCACGCACCGCAGCTACTGGGCCCATGTGCTGCAATTACTGAAGCCCACAGGCCTAGAGCCTGTGCTCCGCAGCAAGAGAAGCCACCTCAATGAGAAGCCCATGCACCACAGCGAAGAGTGGCCCCCGCTCGCCGCAGCTAGAGAGGGCCCACGTGTAGCAACAAAGACCCAATGCAGCCAAAAGTAAATAAGATTTTAAAAAAGTAAACTCAACCTATGCTTTTATCATTCTCAAAGAAAATCTGAAATCGTTTAATACACTGTGCATTCCTGAAGTTATGATGAAATCAAAATAAATCTTCAGGGCTTCCCTGGTGGCGCAGTGGTTGAGAGTCCGCCTGCCGATGCAGGGGACACGGGTTCGTGCCCCGGTCCGGGAAGATCCCACATGCCGTGGAGCAGCTGCGCCCGTGAGCCATGGCCGCTGAGCCTGCGCGTCCGGAGCCTGTGCTCCGCAACGGCAGAGGCCACAACAGTGAGAGGCCCGCGTACCACAAAAATAAATAAATAAATCTTCATGTACCAGGTAGAACTGCTTGTCTTTTTCAAATAGTTCATATCTTAAATGACTATTTCAAATGAATTGTTTACAGCCCACCACTGGATTTTTTTGAATGGGGAGAACAACAGTCGTTCATCTCGAGGATGTCGGTCTTGATTTTACTGCACACCTGTTAGTACTTCTTGGCTCCTCAGGAAGTGCCAACCCACACCTTTGTTCTGCTGAAAGGCTGTGCCCAATATAAGGATTTTCTTCTTTCCCTTAATTAAGTTACTATAATGCAATGCTGAAGAGCATGGGCTTTGAGCCAGCCATTCATGCCTCAGTCACTTTCTAAAGCCAGATAATGGGTGAGTTTTTTATTTTTCTGAATTGATTTCCTCACAGAGCTGGCATGCAGATCAAATGAGCCAATATGTGTAAAGCACTTTGCAGGATGCCAGGCACATGGTGGCACAAATATGGCTAAGAGTTATGACTCTTGAATTATAACTAGCTAGAAAATCTGAATGGTTGTTCTGTATCAAAAATAGATAACAAATGAGAACAGGCTGTATAGCACAGGGAACGCTACTAAGTGCTCTGTGGTGAGCTAAACGGGAAGGAAATCCAAAAAAGAGGGGATATATGTATACATAGAGCTGATTCACTTCACTGTACAGCAGAAACTAACACAACATTGTAAAGCAACTATACGCCAATAAAACAAAGAAAGAAAGAAACAAACAAACAAATGGAGATGATCCTGGGCAGAGTATTTCTAAGTTAACAATTCTATATTCCTAGTTTTATTTAAAAAACAAAAAACAAAAAGCCTCTGACTTGGAATAAAATGAAATAACCCAAAATTGGATGTCAAAATAAAAAAATTTGTGATCATTGAATAATTATTGAATGTTATAGTTGCAAGAGTCTGTACAAATGATCTAGGACAATATCCTCTGCTTAAAAATAAGGCACTTGAGACCTAGAGAGGGTAAGCTACTTGTCCATGGTTCTAGTATATCTAGAGAGTGTCAAGGTAGAAAGCCCCACTTTGGCTCATTCTTGGAAAGAAACATGACACAACTTTTTTCCTCCTTAGCTTCTTAATGCAGCAGATTTATCTTATAAATAGAGGAAACTATATTTTTCAAATGAGTTAAAATTTTTAATTATATCTATACAATATTTAAAATATTAAAGACTCATGAGAGTGAATAAAATATATACAGGACAGAACGCCACTACTAATTTATTCTCATTATTTTCTAATAACGTGTAGGTATATCAGATTGGATGAGCTTATTTGTAGCTAGCTGACTGATTAATTTATATGGTGCCCGATTTAGGCACTCCCGCTCTCTGCTCTTTGAGAACTTAGTGTCAGGGAGGAAAGTTGGCATTAAATTCAGAGCAGATGTGCAATCACTTCCTCCTCTCTAGCTTGGCTTGAGCTATTGGTACAATCACTAGTCTACCCTAACTTTCAATTTTTGGATCACTGCCTTAAAAAATAATAACATTCAGAATGAGACTCCAGTTCAGAAATCCTGCCCCCAGTGGGATGATCCTTCTCGTGTTTCGTTGACTGGAAATTCTGGGAGAAGCAGACAGGTTGGAAAGGCACATAGTTAATATAATTTCTCTTCTTTGTGTAGTATCATGAGTGCTATTTCCATAAGGAAGTCTCCCTACTGATATACACCTTGCTCATAAAGCTTATTCTATGGGTCCAACCCTGATTTTATTTCCTCTTTTGGGTGCATAATACCTACTTGTCAACTGGAGTGGCTATTCATTGTGTGTGATCTTTTCATTTTGAGTCTCTTAGGCAAGTTTAAGCAAACAGCAAATGCTGAAATGAGTTTCCCCAAAGTTTAAACATGCTAATGGCTTATAGAATCTGTCCAACTTGGTAGAGCAATGTCTTCATTCTAGCTGAGCAGATTTTGTGGAGTCTTCTTAGAGTTTTCCGCTTGATTTCTCTGTTGTCATTTGGTTTAGCTATTATATTTATTATGCTTTAAAAGAAGAAGAGACATCAGTTCAACAGTAAAATCTATGGGCAGTATTCTGGAAGAGCCACAGAAAGTCATATGAGTCAAAATGCTGAGTTGTAAACATGGCATCACAAACCTAAGAGTAGGTCTATTTGAAGTAGGGATAGAATGAAGATACGGTTTAGCCATTTGAATTTATGAAATGAAGTCTTGTCACTTTAACATTAGAAGGTGGTTCAAATAATCTAGAAATCAATGAGAGAATCACTCACTTGAACTCTGAGACTAACAAATGTCAACTTTTTGAGAGAAGGTGCCATTAGGAATATTTTACAATGTCTATCCCAGCAGGAACTAGCTTCTTTCCACTTGAATAAGTGTATTCAACCTCTCTCTGGGCTTCTCCTATAGCAGGATCTCTGGGTCTGTAATGAGATCAGACTTTTAAGTTACCACTAAGTGAACACCATTTAGCATTTTCATTCCTCTAAAAGAACTCATCAAGTAATTGCCCTCTAATAGCAGTCAAGCAGGATGACAAGTAAGATGAGGCATCACGAAGCTAATGAAAATTTAAAGTGGTCCCCATTTTCCATTGGCTTGGGAGAAGCTTATCAGAGCAATGACACGTTCCACAGAAAATGACATGCCCCCTAAAATGATCGAAGCAGAGACATACAGAAGCCAACATAAAGTCATCTTGTTCCCCAAAGCATAGCAGTGGCTTACACTTTACAAATTAAAAAACAAAAAGTCAGAGATTAAGATCCTTATATCTGAATAGAACTGATCTTGTCTACAAGCCAGCATCTGATACAAAGATGAAGTTATCGCTAAAGCTATCTGATTTTAGGTACTGTGTCAGGCCTACATATTTCTGGACCTGTCCCAGGATATTTTCCTTTGCTCTAACTTCTAGTCCTAAAACATACTTAAGTTGTATATTGAGGAAGGAAAGATATTTTCTTTAGTTTGGGTTTACCCCAAATCAGACCTTGAGACAGTAAAATAACTACATATATTTTATTTGGGAGGTGATTCTAGAAAGCACAAGAGATGGTGTGGGGTAACTGAGAGAGAAAAAGTAGAAAAGCCAATGAAGAGAGCATGAATGAGTGGGTTACCAGCGTGGACAACTGGGGCTCAATTCTGGGGATCTTCTGAGAAATCATGTGGAATGTACTTCGGTGTTATCTCATCAGTGGAAGAGGAAACTGGCTTATTTATTCGACAACTCTCATCCCTCATTGGTTGAGGGTTACCTGGCATCTTGGACTACATTGCATACACATCAAACAAGCTCCTGTGGCACTGGAAAAAGCCCCAGATAGAGAAACAGAAGGAATTAACACTTGAGAGCTCCATGCTCACGTCCTAATCACCTCCCAAAGGCCCCACCTCCAAACATCATCACACTGGGGATTAGGTTTCAACATAGGAATTTTGGAGGGAGGGATACAAACGTTCAGTCTATAGAATTTTTCCCCTGGACCTTCCAAATTCATGTCCTTTTCACATACAAAATACATTCAATTCACCCCAACAACCCTAAAAGTCTTAACTTATTCCAGCATCAATGCTAAAGTCTAAAGTCCAAAGTCTCATTTAAATATCATCTAAATCAGATAGCGGTGAGACTTGAGGTAAGGTTTATCCAGAGGAAAACTTCCTCTCCAGCTCTGAACCTGTGAAACCAAACAAATTACAGTAAGTCCCCCACATACAAATGAGTTTTGTTCCGAGAGCGCATTCGTGTGTCTAATTAGTTCGCTAAGTCCAACAAAGTTAGCCTAGGTACCCAACTAACACAATCGGCTATATAGTACTGTACTGTAATAGGCTTATAATACTTTTCACACAAATAATACATTAAAAAGACACAAAAAATAAAGAAACCATTTTTAATCTTACAGTACAGTACCTTGAAAAGTACGGTAGTGCAGTACAACAGCTGGCATACAGGGGCTGGCATCAAGTGAAGAGGCAAGAAGTGTTACTGACTGGAGGAGAGAGGAGGTGGGAGATGGTAGAGCTGAGGATCCTCAGCAATAGGAGACGGAGGGCAAGCTGCAATTTCACTCACGCCTGATGTTGATGGCTGGCATTCAATTCTATCTACCCTCTTGAAAAAACGATCTAGTGATGTCTGGGTAGTAGATGTTTTTTCTCATCATAGATGACACGGTAGCACTGGATTGCATTCTAAACGGCTGCTGCAGCCTTCATTGCAGCAACCACTTGTAGAGGATGCACACACGTGACAATGTGCGCCAGACACGTGAACTAACTTACGTGATTGGACATGCGAACACACGTTCGCATCTTTGAAAGTTCGCAACTTGAAGTTTCGTATGTAGGTGACCTACTGTATATGCTTCCAAAATGCACTGGTGGGACAGACATAGGACAGACATTCCTATTTAAAAAGAGGGAAATAGGTAAAAAGTATTAAATCAATTAAAGAAGCCATGAGACTGAGGTGGCTTTAATGCCACAGTAGCCTACATAAATGGACCAAAACTTAAATGTGTAACGCCTCAGGGTTAAGAAATTGAAACCTAAGGACTACCAATCACAAACAGCCAGCTAAGCTTTCCCAAATAAGGCAACTGCTTAAACTGTAGCCAATCAAATAATTGCTATGCTTTGCTTCTGCATCTTCTCTATAAAAGTTTTTCCTCTAGCTTCTGTTGGTGAAGTGATTCTAACTACTTCTGGTTTGGTGCCACCTGACTCCAACTAATTTTTGTTCAAATAAATTCTGAAAATTTTTAATATGCCTCAGTTTATCTTTTTTTTTTTTTTTTTTTTTGCGATACGTGGGCCTCTCACTGTTGTGGCCTCTCCCGTTGTGGAGCACAGGCTCCGGACGCGCAGGCTCAGCGGACATAGCTCACGGACCCAGCCGCTCCGTGGCATGTGGGATCTTCCCGGACCGGGGCACGAACCCGTGTCCCCTGCATCGGCAGGCGGACTCTCAACCACTGCGCCACCAGGGAAGCCCACCTCAGTTTATCTTTTAACAGAAGAAAGGAGTGATAGGTCCCAAGCAAGTCCAAAACCTAACGGAGCAAATTCCATTACACCATGTCTCAAGAACAGTCCTCTTGAACTCAGTGTTCTGCCTTCCATATCCACAGGGGGTGGCAATTTTACCCCCACCACTTGGTGGGGCTCCACACATGCCATGGCTCTCTGCTGGGGCTCCGAAGCTCTGGCAGTTTGGGGTCCTATTCCCGTGGCTCTGCCAGGTGGCCCTTTGAAACCTAGGTGAAGGCATACACACCCCCAAGCCTGTGCACTCTGACCTGTGATGGAAGTGGCAACGCTGAAGATCTCTGAATTGCTTTCAGAGTCATCCTCCCATTGTTGCAAAGAATGACACCTGGTTTCTATAGATGACTGATCCATACTAATCTTCTTATGAAAAGGTCACTTGGGTGGTGATATTTACCTAAATAAAAAAATAAGCAATGTTTTAGTATCTATTTGGCAGTCATTCTTCTTAAGAGCTGAAATCTAGGAGAAAATTAATTGTGTTGATATGTTTGTCAAAAAAAAAAAAAAAAAGGAAAGAAAAGGTCACTTGGCCACACCCTCAGTGTTCTTATTTTTTACAGTATGGATAGGCTGAGAATTTCCCAAATGTCTAAGTTCTGCTTCATTTTTTTTTTTTTGCGGTACGCGGGCCTCTCACCGCCGTGGCCTCTCCCATTGTGGAGCACAGGCTCCGGACGCGCAGGCTCAGCAGCCATGGCCCACGGGCCCAGCCGCTCCGCGGCATGTGGGATCCTCCCAGACAGGGGCACGAACCGGTGTCCCCTGCATCGGCAGGCGGACTCTCAACCACTGCACCACCAGGGAAGCCTTCTGCTTCATTTTTGATTAACAGTTCCATCTTTAAGTAATTTCCCCTCTTCTCACATTTTACTATAAGCAATCAGTAGGAGTCAAGTCGCACCTTCAAACCTTGCTTAGAAATCTCTTTGGCTAAAGATAAAATTTCATAGCTTGCAATTTCTACCTTCTATAAAACACCAGCACATGAACACAATTCAACGAAATTCTTTGCCGTTTTATAACAAGGATAGCCTTTCCTCCAGTTTCCAATAACATGTTCCCCATTTCCATCTGAGACATCATCCAAATGGCCTTTATGGTTCATATATTTCTATCAACATTCTGTTTATGATTCCTTAGGTATTCTCTAAGAAGTTGAGGCTTTCTTGACAGCTCTCCTTTTTCCCTTCTGAGCTCTCACCAGAATTGCCCTTAATAGTCCGTTCATGGCAAAGGAGACTTCTGCTATAATGAAACTCAAAATTCTTCCAGCCTCTACCCATTACCTAGTTCCAAAGCTGCTTCCACATTTTTAGATATTTGTTGCAACAGTACCCCACTTCTTGGTACAAATTTCTCTCTTAGTCTGTTTAGGCTGCTATAACAGAATACCATATACTGGGTGGCTTATAAACAACAGAAATTTATTTCTCACAGTTCTGGAGGCTGGAAAGTCCAAGATCAAGGTGCTAGCATGGTTGTGTTCTGGTGAGGGTGATTTTCCTGGTTATTAGACAGCATGTTCCTGCTGTATTCTTACATAGTAGAAGAGGCTAAGGATCTCTGTGGGATCACTTTGATAAGAAGGCTAATTCCATTCATGAAGGCTCCACTGTCATGACCCAATCACCTCCCAAAGACCCCACTCTTCCAACCATCACCTCTGAGGGTCGGGATTCAACATTTGAGTCAAAATGTTCATAGCATAACAGTGTGTGTCTTTCCGCTGCCCTCCCTTTACTCTTTAGTATTCCCGAGTTCTCTACCTTGGTTCTTCTCTTTTCATGAGACATAAGCTCCCTGGTGATGTCACCAAAGCCACGTTTTTCATCATCTCCTGATGACTCTCAAAATTTTACAAGTAAGGTGACTGAAAAATACCCCAATCTATTGTCTCCTAGTAAGATAATTGGAGCAAAAGCCAAAAAAGTCATTATCCTTGGTCTTTGGAATTCCCAGGCTGGAAGGTTAGGTTTATTGAAAAATCGAATTTGCATGTATGTATATCCTTGGGTTATAATAACTACCTCCAGAAGCCAATTATAGGAATTAGAAGTAGTCTAACGCTGTTATTATTTTATTTGAAGAGGAGTATTGAAATTTGTTTTATGCTGCACAAAGAACTTGTTTGATGTATATTTCATGAGCCCTGGTTGAGAGGGAACATTTCATATTGGAATATATGAAAGCTTCTAATCAAACATGTATGTCAGCAAGAGTTTTCTTTTGTGGAAGAAAGTTAATATGATAAGAAAGTAAAGAGGGGATAATAATGCTCTGAAGATGCTAATCCATTTTGGACAAGATACAGGGCAGGGAGAATCCCCAGTAATGAACTGATCTTGACATCTGGGTTGAAGCCAGGAGCCTGGGCCACATAAGTGGCTTTTGACATTGGCTTCTGCAAGGTGCCTCTTAACCTCCCCTTCTCTTAGCTAACTCTTAGCTAACCTGCTTAGTGACACAGCAGCTGTGTCACAGCAGCTAAATGGTTGCCTTTAAATTTCTTAGGACACTTTTACATTTGAATGGGAGAAAACAACGCAGTTTAGTTTAAATGAATATAGTGTCTAATGTGAGCAATTTCCGAAGGGGAGATAGGTGCTTTAAAATGTGTTCATTTCATTTGGTATGATATATTTGTTAGCCTCTGTCTTTCCGGCTATTCCAAGCTGTGTCTAGCTATAAACTCATATTCTCCCTGGAAAAGGAATTAATTTTCACAGGGCCTGTGTGTGACTTAAAAGCTTTCAACAAAGCTTCCCTTTCTCTACCCTCCTCATGTTTGACATGGCTGATCGGAGACTAGAATAAATCTGGTGTTCTAGTAATGACTACTGCACTCGATTTCAACTTCTTTACCTCTGTACAGTTCTCCCTACCCTGTCCCACTACGTTCTTTTCCATCCATAGACTCGGCATCTGGTGCACAAGGGAAGAACTTTGGGTTTTTGACAAGCTCAGAAGACCAAACATCCAAAAATCCTCATCTGTTATTCTTTTCCTACGTTTTTGGGCCAATCCCCAGGTCTGGGTATCGACCCAGGATCTGTTCTCATTCAGTCTTAGTGTCTTTGTCTTGTCTCCCCCTCTTTCCAGAACTGGAGTCCTGACTTCAACTATTTGACTAGCTGGGCCAGTTATCCTAAGATTGAACCAATCTTCTGTTTGGGGGGGTCATATTTATTGATCTCTTGTAAAGCAACTATTTCTTGCTTGGGAATCTAATGTGCAGCAATCTCCTGGTTACTCCATCCTACCTTCTTGATTGAAAACCATGCTGCTAACTAGTTCCAGAACCTCTGTTGTGAGAGTTGGGTCCTAAAACACTGTGTCTTGACCACATGGGCCTCCTCTCTTGAACGGCCTGGGAATCTGTTCTCTGACTCCCTCTTTCTTGCTTGAGTCTCAGTCTTGTCCTTATTCTGCCCTTTCTCCCAACTCTTCACCTCCCTTCTGGCACATTGTTGCTTTTCAACCATCTGTTGAGTAATTATACAATAATTTGAGTTAATAAAGTATAAACACACTAACATTCATTTATTATAAAAATCTGATTTTTTTAAACATCTTTATTAGAGTATAATTGCTTTACAATGGTGTGTTAGTTTCTGCTTTACAACAAAATGAATCAGTTATATATATACATATGTTCCCATATGTCTTCCCTCTTGCGTCTCCCTCCCTCCCACCCTCCCTATCCCACTCCTCCAGGCGATCACAAAGCACTGAGCTGATCTCCCTGTGCTATGCGGCTGCTTCCCACTAGCTATCTACCTTACGTTTGGTAGTGTATATATGTCCATGCCTCTCTCTCAATTTGTCACAGCTTACCCTTCCCCCTCCCCATATCCTCAAGTCCATTCTCTAGTAGGTTTGTGTCTTTATTCCTGTCTTACCCCTAGGTTCTTCATGACATTTTTTTCCCCTTAAATTCCATATATATGTGTTAGCATATGGTATTTGTCTTTCTCTTTCTGACTTCACTCTGTATGACAGACTCTAGGTCTATCCACCTCATTACAAATAGCTCAATTTCGTTTCTTTTTATGGCTAAGTAATATTCCATTGTATATATGTGCAACATGTTCTTTATCCATTCATCTGAGGATGGATACTTCGGTTGTTTCCATCTGCGGGCTATTGTAAATAGAGCTGCAATGAACATTTTGGTACATGACTCTTTTTGAATTATGGTTTTCTCAGGGTATATGCCCAGTAGTGGGATTGCTGGGTCATATGGTAGTTCTATTCTTAGTTTTTTAAGGAACCTCCATACTGTTCTCCACAGTGGCTGTATCAATTTACATTCCCACCAACAGTGCAAGAGTGTTCCCTTTTCTCCACACCCTCTCCAGCATTTATTGTTTCTAGATTGTTTGATGATGGCCATTCTGACTGGTGTGAGATGATATCTCATTGTAGTTTTGATTTGCATTTCTCTAGTGATTAATGATGTTGAGCATTCTTTCATGTGTTTGTTGGCAGTCTGTATATCTTCTTTGGAGAAATGTCTATTTAGGTCTTCTGCCCATTTTTGGATTGGGTTGTTTGTTTTTTGTTATTAAGCTGCATGAGCTGCTTATAAAATTTGGAGATTAATCCTTTGTCAGTTGCTTCATTTGCAAATATTTTCTCCCATTCTGAGGGTTGTCTTTTGGTCTTGTTTATGGTTTCCTTTGCTGTGCAAAAGCTTTGAAGTTTCATTAGGTCCCATTTGTTTTGTTTTTTTTAGTTTCCATTTCTCTAGGAGGTGGGTCAAAAAGGATCTTGCTGTGATTTATGTCATAGAGTGTCTTGCCTATGTTTTCCTCTAAGAGTTTGATAGTTTCTGGCCTTACATTTAGGTCTTTAATCCATTTTGAGCTTATTTTTGTGTATGGTGTTAGGCAGTGATCTACTCTCATACTTTTACCTGTACCTGTCCAGTTTTCCCAGCACCACTTATTGAAGAGGCTGTCCTTTCTCCACTGTACATTCCTGCCTCCTTTATCAAAGATAAGGTGACCATATGTGCGTGGGTTTATCTCTGGGCTTTCTATCCTGTTCCATTGATCTATCTTTCTGTTTTTGTGCCGGTACCATACTGTCTTGATTACTGTAGCTTTGTAGTATAGTCTGAAGTCAGGGAGCCTGATTCCTCCAGCTCCGTTTCTCGTTCTCAAGATTGCTTTGGCTATTCAGGGTCTTTTGTGTTTCCATACAAATTGTGAAATTTTTTGTTCTAGTTCTGTGAAAAATGCCAGTGGTAGTTTGATAGGGATTGCATTGAATCTGTAGATTGCTTTGGGTAGTAGAGTCATTTTCACAATGTTGATTCTTCTAATCCAAGAACATGGTATATCTCTCCATATATTTGTATCATCATTAATTTCTTTCATCAGTGTCTTATAATTTTCTGCATACAGGTCTTCTGCCTCCTTAGGTAGGTTTATTCCTAGATATTTTATTCTTTTTGTTGTAATGGTAAATGGGAGTGTTTTCTTGATTTCACTTTCAGATTTTTAATCATTACTGTATAGGAATGCCAGAGATTTCTGTGCATTAATTTTGTATCCTGCTACTTTACCAAATTCATTGATTAGCTCTAGTAGTTTTCTTGTAGCATCTTTAGGATTCTCTATGTATAGTATCATGTCATCCGCAAACAGTGACAGCTTTACTTCTTCTTTTCTGATTTGGATCCCTTTTATTTCCTTTTCTTCTCTGATTGCTGTGGCTAAAACTTCCAAAACTATGTTGAATAAGAGTGGTGAGAGTGGGCAACCTTGTCTTGTTCCTGATCTTAGTGGAAATGCTTTCAGTTTTTCACCACTGAGGACGATGTTGGCTGTGGATTTGTCATATATGGCCTTTACTGTGTGGAGGAAAGTTCCCTCTATGCCTACTTTCTGCAGGGTTTTTATCATAAATGGGTGTTGAATTTTGTCGAAAGCTTTCTCTGCATCTATTTAGATGATCATATGGCTTTTCTCCTTCAGCTTATTAATATGGTGTATGACGTTGATTGATTTGCGTATATTGAAGAATCCTTGCATTCCTGGAATAAAGCCCACTTGATCATGGTGTATGATCCTTTTAATGTGCTGTTGGATTCTGTTTGCTAGTGTTTTGTTGAGGATTTTTGCATCTATGTTCATCAGTTATATTGGACTGTAGATTTCTTTCTTTGTGACATCTTTGTCTGGTTTTGGTATCAGGGTGATGGTGGCCTCATAGAATGAGTTTGGGAGTGTTCCTCCCTCTGCTATATTCTGGAAGAGTTTGAGAAGGATAGGTGTTAGCTCTTCTCTAAATGTTTGATAGAATTCGCCTGTGAAGCCATCTGGTCTTGAGATTTTGTTTGTTGGAAGAGTTTTAATCACAGTTTCAATTTCAGTGCTTGTGATTGGTCTGTTCATATTTTCTATTTCTTCCTGATTCATCTTGGCAGGTTGTGCATTTCTAAGAATTTGTCCATTTCTTCCAGGTTGTCCATTTTATTGGCATAGAGTTGTTTGTAGTAATCTCTCATGATCTTTTGTATTTCTGCTGTGTCAGTTGTTACTTCTCCTTTTTCCTTTCTAATTCTACAGATTTGAGTCTTCTCCCTTTTTTTCTTGATGAGTCTGGCTAATGGTTTATCAATTTTGTTTATCTTCTCAAAGAACAAGCTTTTAGTTTTATTTATCTTTCCTATTGTTTCCTTCATTTCTTTTTCATTTATTTCTGATCTGATATTTATGATTTCTTTCCTTCTGCTAACTTTGGGGTTATTTTGTTCTTCGTTCTCTAATTGCTTTACGTGCAAGGTTAGGTTGTTTATTCGAGATGTTTCCTGTTTCTTAAGGTAGGATTGTATTGCTATAAACTTCCCTCTTAGAACTGCTTTTGCTGCATCCCATAGATTTTGGGCCGTCGTGTCTCCATTGTCATTTGTTTCTAGGTATTTTTTTATTTCCTCTTTGATTTCTTCAGTGATCACTTCGTTATTAAGTAGTGTATTGTTTAGCCTCCATGTGTTTTTATTTTTTACAGATCTTTTCCTGTAATTGAGAGCTAGTCTCATAGCGTTGTGGTCAGAAAAGATACTTGATACAATTTTAATTTTCTTAAATTTACCAAGGTTTGATTTGTGACCCAAGATATGATATATCCTGGAGAATGTTCCATGAGCACTTGAGAAGAATGTGTATTCTGTTGTTTTTGGATGGAATGTCCTATAAATATCAATTAAGTCCATCTTGTTTAATGTATCATTTGGAGCTTGTGTTTCCTTATTTATTTTCATTTTGGATGATCTGTCCATTGGTGACAGTGGAGTGTTAAAGTCCCCTACTATGAATGTGTTACTGTCGATTTCCCCTTTTATGGCTGTTAGTATTTGCCTTATGTATTGAGGTGCTCCTATGTTGGGTGCATAAATATTTACAATTGTTATATCTTCTTCTTGGATCGATCCTTTGATCATTATGTAGTGTCCTTCTTTGTCTCTTCTAATAGTCTTTATTTTAAAGTCTATTTTGTCTGATATGTGAATTGCTACTCCAGCTTTCTTTTGGTTTCCATTTGCATGAAATATCTTTCTCCATCCCCCTACTTTCAGTCTGTATGTGTCTCTAGGTCTAAAGTGGGTCTTTTGTAGACAGCACATATATGGGTCTTGTGTTTGTATCCATTCAGCCAATCTGTGTCTTTTGGTGGGAGCATTTAGTCCATTTACATTTAAGGTAATTATCAATATGTATGTTCCTGTTCCCGTTTCCTTAACTGTTTTGGGTTCGTTATTGTAGGTCTTTTCCTTCTCTTGTGTTTCTTGCGTAGAGAAGTTCCTTTAGCAGTTGTTGTAGAGCTGGTTTGGTGGTGCTGAACTCTCAGCTTTTGCTTGTCTGTAAAGGTTTTAATTTCTGCATCAAATCTGAATGAGATCCTTGCTGGATAGAGTAATATTGGTTGCAGGTTTTTCTCCTTCATCACTTTAAATATGTCCTGCCAGTCCCTTCTGGCTTGCAGAGTTTCTGCTGAAAGATCAGCTGTTAACCTTATGGGGATTCCCTTGTGTGTTATTTGTTGTTTTACCCTTGCTGCTTTTAATATATTTTCTTTGTATTTAATTTTTGACAGTTTGATTAATATGTGTCTTGGCATATTTCTCCTTGGATTTATCCTGTATGGGACTCTCTGTGCTTCCTGGACTTGGTTAACTATTTCCTTTTCCATATTGGGGAAGTTTTCAACTATAATCTCTTCAAATATTTTCTCAGTCCCTTTCTTTTTCTCTTCTTCTTCTGGAACCCCTATAATTCGAATGTTTGTGTGTTTCATGTTGTCCCAGAGGTCTCTGAGACTGTCCTCAGTTCTTTTCATTCTTTTTTCTTTATTCTGCTCTGCAGTAGTTATTTCCACTATTTTATCTTCCAGGTCACTTATCCGTTCTTCTGCCTCAGTTATTCTGCTATTGATCCCATCTAGAGTATTTTTCATTTCATTTTTTGTGTTGTTCATCATTGTTTGTTTCATCTTTAGTTCTTCTAGGTCCTTGTTAAATGTTTCTTGCATTTTGTCTATTCTGTTTCCAAGACTTTGGATCATCTTTACTATCATTATTCTGAATTCTTTTTCAGGTAGACTGCCTATTTCCTCTTTATTTGTTAGGTCTGGTGGGTTTTTGTCTTGGTCCTTCATCTGCTGTGTGTTTTTCTGTCTTCTCATTTTGCTTATCTTACTGTGTTTGGGGTCTCCTTTTTGCAGGCTGCAGGTTTGTAGCTCCCGTTGTTTTTGGTGTCTGTCCCCAGTGGCTAAGGTTAGTTCAGTGGGTTGTGTAGGCTTCCTGGTGGAGGGGACTAGTGCCTGTGTTCTGGTGGATGAGGCTGGATCTTGTCTTTCTGGTGGGCAGGTCCACGTCTGGTGGTGTGTTTTGGGGTGTCTGTGGACTTTTTA
The DNA here is from genome assembly GCF_059928025.1 of Delphinapterus leucas. NCBI lineage: Eukaryota > Metazoa > Chordata > Mammalia > Artiodactyla > Monodontidae > Delphinapterus > Delphinapterus leucas. The sequence continues at coordinate 28,739,310 of NC_143145.1, read as the reverse complement.
TGATTTTAGGCAGCCTTTCTGCTAATGGGTGGGGTTGTGTTCCTGTCTTGCTAGTTGTTTGGCATAGGATGTCCAGCACTGTAGCTTGCTGGTCGTTGAGTGAAGCTGGGTGCTTGTGTTGAGATGGAGATCTCTGGGAGATTTTTGCCGTTTGATATTATGTGGAGCTGGGAGGTCTCTTGTGGACCAGTGTCCTGAAGTTGGCTCTCCCACCTCAGAGGCTCAGCACTGACTCCTGGCTGCAGCACCAAGAGCCTTTCATCCACACGGCTCAGAATAAAAGGGAGAAAAAGTAGAAAGAAAGAATTAGTAGAAGTAGAAAGAAAGAAAGAAAGAAAGGAACGAGGGAGGGAGGGAGGGAGGAAGGAGGGAAGGAAGGAAAAAAGAAAGAAAGAAGATAAAGTAAAATAAAATAAAGATAAAATATATTAAAGTTATTAAAATAAAAAAATAATTATTAAGAGAAACAAACAAACAAAAAACAATGGACAGATAGAGCCCTAGGACAAATGGTGGAAGCAAAGCTATACAGACAAAATCTCACATAGAAGCATACACACACACACTCACAAAAAGAGGAAAAGGGGAAAAAGTCATAAATCTTGCTCTCAAAATCCACCTCCTCAATTTGGGATGATTCGTTTTCTATTCAGGTATTCCACAGATGCAGGGTACATCAAGTTGATTGTGGAGCTTTAATCCGCTGCTTCTGAGGCTGCTGGGAGGGATTTCCCGTTCTCTTCTTTGTTCTCACAGCTCCCAGAGGCTCAGCTTTGGATTTGGCCCCGCCTCTGCGTGTAGGTCGCCGGAGGGCGTCTGTTCTTCGCTCAGACCGCACGGGGTTAAAGGAGACGCTGATTCGCGGGCTCTGGCTCACGCAGGCTGGTGGGGTAGGGAGGGGCACGGAGGGCGGGGCAAGCCTGCGGCGGCAGAGGCCGGCGTGACGTTGCACTAGCGTGCGGCGCGACGTGCGTTCTCCTGGGAGAGTTGTCCCTGGATCCCGGGACTTTGGCAGTGGCTGGCTGCACGGGCTCCCCGGAAGGGGGTGTGAATAGTAACCTGTGCTCGCACACAGGCTTCTTGGTGGCGGCAGCAGCAGCCTTAGCGTCCTCCCATGCCTGTCTCTGGGGTCCGCGCTTTTAGCCGCGGCTCGCCCCCGTGTCTGGAGCTCCTTTAAGCAGCGCTCTTAATCCCCTCTCCTCGCGCACCAGGAAACAAAGAAGGAAGAAAAAGTCTCTTGCCTCTTCGGCAGGTCCAGGCTTTTTCCCGGACTCCCTCCCGGCTAGCCGTGGCGCACTCCCCCCTTTCAGGCTGTGTTCACGCCGCCAACCCCAGTCCGCTCCCTGTGCTCCGACCGAAGCCCGAGCCTCAGCTCCCAGCCCCGCCCGCCCCGGCGAGTGAGCAGACAAGCCTCTCGGACTGGTGAGTGCCGGTCGGCCCTGATACTCTGTGCGGGAATCTCTTCGCCTTGCCCTCCGCACCCGTGTTGCTGTGCACTCCTCCGCGGCTCCGAAGCTTTCCCCCCTCCGCCACCCGCAGTCTCCGCCCGCGAAGGGGCTTCCTAGTGTGTGGAAACGTTTCCTCCTTCACAGCTCCCTCCCACTGGTGCAGGTCCCGTCCCTATCCTTTTGTCTCTGTTTATTCTTTTTTCTTTTGCCCTACCCAGGTACGTGGGGGGTTTCTTTTCTTTTGGGAGGTCTGAGTTCTTCTGCCAGCGTTCAGTAGGTGTTCTGTAGGAGTTGTTTCACGTGTAGATGTATTTCTGGTGTATCTGTGGGGAGGAAGGTGATCTCCGTGTCTTACTCTTCCGCCATCTTCCCGGAAGCCCTAAAAATCTGATTTTAAGTACCACCAAATTTTAACTTCCAGACTTGAGTGGAACACAGTTTTAAATCCCTATCTGAGGCTCAGATTTACTTTCACTGAAGTTATGTCAATTTCATGAGCTTTTCTGAAGTCAGGGTCTTCTTTTCAGTGCTGAATTTAGAACAACTATAGATCTTACATGTATCCCTTACATGGATTAACGTACATTTCCCTGAACTTTCTTCCAATCTGAAGTTAGTGACTTTTATCTTTTTTTTTCCTTTAGCTTGGGTTAAAAACTGATTTTTTACTAGTAAATTTAATTTTACATAACCTTGGTTCTATTACTTGCTCTAATGATCTGATCACTTTTAAAAGAGAATTGAAGCTACTCTGACAGCCTGTCTGAATACCTGACTCTTTATAAAACCACATTTGACCATTATGAAACAATATTCTAAGAGAGAAATATAATTTCTTTACATTTTACTCCCAAAGTGATTTGCTTCAAAATCGCATGTACCCTTGTTATGCCTGGAAATGAGAAAAAGCTCTGAGAATACTATGCCTATGTTCTCTGATCCCCAGAGTCTTTAACATAATAATGATGATGCTTTCATTTATGTATCATTTTATTTATTAAAAAATACTTCCGCGTTTCCCTGATGGCGCAGTGGTTGAGAGTCCGCCTGCCGATGCAGGGGACACGGGTTCGTGCCCCGGTCCGGGAAGATCCCACATGCCACGGAGCGGCTGGGCCCGTGAGCCATGGCCGCTGAGCCTGCGCGTCCGGAACCTGTGCTCCGCTACGGGAGAGGCCACGGCGGTGAGAGGCCTGCGTACCGCAAGAAACAAAAACAAAAACAAAAAAACTTCCATGTATGTTTTTTGTAGCAGCATGGTGAAATAAAAGAACATGAATTTTGGATTTATACAACCTTAGACTTAAATCCTGACTAGCATCTTACCATCTATGAGGCCTTTGTCAAATTTCTTAATCTGAGTTCATTTCCTCAATTCAAAAATAGGTTTGATGCTATTTATTTGGAAAAGTTGTGAGGATTAAATCATGTAATATATGTACTGCTCCTGGCACATGGTAGGCTTTCAGCACATCCTGATTTGATAGCAACTTTGGAAGATTGAGAGGAGTTGAACTAATAACCAACATAAATAACTTGCAAGGACTTTTTATATGTGGAAGTGATAAGTATTTCCTTCTCACACATCAGTACAGGAAATGTTATTTTGGTTTAATTTTCTAACTCAAATAAAATCAGTCTCTGTGCCCCTACTCTCTTAGGAGGTGAGAAATGAAATCTCAGTCACGTGTTTTAATTGTCTTCTCACTCCTTGGATTCCAAATTTGGAAGGGGGAAGAAGGATACTTATGTGCATATAGAAAGATGTGGGAGGTGGAATGGCCCTCCCTGTTCGTGTAGCTCCTTTTTCTGGAAAAGCTACTTTCCATTTTTCCCTCCACCACCTACCAAGCCCTCTTGCTTTCTGCAAGCTCAGAAGTGCATTCTCCAGCAATCCTAGGGAGGGTGCATGGACCATACGTTTCGTCCCTAAAGACCTTTGACCGGTTCTTGGCCTCCATGGATATCCCACAAGGCATTACCATCAGGGATATTACCTGCATTCATGGCATCTCCCCAAGCCCCTAGAGCCTACCTTGCCTGAGGAAACCTCTCTTTCACTGGTCTTCTTTCCCAGCACCAGCCTTTATCCTGTTCATCCAAGTGTCTTCACCTCAGATTTAACCTGTGTGGGAGTTATTGCTTATGCATAGCAGATTTTACTTTCAAATCTCAGATTCTCTGAGGCAGAGAGGCCTGAGGTAGAGTACCAAGTTTTAGTCACTTTTGGGGGAAAGGGAAGAGAACAATAACAGATTCCTTTAGTATCCTATATTAGTGAATATAATATATCCATTATCACAAGGACAAAACATCCTGCAATGGTTTAGTTTTTCCATCACTTTTATGATGTAAGTTCTTTAGGTATCACACCACACTCACTAAGGAAAGCAATAGGTCCTGGCCTCCTAGTCTACAAGGATCTGTCCTTTCTTAGACTGCACCGCTGCTTTGCTGTTAAGAGAGAAGAGGCCTTTGAGTGGCTGGGGGTTCTGGCCAAAGTCCTCTGAGAAGGTGTTCACTCATTCCTTGGGCTCAAAACATCCATCATGAACATACCAGATGTCTCTCAAGGCCTTCTCAGGACTAATCCCATCACGGTTCACATCCCTCTTCTGATTAGTCACCTTTAGAACCTCAACTGCCTATGTCATCCATCACCAGGACTCATTACTATACCGTTCCCCTGTCCATCTGCCTCCATTGTTTGACCCAGTCTCCCGCATCTCACAGGCTTCCTAAACCCTTCTGATGTACCTTCTGCCATTAAGAAAATTCCTTTCATCCTCATCCTTTTTTTTTTAAACATCTTTATTGGAGTATAATAGCTTACAATGGTGTGTTAGTTTCTGCTTTATAACAAAGTGAATCAGCTATATGTATACATACATCCCCATATCTCCCCTCCCTTGTGTCTCCCTCCCACCCGCCCTATTCCACCCCTCTAGGTGGTCAAAAAGCACCGAGCTGATCTCCCTGTGCTATGCAGCTGCTTCCCACTAGCTATCTGTTTTACATTTGGTAGTATATATAAATGCATGCCACTCTCTCACTTCATCCCAGCTTACCCTTCCCTCTCCCTGTGTCCTCAAGTCCATTCTCAACATCTGCATCTTTATTCCCGTCCTTCCCCTAGGTTCTTCAGAACCATTTTTCTTTCTTTTAGATTCCATATATATGTGTTAGCATATGGTATTTGTTTTTCTCTTTCTGACTTACTTCACTCTGTATGACAGACTCTAGGTCCATCCACCTCACTACAAATAACTCAATTTCGTTTCTTTTTATGGCTGAGTAATATTCCATTGTATATATGTGCCATATCTTCTTTATCCATTCATCTGTCAATGGACACTTAGGTTGCTTCCATGTCCTGGCTATTATAAACAGAGCTGCAATGAACATTGTGGTACATGACTCTTTTTGAATTATGGTTTTCTCAGGGTATATGCCCAGTAGTGGGACTGCTGGGTCGTATGGTAATTCTATTTTTAGTTTTTTAAGGAACCTCCATACTGTTCTCCATAGTGGCTGTATCAATTTACATTCCCACCAACAGTGCAAGAAGGTTCCCTTTTCTCCATACCCTCTCCAGCATTTATTGTTTGTAAATTTTTTTGATGATGGCCATTCTGACTGGTTTGAGGTTATACCTCACTGTAGTTTTGATTTGCATTTCTCTAATGATTAGTGATGTTGAACATTCTTTCATGTGTTTGTTGGCAATCTGTATATCTTCTTTGGAGAAATGTCTATTTAGGTCTTCTGGCCATTTTTAGATTGGGTTGTTTGTTGTTTTGATATTGAGCTGCATGAGTGCTTGTAAGTTTTGGAGATTAATCCTTTGTCAGTTGCTTCATTTGCAAATATTTTCTCCCATTCTGAGTGTTGTCTTTTCATCTTGTTTATGGTTTCCTTTGCTGTGCAAAAGCTTTTAAGTTCCATTAGGTCCCATTTGTTTATTTTTGTTTTTATTTCCATTTCTCTAGGAGGTGGGTCAAAAAGACTCTTACTGTGATTTATGTCATAGAGTGTTCTGCCTATGTTTTCCTCTAAGAGTTTGATAGTGTCTGGCCTTACATTTAGGTCTTTAATCCATTTTGAGTTTATTTTTGTGTATGGTGTTAGGGAGTGTTCTAATTTCATTCTTTTACATGTAGTTGTCCAGTTTTCCCAGCATGACTTATTGAAGAGGCTTTCTTTTCTCCATTGTGTATTCTTGTCTCCTTTATCAAAAATAAGGTGACCATATGTGCATGGGTTTATCTCTGGGCTTTCTATCCTGTTTCATTGATCTATATTTCTGTTTTTGTGCCAGTACCATACTGTCTTGCTTACTGTAGCTTTGTAGTATAGTCTGAAGCCTGGGCGCCTGATTCCTACAGCTCCATTTTTCTTTCTCAAGGTTGATTTGGCTATTCGGGATCTTTTGTGTCTCCATTACAAATTGTGAAATTTTTTGTTCTAGTTCTGTGAAAAATGCCATTGGTAGCTTGATAAGGATTGCATTGAATCTGTAGATTGCTTTGGGTAGTATAGTCATTTTCAGAATGTTGATTCTTCAAATCCAAGAACATGGTATATCTCTCCATCTGTTGGTATCATCTTTAATTTCTTTCATCAGTGTCTTATAGTTTTCCGCATACAGGTCTTTTGTCTCCTTAGGTAGGTTTATTCCTAGGTATTTTATTCTTTTTGTTATAGTGGTAAATGGGAGTGTTTCCTTAATTTCTCTTTCAGATTTTTCATCATTAGTGTATAGGAATGCAATAGATTTCTGTGCATTAATTTTGTATCCTGTTATTTTACCAAATTCACTCCTCATCCCATTTTTGCCCATTCCTATTCCCTTCATCTCCTTTTTCTAAAGAACCCTAGCTTTCCCATTATGACACTTACTCTCCTTCAATCCTTTTAAGTGGAGGATGTGTTTTCTTCCTAACATTCTTACCTCCTTCTAGAAGTAGGATAAATATTTTCCCCTTTACTCCTCTTATTTCCTTATTGATGCCAACAAAGTAAATCCAGAAAATGTCAGCCAGTTTAAGTTGTCACCTGCACTTCATCATTCCAGTCCAGAGGCCTTGGGAATAAGGATGTTGCCATACAAGGTGTCCTCAACACCTATTTCAATGGCAGGAGAAGGAAAAGCGTTTGTGCTTAGGTTGTCATAGGAGCAGAATCTGCATTTAGACTGAGAATTGTTATCATACATCAAAACAGTATCTGGCAACCAAAATGATTTTTGAGTAAAAAGTGACCAAATATGTTTCTATGAGCTTTTCCATCACCTTTGGAGTCCTCTTCATAGATTAAAAAATATTACATTTTTATAAATTTACTTTTTGTTGATTACCTAACTATGTTCATAGATGAACAAAACAAAAGGAACAAAGCAGGAGAGGAAGATAAGTAAAGGAAACAAGTGATAGCCTCTTATGTTCCATATTAAATATGGGACCATGGGAAGGTCTTTTGCCGAAGGGTGTATTATCACAAGTAATTGCTATCTACTGAGCATATATTTTGCTAGATGTTGTTTAAGCACAAATGCAATATACCCTTTTAAAAAATTTGAGCTTTACAGTCTGAATAGCAAAATAGTAATTTCCAAAATGCAACTGTAATAGCAGCTCTGTTTTCTCAGTTGAAAATTAAAAAATAAGAAAACTATTTTTTGGTTATTGGTTGGGGTTTGGATAGATTACAAAGAAATAATTTACCCGTCTTGTTCTGAGAGGTTATGGTTTTGTTGGATTGATTGTTTTCACGACAGTTCCCTGACAGACACTGGCTTAAGATCTCAACCTGGATCAGATGAACAAGGAGCATGTTTTGCCACCAGATGGAAGCCTGCAGTAATCAGTGAAGTCAGATTCCTGTCACCAGCCATGTGTCACCCAGGTAATGAAAGCCCCTATTGTACACTGTGCACGATTTCCAGAAAGCATTAGTTAAAATTGGCTAATCTTTGCTCTGCATGTATTCTCTCAACCTGATTACATTATTTTCTTGGAAGAAAATGAGGTACTAGGATCAAAACGTTAGACTCAAAATGAGATGTTTTCCATATTCATAATCCTTAGGTCATTGCCATATTCAGAACTATATTAGATAATAAAATTTAAAAAGCCCTTTTTCATTCCGAGTTGCTCAATTTTAGTAACTGTTGAATTTCACACCACCATTCCTTATCCTTGCACCAACTTCCTACAGGAAACACAGAAACTTAATTATTGACAGACCAAATATTTGCATCCTTTGGAAAACAGAATATTCCATAATTTAAGTACTTAGCAAATATTTTCCCTAAAACCAGATTTTGCACTTAGTTGTGGGTTGCCTTTAAAAATAGCAGTGTAACCTTTCCAAACTGCAGTTGGAATCTTTATCTTTTTTGAGGTCTGAGTATATGTTATGAATTCTTCCTTTTTAAAATGTTTACTCTTTGCCGAGTTTTGCCATTTCTTCTTTATGTGCTATAAAATATCAGCTTACAAATTAATAAGCACCTACGTGTACTGTTTTCTTTCAGTATATGAGTAATTTCTATGCCATGTGGATGTATTTGTAAAAGCCACCTATTAAGGTTGTGCTGTGTAAAAGGATCTTGTTTCAGAGTGTCCATATATGGTTTTATTTTCTCTTGCTTAATCTGCAGCTCTCTGAAAAAGGTGTACTTGAATGACATCTCATTTGCTGTAAAGAAGCTGCCCCTTAACAGGGGCAGCCTTCTTTAGGGAACTACAAACTATCATATGCAAATATTTTGAGATATCTAAAGCACTATGAAAATAAAAAACATTATTGTTATTATTTTCTTATAGCTTATAGATGACTTGCATTTTAAGAATTACCTTTGTGAAGTCCCCCAAGTCACTAGTATCATGGAAGTTACTCTGCCTGGTTGAGACTTTCCAACCAGATTGCTATCTGTCAAAACAAGGTTGTTCAAGATGGCTTCTATCCCTGAGAGTGGCAGAAGCTAGAGTCCTTTCTATGCTTTTCCAATGGTCAGTCCATTTCAGGACATTATTGTGAAGAGGGAATGGGATTTGTGAAAGGGCATGAGATTAAGAAACAGAAGATAGAGTCTTGGCTCTGTTACGATCTCCTGTATAACTCTGGGCAAATCATAGAGCCTGTTTGAGACTCAGTTTCCATATCTATAAAATGAGGATGAATATACTTGCTTTACCTAGTTTTTAGAATTAAAAATAATCATGGATTTCAAAGTGCTACAGAAAGATGGTTATTACTAAGACTTATTTATTGATGTATTGTTTTTCATGAGAGTCATGCACCCAAACTGCACCATTTTAAAATTACTGTCACTAAAGTGCATTTTAGTATTATTCCATGAGCCAAATTTGAGGGATGTTATAAGAAAATCAAAACACTTGTCTATTTGCTTTACTGTAAAAAAGTAATTGAGGAAAATATTTACACCTCACATAGAGGCCTTATTGTGAGGACATAGAGATGTGACACATTTTTTTTTTTAGAATATCTGAGTTTCTTTTATTTATTTATTTATTTAAAAATTTTTGGCTGCACTGCTTGTGGGATCTTACTTCCTCGACCAGAGGCTGAACCTGGGCCCACGGCAGTGAAAGCACCAAGTCCTAACCGCTGGACTGCCAGGGAGTTCCCCTATCTGGGTTTCTTTTAAACATGACTTTCTATTTTTTCTTTTTTTTTTTGAAGTCAGATGACTGATCACGTTTTCCTCTTCACACCAGCTTCTAGGGACCTCTGAGTTAAATTCATGGTTTATATCTAGCAGAGTATGTATGACTTTATGACGTGTATTTTAATCTCACCACTGTCTTCAACTAATTATTTTTGGCTATATTTTCCTTTTCTTCACAATTTCCTCTCTTTATATAAATATAAAAAATAATTTCCTCTATAAGACATTTGAAGTAAGTATAAAACTTGCTAGCAGATACTGAACACTTACTAATTGCTAGACCCTATAATGAGCACTATATAAAGAGTATCTAATTTATTGTTTGCCATGAAAAAAGTGTTATTTCCTATATTTTACAGATGAAGAAACTAAGGCTTAGAAAGTTTAATTCACTCATTCAGTGGCCTTCCACTGCTAAATGGAGGGTGCTGAATTCTAACACAGATTTATCTGACTCCAAAATTCATGATGATTAGTCATTATACTATACTACATTTTGATATTAATTATAATAATGTAACAAATGACTACTACTATTGTATGATTTTCAAAGGTTTTTGATGTGGTAGAATATTTAATCTTTATCAAGAGCATACACAATTTAAAAAACATTAGGTGTTTTGACTCTATTATTCATATCTTTGCTTGGAAATTTGATAGAGCGAATCTTTTGTCACATCTTTCCTTTACTGTCCAAAATGATATTGAGGTCTGTCTCTATATGTGACTTGGTATGATACCCAAGACAAGTGCATGCCTCTTAATGACATACGGAGAAATACATCCGCAATCCCTCTTTAGGATGTAGCAAATACTGCCTGGCACTTTCTAGCCATCTTCTGTTATACTTCATTCTTTTAACTTGTACTTCAAATGCCTTTGCTACTGCCTTTCTTTTCATGACATTCAAATGTGATTATCCATTGTCATATTTTTCTGTTTAGATTTGTTTAAGTGGAAATGTTCTGTTTAGTCTCCTTTCCTTTTGGTACATGGTAACTGCCCTTAGGGGGTCTGTTTCTTTCCAAAGTCATAGACATGGTTGTAAAAAAAAAAGGGTTGAGAAAATGTAGGCCGCACACGGTTGATAAAAAATGATTAACAGCAAGATCCTGGCTGCGGTAGTGGGAAGATGATGTTTGATATCACAATAAGGAAATCATTGTGGAGTGAATAACTTCTGAACTGGGTTCATATTGAGGGGAGTGAGCATCTTGAGGATGGAGTGCTCAGCACCTGAAAGGCTTTTCCTCCCCAGCAAAACCACATAAAACCCCTCCTAGAGTAGGTTCTTCTCAGAAGAGAGAAGAGCAATGTTCACAAAGCCTGGTAGATAGATTCAGACAATTAGGGAAGTCATTTCCAGAAAAATTGGTAACCGAGTCATTTTCAGGAGAATTGAAGGAGACAAGATCTCCATGACTTTAGCTTTTGAACCGATCTGTGTAGTAACTAATAGGGTTGGGAACAGCTGGAACTATACGCATTAATTCATAAAAACTCTTAGAGTGATCATTTGGAACATTATCTTCAGAAAGAATGAAATGCCTTTGCGACTGCGCTGTCTTTTCAGTGCATATTCCCATGAGACGCAGATCAAGATGGAACACAACATAGGGCCTGCCAAGGATCCCAAATTAGACCGTGAAGAAAAGAGGATAAGAAAAGAACCAGCAGGGAAATTTTTCCCTCAGCCAGAGTTTGTAAAAAGTTTCATTAAACGCTTATTGAAGTAGAATTAGAAGTGAATTTCACACCTTTGTCTTTTATTCTTTATAATTTGCTTTTGTGCAGGGCCATTTTATCCATTACGTAGTATAGGCACAATTTGTAGGGCTATAAACTTTCAGATGACCTACAAATACATGTACAACCAGAAAAATGACTCCAGAATTGGAAATCTTGGAAATTAAAAGAAGTTAACATTTAAGGAAATATCCATAGAGCATAACATTTTATCACTTGTTCAACTGCAGCTTAACTCAACTGTCATATCTTAGGATAGGGGTAAAATAACAAGGAAAAATGAAATGAAATATTTGTTCTCAAGTAAGCAAAATTATGAAAATCTCTCCAAAAACTTTTATAGTAAAAATATTCTTAACACGTGATGGCATTTAAAAATATGCTTGATATAATATACAGGGAGACTTAAAATTAAGAAGGTTAAAATTAGGAAGGTTGACATAAACAATTCAGAATAGGTTTATGTGCATGTATGTTTGTTTCAGTTTTCTATTTCTGTGTAAAAAATTACCACATATTTGGCAGATCAAAACAAAACACATTTTTTATTCCATAGTTTCCTTGTGCTAGGACTCAGTGCATGGGTTAGTTGGGTCCTTTGTTCAGAGTCTAACCAGGCTGAAATAAAGGTGCGGTTGGGCCTGTGATCTCATCCAGAGATTTAATTAACTCAGTTGTCTAAGATGGAGTCACCATGAGAGTGACATTCTATCATTTTTGTTATATTATGTAACGTAGTCAAGAGAATGGTTGCCCATCACCTTTGTTATAGTCTGTTGGTAAGAAGCAAGTCACAGGTCTTGCCCACACTCAACGGGAAGAGATTATGCAAATGAGGAGTGGACCATACATCCTAAGGTGACTTATTGGGTTAACTCTAAGATGTGTCTGTCTCAATGATTGAGGTTAGCTTTTTTTTTTTTTTAAGATTTTGTTCTCTAGTATGGTGTCTGTTATTGTCAATTATTTCTTTAGTTGTCTTTATAAAGTTCTGAAATAAACAACCCTTTCACCTATGTTAAAGGTGGATATTAGAACCAGTTCAGCCTGTAGTAGGGGCAGAATTCATGAACTGCAGAGAAGATTTTTTTGACGAGAAGAGAAGAGATACAGAACTGAGTTCAGAGAAAGATTTGTTCTTGTCTGGGTGTGTCTCCTGTTCCCAAGCACTCATGCTCCAAGTGTTCCAAGAGATTTCTTGGTAAACTTTAGTTGAGAGCTTTACCTGAGCTCTTAGAGCAGGTTTAAGGCATTCAACTAGCAGCGCATTCAAGACTAAGACAAAGGCATCAGTTAGGACTGAAAGTAATATTGTTTACTAGTTGTAAGCTTATCCTGGTAACGTTGCTGACCAAAAACATCTATCTTCCTCTGCCTCAGAGTCTTTTCTGTTCCTGTTTCTTTCATTTCCTCAAATCCCTGTCTCTTCTACTTTTTGTCTTTCTTACTCATAACCTCTCATAACCAGTTTGGCTTTCATTTGATCACTTTATTGCTTTAACATTTTAATACTCTTCTAATATTTGTTTCTCATACTTTATGTTTTTGCCTGTTTGGGCTACTGTAACAAAATAACATAAAGTGGATGGATTATAAACATTTATTCTCACAGTCTGGAGGCAGGGAAGTTTAAGATGAAGGTATCAACAGGTTCAGTGTCTGGTTTCAGGTTCATTGGTAGATGGGTCTGTCTTCTCTCTGTCCTCTCATGTTGGAAGGGGTGAGAATCTTGCTGTAGCTTCTTTTATAAGGAGACTGATCCCATTCACAAAGGCTCCACCCTTATGACCTGATAAACTCCTAAAGGCCCTAAATTCAAACATCATCACATTGGGGATTAGGTCTCAATATATGGATTATGAAGGGTCACAAATATTCAGTCCATAGTACTATATTATTCCATCCTTTCAGGATTATTATTTTCTTACATCAATAGTGAGAGAGAGTGAGTACCTGTGTGCATGTGCATGTATGTGTGTGTGTGTGCATGTCTGTGTGAATATATACTTATATGGCTGTGTATAAATTTGTTATGTTAAATTAGATGTCCTTACATTTGTGTGATTGAGCACATATGTCCTCTTTCACTCTGAGATGGAGTCAGAGTCACCTGAGTCATGGTGGGAGTAATGATTCCTGGGACATACCTGCCCTTGGAAAGAGTCTGGGAACTGGAGCAGGGGCTTTATTGGAGAGGTCTAACTTGTAGTCAGGACTTCACAGATGGAACAGGATTCCTAAGGATAAAGTGAAACTTGGTGAATCTCAGAAACAATGGAGAGTTTGTTTTCTTGGATGAGATTCTTGGCTTCTTGAAAGGCACAGGGTTTTCAGGGGCAGAAATGTACATTTAACAGCATTAGCAAATTTTTGAGATGAAGATGAGGGTGGCTAGAAGGGAGGATCTGTGGGTGATATTATTGGTTTCGAACCTAGTACTTTTGGAATCTAGCAATGAAGCAATCCTATATGATAGGTAGTTCTATTTGCTGGCGCCATAAAACATTAAGATAGCTGTATCTGTTCCTGGCTCCCAGTTAAAATTCCGACTCAGAGGAAATGAGCTATGTATATTTAGAAAACAGTCACTTCTCTGTAGGAGTGCTTTACACCACAACCATCTGAAGAACTTTCAAATTCAGTATATTTTGGTGTCAGAGCAAATAAAACCACTTTTTTAATGAGTGAAAATTTCTAGTCTTCTCCATTTTTATTTTCTTTTCTACCAGTTATTGCAGATGCTTGAGCTAGCCTCTTCAGCTGAAAATTGATGGATACAGAGCTAGCCACATGGAGTGTTCATATGATTCTTGCCATCTGTCTTTAAATATAACACCCCAGCATGTGTCTCTAAGTAACATAATAAGAAAATCTCTACCTGGAATCACTAATCAAGCTTCAAATCTACATTTTTCAAACATATGGATTATGGAAAGATCAAGAACTAAAGAGGAAAAAAGATCATTTACGTATGGAAAATATATAAATATTATAAAAGAAGAAAGGAAAAGTGAAATAAAGTAGGAAATTAATTGAACAGCAGGAAAGAGATGGATATTTTCCAAGAACAATATATCCTCCCACTCTAAAGCTGGGAAGCTTTATTTCCTCCCCTTATTTCAAAATTACTGGGAGAACCTCTTTAGAGATAATACATTTTATTGGTTCAGTTAAAAAATATTCATTATACTGGACGTACATAAATATGAATATAGTTGTTTTAAGCCTTTATTAAAATTGCCTATCCTTAAATACTATATATGTTAAATTATACTATATTTTAAATAGACCTTCACAAATAGTTTGGAATTGTCACTGAATTTTGAGTGAATAAGAAGGGTTTTAGAATGACTTAAAATTAACTTTATGTGCGTTGAATCTCCTTTTGACTATATTTTAAAAAAACTGGTATAATCATATTCAAACTAAAAGAGACTCAATGAACTGATATGAGAAAAGCAATTGCATCCTGGAACATCATAAAATGAGTGGGATTCAAAATTAATTAAGCTCCACTCTTACTTGTAAGGAGATTTCTAATTAGAAGATTCTCCTTAGAGAGTATAATGTTGCGTCATCAAATTTTAGTTCCCTCTTAATATATCCTGGATATGAACCTTCAATTAAGGAAATCCATGTCCAAAATCTCCATTTAAGAGAGTAGATTTGTACTGACTATCTCTTAAACTAAGTGGAACTTTGGAAACTCCCCAATGCTGTTTCAGTTCCTAAGGGAACATTACAGTGAAGCAGTTTGTAGTCTAGATAATACTCTTTAAAGGCAGAAAGTGCTTCCTCTATATCCATACTTTGTTTTTTATAAAACAATAGAGTCCATAAAGGGTACCTAGACAGAAGTTGGTAATTATGTAGAGAACAGATTTTATCGTATTTGAGTTGTTTTCGTTATTTTGAAACATTTTATCTGTGACTTCGAGAAAAAAGGCAGATGCTTAGCTGGACTCAGAAATTTTAGACGGAATGAGAGGATATGTAAAACTAGGTCTAATAGCAGTGCTTTTCCTGTCGCTGAAAGAAGAAAATCACCCATATAAAGTCATGAGAGTCTGACACTGAACATAAATCCAGAGGTGGAAGACTCTAAGTTGCAAGACTGATGATCTATCAAGACTGGAAGTCAACTATTCAATGACTAGGTGTCACTGAGAGAAATACTCTTACCCTAGAGAACACACAGAGAAGTATATTTCAGGGAAAAGCCCTATATAACACCAAAAGTAAGTTATATATTGAGTCAGGAACAAATGGGAACTTGTGATGACTTTCTTCACTTAAGTAAACTGACTTTTAAAAAATGAATTAACTTCTTAACATAAAAGTTTATCGTCATTGATAAAATGGAAAACATCAGAATACTGGTTGGGAAAATATCTGAACTCATCACACATTAAACAGAACCAACTTAAATAAAGTACATAAATCCTCTTTTTGGGCATTTTCAAAATTTAGAATATTATTATAGCTTTTATGTTTGCTGTGAAAACAGCAGAGTCTGGTTTTCTATTGTTTCCTAGCATGTTTCTAATTGGTGCCACAAAGGTGAGGGGCTGGCCTTCTTGCATTTACAAAAGCTGTAATTGGGAACATGCTTTCCTATTTGTTGATTCAATAGGGAAGAAGGAGAGAGAAATAACATTGAGTAAATGAAGGGAGTTATTAAGTTGCTCAGATGAGACAGTATAATTAATGGGGAAATAAAAAAGATTTTTGGGTGATATTAAATTAGCTGTGTGGCCTTACAAGTAATTTGAACTTTCTGATTCTTAATTTCCTTACTTAATTGGAATAAGTAAGTAAAATATTTTAAGTAAAATAAGGGTAATAACACCCAATTGGACAGGTGGCTGTGATGTGTATATGTATAATGTTTGCAAAAATCATTGTGTGAAAAATGATACTGATTTTTGTGATTGATATATCCAGGTATCTGGAGTTTATTGGAGAAAATGAAAGGTGATTATCCTGGATACCTTGAAATTATAGACAAAGAAAATCCACAGTTGGATCTTGTTCTCTGTGAGAACAAAGATAAACTTGATAATAGAGAAAAGCTTACTTGGTTACATTTTACAGTGAAGAATAAAGCTTGAGGCATTTTGTTCTATGGGCATCCCATTATTCGGGCCATTCTGTCATCTGGGTCATATCGCATTGCCTTATCTGCTAGGTTTGGTTGGGCTACTTAACTGAAACTTTTTCTAGCAGGGAAGTAGAATATGAGGTGAATTCTCAACTTAAGAGAATGATCTCATGATAAAATTAATATATTATTTTATCTTGGTACATTTGGAAGTTTCTGGTATAATATGAAAAAGATATAAATAAAGTCTTGAAAGGTGGTATTTCTCATTTCATTTGTCCCAGTGGATACATGAGAGCAATAATAACATAAGAGAGGAGTCTAATAAGCCCCCCCAGCAAATGGTAAGATCTACGATTTGTGTGTGAAGTTAGGGGTGAAAGGATGCAGAAGACTGTCTAGCCTGATTTAGTTTCCAGCTGTGGGTCTACCTCCAGCTATGGCAAAGTAGGTTTTTTTTTTTTTTTTTTTGTGGCCCAGCTAATACATTAGGGAATTAAAGTAGAGTTTGGAATCAAAGCCCCAGCTAATATGTAAAGTGTTTATCTCCTTCTCTTTGTTCTTTGTGCACACACATCACTGAGGAATATTTTATGGAGGGATGCCCCTTTACAGACAGAATACAGATTTGAGATCTTGGGTTCCTTATATCTCTGTCTACATATTTATATACGTACATTATTTATCTGTAAAATAGGATGTATAATGTCTACTTAATTTCTTTTCTTACCGTACATAATTGAGTGAGACTTTCATGTTGAAGAGGTTTTGAGAAAAGTTGACTATTCAATACTAGTCTAAGGTCACTAGCAAGAACTTTAGTGAAAATTGTGCAAAGGAGAGAAGATAGGAAGAAACCTTCTTTCACCTTTCCCTAGCCCTATGTTTACCTCCTTTTGCTTTTCTTTTAAAATTAGAGGAATGGAAATGAATTTATATAATTTTTTTTTTTTTTTCTTTTCAAAGCTTGCTTTCATTGTGACCTCAGTGACAGTAATTCAATTGAGGAGTTGAAAGACCATGCATGTAAATGCTTAAGAGCAGGGATTCTGGAGCCAGCCTGCTGGGTTTGAGCCTTGTCTTTGCCACTTACTCTGAGCTTTGAAAAGCCATTTAGCATCTCTGTTCCACAGTTTCCTTTATGTCAAAAGGGGATAATTCCATGGGTTTGTTGTGAGGATTAACTGAATTATTTCATGTGTAATACTGAGAATAGTGTCTGACACTTCCTAAATTCTCAGAATTTGTCAGCTTTTTCCTTCTTATTCTTATTACTGTAAAGACAGCCATTTATTTTTCCAGGAAATTTATGACAACCCCAGGCTGATCAACTGATTTTTAAACTTGTAGGGAGAATGTGGAAGGGTATTTGAAATTAGTCACTTAATATTTGGAGTACCAGTGCCTTCTCCAGAATTATGGCACTCTGACCCAGAATAAACTAAGAGATTTCTCCATATTATCTTTAATGAGTTCAGCATTGGTGGGAGGTACAAAGGTTTTTAGAATTTATTCTGTATGACAAATTGAAATCAAATTAACCAAAGAAGACTGTCAAAGCAAGAGATTGCAGCAGCTAGCGTGGTATTGGACGCTGAACATGGCTAAGTGTATATAACATCATGACGGCGCGCCTACATGTGCCTAAGTCTATTGTGTATTTAATTTGAATTCATCTCTGTATTTAGGAACTGAGGGTATTAAACATTTTTCCCTTCAGTTAGAAAAGTCAGAATGTTAGGTTTCTTATTGATATAGTGTCTAGAAGAGATAATTAAAGCTTTAAAATTAAGCAACCAGTTGTACTTTTGATTGGCAGGTTGTGCCTTGGAAGAAAAATCCTCCTGTACCTCTTTTTGTCTGTCCTATTGTCTTTCCTCTAATGACTTCATATATTTCACAAATTATACATATAATAGTTTAAAAAGGATAAATATTCAATAAATAAGAAATTTGCATTAATTGAATTGTCCACAGAAGGAAAACAATATTGTTCATTTATAAATTTCACCAATAAATATTTATTGTGGGCACTCTTTTAACCATTGGGATATAGTGGTAAGCAAGAAAAAGACCTCTTACAGTGAAATGAGATTGAAGACATACGTATAATTAGCATACAAAAATAGTAATTTCAGAAATTGATCAATTTGATGGAAGAAGTTAAACAGGATAATATGATAAAGAAGATAGAGTAAGGCAAGACAGAGATAGGATGAATCTTGTCTTCAAAGAAAACCCTGATAATACCAAAATAATAATTCCTCCCCTAGGCTAATTTCTTGTGGAAAACACTATTTGATCACTACCTGATAACCTTTCTTCTTTTATCCTTAGCTAACTAGCAAACTTAGGTTTAAATTTGGCATTTGGGGGCAATATACTTCAATATGGACTGGGTGAATCTTGATTATTTTCAGCTAATCATGTTAATTCCATTCCCCTTCACTATTAATTGGCTTAGGAATAATAATCATCTAACATAATTCTTAGTCATTAGACTTGGAGGAATATCTATTAAGGTGTTCTGGAAACAATTTCTTCTGTATTTACAAAGGGGTAAGGACGAGACATTCTTCTTGCCTTTGAGCTGTGTTGTGTGAAGATGTATGGAGTTGCTACAGCCATCTTGCAACTGTGAAGGGACTAGTTTCAGAGCCACAGTCAATATATTGAGGGTGGCCAAGGTGAAAGAAGGAAAGACCTGGGCCTTTGATGGTTTTGATGAGTTCTGAAATAAACAACCTTAAAAGGAACCTATCTCAATATTTCTCATGAGGTGAGATATTTAGGGAAGCCATTTTGAGTTTTTAATTTTTTCCCAGCCCAAAGCATCCTAATTGATTTTTTCTTTTGCAGTGTTAACGTCTATTTTCCCTTTCCCAAACATGCTTCTCATGCACAGCAGGTTTCTGGGTTGATTGGTATATAATGATACCTGACCCAATAGAATAATGGTTTTTCTTAAAAACCATTATAAGAAAAATGATGCCCTACACAGTGCATAACAGAAACATCCTAATTGATTTGAAACTATAATTCTGCCCCTGAACTGAATAGGGTTTGTAAAATTCTTCCCAATAGCCTCAACCTGTATTTCTAGTATTATTTCCTTCCCTATCTATACATTCATCCACTGTAGTACCTTACGCTTGAAAAATCTTTCTGTATTTCTTCACCTTCTCATCGTTATCCTTAAAACTCAGACATCATCTTCCCCTTGCGTAGCTTTTCCTAATTCCCTGAGGAAGAATGATTGTTTTTCTCTCTTCTTGCTGCCATAGAACATTATTATCTCCTCTAGCACAGAAGTTTTCCTCTCATTTTGCATCTGTATTTACATTTCTACTTACCTGCGCTTCTTAAGGGCATAGAAGTCATTTTATTTATGATCATATTTCCCCACTGTGTTGGTATGATGTAAATACTGATCATATATGGTACAAATGTGAAAAATGAGGTGCTGGATGGAGGGTTGATTACTCTTCAGCGTTATTGGTTTCTCGTGCAATAAACTCTTTGGCCAGGTGATATATGACAGTCAAGAGTCTGAAGGCTGTGAAGATTTAAAGGTGCCTGGGCTCCAGTAAGAAGAGGAGGCATTAGTGACAACTCAGGCAGAAGAATAATGACTAAGACTGGTTTTGATTTTTAGTCATCATTTTCTGCTTGTACACAGCGTGAGAGAATTATCAGCATTCTTGTTTGGGGAGACTCTCCGGTGTACTGTCTCTTCAGAAAAATCCAAAAGCATCTTATTCTTTGAGTGGGTTTCTCCTCCCAATTCATTTTGGAATATCAGCAGCAGCACAGCCAGCACTTCTTTACGTGTCAGCACTGTCCACAGTTAATTTTAAAACCAAACACTGCAGCTCTGCATTTAGTATAGATTATTAGGAAATGTGTCTGACTACCATGATTTCATGAAACAAAACTAAGCATTTACTGTCACCTTTGCCCAGATCTTTTATAAGCAGAGACAGATCCAATTTGTGAAAGTATGAGGAAAGAAAAATTCATAAGTTTTAAAATAGGAGAGAGAAAGCGGGCTTGAGAACAGTTGGTTGTTGTTTTGATCATTATAAGCTCCTTCAAGGATTTTGTCATCTTTGGGACTAAAGTCAGCTCAAGTTTCTGAATATCAGATTCAGTTTCTTTATGTCTAAAGTGAGGAGAATTATACAGAGGACTTCTAAGACCTTTCAGGGTCGGACCTTCTAAGATGGGAGACTCAGATTTTCTCTCTTCTATTGGAGAGACATCTTGCATTGCATTGCATTGCATCTTGCATCTTCATGTTGAGCCTGATCAATTACTACCAATAAAACTAAGAAAAAATGAAAAATTATCTTTTACTTAATCATTATAGTTATTTTTAGTGAGTGGCATTAATATCATGTTGGGATTGAATATTGTATACAGAGAGCAAAATATAAAGAGTGTAACATTCACTCTTAACAGTTTTTCATTTTGTGATTCTAAGAAATTTCAGAACTGAACAAAAGGTGTTAAAAGTTACGTATAATACAGTGACTCTGGGAATTCTAAATGATCAGTGAGTGTATTGCTGAGAAGTATTTCTTCTCTTGGGGAATTTTCTCATTAAGCAAATGCTTTCCCACAGTGATATATTTTACATTTGGAATAAACTGCACTTCAGAAGTTAGAGAATTACTAATGGGCTTCGGGT
Source organism: Delphinapterus leucas (assembly GCF_059928025.1). Taxonomy (NCBI): domain Eukaryota; kingdom Metazoa; phylum Chordata; class Mammalia; order Artiodactyla; family Monodontidae; genus Delphinapterus; species Delphinapterus leucas. Next base: position 28,718,632 of record NC_143145.1, on the reverse strand, counting down.
ACATTTTCTTACTGCAGTTAAAATGCTGTATTCAAGAGGAAATCTTTCAAGAGAGTAGAGTAATAGAGTGACGTTTATATTTGGAAGATGAATGATCTTAGTGTGAGTTCCTCTTCTGACATTTCCTCTACAGTTTAAGAGTTCTAACTTTTCTGGGTCAGCTCAGAAAACTGAACACATAAGAAATGGAATTGAGCTATACTTTTCATCCTCAGCATTAATGACCTGGGATGAGATTTGCATTTTAGGGTAAAAAATCAGAACCGTCTTAGCCTTACAATTACTGTTTCACAGTGTTCGCAGCAAGTGAAAGATTTACACAGCATTTCAACTGCAAGTTAGAAAAGGTCAAGATGATTGGAGTATTATTTAAATTCAGAAATGATTAAAAACAATAAATGGCATACTTTATTCAGTGGTCAGGTAACTTGCAAAGGGAAATCTTGTGAGGAGACAGGGAAAACCCCTTTCATCTAAGAGTTAAAAAGCCTGAGCTTTCCTACAGGCCTGGCCCTTACTTAGTAGCAGAGAAGCTTTGGGAGGTCCGCACACCTTCTTTGGGCACAGGCTTCTCATCTGTGAAATAACCTCATGACATTATGACATAGTTCAAATCCAGTCTCTTCCAGTATTGATAATTCATCCTTTCCTTTTGCAGAGTCATTTTGCATTTGACTCAGAGGGAATGAAGATTGATGAAAGGTTCTTATTAAAAAATCATTTTAAAATCAGAAAATTAAATTACTTTAAACAATGATTCCATATCTCCTATGTCCCAGTCACTCTTCTAGATGTTGGGGGCACATTCCTACTTTCATGCTCCCTGCCTTCTAAGTGTTCTTAGTTGGTATTTGGAGTGTAAGGACGACTGTATAAGAAGTTTGTTTATGTCACCCTTTCTTTGTTTAGGATAGGAAAGCAATGCAAGATCGGGAAATTAGCGACAAAAGGATTAACTTCAGAAAGGGTGTAGTAGATATTTTATTTTGGGAATTGTCAAGGAGGCCAAACCAGACAACCATTAAAAATTAAGAACTAGTAATTCCTGCAGCTGCTTCACATTCCAGCTCCTGAATGTCTCCTACACACTATTCTGCTGTGTCCCAGACCAGAGTTTCCCAAATATCTAAAAGTCCCAATCCACAGTGACTTTGTGTATATGCTTCTCTCCTGACCTGAACTGTGGTGGTGATGGTGAAGTACTGAATATATTCTCTATTGTGCAGGAAGTTTAAAGAACCGAGAGACGAAGGTTATGACTACATCTTAGAACCTCCTGCTATGGGTGACTTGAAGTCCAGGGTTAGTGCTGTAGTCCTTGGAACCTCCAACTCTCCCCAGAGAGCTGTGTTTATCTTTGAAGCAAACTAGAGAGAAAGGCCAAGAGAGAGATTAGAAGTAAGGAACGTTGGGCTACCCTGGTGGCTCAGTGGTTGAGAGTCCTTGTGTGGATAACTCGGAGGCATACTGATTCTTAGAGTTCCTCGGGAGGATTAAGCTCCACCTACTCACAGTGTTACTGAAAGCGGAGGTCCAGGTGCTTGCTGCTCAAAAGCCAGTAGAGGCAAGTTGGTGGAAAGGAACGTTTGCTTTATTTTGGATGCTGGCAACGGGGTGGGGGTGGGGGATGCGGCTGACGCCTGTCCAAAGGCCAACGCCTCCCGACTGACAATCAGGGGACAAGAGCTTTTATAGGCGGATGGAGGGGGCTACATGCAGAAACAGCACAGTCAGCTCTGACCGTCATCTTGAAATTGATCATGTGGAGGTCTGACCAGGGTCATCTTGATTGTTTTAAGTACAGTTAATCTTCAGTTCCAGGGTTGGTTTGTTCCCATTTCTTTGAGGCCAATTCTCGGAATTGTGGCAGCTTATGTCATGGCTACAGTCTGGTCATCATGTAGTTAACTTCTTCCACCAGGTGGGGGTTTCAGTCTCTGCAAGACAGCTCACAGAATACCGCTCAGAATGTTATCTATAGCCCTTGAGAAGGAACTAAAGGTCCTTGACTATGTTTACTGACTAAACTTTTAATATCTAGTCTTGTTGGACTGTTTTCCTTTGTTTCTGTATTTTCTCATTTCTCTGATGAAACTTACTCTTTGGCTAAAGTTTTTCCACAGACAAAATGCAGGCCGAGGACATGGGGGGCAAGAACCATAGGGTCCTGCTCTGTTTCAACAATGGTAACTGGCTTTCTAAAGTACCCTTTCATTGGTTAAATTCCCTTCCCTGTGTCATTTCCCCACTCCTCCAGTAATGTTTCCTGGATTAACCTTCCAGATAAATTAATTGGACCTGAATCCTCATCTCAGGGTCTGGTTCTGGGAACTTGATCTAATAGCAAGTAGTTTGATCATCTTTATTGCTCTGTATTGTTATATGAATATATATTAATTATTTATATGTTATTATGTCAGTGGACATTTCGGTTGTTTCCAAATGTGGCTGTTGTTAATAATATTGACATGGACACGAGCCTCTTAGATAGCCTCATCCACCAGAGGGCAGACAGCAGAAGCAAGAAGAACTGCAATCCTGCAGCCTGTGGAACAAAAACCACATTCACAGAAAGATAGACAAGATGAAAAGGCACAGGGCTATGTACCAGATGAAGGAACAAGATAAAACCTCAGAAAAACAACTAAATGAAGTGGAGATAGGCAACCTTCCAGAAAAAGAATTCAGAATAATGATAGTGAAAATGATCCAGGACCTCGGAAAAAAAATGGAGACAAAGATAGAGAAGATGCAAGAAATGTTTAACAAACACCTAGAAGAATTAAAGAACAAACAAACAGGGGCTTCCCTGGTAGCGCAATGGTTGAGAGTCTGCCTGCAGATGCAGGGGACACGGGTTTGCGCTCCGGTCCGGGAGGATCCCTCATGCTGCGGAGCGGCTGGACCCGTGAGCCATGGCCGCTGAGCCTGCGCGTCCGGAGCCTGTGCTCTGCAATGGGAGAGGCCACAACAGTGAGAGGCCCGCGTACCGCATAAAAACAAACAAACAAAAAAACTTCTTCTCAGAGGTAGTAGGGTACGCTAATTATCCACCAGAGTTCCTTTTGTATCCAAATCCTCGACAACCTGGGCTGTAATGGAGGTTGTTAATCTAGAAACAGAAGTCAATTTAAAAAGCATTAATAGGAACAACAACAGCTATTATAAATAGTGCTTCATATGCCTTTTAAGTATTGTATAACCTGTCCTGAGACTGAAAGGACTTGGGAATATGGGAAACTTTAGTAACACATCCGTTCAAAATTCAAATACAAATTTCAGTTCCATTCAGTTTTGCAGCAATACTTCAGTGCTCAATGATCAACTCTGTTCCGGGTTTGGTGGAGGATCAACATAAAGAAAGCCCTCAGATTGTTTTTCCAAAGAGGAAAAGCAGATGGCCAACAGGCACATGAAGATGTGCTCAGCATCGCTAATCATCAGGGAAATGCAAATCAAAACCACAATGAGATACCACCTCATACCTGTCAGAAAGGCCGCCATCATCAAAACGAATACAAATAACAAATGTTGGTGAGGATGTGGAGAAAAGGGAACCTTAGTTCACTGTTGGGATTGTAAATTGACGCAGCCACTGTGGAAAACAGCATGGAAATTTCTCAAAAAACTCAAAATAGAACTATCATGTGATCCAGCAATTCCACTCCTGTGAGTATACCTGAAAAAACTGGAAACACTAATTTGAAAAGATACATGCACCCCAGTGTTCATTGCAGCACTATTTACAATTGCCAAGACATGGAAGCAACCTAAGGGTCCATCGACAGATGAATGGATAAAGAAGATGTGATATATATATATATATATATACACACACACACACACACACACATATACACACAATGGAATACTACTCAGCCATAAAAAAGAATGAAATTTTGCCATTTGCAGCAACATGGATGGACTTGGAGGGCATTATGCTAAGTGAAATAAGTCAGAGAGAGAAAGGGAAATACTGTAAGATATCACTTATATGTGGAATCTATAAAAAACAACAAAAGTGAATATCACAAAAAAGAAGCAGACAACAGATATAGAGAACAAAGTGGTGGTTACCAGTGGTGGGAGCAACATAGGGTGAGGAAATGGAAGGGACAAACTATTGGGTATAAGATAGGCTGAAGGATGTATTGTACAACATGGGGAATATAGCCAACATTTTGTAGTAACATTAAATGGAAAATAGCCTTTAAAAATCGTATAAAAATTTTTTAAAAAACTGGCAAATCAACAAGTAGACATACAAACATGGTATTTAAAGACATGTAGGTAAATATAATCAGCTGAAAGAAGTGAAAACGGTTGCCTCTCTAGAAGGGGACTGGGAAGAAAGGCGTGGGAAAACTAGTGTTTTCTATAACAAATTATTTGATCCTTGATGTGCATGTGTACCTTTGATTAAAAAAAAAAAAACTTTAAAAAATACCATGTTGGTGTAGGAATCTGTGAGTTCCGGGATACAGAATTTGTATCTGAAAATCCTTTTGTTAAAGAACTAAATAAAAGGTGTTATTTGTGATTAAAAAAAAAAAAAAAGAAAGAAAGAAAGAAGGCCCTCAGATCCCCTGATCTGGATCTTGCAGACTTCTACCATTTTTAGAATGTCAGTATAACAAATTACCTTTTTATTTTAGGGAGATTTTTGTCTTATGATAACATATCCTGAGTCCTTACACATACAATAAATATCCTTTTGTAGTTAAGCTGTGGTTAATGTCCATAATTCAAAACATAATCATGATAAAATGTGTTTAGAGGAGAGAAAAATTACTGCCATAAAACATAGAAATTTTGTTCTTTAGGAGAGATGTGAGGTTGTGCATTAAGAGTCTAATGACCTGAAGTCCTGTCTTAAAATAAGAATCTGATGAAGCAGACTTGGTTATTTTTTTTACCAGGAATCTTAATTTCTTTTCAAATAGACTACAGTAGAGTAGAATTACAGGTGTGGCATTCATGAAAATGGACTGCTCAGATCTCCAGCTGCAGGGAGCATGATTGACTGATGGTTTCATCTACTGCCCCAGAGGATCCAACACTGCCTTTGTGCTGAGGCCACACTTCTTCTCAGCCAATGACTGAGCATGATGAAAATACTATGAGAAACCAATCCTTGAAAGATGTTGGACTCTTCCTGTGTGTTTTTGGATTAAGAACTCCCCCTTGGCTTGGCTCAGTCTTTCTTAGAACTGTGCTGCTATCTGTGACTCCTACCCCATCCTTACTTCCCTACCTCCTTCCATGGGAGTCACGGTCTGAAGGTTCCCTCTACTTCCTCCTGCTCCTTTCCCCAGTAAACTTTTTGCATGCATAATCTCATATTGGTATGTGCTTCTCAGTGGACCTAAACTAACCCAAGTTTTTATGAGAGTGGTCCAGGAAAACTGATGGAAGGATGAGGATGCGGGACTAGCTCATTAAGCACTTGGTGGGCAGAGAAGATGCCATCCTGAGCAGATCATCCCTGCAAAAGTTTGGTGTCCCGATGGCTAAATATTTCACCGGTGGCAACCTGGTAAACACACCAGTGCAGGGAAATGCCCTTGCATATGTGATGATTTAGAGATATTTGGGTGGTGGGGCAGAGGCAATGTTTATGAAGACAGCAACACAGCTTCACAACAAAATGAAGATTCGATAGAGTCACAGAGCTCTCGAGACATTTGAATGTTCATCATCTAAGACAGGTCAGTTATGCCAAGTTCAGAGTATTGGATTGGAAACCTGGAACTCTGAAACATAGGATGGGAGATCTGGGTTGGTACTCCTGAGGATGTTGGCTCTGCAGATCCTCTAGAATCTTCAGAGCTTGAAAAATTTGTCCATCCTTTCTTAGAAGACTCTGCAGAGGGCTCATCCATGTAAGGTAACATGTATATTCTCAACAACTATTCCTAGTTCCTTTCCTGGCTTCCAGGCTATAAGATGAAAATCCCAGCTGCTGGGTCTGATAAGGGAGAAACAATCATAAGACTTAGCTGTAATGTACAGACAGAAGTCGGGAGAGTATATTTGGGATTCGATTTCCAGGGTGCTTGCTCAAGGAGCTGGAATGTAGGATAGGAATTCATTAACCTGGTGGTGTTTTCTCTGACAAGGAATTTAGATCCCTGTCAAGGACCATAGGGGATAAGACAAACCCACTGCTAGGGTGGCTCTTAAAAGCTTGGAAGAATTAAGGGCCGATGGTAAGCCCCGAGTATGACATGATTCTGGAAGGAGACCAACAGGCCTCTTGGTGACAATCAACCATATTAGGCCCTTTTGTCCTGGAATGGCCAGAAGTTTGCCTTTATGGGGAGAGACTCATAGTCTCAGTATGAATTTGCCTTTCTTGACTGCAGAGCCTTAGCTAGCACTACTATCTTGGGGCTATAGAAAGCTCATGGGGGCATTGAATCCCATACAGCATAACATCTGACCAGCGGATCCACTTCCCAGTGAAGTAGTGGAGTTGGTCCATGTTGTATCACATACTACACGATGCTGAAGGACGTGTCATCACAGAATGCTGGAACAGCCGTCCAAAGGCACAGTTTCAAAGGTAATGCTCTGAGAGAATGTGGTACCATCTTTCAGGATATAATACATGCATCAAACCAGAAACCTCCATCCAGTTCTATGTTCCTAGTAAGAAGAATACATGGGTCCTGGAACAATGGAGTTGAAGCAGGAGTGGCCCTATATGCCACCATTCCCAACGGCCCACTGGGCAACTTTGTGCTGCCTGTTCCCACAACTCCAAACTCTACAGCGTTGGAGGTCTTGGTCCCCAAAGGAGGCTCACTCTTGCCAGGGGACACAGCAAGGGTCCCATTGATTATAAGTTTCATCTGCTGTCAGGGCACTTTGGACCCTTGGTGCCCAGGGATTAGAGGCAAGGAATCAGCATCATGTTAATCACCATCAACGGTTAACAACCGATCAGCGGGAGGAGTATATAGGGTCCTTTTATACAATGGGGCAGGAAGGAATATGCGTGGTGCTCATGATGGACAAGCTGTAACAGTGTGACCTGAGAAAAGTATGATTGCTGAGGGCTCATACCCCTCAGGAAGGAGGTTTTGGGTCACACTACCAGGCAAGCCAGCCACACCTCCTGAGATCACAGATGAAGATGCAGGGAATTTAGAGTGGAAAGTGGAGGAAGGTGAGGATGCGTACCAGCTGTGGTCTTGTGATTAACCACAGTGATGAAATTCTAGTTCATCCCACTAAATGTCCCCTTTCAAGATGCACCTCAGGGAGAGAGACCCAAAGGAAGTGTAGGGGAGCTGTTCTCAAAACCTCCATGAAGCAGTAGATTTGTAAGATGCAAAGGTGGGCCGTGTAGCTATGGAAACATACTGCTGAACTCTCCTGCTGCAGGGAGCATAACTGATTGATGGCCCCTGCTGTTGAGTCTGAATCTACCACTGTGTTTGCACAGAGCCCATGTTTCCTGCTGGCTGTTCCTACTTCGTGACTGAGCATGGCAGGGGGTCTAAGGCAGTTTCATCCTCGTGAGGTGTGGGAAAGTCATATGGGTGACACATGACATGAAAATATTTTATATATGTATATACACACACATTTATATATATACGTATGTGAAAGAAAAATCTTAGTTTCCATTATTTCTTCAGTAAGAGTCTTTAAATATTAAGAAACCTCAGTTTCTTGGTTTGGTGATTATGGTGATCATTTTACAATATACAAATTTGATATACAAATATCAAGTCATGTTGTACACCTGAAACTAATACATTATATGCCAATTATATCTCAATTAAAAAAAAGAAACCTCAGGAATGTCACAATTAAAATGAACAGAAAGCGTGAAAATGAATAGATAGAAAGAGCCAGTATATATATGAAATGCGTTCTTCTCTCATCATTAAAGAAATTTTAAAGGAATCTCTCATGATTAAGGGAATTATTAAATTGAGATATCATTTTCTCACTTTCAGATTTGCAAAAATTGGTTGAGTTAACCCAGTGCTTTTAAGGATATTGGGATGAGGGTAAAATCCTATATCATTTTTCAGAGTTAACTGTTAATCATTAATTATGGGAAGTTTTAGGGAGGACAGTTTTTACTATTTATCCAAATTTTAAATAACATTTCATCTAACCCAATAATCCTATGGCTAGGAAGTGTTCATAGTGGCATAAGTAGAAGGACATTGAACTACACCATTGTCTGTGATAGTAAAAACTTTCTGGGAGCTAATACTTATTGAATGCTTACTTTGTGTCAAAAAAATGTTCTAAGCAATTTACATGCATTAGTTTATTAATCCCCACGGCAATCCTATGAGGTAGGTAGTTTGTCATTCTATTTTACAGATGAGGAATTTAAGGCGCAGAGAGGTTAAGTCTCTTGTCCAAGGTCTGGTTAGTGGTGGAGATGAAATTGAACCCAGACAGTCTGGCTCTGGTGTCCATGATCTTAACCACTATCCACATTAGTTCATGATCAATTGTGGCACAGATTCACAATTGCTTAGCCACAATTTTGAAATTCAGCTCCGATAACTGAAAGCTCTAATTATAACACAACTGATGGAAAATCTGACCTAGCTGAATTCAAATGGCAGCAAAACCTGAAACAAACTGACATGAAGCTATTTATAGTAGTTATTTATCACATTTAGTGATGTATTAATTAATGTTTCACTGCAGAAATATTCACGTATTTGATTGCAGAGTGTGTCCCGTATCGTGCTGGGGTGTTTCATAATATATGGCATATACACTGTATGGGGATGAAATAGATACTTAGGAGATAAAATCAATAGTAATGGAAAAACTGGAATGAGCTGAGGAGAGGAAGCCTTGAAGAGGGACTCATGGATTAATAATTTGTAAACCTATATGGATCCATGAGCCTTTCACTGGAAAAGGAAATGTTGTAAAGGGTTGGGTTTGGAGGAAGCATGAGTTCAGTTTGGTGTGCCTTTGAGACATCAGCAGAGGCATCAGGTAGGCAGCTGGGTATATAGATGTGGAAGTTCAGGACAGCTCTCTGATGGAGATTGAAATTTGTGTATCAGAAGCAGGATATGTGAAATGCTGCTGATATATCAAGTAAGACAGGATTTGACTTAGCCTTTTGTAGATTATTAACTTTAGTGAAAGCTGTTTCCATGGACTGTTATTGGTGGAATTCTGGGCTGAGGACTTAGTGGTAGGGAGGAAATGGAGATAAAAAATACAGATGACACTTTCAAGAAGTTTGAGGATGGAGAGAAAAAAGGTGGTAATTGGAGGAGGCTGGGAGGATAGAGGGAAGATTACAGAAGCTTGAGCTTCAGAACACAAGATGGAAAAGGCATAATCAACAGGCAGGTTTTCTGAGTAAATGCAGTGGGGCAGGATCCAGAATGCTAGTGGGGCAGGATCCAGAATGCTAGTGGAGGGGTGGGCCTTAGGAGGAAGAACAGGGGATCTCTTGTTTTCGAAAGGAAGGAGGATGGCACATGTGCAAATTCTGTGTGCATAGGTCTCAACGCTTGCAATCAAGAAGATGAAGAGATCCCATCAGATAGCTTCAAGTTAGTGCCTCAACTTATGGGGCAAGGGCATGAGATGCTCGCATCGGTTTCATGAGAGAAGAGATTTGTTAATTGCAGTAGATCATTAAAGAGACCTGCAGAAATTGTCATGCAGTTTTGAGAGTCTGTTGAGATGAGAGTTAATGGTTTGTTTTGATACCAAACTGCAGCATTTTCTTCAACAAGACTTTCTCCTAATAAGGCTATTAGGATACAGAAGTAGAAACATCCCCTATGGAGAGAGCTATGCCCCTTTAGCAGACCCCTCCCTGTTTAAGGAAAATCGGCTTTTTGCCCCAGAGAAGTATAGTTGCCCATTTCTAAATAACTATTGTAGCCAAAGTACTGAAGTAAAAGTTATAGTGTAGCATTTAAACCAAGTCTGGGCTCAGAGTCAAGTGTTCTTAACCGGAATTCCAGCTCTGCATTTACTTAGCTGGGTTTCCTGTGCCTCAACTGCCTCGTCTTTTAAAATGGGTTAATTGATGGAAAACACTTAGAATACTATTTGCACATAAATGCTCGAAAGATGTGAGACCCTGCCCAGGGCCTGATGGATAATAATATGAACGAGTCAGTAAACCAGGCAGTCTGGCTTCAGAGTCTCTCTGAAATAGTATGCACGACTTCTCAGGGACCCCACGTGTTAGCTGCCGTTTTTTTAAATTTATAAATACCGTCTAAAGTAATAAGGCTTTTTGAAGTATGCCCTTATATTTTCTGTTTGTTCACTAAAAGTCAATGAAGAATAAGTACTTCATAAAATATGCTCTGTAAGACTGTTCTGGGTGATTTAGTGAACCGACATGTGTATAATAAGATCCCACTCAGTGTGGTGTTATCGAGAGGGAGAAAGAGAGAAGAAGAGAGAGAAGGGGAGAGAACACTTTCTGGGGTCTGTGTCTTTTCTTATAACAGCACTAATCCCACTCATGAGAACTCCACCCTCATGATATAACCACCCCTCAAAGTCTCTACCTCCTAATACCATCACATTGGGGGTTAAGATTTCAACATATGAATTTAAGGGGAACACAAACATTTAGTCCATAACACTCCTGAATACAATTTCTGAATTTGAAATATTTGTCAATAGAATAGCTCATTTAATAGGAAATGGAAAGTACCAAGAATAGTGCTGTATCAGGGTTATCTGCATTCTGTATTCCTTGTGGTCTGCAGCCTTCCTATTGATTGAGTGGTTTCTTCATTCCTGTTAGATTATTTTTCCTATGTAGGTATTATTTTAGCTCTTACTGTTCCTTTGCTTTTCACTATTTTCCCTAAAGAGTGCTTCCTGCAATTTCTTCTCTGGCCAGCCCCCATCCCCTCACCCCCCCAGCCCCATTCTCAGTATTTATGCATATTGTTAGTTAATCCTTGGACCTTTTACACCCAATTTGTGAAGATCTGTGTTTCCCTGTAAGATAATTGCATACTTTTCAAATGGTTATGCTGAGTGATAAAACCTTGGTTACCTAGAATACTCAGGGAATGAGTCACTCTGTTCTGCTTACAAAAGTCTTCTGTGGGCATCTAGTAAACACTTTGGATATCCCAAGCTGTGTGTTTTAATCATTTTTGAAGAAAAACATATATCATTAGTTTGCTTTACTTGTAAAAGCATACTGTCAGTTTGACACATATGATCTCTACCAGTATTATAAAGATTCTGATTTCTTAGTAATTTCTTACGTTAGTACAATTTTCACACTGGAGTATTTAAGTTTATTTTTTTTTAAATGTTGATACATTCGTCTCTTGAGAGAAAGTCATTATTCGACTTTGGATCAACACCATATTAATTTTCCTCATCCTTATTTTATTCCATAACTCATGTTTATAATCCAGAGATGTGCTTCTTTAGGATGTGATACTCATTTTGTTGTGTATCAGAAACAATAACTTAAAAGCTACCTTTAGTGCCACAGGAGTAGTAGTATTCATTTAATATCAATGAGTTGAAGCCAATGAAAATATTTTCAATTTGAAAACATTTGGCTTTTAGATTTTGCTACTTTGTGCTTAATTTCAGTCATGGCTCTCTCCACTCACCCTCCTCCTTTCCCCCAAAGGACTAGAATTAGAACCACAGTTTGTATTCAAAGCTATTGAGGAACAGTGTTTCATCTGATTACTTGGTGCCTTGCCCAGTATGTGGCAAGACTCCATAGATCATGAAAATCAACATTATCATTAATGTCTCAACACCAATAATTTGAAGGAAGAACAACCCTTAATTTAAAAATAAGAGTGAATCAGCACTAAAGATGTTGCTGCTGCCAGGGTTCTCATACATCAGAATACTTTTAACATGATATTTTAAAACTCTAAGTTATGGAAAATTGTTTTCAGAAGAAATGATAAAGAAAAGGAAGTAAAAAGGAAAGAACATTTATGAAGTTATAGGGTAAACATGGGTGAAATTTGAGTATTTTGCCATTTCAAAAATTGCTACGGATATAACAAAGTGAATATTCTTTCAGCAACTATACTTACTATTATGGACAAAAATGACATTGTTTTCTGGTGACTGTCTTAATCACCATAAGGGTAATTTACTGAGTTTCTATTGCGTGTAGCTCTCTCCTACGTGTTATACTTAGAGAAGCCTGTAGGTTTTGATTATTATAGGAAAATATTTATATATTCATTGCATCTGCGGAGATTATACCTTTTCTAATACCGTGATATAAACATCCATTGTTTAGAGTAGTGTAAAACACAGCACTAAATACATAGGTTTTTTGGGCTTCCCTGGTGGCGCGGTGGTTGAGAGTCCGCCTGCCCATGCAGGGGACACGGGTTCGTGCCCCGGTGCGGGAAGATCCCACATGCCGCGGAGCGGCTGGGCCCGTGAGCCATGGCCGCTGAGCCTGCGCGTCTGGAGCCTGTGCTCCGCAACGGGAGAGGCCACAACAGTGAGAGGACCGCGTACCGCAAAAAAAAAAAAAAAAAAAGGTTTTTTACTGACTTTAGAAAACTTTATCTCAAGAGTAAAGAATAAATCTAAGTAGTGGAATCATACACAATCTTCTGGTTTCAAATTCTCTTTCTAATTTTACAACTTTGACTGAAACCATCAATCACCTCCTCATTCTGGAAGCCAGAAGTTATCATGATTTTTATTATAATAACTTTCATATTTCTCTTCTTAGGTCTTTTTAGATGGTGCTTCTTTCTCTTATGCCTTAAATATGGCTCCCCCAGGAATACTCTTTGGTCTTCTTTTATTTTTTTCTGCACATTTCTTCTCTGTGATTGTAACAGCATGAATTCCATAGCCTTAGGCTCTACTAAACTACATAAAGAGCATTTTATAGATTCTTGAATTCATTCGTTTTTTGAAAGTTATAAAGAATTTCTATGTATCTATGGAAGGTGATGTGGAAGTAAAGATGAAAAAGATACTATCCTTGCTCTCTATTAGCTCAGAGCCTAGAGAGACAGACATGGAAACATTCTTCTAAAGTGTGTTATAGGGACTAAATTAGGAATACAAAAAAAGCCCACAGTGGAACAGAGGAGTGAGTCCCCAGTTCCACTTTTATAGGAGAGGCAACTTGAATCAGGAATGCACCAGCAGCCAGCTTCCTATCAAGGTAAGCATTTCCTGGCTACTTGCACCCGGGAGTTCAAAACAAATACATATTTTGCTTCATACCCACTTTTGGCAAAGCCTTTCTGTGTGCTAATTTGAACCAAGAACTATGAAAGGTATCAAGTTCAAAAATTATGACTTGAAGGTGATCCTGGAATTTTGAAATTTTTCTAACTCAGCACCTGCTCTTGTCACAATCAGGAAACCCTCAAGAAACTCAGAAAGCACATAATAAGGAAACTCGTTTTGATGAATGTGTGTGTTTGTTATGGGGTGTGTGTGTGTGTTTGTGTGTGTGTGTAAGCGAGAGCATGTGCACACGTGATACATGGGGAGGATTGGTGTTTCAGCTGCAAATGTGGACAGATGGTCAGCTTGCCTGGTACTTAAATAGGAAATTTGGGTACTGGGATGGTTTGTGAACTTCCAAGTGAGAAAGACAACTGAAAGAGAAGACCTGGGCTGCTAAATGCTCCAGGAGATTCCATATGAGTTTCAGAAATATCTCCCTGAGGGCAACCTTCAAACTGTTTCCCCTCCCCACTGCCCTCACTTTCTGTTTTTCTATTTTGGCTTTTTACTCTTTAATTTCTCCCTTTAATTTTCATATTGTTTTGGTATTACATTTTTGTCTCCTTCATTTAAAAACATTACTTTTATAACTCCAATATTTTTAATTAAAAATGAATGGTTACTAATATTTTAAATCAACGATTTTAATTGGCTCTTTTCAGATCCATTTATTGTGTGATTTCTGAATACATATTTCATAATTTCTTATTCTGTTTTATGGGTGTTATTCCTTGATTTTCTCCTTGAGAATCCTAGAACAAAACTTCTTTTTTCCTATTCTTCTGTTACTTTATCTGGATCCAACTCTTCTGTATTTAGGCAATTTGTGGATACACACACACACACACACACACACACACACACACCAATGATACCACCACAAATCAATAGGAAATGGATGTATGATAAAGAAACTGTCTAAGTCAATGTAAAACACACACACACACACACACACACACAAGACTTCATTCCTACCAAGTACAAGGGGGATCTCTATTTGGGTTAAACCTGTTTGTGAAAGGTAAATCAATAATAGTTAATAGGAAAAAACAGTCTCCTATGTTATAAAAAAAAAGTTAAATTTTCAAACATTAACCATAAGGAAAAGAAATAGATGAATTGAGTTATATCCAAATAAAATATTCCAAATAGTTCAAAAAGGGATACCATGGACAAAGTTAAGAGACAGATGATACACTGGGAGAAGAGATTTGTACTGTTTAAACCTACCAAGGTTTTAAGATTTCTTAGTCATTTAAAATATCCTGTCTTTAAAAAATCCTATTTATTTTACCAAGTCTTTTAAAACTGAATTTCCTTACTACATGTGTATAATGCTTTTATAGTTTTAAAAATGATTATTGTCAGGTAGGGTTTATAAATGTATAATGCCGGTGGAGAAAATGAACATTGTGTTTCTTAACGTGGGGTTCAAGAATCTTCATCACAACCTGGTTAACTGGTTTAAACTGCAGATTCCTAGTCCCATGCCAGCTTATTTAAACTCCCTCTGGCAGTGGGTGATTCTTTTACCTACTGCAGGAGGTGGGATTAGTTTCTTTCCAGCAGTTTCCACAGGGATCCGTAATTCCCCTGACAGGTTGATTCTACAGTCTGTTCTCCAGATATCCTTACCACCCTTTGGCTCCTGGCACTTATTTACATGGTAATTTAATCACAGTTCTCTCTGTATGAGAGGTACAAATGGTTTAATAGAATCATGTTTCCTTTGGATAGATTGACTTGTTTAATTTTCATATGAGGTAGCCATATGTTTTAAAATCCATAGTCTGAAACATTGCTTCTTTTCTCATAATATGCTCTATCATAATGGCATTGCTGGTGGAAGGATGAGCAGAAAAGTGGATAAAATAAGAAGGAAAAAATTAGGAATTTGGGGGAATAACGATCGTCATTTTCCCACAATGATGCTTCAGATTGTGGAGGTTCTGAGTTTCCACTTCTTAAGGATAGATACCTCTTACCTATAAGTTTGAAGATCTGAGAAGAGCCTTAGAATTCAAGAAAAAAGCATTTTGTATGTTGCCAAAATCCTGCTACCATCTTGGGAGCTACTTTGATGATCACAAATGAGGGTGATCAATGTTGATTTTAAAAGATTAGTAAAGATTACAGGTAGTAGAACTTTTTCTGTAAAGGGCCAGGAGATAAATATTTTAGATTTGTGGGACCATATGTTCTCTGTCACAACTACTCAACTCTACTTTTGTAGTATAGAAGCAGCTGTAGACCATACGCTAATAGTGGGCATGGTTGTGTTCCAATAAAACTTTATTTACAAGAACAGATTGTAGATTCGGCTCACAGGCAGTATTTTCCAGACCTCTGGCTCAGATATAAAACACACTGGCTCAAACCTAGATGCACATCAGCATTCGTTATTGTCCTTTAAGATCGAGAGTCAAGAGCTCAGCAGAGGGGGTTGTGTTGATAGCAGGAAAGTAAATGTCTGGGGATAGAGACATCTACACAAATAAAGACAGAGTTTAGTGAATGGGATTATGTTTACAGAATGCCCTCACTGCATTAAAAAAGATAAACTAGTGGGTTTCCATTTCCATGGAGATCTTATGTAATACAATGGCCTTTTTACTATGCCATTTTAAGTAATTACCATTAGCACTGAGGTTATTAATTCAATATAATCAAGGAATGTAAAGGTCAGATAACATTGCACTATATCCATCACTAAAATTCCCCATGTTTTATAATTGTGTTTTCTTGTCAGACTTTTCAATATTATTTAGAGATTTGGCTGTTCCTACCAAAATGAAATGAGACTATTAGCAAGACATAGTTAACATTCATTCATGTTAAAAATTCCATTTAATGTATTTTTCCTGTTACACTAAGCAGAAAGGGCTTTCATTTATTTCCAGTGTACCCTTGCTTGGTGTGGGTGAATGGAAGGGACCTCACTTATTGATCTAGTCAGATTTAATGAGCAGCAGTTACTTGTTAGCTCATGTTCTTTTTTCTCCTTTCTTCTTCTTCTTGCCCAGTGACCCAAACAACTATTATAATGGACTTGCTTTGTGCATTTGTCATGTCCTTACTGATTGGGTTGCTTTTGAAAGTCAGGCATTTTGAGCTTGCAACACTTGCACAAGTCAGTCTACATATACAGTGTTATGTTTAAACCATGATCACTCTATTACACTCCAGTTTCTTAACAAGTGAAATGAAATTGAAAATTATATGCCTAATATAATATATGGCACTAAAAATAAACAAAAAACTTACTTGATAGGGAAAACACTTTAAAAATTGGGAGCAGCATAGTCTCATTATAGAGCCCCCAATTTAAAAGGGTTTTCTAGAGGTCTCAGTTTATCTCCACAAAGTCTATGTTTAAAGCATGCCAGAAAAATGGGTAGTCATTTCATGGAATTTCTTGAGAAGCAGGTGCTTCAGTCTTTCTGGATTTTGTCATGTCTCTGCTCTTTGAGAAGTGGTATACACTGTGTGTTAAGCACACTACAGTAAAATGGATGATATTTTTCCCACAGCCGTTCTAGCACCTGCAGGTCATGTGAAAACAAAAGCTTATCTCTCCTACTTCACAGTCTTTATAAAATTTTCACCATTCATTTCACAATCCCTATTCTCTCTCTTTTCATTCTATTTTTTCTCTCCAGTTTTGTTGCTGGAGTTTACTCACTCATTGTTATGTAGTTTATTGGATTTCTCTGCTGGCTGGCTTTTCTAATGTCAGTCTTGACTTCTATAATTCTTCCTTCACACTATTATCAAAATGACTTTTCTTACTTGCAAAAATGATTATGTCACTTTCTTGTTCAAAATTCTTCAAGGACTCTAAACTGGTTACAGGAAGAAAATTTGGAATCCTAAGCATGCTAACTTAGTCTAGGTTCACTAGAAAATACAGCCCTTCCTACATGTGCTTAATTTGGGAAGTGATCCCAGGGGGCATGAACCTTCCCTGAGCAGATATGACCTGTGTTATCTCTGAGCTGAAGTCTTTAAGAGTTAGTGTTTCTGCCATGTTCCCTTTACTCTGCCATGGTGATTGGTGGCATATCAGATGGCAGCCGACTGGAAGAGAACCTTGTTGCTGCATATCTAGCTGATGAATATTCTTACTGATACAGGGACCGTAAAAGACATAAGCTTTATCTTTTTCTGTTTGCCATCTTCTGTCTTTATCCTCATGCTTGTCATTTTGTATTCTCAAGATGGCTGCTGCAACTTCAGGAATCATTTCAGTGTTTAAAGCAGGAAGAAGTGGTGAAGAGGGGGTGGTATCATGTCTTTTCATCCGAGAATGCAAAAAAAAAAAAAAAAAAAAGACCTTCTGAGAAGCTTTTCAGAAGACTTCCTCTTACATCTCTTTGACCAAGGAAACTGGGTTAGTTGGCATCCACTAGTTATGAGGGACGTTGTGGACGTGGGCACAGTGCTACCCCAACAGAAATTGGGAAGAAGGGGAAGATGATGTGTGTATGCCTCCACAAGGGCCATCACCATGGGAAGAGTTCCTTTTTCCAAAATAAGAAGAAAAACAGTTGATACCATAATGAAGCCAAACTCCAGTGGGACTAATTAAAAAATCTCCATTTCAGGTAAATGATGAACTACAGAAAACTGCCTTTGGAGTAATTCTGTGTACCGCTCTGTACGTCAACCCATATATTTTATATACCAACCCCCATTTCCCAGATTATACATTTATATGGGTTTCAGTTAAAAAATAAAAAGAATCGGAGGCAAGATTATCAGTTCTGTCACTTTTTCTCATATACAAGGCACTTCAGTTTGGTATGAAGTAGAATTAGACTGATGTGCTCATGATATTCTTCCCCCAAAAAATGTTAAGGAGATTTATATATATACTTGAAGACAAGTAATTATGACTTCAGTTATTATACAAACTTTATTGATTTCTTTGGAGACTTAAAACTGACTGGTGGTATGTTCTAATATCCTATAGATAACTAGGGTTGCTGAGTTTTATATCCAATTACTATACTTTCACTTTCTTTCATATTTTCCATTTTTGGGAAATCACATGTACTGCCCTTGTCCTCCTCCTTCTTTTTAAAATAAATGTCTTTAAAATGGCATGCCCTTTTTTAGAAGAACTCCATTTTTAATTTGGACTTCTTGATGTACATTATACAAAATCAGTGTTGCTTTTTATAATTTTAAAATCCTCCGTTGATGGTATAATGTGTTCAGCATATGTATGGGGGTGGTGGTGGAGAAGGTAGGCATTTAAGCAACAGTTTTTCCTAAACTTGAGGGTTGTCCTTTGATTTGGTTTGAAAATCTAGTCACTAGTCGTTTTGTTAGTTCCTTGAAGATCTTAAATAATATAGAAATGTCCTGAGTCTGGTAATGTTTGCAGCTCTGTTTTTCCCTTAGGGGCTAATAATGCAAATAGTCCCCCTGATTCTGATGTATGAAAGGTTGGCCTGAAGCTGCTGTTTTCTTGCTCTGCTTGACCGTTAAGGTTATGATTTTGGCAGACATGTTTATGGTTCACTCTGAAGTGGCTTCACTTCCATGAAGTATCCAGGGGAGGTTTCAGTGTCCTGAACATCAGACATTCTTTCCAGTGTCTCCTTTGGTCTACTAGTTTATGATAGAGGATAGAAAGGCATTGGTCACTTAGAGAAGGGAACCAGAGACTGGGTCTACCAGGATCCACTCTGAAGTCCAGGAGGTCTATGGCCAAATCTCAGCCCTACAACTGTGCGGAACTCTTTGGAGAGCCGTATGAGATTCTTAAAATAAAATTGCAGTGATATATTTTTGTACTAATCACATGACAATTGAGGTTAAAAGTAATAGGTGTTCTTTAAAATACTTAAAACTTGAAGTCTCATCAACCTGCTTAATGCAAGGGGCAAGATGAAATGTAACTATTAAAATACTAAAAAAAAAAAAAAATTTACAGTTTTTCTGATATTACCTCACTTCCTCACATGTTTATTGCCCAATAGAAGATTAACGTTGCCCAAAGAGTGGTTTGACCCTTGACTGGCTTCTGAGAGACAACCTGTAAGCCTTTGGAATACCTTACCTCCCAGCCAGGTACTAATCAGGCCCAACCCTACTTAGCTTCCAAGATCAGAAGAGATCGGGCACGTTCAAGGTGGTATGGCTGTAGACTGTAATATCCTACCTAATAAAAGTATCTTTGCTTACCAGAGGGTTTTGGACCATGCCAGACATTCCATGTTAGCAGTGCGATTTAGGGTGGGGGCCTCGGGCCACGCAGTATCAGGTTGAGGGTCTGGAACCGAAACTCAGCCATGCCTAAGGGACCAGCCCCCAGTAAAGCCCTGGACACTGAGGTTCAGGTGAGTTTCCCTGTTGGCTACTCCATGCATGTTACCACACACCCTTGCTGGGAGAAATAAGTGCCATCGCATGACTCTGCTAGGAGAAGACAGCTGGATGCTCCCCACTTGATCTCTCCCGAATCCTGCTCTATGTGCGTCTTCCCTCTGCTGATTTTCACTTGTGTCCTTTCACTGTAATAAGATGCACAGAGTATAATGGCTTTCTAAATTCCACGAGTCCTCCTAGTGAGTCATTGGGTGATCTTGGGGACCTCCTGAATTACACTCAGATAGGCATCCTTTGCTGTATGAAATTTGCTCTAAGTCTGAAAATGTTTGCAAACAATCCCAACCCCTTCCTTCCACAGCCCCAGTCTACAATGAAGTCTCCTTTGGTAGGCTCAGAGATGCTGCAAATGGATGTCTTGGATGTCTTCACTGCACCCCCTTGAGGGGAAGTGGTGGCTGGTTTCTGATACAAGTGCTTCTTTCCTCCATTACTAGTGAATGTGACCCTCACACAGTCTATGCTTCATTGCTGCTTCTGTGGTCAGCCCTAGGAAGAATTAGGAAGGAGATTTAGAACATTTCTATCCAGCTCCTCTCCTCTTTTCAATCCAACATCTTATTGCCTTAGCTTCTGCTTTCCTAAACTATGGAGCTATATTCTCAAATTAGTATCAACTAAACCCTGCTGGTATTAGCTAAAATGGGCTAGGACACTTCTTTCTGGAGAATTTTCTTTATGACTAGGGATACAGAGCTTTGGCTTTCTGAAGGAGAGGCTATAGAGGAAGGATTTAGAGACAAAGAATTTTTCATTGCTTGTTTACAGTGGCCCCCCTGGGTCATGGGGAGGTAAGGAAGGTATACTTTCTGATATAATCCAGTACTTCTCCTGAAAGGAGAGGGTTAACTTGAATTGGGACTAACCTCTCTTCATGTGGCCATTTCCAGTGGTTCTCTTTCAGGCTGTATTAATATAATAGCTTTCTCTCCACCCAGGGGAGAGAGCTGAAGCATTTAAAAATAGATCCTTGTGTAGAAATTATGGAACCTTGATTTCACTAGAACCCCCCTCCCTAAGCTACTTGCACCACCTGCTGTTACAGTTTTTACTTCTCCTCAGGTTTTTTCTCTTTTTCTGAATCTTTGGCGTTAACATTTATTTATTTTTTATTATTGGAGTATAGCTGCTTTACACTGCTGTGTCAGTTTCTACTGTACAGAAAGTGAATCATCCATATGTATACATATACACTACTATGTATAAAATAGGTAACTAATGAGAACCTACTGTATAGCACAGGGAACTCTACTCAGTGATCTGTGGTGACCTAAATGGGAAGGAAATGCTTTAACCTTTATTTTGATTCTCCCATTAGTTGTAGACTCAACTTTCGTTCACCTAGGATTCTGTCTTCATGTGCCTGTCTATAGCTCTCATTACGTTTGCCCCCTCTATAGGGTGAAAGAGCTTTCTCTATAGTGTTTGCCTTGTGTTCCCAGCACCTGGCATAGTTCCCAAAATATAGTAGTTGCCCAATAATCATTTGTTGAATTAACGAATGGGTGAGAGCTAGGCCTACTCCTCTTTCAAGCTCAGAACTGCCTCCAGAAATGTCAGTTTAGGTCAGAGACTTGGCACCTACAGTTTCCAAGTATTTTTTTTAGCTTGATGACTAAGGTTATCAATGACAGTTTTTTTTCCCCCAAATTAGAAGATGGCAAATCGTCAACAAACCCTGCAGAATATTTATTTAAAAATCAATACTTAACGGGAAAATCAGAGGTAGAACAATTGCTACATTTAGTATAAAGTAAAAATTGGGCTACTAGAGGTGGCGGGGGGAGAGGGGAACAGAGAGCCTTCTTACAAGTTGTCATTCTTCAATTAAAAATTACATTCTATTTCAGTAGTGTCTCCGCTGAGAGCATTCCCACAGTTTTTAATAGTTCAGTCTCAGCTGTCAGGAACATTTGTTAATTTTTTCTGTTCAGCAGACATAGGAATTGCTGTGCCTGTTGTTTGCAGATACCAAAGTTGGCTTCCTAATAATGTGACTGAAAATGTCCATCATATATAGCTGTAAAAATTCCCTTCTGTTTCCTGAAAACTTGGGGATGCTGAGATTCATCTGCTGAGACAACAGATCATATTTTAAAAATGTAACAACAGATCTATTTAGAAATTATATTTCTGTTTCTACATTAGTGGACCGGTGGAGATGAATTATCATGTAATTATCCTTTTAGACCTCATTAATAATTTCATGGAGGGGGGATTTGTATGTCACTGATAACATTAACTACGCATGGGGGATAGACACAGTACGAACTAGACAAAGATTACTCCTGCATCTTTTAGTGGCTGTTGGCCGGGGTTCTCAGCTTCTAGAGGCTGCCTCTCTTCCCTGGTTTGTAAGCTCCCCTTTTCCATCTTTAATGCCAGTAGTGGAGGGTCGAGTGCTGTTTATGCTTCGATTCACCCTAACCTCCCCTTTTCCTCCTCTCTCTTCTGCCTTCCTTTTCGGCGGAATCTCTCTTCTGATTCCACCTGGAGAAATCTCTCTGCTTTACAGGGCTCAAGTGATGATATGGGGCTCCCTTGGATAGTACAGGATAATCTCCTTCTCTTAAGGCTCATAACCTAATTATACCTGCAACATAACTTCAGAGCAGCAACTAGGTTAAACTTTGGATTAAATAACCAGATGTCAAGAGTCTTGGGAGGGCCATCTTTAGAATCCTGCCTAACACAAGTGTAGCAAGTAGACACCAAAGTGGATGGACAGAGGATGCAGCTTCACTGCTGACCACATGTGGGCTAGTGCCTGAGTTCAGTAACCCAAATAACCACTGTGCACTGAAGTCATGGGAGGAGGTACGCACTTTGTACAGGGGACCTAATCCTCAGAACAGCCCTGAAAATGGGTGGGTTATCATTTTAATGATGAGAAACACAGTTCCAAAGGTAAAGGAATTAGGTAACTTTCTTACAGTTACATAGCTTTCAAGTTGTAGAGGCTTCTTTCATGGTCAGATCTGACTTCTGGACTAAAGGGGATGGTGTATACAGAGCATTCTGCAGAGTGCTTTCCCAGTCAGGCCCCAGACCCCAGACCCTGTCCATATGGCAGCTACACAAATGTTAACTTTATGGTTTCAGCACCAGGAGAGGAATTGCTGACGCTGCCAGTACACTCTGTCAGTAAATTATTGCAAAATAAAAGTGTACACGTGGACACTGCAATAAAGCATTTCAGAGTTATTAGAATTCTTTAGGGTTTAGAATCTCTGGTTTTAAAAAGTGCTGCAGCATCGTAAGGCAAATATTCACAAGCTTACAAATAGAAATACATTTAATTAATTAAATTTAAATATTGTTACATTCATTTGAAAACATTTTTATATGAAGTGGCAAATAAACCAGCTTTTAAGGAGAGAGAACTTTGATATTATTTTTGTCCTTGTTACTGAAGCTACATCAACAGAATGCATAAACAGTGTTTTGAATTCTATACAAATTGTGAAGCCACTTGTTTACTTGCGTGCCCTCTACAAGTTGCCAAAAAATGTCAGGGGGGACGTGAAAATGGTGTTGTGTACATTTACATTTAAAAGTAAATTCAGACTTACATGAAACTGAAGAATTAAATATCTTTAGAAAAAATATTCCACAAGAGACATCTCTAGATGTACCAAAATTTATATTTTAAATAATTTACTAGAAATTTAACCCAGTTTGTCACAGCTTATAGAACGCTCTCAACAGCTCAGTAACAGTTACATCAGCAGAAAGATCCCTTTCAAAAATAAAAATTATTGAAAAAAACTATACTTGCATTTGCCAAGAATGACTGATATCACTTTCAATTTTATTGATTGAATAAAAGATAAATTATAATGACCTAATGAAAGGAATTTGCAGGAAAGGGACCTAGAAAGCTCATATGCACAATCTGGATATCATATTAATAAATTATTTGTTACATTGCATAAAAATATCATACCAAGAATATGTATGTTTTGCAATTTGTAAGTTTAGGTTGTTATATATGTATCACTATTACCCCATTACATTTTATAAGTAATAAAGTATTTTTAAAGAAAAACATTTTGTTTATACCTTTAACTGCACGTTTCTCTCTGCATTTTGAACTAGGGGCTTCACATTTTTATTTTACTCTGGGCCCTGCAAATTACGTAGTTGGTCCTGCTTTCCTTTATCTAACTTATAAATCCTTTTTCCCCCTTTGTCATCCTTTCCCATTTCCTGTCTGCAAGCTTTATCCGTTCATAGATTTGGATTTTTAAGCCAGTTCTTCAGACATTCTTTTTGGTATATAATTGGCCTGTAACTGTGAACAGCTAATGGACAACGACTATGGCTTCAATATCCGAACAGCTGGGCTTGTGATTATCACATCAGACTTTTTCTTTTTACTCAAACGTGAATTAAGCACATATGTTATATTTCATAAAAAATCAGAAAGCATAAACATACATCAGGTTACTAACTTAAAAAATTAGAATGAGATATAAAAATGGAAAGATTTAAAGAAATACATTTGAGTATAATCTCAGCTTTGAAAGGATATTCAGGGATCATCTGTCTTAATCCACTAATTTTACAGATGAGTAAATGACAGACTATAGAGTTTAGTGATTTCTTCAAGAGAACCTGGTACTTTTTCTACAGACCCTGAACTCTCATCAGTTAGTAGTTAAGGTGGTTCTAAATGATCTAATTGTATGAAACAAACACATATGTCTTATTTAATGAGTCTCTTTCTTAGCATTAAGGTCTTCCTGCTGCTCTCCTCTGTAACCGACAGCAGGGGTCCGTGCAACCTGTGTGTTCTTTCTTGCCTTCTGTTTTTGTCTCTCAATTTACCTTCTTACACAGGGATCAAAATGCCTGATTTTTTTTTTTTTCTGTTTCACACTTTTTACGTATAAACTTCTGAGACTTTCAGAACTGTAAACCATGCTAATCAGCAAGAATTCCTGTGATTGGCTTCTGCTTCGCCCAGGAAATTCCTCATACGGTTCTTGTGTACCTTCTTCTATGAGTCTTGGCATTCTTATTTTTCCATTAGAAAAACTAACTTATAGACGTGTGTTACTCCACATGGCGACTGTGATTCTATCTTAGTATACAACCTTTGAAGTTACTTCGAAGTTTAAAGTTGGTATTATTACTTAAAAAAAATCTTGAATTAGATAACTAATTTCCAATACTAACTACACTATTTGTTAGCTATACGACTTTAGACAAGCTACTTTTTTCCTTAAAAATGGTGCTAAACATGTCTACCTCATAGAGTTTGAAGTCCAAAAGGTCATCAGACTTTTGATAAGCGTTCCTTCTCTTTCCACCTCTCCCAGGCCCCACCTTCTCTTAAAGGCTAAAGAATTTGATGACTCCTAGTTTAATGGTTATTTTAAGGGTTAGGTTCGGGCTGGAGTCATTTTTGTGTCCCCATACTGGAAATTAAAGTTGCCTCAAGGAAGTAATTTAGTTGTCCTTTGGATATTTTTATAATTTTTAACAGAATATTTGCCTTCTTAGTAAATATCTTTGGTAAGAAAATGGAATAAAAGAATGAAGAATTGTTAGTTTTAGAATTTTTATCCCAACTTCTCTAATGAAAATGATGCTGGGTATATAATATTAATTCTTAGATGTATTTGTAATTTTAGGACTTTATTTTTTTTAAGTGTTCCATTGGTATATTTCTTTTGAAAACCATTTGGTTTTAATTATATGTTTTTATATCTGGTAATGCCAACACCATTTAATGTCCATCTTTCCAGACTTTTATTAGCTATTCTTGCTTGTTCACTCTGTATATATGAAATTTCATAATCATCTAGTTTAAAAAAATTCTTTTGTCATTTTTATCAGAATTTAAATTATTTAATTAAATTTAGTTAGATTATAGCTTGTTGATAACATCTTTATGATAAGTGTTCTTATCCAAATGGCATGCCTTTCCATTTGATCAAGGCTTCTTTTGTATTTTACAGCAACTTGCGAGGGTTTTCATATAGGTCTGGGACATTTTTGGGATTATCTTTATTCTAGAAATCTGATCTTTTGAGTTGCTGTTGTAAATTGTGCCTTTACTCCCATCACAGCCTTTTATTGGTTGCCTTTTGTGGTTATGGAAGCTTGGAAAAGGTCTTGAGCCCAGTACCTTATGATTTATGGGAAAGCATGAATTACAAAAGATAATAGACTATCTCACAACAAAATAACTGTCAGAAGATAAACCCTCTATCGTGTATCCAGAATTGTCATTTATTTATGAGACTGGAATGAATTCCCCAAAGAAAATTGACACTGTAATACCTTGTACTAACCACATTTGCTCTAAAGCATATTCCTCAGCTGACCCAAACGAGGGGTTCCTGACACGCTCCATTACCTGCTGTCAAGCTAACAGGAACACATGTTTTCTGGTTTTATTTTTCATATGACAGCAGAATCAGATGGAAGAAAAAGAAATCACTGCATGACTAATTTTATGTTGCTCAAAGCAGATTCACCTCAAATATCATTCTGTCCTCACCCATGAAATTATTAGATGCTAAAAGTAGATCTCACAGAACACCATGAGCCCAATAAAATCAAATAGTTCACTTTAGATTTTGATCAAGTTTTATTTGTTAGATTATTTTCCTGAGCAGACTTACTAAAAAAAAATCTGCTATACATGGTTGCAGGCCTAGGTAAAGCCTTTGGGAAACGTTATCAAGTCAAAACAAGAGCAGCAACCAGCAAAATATGGGGCATTTGTGCTCATTTTTCACTTTCATATGTGTTCATGGAATGTGATGAGTTGCCTTTCAATATACATATAGACCCCTTGGTCTAAAATAAATATGGACATGGGAACTCACAGAACAAATGGCCATGAAGGCCCGAGTCACAGAGTAGACAACATGGTACTTTGGCCAAATACAAATCTCCTGCCTAACATAGATGTAGTGGACTGAGTGTTCTCCCCAAATTCACATGTTGAGGACTATTCCCCCAATGTGATGATAGTAGGAGGTGAGGCGCATGGGGGTGTGATCTGATCATAAAGGTGAACCCTCATGAATAGGATTAGTGTCCTTATAAAAGAGTCTCCAGAGAGAGCCCTTGCCCCTTTCACCGTGTGAGGCTATAATAAAAAGATGGTGTAGTGTAGAAGAGGGTCCTCACCGGACATCTAATAGGCCAGTACCATGATCTTGGACTTCCCAGCCTCCAGAACCGTGAGAAATAAGTTGTTGTTTATAAGTCACCCAGTCTGTGGTATTTTGTTGTGGCAGCTTAAACAGATTAAGACAATAGACTTATAAAGTTTTTGTCTCTTTCTTTTTTTTTTTCTTTCCATGAGAGTTTATGGAGAAGACTAGGTAAAGAAGATATTACAAAGAATGTATAATAATACAGACATGACTTTATGAGACTGCTGTTTCAGGAAACTTTCATTTGAATCCTTTCTCAAGTCTTTACCAATTAGAGTAAACTTGGGGGTTATAGAAAAATTATTATACAGAAAATTAAATCAGAATAATGGCTATTAATATTCATACAAAAATTAGACCCAAAATATGGCTACTGCTACATACATTATATGCTAAGTATCCCACAGGCTGCTGTGGACTGATTAAAGCATTTATTATAATAGACTGAGGTGAGGGAGGGAGAGCGTACCTCTAGCTGAGGTAAACTAAGGCAGAGAAGCAAGATGTGGTGTCAGAATTAAAACTGCTAGCTTTTACTCTTGTTTTATTTTAAACAATAGATTTTTTTCCAACTCTTAATGCATAGTTTGATTGTTTTGCCAAATTTATTCTCTCTATAAATGTTAACAAAACTGTTAGCACTTTTAAGTGATATTGATGTGACATTGGTTATTATTTGACTGACAAATGATATCAATATTATTATCTTAAAGAGAAATATGCATTTTAATTGAAGTATAAAATAATTTTATAATAGTAAGTTTTTCACAGTGTAGCACAACTACCTTTGCATCTGAAGAAATTATAAATGACATTTCATCTCTTTGTGCCTCCCAGTAAACATGAAAGCCATTATTATTTCCAGATGTCAGTGTTATTAAATAAGTAATTTGAAGGTAAAAATACTAACAGTATCCTTATTTCAAATATGAAATTTTAAAATTAACTTGGCATATTGGTTATGATATTTTCTATGAAGGCTTTATTATTACTCATTTGTAGAAAGATTCTAATCAAGTGCATCACTGAAAGATCATGGACCATGATTGATAGCCATGTGAATAATAATGGAACTGAAATTTTCAACATGGTTTTGCAATATATGATTCTGTACGAAAAGAAGATAAGGTTTCTTATTTAAAATTCTCTGTAAGTATGAGACTACCATTTTGCCAGTTTGCTGGAGATATGTTTCCTTTCTGAAAGGCTGCCCTGTGAGTGTGTAATTGAGTTGATTCAATAATGTTTGGTTGGTGTCCATTTGAGTTACTGCTGACTGAAGTAAAATTTAAAATTAATTAAGTGGCTATAAACATTCCTCAAGTCTCAATCAAGTTAGGTTAGGCAAATTTTGAAATTCACAGTCAGCATAGAAACTGTCCTCCCGCTACTCTGTAGAAGGAATGGGTGTATGATTCTGCTTTTTCTTTTATCTGCAGGACAAGTTTTTTTTCTCTTAATATGAACATGCCATGGGAATTAAACGATACTTACATAAAACATCAGCAGCTAATTGAACTGTAAAAAACAAACAAACAAAAAAAACCCAGAATCAACTTACTGGCTGTTTTAACTACAGTGGCAATTAACTAAGCAGATACTTTCCTCCACTGAAGCAGATACTTTCCTCCACTGAAGCAGATACTTTCCTCCACTGAAGTAGCATTAAAACAAAATTCTTTCAATAGAGCAAATAGGCGACATTCTGAAAATATGGTATCTTAAGATGTTCATTAATTGTTATAGAACAGAGGTTTTCTTTGGCAGTATATAGTCGAGTGTCTATTATGGACTATAGTAGCTACAAGCAAAAAAGCACCATCAGTCTCATAGTTGGGATACACTTTGCCAGTGAACTTCATAAACATCAAACCTAGGGTGTATACTGGTGTCTGTGTGGGGGGGAAGGGGGAAAAAATAAAGGAGAATGAGAACATTAAGAGGGAATTAAGGGCTAAAAATGAGTGTGGAGAATGCTCAGGATCTCCATATGCGGTTAAGAAATGGTTAAGTGGAAGAACAAGGGAGAGAAGAGATGTATTTAAGAGCAGAGTCAATTATTTAAGTAGGCTGTTAGAAAATACCTTCATTCAAAAGCAAGCCATTAACATGGTAAACAACAACCACCAACAATAACAATTGAACAGCCACATCAATTTAATTAGAATTTTATAGATTTGCTCTCTTTATCTCTCAAACCTTTGCACTCCTGTTTATCCTCACTGCCACTGAGTGAACCTTTTATGAGCCTGCCAATTTCTCTTCGTGAAGCCAGCTTCTTGCCCTATGAGCCAAATTCCACACTCACAACAGAGTCGGCAGATTAAAACACAAACTTGATTCATTTCATCTACCTCTTGAAAGGCTTCCATGGCTCCTGGTGGCCCTGTAACAGAGCGTGAGTCATTCACAGCCCTGAAACCTGAACCTGTCTAATTTGCCATTGAGCACCATGTAATATCCCCTCTGTTGCAGGTGCACCAACCCCGGTGACATTCCTTTAACACGGCAGGCTCTTTATTGTCTTTAGCCTTTTAGTTTATTGGCCACTTTGTGACCGCCTGGAGGGGTGGGATGGGGAGGGTGGGAGGGAGGGAGACGCAAGAGGGAAGAGATATGGGGACATATGTATATCTATGGCTGATTCACTTTGTTATAAAGCAGAAACTAACACACCATTGTAAAGCAATTATTTAAAAAAAAATGCTCCTCTCTTTCTTTACCACCTTCGGAAATTTTACCAATCCTTTAAGACTTTGCTCTTAATTCCCCATATTCTCTAGGCAGAGCTAGTTACTCCCTCCTCAGTGTTTCCATAGCATTCTGTTATTTCATAATTATATCGTATTGCAATTATTTGCTTATGTGTCTCTTGGCCCTACAAGAAGATGACTTAAATGCAGAGACTGATCTTAGTCATCATCTTAGCCTCTCCCCAACCTCTGCAGTGTCTACACCTAGTCTGTCAGATGATTAAGATCAAAGTGGTTTTAAGTGTATGAAATGATTTGGGTATATCCAGGTGCCTCAAAAATTATGCTCAGGTGATCAAGGACCAAAGGATATGGAGAGCTGAAAATTTGTTGATAGTCATCACTAGAGGCATATAGGTTAGGTGAACCCTAACAAATTGATTCACAATCCACTTTTTTGGTGTTTCTAAAAAGTTACTTATATTGCCAACTTTTCATTTACTTTTTTTGTGGGAATATTCTGACTGCTAAAAAGTGCTGCATTCAAAATGAATAAAATAGCAGATTTTTATATTCATATCTCAAAATAACTCCCCAGATGGTCTTCAAACTTTCCAAGAAAATAAACTTTGGAAAGAAGTCAAACATGAGATTTTTCTGCCTAAAAATACACCCATCAACCCCAATGAGGTTATAGATGTGAGGTAACTAGAGATGATTTGACTTTGTCATTTACGGGATAAAGGTATCATTGAATTCAGGATTAAAAAAATACACACTTGAGTTAGTACAATTATTCATATGCTCAGCATTTAAACTTTTGTTTCATTATCAGCATTACATCATCATCATGATCATTGTTAGCAACTCTCAGTTATTGAGAATGTACTATTTGCCAAGTACTTAATTATTTCCACATATTTTTCCTCACTTAATCTTTAGATATCCTAAGGCAGATACTGAAGGCTCACTTTACGTATAATTCACTTAGTATCTATTCTAATACCTTTCTCCTTTACCTTTGTGTATTACAGTGGTTAGAAAGTGAAATACTAGAATTCCCAGCCCCTCCTGCAACTAGATGTGCCCATGTGATACAATTCCGACCCATGAGATATCGGTGGAAATCTCTGGAACAGAATCTCTTCCCAAAAGCTTTCAAGGAGACGATTTTCACCCTTCACCCTTCCTTGTGCTTATCTAAAACCTGACCCGTTGCCTAGATGTGCAGCAGACACTTTGAAAACATGAGGGAAAAAGGATGGTAAGACTAGAGAAGCAAGAAGAGTCACCTGGGACATTAAATAGGCTGTTAGGAAGTAGCATCGTCCAAAACCAAAAACTACTGCTCTGGTGAACAAGAATAACAACAAGTTAATTTAATCAGAATTCTATAGATTTGATGCCTTGATTGTTTTTCAAAACTTTGCCCTCCTCTCCCTTCCGGCTGCCACTGGCCTGGCCTTTTATACGCCTTCCTCTTTCTCTTCTGGAAAGCAGCTTCTTCCATGTATTGATAACTTTATGAAACTACAGCTTCACTCTTGGATTCACAACCTCTGTATTTTTAGTTATGTGATAAAAAGAAAGCCCCTATTTAGTTAGGGTGCTGTGGTTGAGGTTTCCTTATACAGTCAACACAAGTATAACTATTTCAGATTGATTCTGCTCTTCCTATTTTATAGATGATGAAATGGAGGATTAGGGAGGTTTTGTAACTTGCCCAAAGTTCCACAGGTTGTAAGTACTTTTTGCAAGATTCAAATTCAACCTGTCAGAATCTGAACCTGATCTTCTTTACACTATAGAATTAAAAAAAAAAAAAATTGGCTGAACCACTTAGAATGGCCAGTGGCCATTTCATATGATTCATCCTGGCTGGTTAAGTTATGATAATAACTTGTTATTATGTATAACTTGTATACAAAATACATACACACTCACTAGAATTCTAAAACTGTACCTCTGTTTCCTGGTCAATTAGTAAAATTCAGATTTGATTAATTCAGTTGATGAATAAGGACATACTATAATGACTAAATTAATTAAATTGTTAATTCCAAAGTCATTAATTTTTAATGTATAAATATAGCTTTAATGTTTGAATACCTGCCATTGTTCCTAACATTCAGAGGGAACCCCCAAAATATTCATTGAATAAAGAATATTTTGAACTTAGTAACCTTCTTTGCAGGTGGCTTTTTTAAAAAAAATACATTTTTAAGGAGGAGTATTATTGCCTATATTACAGTTACTGGTCTGATGCTCACTTATGTTAACCCTTAGAAACAAATGACTAGTTTTACCAGGGGTATTCTTCCCCACTTGGTCTAACACACTGTTACTCTTATTTTAATATGTGGCTCAGGTCACGCACATTGTGTTGTCTTCCTAACACATACCTTAGTATTACTCTGTACCTTGTACATACATCTGTTATTGCATTAACTACAATCTCATGTTAATTTTCCCTACTGATTTGTGAGCTTATTAAAGGCAAGAACCTTGTCTTTATCTTTATATTCCAGGGACTTGAATGACATTTGATAAATGGTGAAAGGAATTTATTACTATGATTCAAATCTGTTTAATGTCAACTATACATTTTATAAAGATGGATTTATCTGTAAACTTTCTAATGAGATTTAATGACATTTTGTGGGGAATATGGGAAAGCATTTGAAAGAAAAAGAAAGCAAGTTAAAGTTGAATTCTGAGGGAATATTTGAATATTTGGAGACAGACAATTCAAAAGAGGAAGAAATGGAGAAGTTGGTGGTAGCAGATGTTTTTGGCTACAAAGGACACCCAGGCAAAGCACATCTGTGATTTTGATGACACTTCATCAATTGTTATGTGAAAGCAACAAGAGTTGTATAAAAGGCAGGTGAAGACTGGCACATAAGCAAGAATAAAGAGCTTGCTGGTTGTGAGTATGGTCAAGTTTTGATCTGCTTTAGAAAGTTCTGCTTTGTTGCAATATTTTTTGGTATGAGGTCATCGTTAATAGAATCAGGATACAGGTCTAAGATTAGGCTCAATCTTAGATGGAAATATTAGATTTGTGGTGTTCGCTGATGCAGTCAGCCATGGGCTCTGAGCAAACCTGAAAGTTTTTGCTGAATATGATCTGTCAGGATTATCTTAAGACTTATCTATCTTCTGTTACTGAGCCGTCTTTGTAGCTAGTCACATAGACTACAGAGTAGATCAAGGTAACTGCAGCATGGTTTTGTGTAACTAGATGCTCTTCCAAGAGAGGATTGGCTTATTTGCTGCTTGCTACAATGTTTGCTGCTCACTCAGAAAGTACTGGGATCCTTGGCCTCTCTTGTGCAATGCAACCCACCATGTGTGGATGTGCATCTAGCCCTTCCCGTTACCTTTTGGGGGCTGGGGCAAGTATGCTGAAGCTCATGTTGCTGTGCTGTGCATAATAAAGTCCTTTGTCTTTGACCCAGGAATCTCATGTCTTCTGTCAGCATGACACTTCTTGCCACATAACACTGTGGCAAACTAAATTGTTAGCTTGCAAGTGGGGTAAAATCTCAGACCCTTCCCAGTTCTTGAAAGTTGATGTCTCCTTCATAAAAACTGTGCTGAGTGGATAAATACAATTTTACATAAAGATTGAGTGGTATCCAGGGGATCGTCTGTATCCAGGGACATAATTAGCCAGCCTACGAAAATGAAGGCTAACATGGAAAATACTACGATGTCTTGAGGTAAAGTGACTCTCATATTCTGATGAATCTGTAAATTTAATTTTTCGCCACACTGAACAAACATATTCTTACACCCATAGTAAGTAGATTTTTTTTTTGAGCTAGGTAGATCATTTAAAGCACTGGATCTTGAGGTGGTAGTTGCTGGGTGGAATAGGTAAAAGGCATAGCTGATACCAAAGAAAGATTGATTGCTTACTGGAGCATTTAGGAAATTTCACTTATACATGTATAAAAGTCAGTAAATAGTTCTATTGAAAAAGTAACAGTGTGTTGAAGGATGACTAAGTGAATAATGAAATAAAAGTAAGATAATTTTATAGGCACTGGGAGACACGGTTATACATATAAAAGAGTTCAACTAACACTGTATTCATGGGCAGTCAAGTAAATAATGGAATAACAGTAAGATGGTTTCATAGCACTGTGAGACATGGTTAGTTGTAATAGTCATTATATTGTAGTCATTGCCGACTTGTGTGTTTTTATCCCTTCAACTTTTGCATCAAATATTCTAGTATAAAAAATGTACATGAACAAATACAAAATGTTGAAAACTACTAACAAAAAACCAGAATTGGGAATGAGGAAGCAAGAAAAACACAAAAGAGTTAAAGATTTAAGCTTGCTAGCATATATGAAACAACATGCCATAAAAAGTGTTCATTAATTCAGGAACTTTCACAATTGTGAGAGGAGAGTTTCCAAAATGGGCAGATCTATTTATAAACATTTAACAATCTAGAAGCAATAACTATCTAGGGAGGTAGAATTTTAATTAAATGTCTAGAGGCAACCTAAAATGATGTAAGTGAATTTAAAATTTAAAAGGAAGTAATCAGTTATAATTACAAATATAGTTATAGATAATTAGACAAATTCTATAGTGATATAATTAAATGAATGGCATGTCCTTCTGTCTTCAGTTCATTCATTCAGTAATTGAGCTTCTCTAATATCCCATTCATTTGTTCCTGTCTGTAAGGGGTTCATATTCTAGTGGGGAAGAAAGTATATAAACAACTGTCTACAACATGCCAGATTTAGTTAACTACTTTAATAAATGTACAAGGATGTTTTGAGACTAATTTCTGACTAAAGCAATTACAAAGGGCTTCATGGAAGAAGTAGCATTACTCAATAGAAAACTCAATAGAATTTTTATAGACAAAGGGATTGGAAAGGGCATGAACTAAGGCACCAAGTTGTGAAAGTGCCGGGCAAGTTCAAGGAAGGCTGAATGGTCAGGAGTGTCAGTAGAGTATTGGATTTTATTTTGTTAGCTAATCAAAATCTTCTTCTATTTCTCTTTAAAAGATGAGTTAGGTTCATTTATATTTACTGATATGGTAAACGTTTGGCCTCTGTTCTGCCAGGTAGCTTCATTTTACATGACTCGTCTTTCATTGGGTGGTTTATTTACTCTTCTCTCTTTTGGAGTATATATCTTTTTATATTTTAGGAAGGTTTGAATTGTTTTCTCTAATAATTACCTTTATACTAATATCTTTATATAATACCCTAATTTCTCTTTTTCTCTCCCTTTGTCCCTCTTCCTGCTCCCCAAGTCCCCATCTCTCTCTCTTCCTATTGTCCGATGCTTACCTACTATGAGCAATACTGAAATTATCTAGTAAATTCTCTTTCTTCCCTCCATATCTTATTTGAGGTAATATCTTTTTACTCCCAGCTAACATCCAAGTTAATACCTAATCCAATTTAATATTTAAGAAATCACTGAATTCATTTTACTTTTTTTTTTTTTTATCATTTTACTTTTTAATATATTCCCCTTTCTTGCCCTGTCACCCATTTTTGGGTAGTTGTAACGTATCTATATTCTCAGAGCATATATACATTATATATGATAATTGCCCCTTTACAATAATCACTTAGTAAAAATTCTAAAGGTAAATTTTTTTTTAACATCTTTATTGGAGTATAATTGCTTTACAATGGTGTGTTAGTTTCCACTGTATAACAAAGTGAATCAGCTATATGTATACATATATCCCCATATCCCCTCCCTCTTGCGTCTCCCTCCCACCCTCCCTATCCCACCCCTCTAGGTGGTCACAAAGCACCAAGCTGATCTCCCTGTGCTATGCGGCTGCTTCCCACTAGCTATCTATTTTACATTTGATAGTGTATATATGTCCATGCCACTCTCTCACTTCGTCCCAGCTTACCCTTCCCCCTCCCCATATCCTCAAGTCCGTTCTCTACGTCTGCATCTTTATTCCTGTCCTGTCCCTATGCCATAGGTGTTTGATACTATTACTGAAAGGTAGAGTTCATCAGTCTTTTTGATTGTCTGAAATTTCTGTTACAGATTCCTCAGGAACGACTCACGGAAACATTATTTCCTGTTATTTTACATTCTTAACACTTTGTCTACAGTCTTTATACTTGGGGGTCAGTTTGACCAGATATAAAATCTTGGCTCATATTTTGCTCTCGTGAATATTTTAAATATGTTTTTATATTCTTTTTTAGCCTAAAGAATTGCTGTTGAAAAGTTTAATGATAAACTAACTTTTCCTTTTCTCCAGAGGTTGACATTTTTCCTAGAATAGGGATTCTCGAGTAGTTTTGGTCTCAGGAACTTCTTACAGTTTTAAAAACTATTGAGGATTCCCCAAAGCTTTTTTTAAAAAATTTTTTTAATTAAAAAAAATTTTTTTAAACATCTTTATTGGGGTATAATTGCTTTACAATGGTGTGTTATTTTCTGCTTTATAACAAAGTGAATCAGTTATACATATACATATGTTCCCATATCTCTTCCCTCTTGCGTCTCCCTCCCTCCCACCCTCCCCATCCCACCCCTCCAGGCGGTCACAAAGCACCAAGCTGATCTCCCTGTGCTTTGCGGCTGCTTCCCACTAGCCAGCTATTTTACGTTTTGTAGTGTATATATGTCCATGCCTCTCTCTCGCTTTTTCACAGCTCACCCTTCCCCCCCCCCATATCCTCAAGTCCGTTCTCTAGTAGGTCTGTGGCTTTATTCCTGTCTTACCCCTAGGTTCTTCATGACATTTTTTTTTTCTTAAATTCCATATATATGTGTTAGCATACGGTATTTGTCTTTCTCTTTCTGACTTACTTCACTCTGTATGACGGACTCTAGGTCTATCCGCCTCATTACAAATAGCTCAATTTCGTTTCTTTTTATGGCTGAGTAATATTCCATTGTATATATGTGCCCCATCTTCTTTATCCATTCATCCGATGATGGACACTTAGGTTGTTTCCATCTCTGGGCTATTGTAAATAGAGCTGCAATGAACATTTTGGTACATGACTCTTTTTGAATTATGGTTTTCTCAGGGTATATGCCCAGTAGTGGGATTGCTGGGTCATATGGTAGTTCTATTTGTAGCTTTTTAAGGAACCTCCATACTGTTCTCCATAGTGGCTGAACCAATTCACATTCCCACCAGCAGTGCAAGAGTGTTCCCTTTTGGATTCCCTAAACCTTTTACTTATGTGTAGTACATCTAGTGATATTTACCTTACTAAAAATTAAAACTGAGAAATTTAAAAAGTTATTTATTAAATCATTTAAAATAACAATAGTATACCAGTTATATTTAAGAGCCTAATATACGTTAAGTGAAAAAATAATATATTTTTCTAAATTGAAAAATAGTAATAATGATTATATTTTTACAAATCTCTTAATGTCTGGCTTAATAGAAGAAAGTTAGATTCTCATACCTGGTATATTCAATCTTTTGAAATATGTTGTTTGGGTTAAGAGAATCTGGCTTTACACAAATACGTAGGTGAAAATGGAGGAGTATTTTAATAGTGTTTTCAGATAATTGCAGATATTCTTCTTTGATGCTACGCCAAGTTTTGACAAATGACAGTTTCTTAAAGATTTGTTGCAATGTGGAATTTGAAATCATAACAGTGAACTTTTGAGACATGGCTACATTAAAATCCATTTATCTGTTATGCACTTTGTTTTTGTTTTTTTTTTCGGTACGCGGGCCTTTCTCTGTTGCGGCCTCTCCCATTGTGGAGCACAGGCTCCAGACGCGCAGGCTCAGCGGCCATGGCTCACGGGCCTAGCCGCTCTGCGGCATGTGGGATCTTCCCGGACCAGGGCACGAACCCGTTTCCCCTGCATCGGCAGGAGGACTCTCAACTACTGCGCCACCAGGGAAGCCCCCCCTGTTATGCACTTTGAATAGATCTTTTCTCTAGCCTCATGTATGTATTGGTCTCTTGGAAACTATGGGTTCACTGAGTTATGCAGACCTTTTGAATATTGACATATTTCACTATATAATATCAAAGCATCACATTTATTAATATTACTATTGATCTTATCATAAAAGATCTTTGAGTATTGGAAAGCTGTAACTTATAGTCGTAAATACAAGTTTTTTCCAAAATTCTAATTTTCTTTTGAAAGTTCAAATTTTATCACTGATAAAGAATATCAGTAATTTTCTTCACCTCATTTATTTTCTGAAAAATTTCTGTCAAATACCCAAAACCTTAATAACCATAACTTTGTCTATAAGTTGTTATTTGCAATAAAAATGGTGTTCTATGTAAAAAGTGACTAGTTCAGATTGTAGCTCAAGCAATGCCCAAGTGTTTTTCCTTAAGACACACCGTCTTATTTTGGTATGCTGCAGAAATGCTTTATACATACTCCCCAGTTCCTCACATAACATTGTAAGGGTCAAATTTTTTTAAAAAAATCAATTTTTATTGCTTTATCAAGAAACTTCTTAAAATGAATCTAACTTTTTTTTTTTTTCTGCATTAGTGTTAATGAAGAATACAGTTTAGTACCAGTTTTTACTCATGGTAAGAGTTTTACCCATCATTGCTTTTACAAGGCAGTATAGTTACTCCCTGTTGCTTTCTTGTTAGTGCAAATGTCAAAATAGTGATATTTGTGTGCCTCTTGAAAGGTTTTTGTGGGTTCCCCAGGATCTGCAGAGCACAGTTTGAGAACGGCTATTTTAGAATATTTCTTGGTGTTGACCATTCTGTGACTATTTTATCAAGTGTGTAGCTTCTATATATACTTAATATATTCAATAATATATAAAGATATCAATATATCTTTTATTTCTGGAAACTTACCTCAAATCAGTTCTGTTTCATTATTATGGTTTTTTACTTTTAACATTGATGTATATTTTATCCTGTTTGCCTACCTTCTGTATCTGTCACTTTCTCTTGGCCATTTTTGTCTTCCTTTATTGCTTTTTTTGGGTAATTTCCTCCTTTCAATCTTTAATTTTCTTAAAGCGTTATCTATTATATTCATGCATTTTTCTGTTCCTTTTAGTTTCATTTCTGAAATGTTTCACCCATTATTCTAATTTTGTTACTTCTTTTTTTAAATTTTCCCTTTCTACAATCACCACTTCTGTTTTTATAATTCTGATTTATGTTATTCTCTCATAGCTTTTATCATTTAAAAAATTGCTTGTTTTGAAATATTAGGTTGCAGTTTCTACCTCTTTTTTGTGGGCATGTGCTTTGGACATGCTTTTGTTGTAGGAACATTATTCTGTTCTTAATCTCTTTTCCTAATAACTTTGAGTGGGATTTGATCGTAATCCTTTTCTTCTGCATACTTCACAGTGAAATGCAGCTTCCTATACTTTGACAAGAGTGGTCACCCAACATACCTTTTCTATTTCTAATGCTCTAGAATTCCCTCTTCTGTGGTTTTTCAATGTGATTAAAGAAATACAGCTTTTCCTTTTCTGCTCCCCTTCTCCAATTTTATGTAAACCTTCTCTTTCCTTTGCCCCTCGAATTTGAATTTTGTTTTCAGGAATTACCCCCTACAGCGTTGTCTTTGCAGAGTTATTCTGATTTACAATTTTCAAGAGTTCCTCTTGCCCAGATTGCTGCGGCACTATCAAGTGCCATCATGGTTTTTCTTGTACTCACCTCTGCATGAGATCTTGCAAAACCTCCTCCTAGCTTGGTTTCCATTGCCGTGAAGACGTGCTGCTGCTTGAGGCTTGTTCTGTTTTAGGGTTATCAGAATGATGACCTTCCCTCTACTCCCTGTCTTCACTGGCTCCTGTAGCAGTTACTGACGGTACTAGGTTATCATGATTTTCCAGCTTTGGGGAGCTGGGGATACTTAACCACATAGTTTTATTGTAGATGTTGTTCTGAAGCTTTAGTTTTGCTTTTTAATGGCTTTGTCTAAGACATGCCCTTCTCGGTGGCAGGAATCAGGAACAGGAGATGCCAACACAAACTATGTAATTGTATTTAATTTATGCTTGCTCTTATCCCATCGTATGTCATGTGGTATGGCTAACCAAAACATCAGTTAGGCAGGGGAGGTTACTTTCTCCTCCATGGGGTGAGGAGAAGTTCATAGTTGTGAGTCATAATGCAATCCACCATGGTCTTGTTTGAATACAATCAAATTCTTGCTCCTATGCGCTCCCTGAGACGGAGTCGGCATACTACAATAACCACATGGACAGGAAGAAGAAGGAAAGGGAAAAGCAGCTTTAATAAATTCAAAAGGAGGGTAAGGTGCAGAAAGTCCTAAAAACTGGGCTTTTTGAGAGAAATCATTTTAACTTTTTCAATCAATGTTCGGTTGTAGGAATGGACCATTGTGACACAGATTAATATGGAAATGCTTCCCGTTGCAAAGATTTAGAAATCCAAAATATACTTCATAAATACATGATTTAGTAAGCAAAAATGATAACTCTTGTAGAAAACCATGGGAAGTTAAAATCTAGGGTGATGGGACCGGTAGATGGTAAGGTGGTAGTCTTGAGTAGTTACAGGGACCAGAGATAAGCCTTTTGTGGCAAAAGAATTGATAGTTTAACATTCACAAAAGGGCATAAAACAAGACCTCAGACCCATCAAGAGAGAGAGAATTCAGAGCCTTAATAAATGTATCTGGGACTTCCCTGGTGGCACAGTGGTTAAGAATCCGCCTGCCAATGCAGGGGACACGGGTTCGAGCCCTGGTCGGGGAAGATCCCACATGCCTCGGAGCAACTAAGCCCATGTGCCACAACTACTGAGCCTTTGCTCTAGAGCCCACGAGCCACAACTACTGAAGCCTGCGTGCCTAGAGCCCGTGCTCCGCAACAAGAGAAGCCACCGGAATGAGAAGCCTGCGCACCGCGATAAAAAGTAGCCCCCGCTCGCCGCAACTAGAGAAAAAGCCCACGCACAGCAACGAAGACCCAATGCAGCCAAAAATAAATAAACAAATAAATTAATTTAAAAAAATGTATCTGAAAAATCTCGCTGAGCCATCTCTGGAAAA
The DNA here is from genome assembly GCF_059928025.1 of Delphinapterus leucas. Taxonomy (NCBI): domain Eukaryota; kingdom Metazoa; phylum Chordata; class Mammalia; order Artiodactyla; family Monodontidae; genus Delphinapterus; species Delphinapterus leucas. Next base: position 28,678,113 of record NC_143145.1, on the reverse strand, counting down.
GAGGACTACAAAAACTCCCATCCATTGCCCCAGAGAGCATGAAATTTACTCCTGCTGATACTTTGCATGGGGAAAAAAAAGTGTTCGGTAAAAAAGAAAAATTCTAAGTCAGCACTGAGGAGGGTGTTGCATCTGAATTTATAATACGTTAGGTGGTGAGGAAAACTCTAAACTGAGATGGTAACATAAAGCTGATCCTAGCTTGGTGATATCCCTGGTGCCCAGAACAGTTGCAAACAGAGAACCTCTCTAGAGGGATTTTCCAGAAGTAAGGACATGCAGGATTCTTATCAGGAAAAAAATTTCTTGCAAAAATAAAGCTCCCTCTTTCTTTCTCTTTCTTTTCGTCCTCTTCTTCCCCTTCTCCTTCCCTTTCCCCTTTCTCTTTCTCTCTCCCTCCCTCCTTCTCTCTCTCTCTCTCTCTCTCTCTCTCACACACACACACACACACACACACACACACACACACACACCACACATACAAATACTCCGAAACCATACAATGATCTAACTCAACTTGGATGTCAGTATATAGACATAATAAGGATAATTCCCTAAGAACTTGAGATCATGAATAAAATGAAAGACACGATTAAAAAAAACCTACATGTATCCCTTACTTAACAGTAGCAGTCTGAAAATTCTGAAAAGCAGATATTCTGCAGGAAAATGACAACTAGACATGAATTTTTCCATGATTCAAGTGGGAAAAATTATCATGTGTTATAAGTCACTCCCAAACTCCCAATAAATTTCCTAAAATGTAGCTAAGGCACTGTAAAATCTTTACATATAAGTGAAAAAAACCATCACGTTAGCATGTAAATGTTTAAAACATTGCTTCAGGATTACAAAACAATTAATGTGATTGTTAATAGTTGCTCCATATGCAGTAACATAAATGGTTTGCATGCTGTACCTTAAACACTATTTTCATATAATACAGTAAAAACAGAGCAATAAATAAATCTGTTAGAAAAATACAGACACAATTTATAATGAACACCAAGACATTTTTCAGTAATTAATTGTAGTTACTCAACAAGAGGATTAAAAAGTTGGACTTGACCAGCAGAGGGAGAAGGGGAAGACGATTGAAGTCATCACTGTGTGAACCAGTTGCAAAAGTTGATAGTGCCAAGTGGGTGATAAAGAATTCATGTCAGGCAAAATATCAGGTTAAGAGGAATAGTTATAAGTTCTCCACCATTTTTATGCTGTTCTAGAGACTCCTGAACAGGAAGGCTTTGAAAAATCTTCACTAAAGGTGATGGAATCAGTGCTTTAGGATGAAATCTCTTATAAACTAGAACTCTGCTTACATGCCCATTTTTTAATGTTGGGAAACATTAGGCTTCTCCTAGTGCCAGCAATATTCAAGACATATGTTTCTTTCATTGACACTCGACCTGATTTTTCAAAATATCTAACTTTGATTTTTTAACATTTTACCAATTATAGTTGGACCATAGCTTAAGACTTTTCTCCAAATGTCATTTTGTTAAAAAATGTTGCAATGAGTTTTATAAAATGTAAACAAAAATTTCCTTATTTAGACATTAGCGGAAAAAAACGTTGCATTGAGACATATGTATACTCTACAAATTTTTGAATACAAAAATGATCATTCATACTACCAGAAAATATTGGCCAGCGAGGTTGCTGTGGGGGTTGGTCTGTATGTTTAAAATGATGAAATTAAATTATATTCCTTTAAGGAATGTAGCTCATAAGGAAAAAATACAGTAACCAAAGCAAAACAAAACAAAACAAAAGACTATGGGAGAAAGATCAAATTAGAACTTATAGAAGTAGAATATGAGGCATTGAAGTAAAACTTTAAATGATGAGTTAAAGTAAATATAGAACTAGGAGAGGTGGTGAACTAAAAGCTACATCTTATAAAATGATCAAAATGCATGAGGCCAAAGAGTTAATTAGTTGAAAAGAATTCAAAGAAAGGAATTAGAAGTTTCAAGGTAAGAATTCTGGAAAGGGAGAATTGTGAGATTAGGAAGACAATAATCAAAGATGTACTGGCTGACGATTTTTCAGTGATGTGTACCACCAGTTCCAAAATGCCCAATAAACCCCAATTGTGATTAACATTAAATCCATACATAGACATATTATTGACCCGCTGCAAAACATCAGAGGAAAACAGAAAAACCTTGCGATCTTGCAAAAATAAAAACAGTTAACCTACAAAGGAATAACCATGAGACTAACAGCAAACTTTAACCAATAGAGATCAGATAATAATAACATAATATCTTCAAAGAGTGGAGAGAAAATAGCTACCAAATTAGAGTCCTTTACCAGCAAAACAAAAATTCAAGAGTGAAGGTGAAATGGAGTTTTTATCTAAGACTAAAGAAATAACTACTTAGTGAATAAGGAACCTAAGCACCGAAAGAAAAAGGTAATAAGAAAGAAATTTGGTAAACAATCAGGTAATTTTAAGTAGTAATTTTTTGTAAAAACTAATAATAGTTTTAATGACTAATTTGGAAGTGTAACAAAAGTATGGAAGTTATGTGAATGAAGATGGAAATGTAGTCAACTGAGCTAAAGAATTATTTCTAAAATCCTTGTTTTATTTTGGGTGAGGAAATGTATATTGATTAATTTTGGACTTTGTTAGTGTGTACTCTAAAAACTAAAGATCATTTATTAAACAATAGAAGTAACAATATAACTTTCATAAAAGCAGAAGAAAAAAGAGGAGAATATGGCAACCAATAGAAAAAAAATAAAGAAAAATTTTGTTAAATAGAAGACAACAAATAAAAATGGTAGCAACACATCTGAATATATTAGCAATTAGAATCAATGTAAATGTTCTAATTTACCAGTTAATATGCAAAGATTTTCAGATTGGATTAAAATAAAAGTAAACAAAACAATATCAAGTTTTATACTATTTTCAAGACATGCCTAAAATATAAAAACAAGTAAAGTTTTAAAGGAAAGGGATAAAGAATAAATGTCAGGTTAATATTAAATTGAATAAGGTTGATATAACTTCATCAAGTTATATAAGATGAAACAGACTTTAAGGCAAACTTCATTATTTGAGATAAAGAGAGTCATAATCACAGAAGGAACAACTTATTGTTATAACAAGAAGATACAATTCTGAACCTGTGTGTATCTAAACACAGAAGAAAATAAAAATAAAAATCTGATAGAATTACAAGGTGAAATAAAAAAATCCACAGTCATAGTGGGGAAATTGTAATAGACATCTCTTAAAATTAAGAGATAAACTTGGCAAAAAAATAGTAAGAAAATGGTGAAGAGCCAATGACACCGTTAACTAACCTATTTAATGGATGTATATTTGAAACTTTATACATAATAATTAGAGAGCATATCCTAGGCAACAAACTAAATCTCAACCAAGATTGAAAACTTGAATTTAAGCTGATCACATTCTCTGATCATAACAAAATAACATTGGAAATCAATTGAAAAATAATAGCCACACCCAAGTCATTCTATGGAAAAATGAGAAAACACCTTTTGGGATCAAAGAAAAAAATTAGAATTTAGATGATATTTCTATCCATACAAAAATGAAAAAAAACTATGCTAAAAATGAATGGAATGTAACTTAAGTGATAAGGAAGATTTCATAAATGTGAAAATTAGAAAAGAAGAAAGGCTGAGAAATTAGTGACTTATATGTCCAACTCAAGAAGTTAGAAAAAGAATAATACAACCAAACACAAATAAATTAAAAGAAAACAATATGTTAAAAATAAATTGGATACCCCAGGGCCCTCTCGCCTTATGATACAGCCCACATTTTGTCTATGGAGTGTGTATCTCCCTGAATAAATCTGCTTTCACTGTTAAAAAAAAAAAAATTGGTTATATTAAATACAGTGGCATAAGCAAAGAACTGGTTCTTTGAAAAGATTAATAAAATAGACCAATCTCATAATTTTAACATTTTCTATTTGTTTCTCCAACTAGTTAACAACTATCTATTTATAATTTAACAATTAGTCAACTTTAAAAAAATAAATGAAATTCCCTGTTCAAATAAATGGGGTGGTTTCAGTTTACTATTAGAACATAGATTTGTACTACAAATTTAGTAAAAACAGCTAGAAATGAATCTGGTATGTACATAATGATTACAGTTTTTACTAGTTATACAGAGAGTAGTAGATAATATAACAAAATTTAATGGCGTTGGGGCAACGAGTGTAATTAAATGTTTAATAATTATAAAAATTATCATGTGATATATCAAATTAATAATGAGGTTTATTTTTTTTTACATAAAGGATCTCTGAACGAACTAATCTGAACATCTAAAGAGGATCATATTTTTATAAGGCTTGTATGACTCCTGTCAATCTGTTACTAAGGAAGGGCTCACTGCCCAACACACACAGAAGCCAGTACTATGACATTGGCTTTTGAGAAAAGAGTGAGATTTATTGCCAGGTCAGCTGGCAAGGAGACAGGAGTCAAGGCTCTCAAATTTGTCTCCCTGATCCAGGGTTCAGGAAGAAATTAAAGGGGTCCGGGGCATTTCAAACTTGGAAGCTGATTGTCTACACTCAAATCAGTCCATATAAGCTACACGTGCTGCTGGAAACCAGAGTTTCCTTACTGAAGGACTTCTCTCTTTGTAAAGGGCTCCTGTGGTAGCAGCTCTATTCTTAGAGTTCTCCATAGACTAAAGATTCTTGGTTCCGGAGTCATCCTGGAGAAGTGGGTTCCAGTCTTGCACACGTGCAGTGCTGTCTCTGTAAAAGAACTCGCAGTTTGATTAATCGACAACTTATTTAGGCAAAACTAGTTTAAGCTGGTCAATGTTTTATATGCTGTTTCAAATATTCAGAAGATTGTCTTGTGATATTCAGATAATTATTTTGATGGGGGCGACTGTGTGTATGTGTACTGCTTAACAGATTCAAAATTGTATAGATCTATTAGATTAAGAAGAAGACGACAAAGAGGGGAAAAGCAAAATGATAAGACTACTATCAATGGCAGGGCGTTAAGGTAGAATAATAATCACTATGCCCTGTAAGTACTAAAACAAAGGGAACTTTGAGGAGGTGGCACGGCTATTTGAAAGTCAGTACTGTGGTGAGAAGACACTCCCTCTTTTCTCTATAGTTAGAATTATGAGTCTAGAATTAGACAGGTTCTATCATGTACAAAATGCATGGCTTTCAGAAAGTTACTTGACTCCATGGACCTGACTTATTTTTTAATCTATAGAATAGATCTTTGAATAACAACAAAATATATTAAAATGTGAAAATTAAATAAGAAAGGCTAGGTAAAGCACCAAACACTCAGCAGAAGGTGTTAAATAAATACAAGGGCACTTTACCCTTTCTTTGTGTTCCTGTAACAATTTCTACATATTTAGTGATGGTCATTTACTTCACTGACACATAGACATTTGCTGTATTAAGTCTAACTAAACAAGTTGTGGATGCTGTTAGTGTAAATGACAAAAGTTATTCAGTAGTATTTATATTAATACAATCATATGAAATAAATGGCTATCTGATAGAATTTAAAAAAAATTTTACCTTGATTAATTGCTACTTATGGTTATATGAATGCTACATTTATAGCTGCTCCAGCAGAGACTTCTTTTATTTCAATAGGTAATTTTAGGTTTGAAGAACAGTGTAATCAGATTTTCATCACTGTGATTTTCATACTTTCATTGGGAACCATTGAAAGAAATCAGAGATATTTGTTTTAATGAGAAACTCAGAATACCCTAAGATAAGCCACTTCCTCTCAGAATGAACTCATTGCCTTTATTTTCTATCCAAGTTGTTAGTCTTACATCATTATCCTTCTCAATCTCAGATTTCTGAATAGTTCTTTAGTGGTGCCAAGTTTCTTCATAACTATGCTTAACCATCATTTTTGTGAGTATTATTTCATTTCCCTATCCTCTAAGGGCAGTATTGAGTTTTGAATTCATTTAACTAAATTACAGGCTAAGACTCTGCAGTGCTTTTGACTATCGAAAGATTCTAGCATAAAAAAAGGAATTATATACCCAGCTTGAAAAGAACCAGTGTTTATTAACTAGTTTGTATTTGCAGTGAAATGCTGCATATGAAAATGCAGCAGGAGCCACAAAGGGCTAAGATCAGAAAGTTAAAATGTTTTGTCACAACTTAATTTAGGCTTTATAGCTTTAGATGATTGGCTGATGATCTTGGTAGTGAATATTCCCACTTAAAAAAAAGATAGATGTTTAAGCAGCACTGTTGACTCTACAAACCACATTTTTGCTTTGCTGTTGGCTGTCTGGGAGGCCCCACCATTTGGGCTGCTAGGAGGATACTTCGAGGCTCAAAGGAGGAAGCAGGAGAGATGTATGACAGTATGGAGTGGCGAGGTGGGCTGGCCGTACGAAGGGTACATGTCACAATTAAAGACCTTCATTGTTTATTTTTTTGTTTGAACACTAGTCACACTAAATATCTTTACAGGGCATATCTGGCCCAACACTGAGGTCTGCAATCCTTGTTAAAAGAACTGTGTTATTAGGTGTCCTTAAAGCCCTGCTCTGGGAGACCTCTTTAAAACAGCAGACTATGAGAAAAGGACAGAACCTCCTTATGGCACAGGGAGAGAGAAGGGCACAGAGGTCAACTGTCAGAGAAAATCAGCAGCAGCATGGACCACAGATCAGCTAGGTCAACGGAGCAGAAGGGTGGCAAAAACAGTTGGTGCTGGAGCTATAGAGATACCTCCCACAGCTCTAATTATATATAAGAATCACCTCCTCCTATCCCCCAGCCCCAACAGAACAGAAGAATAAAATCAGTCTAATCAGAATCTTAGACTTTCTTCTAATCAAACACAAGGGTTCTTAAAACATTAAAAATTCAGAGATTATAAATATGACAAAATTAAACTTATCACTGGATGAGGCTCTATGATTTGTAAGCAACTTTTGTTTAAAATAAATAAATGCCATAATATTAATAAATTCATATTCTCACCATCAAGTTAATGGGTATTTATTAAAGATGTTAAATTTATTATAAGGCTAGTTGCTACTCTACTAGAAATGGGGGAAAAAACTCCAGCAAATTCTGTTTATTGTAAGTGACATGATAAAGGGACGTAAGTACATAAACAGTCATTTTGGTATGTACATTTATTGCAATTTTTACTAAAAATTATTGTTAGGAGTCCTGTTAGAAATGGACTCAACCTACAGTTGATAAAAAAGAGAAAAGTAGTTAAAGTCAATAATCAACAGACAAATATACATAGAGACAATATACCAATCGCTGTCAGGAAATATTTGTCGAAATCAGGGTTAATCATCTGTTGTATGTATGTCTGGTGATAACACATATATTTAAAATATCTGAATAAAATTTTACAGAAAAGGATCATACGTATTTATTAAAAATAAAAATTCGGAATCTTAGTTTTATATCCCCAATTTAAATTATTGTTTTATTAACTTGTACTGTGTGACAAGCTGTCAAAGCTACAGGGTCATAACCCATTTAAATTAGATTGAGTAAAGTAGATCTTTGAAGTATCCCTCTATTCAATTATTGTCATACCTTGGTATCTGCAGGAGACTGGTTCCAGGACCCCGGAGGATAACAAAATCTGTGGATACTCAAGTCCCTTATATAAAATGGCATAGTATTTGCATATAACCTACACACATCCTCCCATATGCTTTAAATCATCTCTAGATTCCATATAATACCTAATACAATGTAAATACTATGTAAATAGTTGTAAATACAATGTAAATGATATGCAAATAGTTGCCAGAGCACAGCAAATTTAAGTTTTGCCTTCTAGAACTTTCTGAAAAAATTTTTGAATATTTTTGATCCTAACTTGTTAGAATTTCCAGATGCAGAACCCACAGATACAGAGTGCTGACTGTGTTTTAATGTGTTATGCAAAGGGGTTTGATGTGGCTAAGGGAGAATCAATTAACCTATTAAACTTTTAGAAATGAAAGAGATAGACTGAAAGAAAAAAGATAAACAAAGGGCATTCCAGAGAGTAAAGGCAACACAGAAATACCTTGGTGATGAAAAATTGGCAAATGTAATTTTAAACATTTTAATTTTTTATAGGGGATGGGAAAGAGTGAAGAAAGTAAATAATTTTTGACATTTTATTTTTCTTGAAGTGACATTTCTATTTTAGAATATTTGTAAGATTTTGAATAAATTCCATTTTAAATACTTAACCTTTTAGGATAAACATAGATGGTTATTACTTTGTGAAATATTTTTATGATGCAGTCTAGCTTTAATATACAGATTAGATTTAATTTTTTTCTCTTGTAGCAACACAATCATCTCAGCATACCAACCACTGGGAATATTACTTCCCTCTCCAGTTTTCATTTGCAAATTTCAATATAGCATGGTATGGTTACCAGCTGGTGTTTCTTCTATAACATTATACTCAGGCTTTTCAGCTTTCAAATAATAGTATTTCCAAGCAAGTGGAAATCCTTTCTGAGAATATGATTTTGTGTAACACATTTATAAAACATAAAATGTAGTTTAAGCTTATGCTTATTATACATATTGGAAATATGCTGATGGTATATTCATGTGAATTTAGAAACCATATTGGTTTTTAATAGTTTATTATGCAACTTATCAGGTTCTTAAGATTAGCCTTCTTTTTTTCTTTTTGCTTAATATTACATTATCATTTTAGTGGCCTTAAAAGCCCTGAAAGCCCTATGATCTGTTTTTGATAAATGGATTAAAAATTTGTCAGGTTTCACAAGGTTTCTTTAAGTATCTCTGCTGAATAATTATTCTGTAAATATGTAGGTTTTCTGAAGGTATAAGCATGTGAATTTGCCCTTCCTTTCTTTTGCACACACTCTCTCTCTCTTTCTCCCTCTCTGACATCTACATATACAGTTGACCCTTGAACAACAGAGGTGTGAACTGTGGGGGACCTCTTACATGTGGATTTTTTTCAATAAATACATACAGTACTACATGATCCATGGAACAGAGGATAGGGAAGGCTGACTATGGGACTTGAGCATCTGCCATGGATGGATGCCCCACAGATTCTGAGGGATGGTGTATTTCTTTCTTAATTCCCTGTGTGGTTTTGACTTTAGATTCTACTATAGTCTTAGTAATGAACTTTCACTTTTAAGATTAAAGTTGTGGATGTGTTTCAATTATAAGTATTTTATTGATCTAACAGAAAGCATATACATATTAAGGGGTTAATTTGTATTTACAGTTGTCCCTTGGCATCTATGGGAAATTGGTTCCAGGAACCCTATCAGAGCCCCAAACCTGCAGATGCTAAGACCCTTATATAAAATAGTACAGTTGGCCCTCCGTCATATGCAGGTTCGGCACCTGCAGAATCAACCAACAAAAAATTAACTTGTGGTTGGTTGAAATGGTGATATGGAGCCTGCAGACACAAGGGCCGACTGTAATTCATTCTTCAGGCACCTGGGGTCCAGTGGCAAGCACAGTGCTGGGCCCATGGTTGGTATCAATTAATGTTTGCTAAACTGTGCTCAATCCACATCATTTGCTTTACAGGCTTACTTAACATTACTGCTCTACGTATGCAATAAATTTCATTACTAATTGAAATGGTCTTGAACACCAAGAAATGGTTTTATATAAATCTGGTCAGTTGCACTTTTTGGTGCATGACTGACATATTGATGTCTTCAACAATTCTTTACTATTTGGCAGGCACTCAAAACCACAATTCATATACTTTAACAGCTAAGTTTAGAAGATATATACTTACACAATTGAATATATGTAGCAGTCAGACTCCAAAGATAGTTTCTCATCTAGCATAGTTTCCTAGTGAACTTTTCCTCCCAGTATTCATGCCCTTGTATAGTTTCCTCCCTTTCAATTATGACTGGCCTTAACTCACTTGTAACCAATAGAATACAGCAGAAGTGATGCTGTATAACCTACAAGATCTAGGTCAGAAGTAGACTTGCAGCTCTGCCTTAGTTTTTCTAGCCTTCAATAACCGTCTCACTCAACTGTATACAGGAGCACATACAAGAATTGCCCAGCTGAGCCACTAAGCTTTGAGGTTGATTGTTATGCAGCAACAGATAATATAACAATATAATACAGTGTGATGAGTACAGAATGGAAGTTTGAGGTGGGAGAGGGTGGTGATGGTGGAGAGAGTAAAAGGAAGGACAGCACGGAGAATATGGACAGTTTGAAAACCCAAGTAGTAAAGCAGTAAATGATGCTTCTTTCATGAAATCCTTTTGAGCTTCAAAGTTGCTTTCTAATCACCACTTCTCTCAAAGACAGGAGTCTGCTCATAAATCTTTTTGGGGAACCCAAAACTAGAAGTTCACTTATTCATTCCTTTACTTATTTGAGAAAGTTTTGCTAAACTGCTGCTAGGTCCAATGCTCTGTGAGGAAGCTGAGCCAGGAGCGTTGTTTACTGTTCAATGAGAACAGCGTTAAAAGAAAGGAGAAAAATGAGATGGCAGCTGAAACAGAGGCAAAGTGGAGGAAAATGGAACAGATGTGTAAGACAGGAGAAAGGTGCTTATATAAAGGGAGTTGTTAGTTAAAGGAATAAGTTTGGAAAATAAAGATTGGAGGCATAGATGGAAAGAACAGCTGTACTTCTTCCTCTGAGGTAGGTGGAAAACAAGATGCAAGGATAGGGGAAAGATAGCTATATTTTTAGTGGAGGAACAATTTATATCAAATAGCATCCATTGTCCCAACTGAGCAGAAGGTGAACTAATTTGCTGAAAATAGGGCAGGCAGAGGACGGGGAGGGCTGAGGAGGGAGGAAAGTGTTAACTGCTCTAGTTTATGTGTTGAGAAATGGGATAAGGAGCCAACTAGTGATGAGTAAAATGATTGTTGTGCTGCAAGGAAGGCCCAGCTGAGGCTGGAAATCATAAATCTGTACTGCAGCCAATCACCATGGTAACATAGCTTCTCCTACAAGGTAGTTAGTTTCTGGATCAGAAAGAATGGAAATGGTCGCCTGAGTCTAGGTTAGAAGGAGAGATTTGGGATACATTTTCAATACTTACTTTAGCAAGTATTGAGTCTGAAAAATCCAATATGAAAAAAATTAACTCATGTGCATTATGAAATAATATACACAAGTCTTGGGTTTGAACTCTGACTCTTTAAATTCCTAGAAGACTTTGGGAAAATCATCGAGCCACTTAAACATTTTTGCTCACATACAAAATGGGAATATTTATCTACCTAATTTCTCATGAGGCTAAAAGGAGAAAATTTAAGTAAAGTGGTTTATATACTTAAAGGTATTATTTTACTATAAGATATTTTTTTCTTTGTCAGTAGGTAAAGTTTCATGTCATGGATGGCTTCAGTTTCTTCTCTGTTGCCGTTTGTTAATGTGTCTCTTTTTATTTTCACATGTAGAAAACTTTTTTCCACCAGTTGTGTTATTCCTTATAGCTACATTTGTCTCTTTCTTTTTATTAGGCTGTTTGGTTTCTTTGTCCTAGCAGACCACCTAGTATGTTTTGTGCCTTTTTTGTAGCTTGAATTCCAGTTTGCTATACTTTCTGTTTGTTTTCTTTTCTATGGAAGCCTTAATTCTATTTGGTTGATATCCTTTCTTTTACTGAAATTAGCACAATATGGATACTTTTAGTTCTTAACCTGATTGGTCCAAAGATAAAAGATGCCTGGCAATGTTATTAATTATTTAATTTCTTGGATCATATTCTTATAGTCAGCATTTTACCACATCCCTTTATTCACACAATAGCTTATTGTTTGTACAATTTTCCTAACTTATTCATGTATATATGACATCTATTGGTGCCATTGGTTTTAAAACATAGTCTTTAAGCAAGAAATGACTGTTCAACTTCTTTTTATAAGTTGTCAGTAAAATTCTCAGATGAATGAGTTTCCTTTCTTATTTAAATATCCCTTTAGTATTTGCTCTTTTCTATTTTCCATGTTTGTATGAACAACAAGTCAACATTTCTAATTTTCAAGTGAAAATAGCAGACAGACTGAGTAGGTGATAGTAGGTGATCTGTACATTGAGAGAGGATATGGTTTCATTTAATTGTGCAGTGTTATTCAGGCCACCAGGCATAGCTCACAATTGGCTTAGTAGTTGCTAACTTTCAAGAACCAGGAGATTTCAAGGGAAAATTCAAATTTCTACTTCCCTTGAAAGAAATGGACAGTCTAGCAGCTCTGGGCGGTAAGCCCCATGAGAAGTACCTCATGGTGCTAAACAGCTGTGACTCATTTGTCTTTTTTTTTAGGTATAATAATTTTATATTCATTTATTTATTTATTATTGGGTTTTGTTTTTTTTTGTTGTTTGTTTGTTTGTTTGTTTGCAGTACGCGGGCCTCTCACTGTTGGGGCCTCTCCCGCCGCGGAGCACAGGCTCCGGACGTGCAGCCCCAGAGGCCATGGCTCAAGGGCCTAGCCGCTCCGTGGCATGTGGGATCTTCCCAGACCAGGGCACTAACCCGTGTCCTCTGAATCGGCAGGCAGACTCTCAACCACTGCGCCACCAGGGAGGCCCTGTTTTTGTTTGTTTTTATGCCTCATTTGTTTTAGACACGCCTCCCTTTAGTTACAGTCCACACTTGGCCCACATCCCTCAGCTTATTTCCATGCCTGGTCCTTGTAAACATTTAAGAGTGTAATTTCTGCTTGAGAATTTTAGAGTCCACACTTTTTATTGTGAGAAAAGCATTTTAGTATTAAACAGTCTCACAAACTCCCATGTGATAATAGTTGTACTTTTAATTATTCAGTTCAGAGAAAATTCAAGGACACATAGATATCAGGACTACTTATAATATTTTAGTGCTTCCATGGTCCTCATTCATATAACAAATATTAATTGGGCACCTACCATGTGTCAGGCACTATTCTAAGGACTGAGGAAACATATGTAACAAAACTGACAAAGTCCCTGCCCCTAAGAGCTTACCCTCCATTGGTAGAAGACAGATCGTTAGCCAGATAAGTGAATAAAATATATTATGACAACTTACAATAAGTGAAGTGCCAAAAAGAATAATAAAGCAAGAAATGGGAGTAATGAGTGCTGGGGTGGGGTGGGGGGAAGGGAGAGTGTGCACTTTTAGACAGTGAAGCCAGAGAAGGCTTCATTGAGAAGGAGACCCTTGAATGAGGGCCAGGAGAATATTACATACAAAGGCCCTGAGGTGGGAAGAAGCCTGATGCATTCAAGAAACATACAGGAGATCAGATGGTCTAGGGAAGGATTAAAAACAAATTTTCAGGATTCCAGTGGGAAATCAATTAAGTAAGGAGATGGGTTTATCTTCAGTCCTTGGAAGTCATTAGGTCAAAAACATTTTAGTGTAGGAGAGGATGTAAAATGCCAAAAAATTTAAAAACAACCCACCAAAAAAAGTATTATAGGATATAGAAGAGGGAAAAGTCATCTCTTTAATTACTAGATGTGAGCAGGAAGTACGATTGATATTTTGGAACCATTATTTGCATGTAAATTGCTTTTCTTCATCAAAACAGAGAGTCTTAATTTGTCATGATATAGAGAGATAAGGTTACAACTTCCTCTAAAGCAAGTAGAGCAAAGTGACTAGCAGGATTATAATATTAATTTTCAGACTTGCAGACAATAAAGAAGCATTTTAATTATTTTCCCATCTTTATTTCTGTTCTCTAATGGAATTTTTTTTTCCCCTTCCTGATTTCTCCCCTAAAGCTCTCACATATAAAGGGAAATAATGGGAGAGCACTTCGTTAGAAAAACAGAAACAGACACTGTGGAAACATGTTAGTTAAGGGCACATTAACTAAAAGAGAAGTAAAATTATTTTTATATTCTTATTTCTTTTGACCACGGTCTTTTCATTTTCAGAGGTGTGTTCACATATCCCACTCATATCTATTATTAGCTGAGTTATAGCAAAGATCTCAGTCACCCAAAGCGAGTTGTTAGAAGTGTGGATTTGTACAAAATCAGAGCAGAATGTCAGGTTTCCTATGGGAAAGATAATTCAGCTATTTTGCCCTTACTTTTTATAATGATAAAATTCTCATTAAAAAATTCCATACACCACTGCACCTGTCTGCCAAATGCAGAGCTAGCCATTGTATTAAAATATTTATTTTTTTTTGTCTCCATAGAAAGCATTATTCAGAACATCAAATGTTGGATAATGGTGTAACATAAAAATAGTGAGGATAAAAGAAACAAATGGAATTAGCATGACTTGCAGGAAAACGTATTTTTTTTAAAGAAGGGTTTTTCATGAAATCAGAGCACTATGGCAATCACATTTCTTGGCTCTTAGATTGTTTATACTCCAGGACTGCTTTGAACTCCACAGGTATATTAGCTGGAACTTGGTGCGATTACAATCCTTTTAAGATCTAATGTGGATTGTTGCTTACAGTGAAAGAAGAGCATAGAAAAACTTGTCCCCAAAGCTACAAATTAAATGTGCTCCTGATTAGTTGGGTTTAGTTTTTGATTGTTTGAAACTTCTCTTTTTTATTCTAGAAAAAGTTAATCTTCCTTTAAAATTTGGCTATTTGATGCTGAATATTACAGACAGAGATGGAATTAACTAAAACACAGTAAGAACCATACATACTTAACTGTTCAAAGTGCAACTTCACAATGGTAAAATTTGTTTTTAAAAGTAAGGAAGATGACTATGTGATCAGATAAATGTTATTTTGTTATAAAAAGGAACGTAAATGTATAATCTATTATTGATTAGCATTTAGAACATTGATTTTACTAAAGTTATATGGGAAACCTTTGATCTCCTTTTAGAAGAGTTATTTTTTTCACTCAACACTCTATATACCTTAGATCTTTGATTTGCTTGCTGTTACAACCCTGGCCTCCAAGGAGTGACATTCAAAAACTCCCTATAATTTAACGACATAGTTCTACATAATGGGGATCTTAACAAGGACTCTCTTGGAAGGAACATGAACCACCTGATCTAGTCTCGGCATTTGGTTCTTTTGGAAACCATACTTGATTCTATACTAAACTAGAAAGATCATTGTTCCTTAAAATACAAATAAAAATATCGAGGCTTAATTTTAGAACAACTTTAGAATTAACTTCACGTTAATCACATTTGGTTTCTGTTAGATTTGCTTTAAGAAGTGGTTGATGCTTTTTGTGGGAAAGATACGAGGGCTACCCATGTTCATTGATTCAAAACTTGAGGGCTTTTGGTCAAACAGAAGTGTCTTTCTCTCTTCTTCCTATCCTCCCACCTTCTAACCTTTCTTCTTTTCCTTCTCCCTACATGTATTTATTTAGCATCTACTAAGAGACAGCCACTGTGCTAAACCTGGGTTTATAACTGTAAAAGAAAAAGAGATCACTTGTCTATTCTCACATAGCTTTAAGTTTGTGGGAAAAAATACAATTAAAAATGGAAAAATACAGTGTTTTGTTAAAGGAAATACTGGTATACATGGGAGGATATAGCAAGGATATTGTAGTAGTTATCTGTTGCTCTGTAACAAATTACCTCAAAACTTAGTGTCTTAAGACAACAGTAAGCATTCATTCATGTGTCAGAAAGAAAGGAGCAGCTTAGCTGTGTGGTTCTGGCTCAGAGTCTCTCATAAAATCGCAGTCAAAATGTTGGATGGGGCTGGAGTCTTCTGAAAGTTTAAGTGGGTCTGGAGGATCCACATCCAAGATGGTTGACTCACATGGCTGGCAAATTGGTGGTGGCTTTTGGCAAGAGCGTTGGCCTCTCCATGGGGCTGCTTGACTCTCCTTACAACCTGGTGGTTGGTTTCCCTCCAAGTGAGTGATTTAAGGAGAGAGAAAAGAGGAGGCACCAATGCCTTTTATGACTTACCTCTGAGAGTCACACACCATCAATTCCTAAAATATCTTACTGGTTACATAGATCAGCCTTATTTAATGTGGGTGGGTAGGCGAGTGTGTCGGCCTTATTCAAATGTGTAGATACCCAGGAGGAGAGGATCATTGGTGACCATCTGGGAAGCTGGCTACCACAGATACTCAGCCTAATTTGGGTGGAGATAGAGTGGTTTAAAAATTTAGTGTTGAAAATGAGATTCAGATCATAGAAGATGAAAAATATTAGGAAAAATTGTTGATTTTGTGATTTTAGTTATTTTAATAACCCTATTTTTTTTTTTTTTTTTTTTTTTGTGGTACGCAGGCCTCTCACTTTTATGGCCTCTCCCGTTGCGGAGCACAGGCTCCGGACGCGCAGGCCCAGCGGCCATGGCCCACGGGCCCAGCCGCTCCGTGGCATGTGGGATCCTCCCGGACCGGGGCACGAACCCGTGTCCCCTGCACCGGCAGGCGGACTCTCAACCACTGCGCCACCAGGGAAGCCCATAACCCTATTTGAATGGATTATATGGACACCGCTATGCATTCTGGAATGTAGTAATTGAAATGATCAAAAAATCTTTGCTTAGAAACAGTTGACTAAAGGCTGCATGGAAAAATGTTATGTTTTCTAAATCACTGTGCCTGGCAACTATAAAGTTATCAGTATTCAAGAGGTACTGATAACTTTCAGTATCAGTTCAAGAGAACTAATACTAAACTAATACTTGAACTAAAATGTTCAAGAGAACTGGCAATGACTTTTTAAATTGTTGACTTCCAATTATACCAAATCTAAATTGGTTCTATGTTCTTTCTTCCTTCTTTTTTTTTTTTTTTAAATGTGTTCCACTCCTTTTCCTTCACACTCTCTCTGTAATATTTTCCTTAAATCATTTCCCTTTTATTTTGAATGTCATAGGTAGTATCTCCCTGGAGCCAGCGTTTGAAAAAAATTAGGCTTTCATTTTAAGAAAAGAATAAGACGAGAATATGTACTATTACCATTGCCATTTAATACTGAACAAGAGTTTTTAGCCGGTAATTGAAAAGAAAGAAGATATCAAAGATATAAGTTTTGAAGAGGAAGAATGAGACTGTCATTATTAGCAGGTACTATGATTATGAGTTTAGAAAGTGAAAAATAAATTGTATAGTTACTGAGTGAGTGTAGCAAGGTTTCCGGACAGAAGATCAACATACAAAAATCAATTGTATTTATAAAATGCATCAGAAACATAAAATAGCTAAGAGTAAATCTAATACAAGACTTCCTCTTAGAAAACAATGAAAGAAAATTGGTAGAAAAATATTTAAAAGATCCAAATAATTGGAGAGATTGTTCATGGATTTCAAAAATCAATATTTTAAGGATGGATCTCCTAACTGATACATTAATTCAACGTAATAACTCATTAAATCCAAGAAATGAAAAAAATGGAATTGACAAGCCAATTCCAAAAAATATATGGATATAAAAAATGCCAAGAATAGCCTAGATAATCTTAAGGGGGAACAAAATGTGTGGACTTGCTCTAGATGATATCAAGATTTATTATAAACCTATTGTAATTAAGATAGTATGGCAATGACACAAGATAGGCGAATTAGACCCATAGCTTGGAGAACGGAGTAGAGAAGCAAAGTCATGCTTTAATGAATGCTGGATGTTCAACAAATATCAGAACAGTGGGGTCTTTTTAATAATGGTTTTGAACTATCATGTATTTTTTTTTTAAATAAAGAAACCACCCTGCACTTACCCTACGTCACACCATACATAAACATTAATTCCAAGTTGGCTGTAAATCTAAGTCAAAAGAAAAGTAATAAAGTTTTTAGAAAGAAAATCATGTCCTATTGTGAGTGACAGAAATTCAACTCAAAAGAAGATAAGCAAAAAGGCCTTTATTGGCTAATGTAATTGGAAAATCTAGATTATGGGCTTCAAATACCCTAAGCACTATGTTACTGTCCCTGACTGCTCTGCTAGCTCATGCTTGGTTTCATCTTGTGTACAGGCATACCTTGTTTTATTGTGCTTCACAGATACTGCGTTTTTCCAAATTGAAGGTTTGTGGCAACCCTGCGTAGAGCAAGTCTATCAACACCATTTTCCCTATAGCATTTGCTCACTTTGTGACTCTGTGTCATATTTTCGTGATTCTTGTAATATTTCAAACTTTTTCATTATTATTATATTTGTTTTGATGATCTGTGATCTGTGATCTTTGATGTTACTATTGTAACTTTTTTGTTTTGTATTTTTTAACTAAGGCACTACATTGTTTTTTTAGACACATGCAATTGCACACTTAATAGACTACAGTATAGTGTAAACAAAGCTTTCATATGCACTGAGAAACCAAAAAATCCATGTAACTCCCTGTATTGAGGTGGTCTGGAAACGAACCAACGGTATCTCCTAGGAATAGCCTGCTTATAGGATATCTCCTCCAGGTGGACAGGATGGCCCCCAGCAGTTGCAGACTCACAGCCTCTGACATTGGCAGCTCCACTGAGGAAAGTCTGTCTTTTCAGGTACTGACTGTTGGGCTTGATTCATACATCCATAGTGATGTCCATGAGGGAAGGGCCTTGATAGGCTCAGCCTAAACTATGTTCCCGTGGAGAGATAGGACTTGTGATTGTTCCATAGGGATAACATAAGAAGTTGGAGAGTGGTTTCTTTTTTCTAGAGGAGCAATGCTGACCATTCAGGTTTAAAAAGAAAATAGAAAAATGGGATTTTTAGTCCAAAACTTATAAATTCTATATCAGAACAATAAAACAGAATCATAACACCAATGAAATGTTTCACGATTTTTAAAATATGCATACCTATTTCCATCAATATCATAGAATATATTGTATACTGAGCATCTATTATGTGCCCTGCCT
Organism: Delphinapterus leucas; assembly: GCF_059928025.1. Taxonomy (NCBI): domain Eukaryota; kingdom Metazoa; phylum Chordata; class Mammalia; order Artiodactyla; family Monodontidae; genus Delphinapterus; species Delphinapterus leucas. The sequence continues at coordinate 28,659,313 of NC_143145.1, read as the reverse complement.
TTTGTGTACATTATCCCCACTCTTCACAACAAACCTAAATGATTCTATTTTTATTCCTATTTTAAGAGGAAAAATGTCATCATAGCAAAATTATAATTACAATCCAGATTTATCTTGACTCCAAGGCTGTTGTTTTTCAATGTACCAAGTTACACCTCAAAGAAGATTTCCTAGCTCAAATAACAGTGTTAATAACTATCATAATCAGCAAAGGTCACTAAGTAGTTTCTTGTGGAATAAACTTGGAAAAAGTTTATTTGAAAAAGAATTGCATTATATTTAATTTTTAATTCAAAGAGGACAATGTTCCCATATTAAATTTAGAGTTAGCTTGTGCATAAATTAGCAGTGACAAAGGGTAAAGGCAGAACTATTAAAAACAGCATACATTGTGTTCCCTGTGACTAACACAATATTATTTACAGATTTGGTTGCTGTGGCAATGGTCTCATATGCTCATCTTCATCCAGAAACCCAGCAAAGATTTTCTAGCAGTATAAATAAATTCCAAGTTAAACATTTTAAGATATTGCTTAATTTCCATGAATACAGAGAACATTCAATTATATACAATTGCATTACATCACGTTATTGGAGTAGTAAATTAAAAGATATATTTATATCTGTAGCCTTCAAAAATTAAATTCAGAAGAGAGGATTCTCTTTTCCCCTGATATTTTCTTGGCTTTGCATATTCCTAAAATGATATGGCTTTATTCCCTTAAGACTGGAAGATTTGTAAGCTTTCACAGAACTGAGAGCACAGTTGCAACCAGGAACTTCTCAGTTTAAATTTTTAGTACAGTCAAAATATAAAGAAATTTATTGGCAAGGTAAGATCTCATTCTGATCTATACAATCTATACCAAAAAAATGAGCAAAATGTTGAGTTAAATGAATTATGGCTAAGACATTTGTTTCCTCTCTCTATGAAATGTTTAGTCATTTGGAAGAATCGTGTTTTCCTACGTGATGTCAAATTTCTATCTGTTTAGGGACCTACTTCCTATTTCCATTTCATATGGATATTTGACATAGAAACTTCTTGTTGACAATTGAAACTTTATGGTATTTAAAATCCAGCTAATCAGTTAAGTAACCTCTCTTTGCCACTGTCCTATAATTTCCTTGCATTGCTTTTGAGAGCTAGATCATTTAAAGGTGCCTTCTGTATCCAACTGAATGATCTTTGTTTCTTTTTATGTTTCTGTATGAATTAATCTATACACAGGATTCATTTATTTTGACAGATGGTAAATAATTTTTCTTTGCTTTCTTTTTTTCGTATCATCTATTTAATTGCCCTGATCAGGTTTTAAAATTTCCTTGTCAAAATTATCATTACTTCCAGAAAATTTTGAATTGATCAGTTTATATAGAAATGAACACTTCACAGTCTAGTAACTGATCATCTAGTAATGGCTTCCACATAGTTGTGATGGATGGTTTAATTACTGAAAATGTGAAACACTTCTAAGTGTATGTGAACGAAGCCTTTATTTCTGCATTTGGTGGATTACAATAGCAGTAGCCAATTTAATGCCATCCTAAGTACTAACATTTATGAAATAAGCATTATATGTTCTGGTTATGTTTTTATAATATTCATTAAAATAAATCATCATTAAAATTACAAAATTGTCATATTCCACATAAAATTTTCTGTGTACCATCACTGATATGCTGATTGCGTGTTGGGACACACTGGCTTAAAAAATAAACCCCAGACTCCCATTTCGAGACATGTTAGATTCTTTATAATCTCATCCTGGCTAGTTTCTGATCTTATCTTTAGTTTTCCCCTAATATATACACATTTTTCCTGATTTTCTTCATGTTATCTCTTCTGAAAAGAAGCTCTTCCTTTCAACTTCTTCACTTAAAAAACTCTCATACCATTTCCTACATACTTTTCTTGGAGCATTTATTACATTACATTTTATATGCTTGGTTGTTAGTATGTATTACCTCTCATAGACTTGTTTCTTGAAGAATAGCTGTCCTCTGGCTTTATTGAAGCAAAGCCTTAAGGAATTACTATTTACTATAAATAATGCTTCCAAATATCAGTGATTTTTGAGTTTTTATATCTACTGAAGTAAACACAAGCAAATCCTTTTCATTTATTGTTTGACAATAGAATTATCACATACTCATTAGAGAAAATTTGGAGTATTAGAAATTCCTTTCTGCTAGGCTGATTTAGAATATTTGGGTTTTTTTAATATATATAAATTTATTTATTTATTTGTTTGTTTTGGGCTGTGTTGGGTCTTTGGGGCTGTGCACGGGCTTTCTCTCATTGTGGTCAGCGGGGGCTACTCTTCATTACAGTGTGCGGGCTTCTCATTGCGGTGGCTTCTCTAGTTGCAGAGCATGGGCTCTAGGCACGCGGGCTTCAGTAGTTATGGCACACAGGCTCAGTAGTTGTGGCTTGCGGGCTTTAGAGCACAGGCTCAGTAGTTGTGGTGCATGGGCTTAGTTGTTCTGTGGCATGTGGGATCTTCCCAGGCCAGGGCTCGAGCACGTGTCCCCTGCAGTGGCAGGCAGATTCTTAACCACTGCGCCACCAGGGTAGCCCTTGGGTTGTTTTAAAGTTTGGTAATTACTTGCTTTTGCAAGCCAGGCTTGTGAGTTCCTTTATAATACAATTTCCTTAAAAACATGGACCATTCGGTCTATTTGGTTCTGTCAGCTATGTGAAAAAGTAACCACAGTAACCAAAGATCTTGTCTGGCTATAGTTAGTAAGACAAAGAATCTCTTCTTTATTTCCTGGTCTCGATGCTTGGCCTATCACTCTTTCAGTGGTTAAGCTGAAATAATTTAGCATTGGTTAGTTAGAAACCCGTTCACTGTCTGACAGAAGCCTTAATGTGAGAAGACTAAGAAAGGTCACCCTCAAGCCTTATCTTCTTCTATTTAAGCTATAGATGCAGTTGACTTTTCCAATCTTCCAAAGCCTGGAGTTACTGGACTCTGTCAATATCTACTGCTGTTAGTACTTAGAAAACTGCTCTTAGCAGAACTGTTCCTTCTCTGCTTGCAGACTGGCTAATTCTTGCTTAGTTTAATCTCATTCCTTCTGTACACTGTGAAAAGCAACAACAAGTAGCCAACATAAATCAATTCCCTGAAATATTCCAACAGTGTTTCCTAGATCTTGAGATTCAGGAAATACATGAACCAACTTTCCAAGCGTGGAGGACCATTTTACCAAATGGTTTGTCATGCCATAGTCAGGTTCAACAGCTCTCCAGCGTGCAGTAGCTGTTTCCTCACTGTGTGTTGTCCAATTTACACAAGCATGTTACGTATTTTAGGTTTTGTTATTGCTGTATTCCACTTCTAGGTACCAATTTCTTCATTGGCTAGGATATATCTAGTAGGTGCAGAAGCTCAAATGAGAGGAAAATTTATTTTTCTCTCTTGTCACAAGATGGAGGTAAGTCCAGCAGAGTGGAGAGATGGCTCTGTATCATAAAATCACTAAAGGGCTCAGATTCCTTCTGTATTGTTGCCCTGCTATCCTCTATTATATTTAAGGTTCTTGTGGAATCCAAGGGTTATAATAGTGGGCAATTGCAAATGCTCAGGCTTCCCATTCTAGGAAATGATAGAATTAAACACTAGCTATACCCACATGTTATGATTTATTACTTACATATTTAAACTTGTATTAATTACTTAGCAAACTGCATATTGTTCATTCCATTGGTTGGACACCTTGTTACTCAGCTAGTCTCTGCTTTCTTTAGAAAGTATTAAATTCGGTTTGGGCAGGATAAGAGAGAATACTCTAATTGAGCAGTGTCCTGAGTAGTAGGGTTTGCTAATTTGTTACTGCTTATAATTCTGGGATTCCCAAGGAGGTGGATGCCATTGGTTAAAAAAAAAAAAGCTAAAATCAGGAAGAAACAGTGGAAAGGGAAGTCAATTTTTAAAAAGCACTGAAGAGGAAATGAGTAAAAATCTAGTACAGATGTTTGTTTGTTCTCTTGTTTTCTTCCCAAATTTCTCTCCATGGTAGCCTCAATCTGGTAGATTATCTAGCTGGAAATATTTATTTAAACAAAGAGTGAAAAAAGAATAGTAAAGACATAATGATAATGTATTATATGTGTTGGCATTTTAGAGTTTCCATTTTGCCTAAGACAATGAAACGTAACCTTTGACAGAAAGACGTGGAAATAAGTAGCTAAAAGTGATAGGTTCTGAAAGAGAATTGCCTTCAGATAAGCAAATACTTCCTATATAGGAACCATATGTTAATCAACTTCACACAGCCAATGAGATGACAGAACTCCAGCTTTCCTCTGAAGGAAAATAGATGAGAATCTTTGAACAGAGAGATTGCAATCGTGGTGAATAAATAGCACAATAAGAGTATCTTCTTAGATATAAAGGTCAAAATAAACTGATGTATGTTTATCCATGTAACTATTTTGTAAGCTCCTTTAGAGGACACACATCTGTTTTAATACAAACAAAATATAGCTAGTGCCTTTTATAGTGTGCTGATATAAAGACAGACCAAGTAAGCCTGAGAGACAAAACAATCCATCTTGAATCAAATGATTACATCCAGGGTGGATGCAGAATTTGACTAAAAGTTTATGTGACCATTTTATTTTTAATAATTAAAATGTAATTTAGAAGGAAATTTTAGATAACCTCTATATTTCATGGAAATTATAACTTTCTTACCTCTGCATTTTATTTATTTATTTAGTTATTTTAACATTTTAATTGGAGTATAACTGCTTTACAGTGCTGTGTTAGTTTCTGCTGTATAACAAAGTGAATCAGCGTTATGCATACATATATCCCATATCCCCTCCCTCTTGCGTCTCCCTCCCACCTCCTTATCCCACCCCTCTAGGTGGTCACAAGGCACCGAGCTGATCTCCCTGTGCCATGCAGCTGCTTCCCACTAGCTATCTATTTTACATTTGGTAGTGTATATATGTCAGTGCTACTGTCTCACTTCGTCCCAGCTTACCCTTCCCCCTTCCCGTGTCCTCAACTCCATTCTCTACGCCTGTGTCTTTATTCCTCTTCTGTCCTTAGGTTCTTCAGAACCATTTTTTTTTTGATTCCATATATATGTGTTAGCATATGGTATTTGTTTTTCTCCTTCTGACTTCACTCTGTATGACAGACTCTAGATCCATCCACCTCACTACAAATAATTTCATTTCTTTTTATGGCTGAGTAATATTCCATTGTATATATGTGCCACATCTTCTTTATCCATTCATCTGTTGATGGACATTTACGTTGCTTCCATGACCTGGCTATTGTAAATAGAGCTGCAGTGAACATTGTGGTACATGACTCTTTTTGAATTATGGTTTTCTCAGGGTATATGCCCAGTAGTGGGATTGCTGGGTCATATGGTAGTTCTATTCTTAGTTTTTTAAGGAACCTCCATACTATTCTCCATAATGGCTGTATCAATTTACATTCCCACCAACAGTGTAAGAGGGTTTCCTTTTCTCCACACCCTCTCCAGCATTTATTGTTTGTAGATTTTTTGATGATGGCCATTCTGACTGGTGTGAGGTGATACTTCACTGTAGTTTTGATTTGCATTTCTCTAATGATTAGTGATGTTGAGCATCTTTTCATGTGTTTGTTGGCAATCTGTATATCTTCTTTGGAGAAATGTCTGTTTAGGTCTTCTGACATTTTTGGATTGGGTTGTTTGTTTTTTTGATATTGAGCTGCATGAGCTGTTTGTATAGTTTGGAGATTAATCCTCTGTCAGTTGCTTCGTTTGCAAATATTTTCTCCCATTCTGAAGGTTGTCTTTTTGTCTTGTTTATGGCTTCCTTTGCTGTGCCAAAGCTTTGAAGTTTCATTAAGTCCCATTTTTTAATTTTTGTTTTTATTTCCATTACTTTAAGTAAAGCATATTGTCCTCCATAATGTGGATGGACCTCAATTCAATCAATTGAAGACCTTAAGAAAAGACCGACCTCCCCCAAGGAAGGGGGAATTCTGCCAGCAGACTGCCTTCAGATCAAACTGCAACTCTTCCCTGGCTCTCCAGCCTTATGATCTATCCTGCAGATTTTGGACTTGCCAGTGTCTGCAACAGTGTCAGCCAATTAATTACTTAATCTCTCTCTCTCTTTCTGTCTCTGTACACACACACACACACACACACACACACACACACACACACAGAGTTCTGTTTCTCTGGAGAACCCTGACTAATGCATTCACTAACTAGCTGTTCTAGTGTTGACCATCAAAAAAATTAATAATAAGTTGGTGAATCAGCTAAATCTGAGTAACAGTGAAGTTTAAACAGTCATTATAGCATACTTTTTCTTTTCAGTGTTAATACTTCTTGTGCCAACTTTGTTTTTCTGTCTTGAGTAGCTCATGTCCATGTTCAGCTTAGCTTAACCTCAGGTGTGGATTAGGGAAAATGGCACTAACATTGTGGTATGAGTGGGTAGGGAGATAGGTGGGCTTTGTCTAATTATGTTGCCATACTCCTATCATAGCTTTAGAGAAAGAATATCTCTGGTGGATTATAATTTATGTGAGCTGTAGTTTTCTTTGGTGATCCTAGAAGTAATTACTATGAGATTCAGGATCATCCTTTTTAAGGAAAAATGCTTTATTTGTGATATTACCTTATGCCTTCCATTACTATAGTACTGAAAAACACCTACTTCTATTTGGCTCTAAGGCAAAATAATGGAAAGGAAAAATTAGGCATTTTAGGGTGAAGTAAAGCAAGGGGTGCCTCTTGGATCCCTCCCTTATTGTGTGACCTTGGATAAATTTCTGTGTATCTGGGTTTCCAGTTTTTTCACTTATTTACATATGTGATGGTTAATTTTATGTGTCAACTTGATTGGGCTCTGGCGTGCCCAGGTATTTGGTCAAACATTGTCCTGGGTGTGTCTATGAGGGTGTTTCTGGATGAGGTTACATTTGAATTGGTAGACTGAGTAAAGCAGATTGCTCTCTCTAATGTGTTTGTGTCTCATCTAATCAGTTGAAGTCCTGAATAGAACAAAAAGACTAAGAGGGAACTCCTTCTGTTTGACTGCCTTTGAACTGGGCCATTGGTATTACCCTGCTTTTGAACTCAAGCTGAAACATTGGCTCTTCTTGGGTCTTCAGCCTGCTGGCATTCAGACTGGAACTACACCATTGGCTCCCCTGGGTCTCTAGATTGCTGACTGCAGATCTTGGGACTTGTCAACTTCTATAGTCGCATAAGCTTATTTCTTATTTTATATATACATACATACTGGAGATATATATATATATATATATATATATCACATATATATATTCTATTAGTTCTGTTTCTCTGGATAGTTTCCTTATATCAGTGTTTTTAAATACTAAAGAAGCTGTAGTAAGAACTACATTTTATTTGGTAGCCAACTAAACATCCCCCCCTACATACATATACACACATATGTATTAGATAAGGTTTGCCTTTTCTACAAAATCAGTTTCATGTCAAATATTTTGTTAATATCTAATTATAGAAAGATCTTCAAACTCATAGAGAGATCTTCAAACCACCTCCTTATGAATTAGAAAATATTTCATTTAATGTGTAAGTGTGTCTGGAAGTTCAGAGCCCACAAGGATAATGCTATGCACGCCATTTATGCCTGATTGAGTTTTTTCCTTTCCATTTCTCCATTTCAGTCAAGGATGAAGATTCTGGTTCAATTAAATAAGCTGCGGATAATAGCAATTTCCTCTGTTTAACAATGTAAAATATTCTTTAATCCAAAATCACAATAAATGTTAATATCTGACAATTACTATTCAATGTAAATGAAGAACCAAACTGTAATAATTGTAATGAACTGTAATGTTAAATGGATTGTAATATTTATTCCCTTTAGGTATGAAGTTTAACTCAATTATTGATGCAGGGTTTTGAATAGCAAATAGACCTTCTAAAAGTTTTTCTGTTTTTTTCAGTAGAGCAATGATTAAAAGTTTGAGACAGAGAAATAAGATGGAAATATGTTTCTAATTTTATTTTATTCAAACTCCTTTGGTTATTAATGCCCTCCTCAATGGAATGCAACATATTTGGGGAACATGTGGGAGATGGGTGATGACTTTGGGTCTTGTTTGCCATAACAATAATACTTCTGGAAACCTTCACACATGTTTGGCATGTTGACAAAATTGCTAGTTTCCCCCCACCCCCAAAGTTTAGCCCATAAAGAATGCTTTAAATGCCAGTTAAATACATGATTTTTATTACCAAAATACCACATAGAAAATATCAGCCAACTGTGGTTACTTTACATTTAGAAAATCATGAAATTCACTTTTGAGTTCACAATCTGTCAAGAATGGTGAGGTGTCTGAGATTTTGTCCTTTATGTAAGCTAAAAAGTCAGCGTGCCATAGTTTCAAAGATCCTGGCAAAAGTCATGGGACTCCTGGGACAGAGTTGAAGGACTCTATTACTCATGGCAAACGAGGCAGCATGAGTGTCATGTTTCTCTTGTTTCCCACGTCCCATGGAGGTGGACTTGGTCAGTGCAGTCGATGTGTGTCACAGTTGAGTTTAGAGAACCCTAATCTTTTAAAAGCCTTCAAGTAAACATGTCCAACTTTTGACTCAAAGGGAGACACTATCTTTATTATTTTGGGCATCACACAAATATACTTCTGTCTCAAGAGAGACAATGCCTCTATTTTCTAAACTTTCATGTTGTATAGACATCCTTGAAAAGCTATTCTAGAACAAAGCTATCAGTGCTTCTGTTTGCAAGATATGCAGAAGTGTAAGAGTTGCATGGAAAACTGTCTCTCAACACAATCTCTCTTAGACTTTTCCTGGAAAAAGCAATAAATTTAATTATGATATAAAAAGTTTAATTAATTTTATACAAAAATACTAGATATTGTGTTATCACTAAGAAGTATAGTTTTGAATTTGTCAGCCAATATTTCATTTAAAAATCATATATTCCATTTCTATACATACTGTAGGAATAACTCTTTGGAACGTTGTGTGAGCCATTTTATTTTTTCTTTTGTCGCAAATTATGAGTTAAATAAGGCAAAATATGTTTTTTATTAGCAGTTATAGAAAATTAGGGAATTATATTGATAAATTAACTTTTTTCCTTGAAAATACTTTGGGCACTATCAAGTCAGTTTGCTAAATTTCCAGTTATGGTTTTCAATTTTGAAGTTTAAAAAATTTTTTTGAAATGAAGGAATAAGATCAAGTAATCCTTCTCTAGCCAATGTGTGCTTCCGGCACATCCTCTCCATGTCCCTTTGCCACTGTTCTCATAATCTGCAGTGCTTTTTGCAACGTGTGCAGCTCTTGCTTGGAACTTGTGAGTTGTACTTTAATATATTCAATTCTAGTCTAGTCTATGCTATGCTATCTCACATCCTATCCCACCCATTTCATTCCATTCTATTCTACCTCCATTCCATTTTCTTCCATCCGCTCCATTAAAAAAAGAGTGGTCACAACTCAATCAGCTTATTTCATCATCCACTAATGGTTTTGGATCTGCAGTTTAAAAAAAATAACACACTCTGTACATTGAAATAATTCAAGTTGTTTCCAAATCTGGGAGTAAGAGCTGTGTAATTACTTTTCTTTTTTTTGTGTGTGGCACGCGGGCCTCTCACTGTTGTGGCCTCTCCCGTTGCGGAGCACAGGCTCTGGACGCGCAGGCTCAGCAGCCATGGCTCACGGGCCCAGCCGCTCCGCGGCATGTGGGATCCTCCCGGACCGGGGCACGAACCTGTGTCCCCTGCATCGGCAGGAGGACTCTCAACCACTGCGCCACCAGGGAAGCCCCTGTGTAATTACTTTTAAAAAAGATCTTATTTTCATATTAAAATGATAACAGGAATACTATACAAGTATGCAAAAGGACTCTAGCATTTGTTTTATAAAAGTTACTTTTATTTGACTCCAAGATGTGTGTTTTGTTTTCAAACACATTCTTTGACTCACAAGTCTACCAGTCTTTGAAATTTGAAAGAAGGTAGCAAAAGTCTGCTATTATACTGTCCTGACCAGTTCTGACATGGATTGGACAAATTGTGTCCCAATTCTTTTTTGTTTCTAGATCATAAATATCCTGTTCAAGTAAGTACCTGTTACCTAACCCCTCTCTCAGCATATGTACAATGTCCTTAAAAGGCTATCATATGAATTTGAATGCAAAACTCTTGCTCTGTGCTCTGAAAAACAGTTCTAGAAAATACATGTCAGCAATGGGTGAGAAAGATGATTTTGCTAACTGAATCAAGTATATCTGCTAATATTTCCCTGAAGATTAATTTACAAGATAATGTGATGAATGCCGAGTGGAGAGATAGAGTCTATTTATGTACTGAGGATTTTGGAATCAAACAAATTTGTTTCTTTGAGTTATTTCTTTAGCATATTCGATTAATCTGTATGAAAAATTGTATAGCATATTTAATTTAAATTGAGAGTAGAGTACAAATTAAAGAGTTTGTCAAATTACCATTGATAATAGACTTCTTAAAATTATTATTACAAAGTTAAATATCACTGAACTTAAAAAAAGAAATTCCACCCTTATACATAGAGATTTCTGTAGGGAGTAGCTATTTTCCTTTGTTTGAAATCTTAAAATAATAATTAGTCCGTGTGAGGAAAGAAGCTATGAGTCCAGCTAAAGGTAGGAAAGAATGGCATTTATTTTTACATTTTTATTCATTTATTCTTTCTTTTCCTGATGCTTGTGGTCAAGGTGGTTCTATTGTATGTAAAGGTTGTTATTATTATTATTTTAATTTGAGGAGCAAGTCCTGTTGAATGAATTTCCTATAAAGTACAGTTTCCATAGCAACTGTAACTGTCTTTTATTTTCACATGTACCATTTAGAATTAGTTGACAATAAAAATTAGAGACTTAGATAAAACATTTGCTATACAGCAAAGACATGTATAAAGACATGGTTTTGGGAAAATTGTCCTAGTTTAGAGAAACTGAAATTACCTTTTAAGGAAGATTTGATTTTCTTCCTTAGATAGATGACTGAAAAATCTATCTACATATCCAGTGTGAAGTATTGAGGTTATTACTGACAACTGCAAAGAACATTTTCCCTCCCATAATTTCAAAATCACATTTGTTTGTATCATCTTTAATTTCTTTCATCAGTGTCTTAAGAGTTTTCTGCATACAGGTCGTTTGTCTCCTTAGGTAGGTTTATTCCTAGGTATTTTATTCTTTTTGTTGCAATGGTAAATGGAAATGTTTCATTAATTTCTCTTTCAGATTTTTCATCATTAGTGTATAGGAATGCAAGAGATTTCTGTGCATTAACTTTGTACCCTCCTACTTTACCAAATTCATGGATTAGCTTTAGCAGTTTTCTGGTAGCATCTTTAGGATTCTCTATGTATAGCATCATGTCATCTGCAGACAGTGACAGCTTTACTTCTTTTCCTATTTGGATTCCTTTTATTTCTTTTTCGTCTCTGGTTGCCGTGGCTAAAACTTCCAAAACTATGTTGAATGAGAGTGGGCATCCTTGTCTTGTTCCTGATTTTAGACGAAATGGTTTCAGTTTTTCACCATTGAGATGATGTTGGCTGTGGTTTGTCATATATGGCCTTTATTATGTTGAGGTAACTTCTCTCTATGCCTACTTTCTGGAGAGTTTCTATCTAAATGGGTGTTGAATTTTTTCGAGCTTTTTCTGTGTCTATTGAGATGATCATATGGTTTTTCTTTTTCAACTTGTTAATATGGTGTATCACATTGATTGATTTGCATATATTGAAGAATCCTTGCATTCCTGGGATAAACCCCACTTTGTCATGGTGTATGATCCTTTTAATGTGCTGTTGGATTCTGTTTGCTGGTATTTTGTTGAGGATTTTTGCATCTATGTTCATGAGTGATATTGGTCTGTAGTTTTCTTTGTTTGTTACAAACAGATGGAGAGATATACCATGTTCTTGGATTGGAAGAATCAACATTGTGAAAATGACTATACTACCCAAAGCAATCTACAGATTCAATGCAATCTCTCTCAAACTACCAATGGCATTTTTCACAGAACTAGGACAAAAAATCTCACAAGTTGTATGGAAAACACAAAAGACCCTGAATAGCCAAAACAATCATGAGAAAGAAAAATGGAGCTGGAGGAATCAGGTCCCTGACTTCAGACAATACTACAAAGCTACAGCAATCAAGACAGTATGGTACTGGCACAAAAACAGAAATATAGATCAATGGAACAGGATAGAAAGCCTGGATATAAACTCACACACATATGGTCACCTTATCTTTGATAAAGGAAGCAAGGGTATACAATGGAGAAAAGACAGCCTCTTCGATAAGTTGTACTGGGAAAACTGGACAGCTACATGTAAAGAATGAAATTAGAACACTTCCTAAAACCATACACGAAAATAAACTCAAAATAGATTAAAGACCTAAATGTAAGGCCAGACACTATAAAACTCTTAGAGGAAAGCATAGGCAGAACACTCTATGACATAAATCACAGCAAGATCTTTTTTGACCCGCCTCCTAGAGAAATGGAAATAAAAACAAAAATAAACAAATGGGACCTAATGAAACTTAAAAGCTTTTGCACAGCAAAGGAGACCATAAACAAGAAGAAAAGACAACCCTCAGAATGGGAGAAAATATTTGCAAATGAAGCAACTGACAAAGGATTAATCTCCAAAATTTACAAGCAGCTCATGCAGCTAAATATCAAAAAAACCCCAAACAATCCAATCCAAAAATGGGCAGAAGACCTAAATAGACATTTCTCCAAAGAACATATACAGATTGCCAACAAACACATGAAAGGATGCTCAACATTACTAATGATTAGAGAAATGCAAATCAGAACTAAAATGAGGTATCACCTCACACCGGTCAGAATGGCCATCATCAAAACATCTACAAACAATAAATGCTGGAGATGGTGTGGAGAAAAGGGAACCCTCTTGCACTGTTGGTGGGAATGTAAATTGATACAGCCACTATGCAGAACAGTATGGAGGTTCCTTAAAAATCTAAAAATAGAACTACCATATGACCCAGCAATCCCACTACCGGGCATAATCCCTAAGAAAACCATAATTCAAAAAGAGTCATGTACCACAATGTTCATTGCAGCACTATTTACAATAGCCAGGACATGGAAGCAACCTAAGTGTCTATCAACAGATGAATGGATAAAGAAGATGTGGCACATATATACAATGGAATATAAGTCAGCCATAGAAAGAAACGAAATTGAGTTATTTGTAGTGAGGTGGACGGACCTAGAGTCTGTCATACAGAGTGAAGTAAGTCAGAAAGAGAAAAACAAATACCGTATGCTAACGCATATATATGGAATCTAAAAAAAAAAGAAAAAAAATGGTTCTGAAGAACCTAGGGGCAGGACAGGAATAAAGACATACACGTAGAGAATGGACTTGAGGACACGGGGAGGGGGAAGGCCACGCTGGGACGAAGTTAGAGAGTAGCACTGACATATATACACTACCAAATGTAAAATAGATAGCTAGTGGGAAGCAGCCGCATAGCACAGGGATATCAGCTCGGTGCTTTTTGACCACCTAGAGGGCTGGAATAGGGAGGGTGGGAGGGAGACACAAGGGAGAGGAGATATGGGGATGTATGTATACATATAGCTGATTCACTTTGTTATACAGCAGAAACCAACACAACATTGTAAAGCAATTATACTCCAATAAAGATGTTTAAAAAAATAAATAAATAAAAAATAAGAATGCACTTGAAAAAAAAAAAGAAAGGAAAAATGTCAGCCTAATGGCAAGTGTCTCAGGTTTGAATCACCAAAGGAAAATTATCCTAATCTGTATTTTGACCAAAAATCAGTACATGGATAACTTAGATCCTTGGCTAGTTTGATTTGATATTCTTTTATCTTGACTTCTAGTAAGAATATTGCAAGACTTTTATAAAGGGTACAACTTACATTACTAGAGCCATAAAAATACTAAAATAAAGCTATAAACAAAGTTATGAATAAAATATATATAATGAAGACATATACTTACCTGATGGTTTTATGTAAATTATATATTTTAAATCTTTTTGTATTGTTTTTGCAATATTTTTTTTGCTATTCATGATGTTTGAAATGTTAAAAAGCACCCAGAATAAAAAATTTGTATTCAACTTGAAAAAAAATCACATTTGTTATCCTAAATTTTTACTCCTCAATCTCTCTCTCTCGCTCTCTTTCTCTTTCCCTCTTTCTCTCCCTCTCTTTCTTTCTCTCCCTCTCTCTCTCCGTCTGTGTGTGTGCATGCACCAAACTTATTAAAACTTCTTTAGTTCAACTACTATTTCTTTGGAAATACTTTGAGTATTGAATGATAGAATAATGTAGAAAATACACACATTACCATTATCTTCTGTTACTTATAAAACCTCTTAGACTATATACTTTCTAAGGAAGCCAAAGTAAGGTTTTATGTAATTAGAAGAAATATCCCTCAACTTAGAACATGAAAAGGAAATCCAAAAGTTAACATATTTTTCTTGTTACTTCAGATTTAGTTGCATCATGTTGTTGAAAGCTAAATGTATTTATCTACCTCAGTGGTTTTACATAAATTAATATATAAACAGGAAAGAATTTTTCAGTCGTTGGATTATTAATGGTACCCATTAAAATAGTGCCATAGGGGCTTCCCTGGTGGTGCAGTGGTTGAGAGTCCGCCTGCCGATCAGGGGACATGGCTTCGTGCCCCGGTCTGGGAGGATCCCACATGCCGCGGAGTGGCTGGGCCTGTGAGCCATGGCCACTGAACCTGCGCGTCCGGAGCCTGTGCTCCGCAACGGGAGAGGCCACAACAGTGAGAGGCCTACGTACCGGGAAGAAAAAAAAAAATAGTGTCATAGTCAGTATGATGTTACCAGTTCAGAAATGAATAAAATGGGATTTAAATTGTTTTGAAATTTCCCCCTGCAATATCAATTTATTAATACCATTTCTTTGTTCAGAAAAAATATTAAGTAACATGGCAATGACATCTCTGTGCAGCATAACTAATTATGGTGCACTTAAGTCACAATAATGATAAAAGTGTTTCTCAGGATATACAATTTTTCTTTGAGGTAGAGAAAAGTATAAGCAGATTAGAATTCTCTTTATAACTTTTTTAGGCTGTAAGGGTTTACTGGGGGAAATCATGTGCTGTGAGTGGGGTGCTGTGGACAGAGGAGGGAGAGGATGACTACCAGCTGCTATTCTGAGAGCAAAGCAACAATGAACAGTCTAATTCATCTACCAACTCCCTTGTTTAAGTTTTTATTCAGAAAGAGAGGCCCATGGAATCCCTGGAGGGGCTCCTTCTGGACGTGCATGGTGAAGCAGGCCTGTGCATTTCCAGGGCTTGACTGTGGTGGCTGTGAAAATCCACCGTTCAGGTCTCCTCCTGAGGGCAGCATGGTTGACTGTTGGCTTGAGCTGAGTCCCATATCTAAAAGAGGTGGGGCTCCTTAATGGGCTACTTTTGCTCAGGACTCTCCATCAACTCTGTTGAAATTTTCTTAGAACTGGGTTGTAATCAGAGACTCTTTTTACCCAATCGTCTTCTCTCCCTCTTCTTCACAGGTGTCAGATTAGCATCATGGTTTGAAGGTTCTTCCCATTTTCTCTAGATTCCTCCTCTTTATTCTTCACAGGCTTTTCCCCCTACAATAAATGTCTTGCACGTAATCAGTAATCAGCTCTCTTGGCCTCAGCTTCTCAGAGTACTTGCTCTGACATAGGTTTTTGGGATAATATCAATAATTTGGTATTAAATGTGCTAATCATGAGATATTCATTGGATGCTCAGGTGTAGACATTGAATAGGCAGTTATGCACACAAATCTGAAGATGCAAGAAGTGAGAAGAGAGGTCTAGTCTGAAGACAGAAATTTGGGAATTGGCCAAGTATCAGTGGTATTCAAGCAATAAAACAGGATGAGTTGCCAAGGTAGTGATGTAAATATAGAGAAGGAGGGGCCTGAGGATTAAGCCCTGATTGACCCTCTCAACCAGAAAAGATGAATGGGCAATGAGATAGGAGGGAAATCAGGAGAGTGGGATGGGCTGCAAGTCAAGTGAAGAAAGTTTTTCAATTGTAGTGAAGTCTATAATTAACCTTGTAAATGCTGCTGATGGATCAAGCAATATGAAGTCTGAGAATTGATGACTGGATTTAGCAATTACAGGGTAATGGCTGACCTTGAGAAGAACATCTTTAGAGGAGATGTAGTGGTGGGAGACTGATGTGAGTGGATTATCAAGAAAGAATAGGGAAAAAAAAGTGAATATAGAAATGCAGAGAGTGACTAGAAAATGCTCTCAAGAAGTTTTGCCATAGAGGAGAGCAAGGAATTGGGTGTTTCCTAGAGGATGAAGTAGATTCAAGTTTTTTGTTCATTTGTTTGCTTTTGTTTTTAAGATGGAAAAAATTAAATTATGTTTTTTTCATGGTAGGAATGATCTACTAAGGAGGGGGGAAAGAGATGGTATAGTAGGGAGAGGGGAAAGGCATTCTGAAGCAATGTTCTAGAGTTAGAGGGAAGAGTGGACAGTTCAACTCATGATAGAAGGAAAGGCAGATTGAATATGCACAGATGGAGGTAGGTGGATAAATGTGGGTGCCGGCCCTTGTGGAAAATCTTTTCTAACTGATTCTATTTTCTGAGTGAAAGTGGAATCAAAAGGAGGTGTTAGAGGTTTATATTTATCTAGAGAGTGAATAGCTTCAGGAATTGCAGTATGATTGCCTTGCAGCATTAAGAACCCATTTGGGGTTTAGGCATGAATGTAAAATGAGAGCAGTCAGCACACATTGGTTTTTTCTGTAATCACGATCAGCTCTGCAGGGACAGCACAAATAGGCACTGGGCTGAATTTAGTTAGGGTTTGGGTTTTACCAACTGAATACCTCAATGGTGTTGAGGTCGTAAGCAAGAGAGTGATTTTAACACAATACAAAAGAGGACATGAAGATGGCGAGCATCTCAGTTATCCCATTATCCCTAAAGAACACCACGTAAGCAAATGCCAAGTGGAGTTTGTGAGTAAAATTCTCCTTAGGTGACATTTTTATTCCACATATCAGCATGGCTCGAAGACAGTGCGGGAGTCGGGGTGCTTTTGCAAAGGGAAATCACCAATGGAAGCACTAGAACACATCATTTGCCAACTGATAGCGTCTTGGACTGAATGGCAGGATTGATAAGGCAGAGATATTAATGGCTCATATTTCAAAAGAGCAGGCTTTTCATGTTAAGAAAATGAATCAGTGGAAATATTTGTCAAACCAGTAAGCTTACTCAATGATAATGTTTTGCTTAGATAACTTGGGCCAGCATGTATATTTTTTGCAAGAACTAGTCAAAAGATTTTCATGAGAGCAAGAATTCCACATTGAAACACAGCACTGAGATTTCTACCTCAATTAGCTTCTTTGTGCATTTAATACATTATGCTTTATACTAATTTGCTTTAAAATGATAAATGCAACTATTCTTTGTATATATAGGAAAAAAACCCAGTAAAACATGAACAAGATGCCACTTCTACCAAACATACCTCAATAATTTCTTAAAATTGCTCTTTTAGGTACTCAAGCATTCCCTCTGTGCACTCAAATGTTTTTAATTAGTGTTTTTTAAATAGCCTAAAGCCAATAATTCTATTATTTATATGTCCAAACAAATTAAATATTGTTTTATAGCAATAATTCTTAGGTTTTTGACAAACATCAATTTTTTTAGATGTTGGGATATAAGATTAACAGAGTTCCTGCCTTGATTTGTTACTTAAATTTGGTCTGCTTATATGTATAATTTGTTGAACATGCACCAATATTTTATATAACGGCAAGGTTGACTAAGCAGTGATATTTGAAAATTTCTTTTGAAATGTCCACATCTCAACAAAATTTATATAGCTAACATACCATGTTTCTGGAGAACATGTTTAGAATCTTCTGTGGTAGGAAAAAAATATACGTATAATACATACAGTTTTTTCATTTTTTTCACTTTCCAACTATTATTCTTAAGGTAATATTTCTTTTTGTCTAATAATGACCACACGATGTGACAACTGTTCCTTAAAAGCTCCATTCCACCTTGAGAATAAGCTGATACTTTTCTTAAGGCATATTGAACCTCTCCACCCATGAGAAATTGGCTTGCCTGCCTGGGAAGGGAATCCCTAAGCACAGGTTGTGTGGGAATAATGAAATCTGTCATATGCCTTTTAGGAGTATCATTTTCAGAGTCCAGCCGATTGGGACACATTCTTTGGTTCTGTCACTCATGCATGGGCTGTGTGAATTTGGGCCAAGTTACTTCATCTTTTTGTGCCTCAGCTTTGTTGTCTGTGTTCCCCCTCACAGCCTTGAATAGAATGTTAAATACAAGAGAATAGGGCTTGGTCTGATTTAAGAAAGAATCTGTAGTGCCCAGCATACAAATGTGTCCTGAATAATTATTTGTTGCATGGATAAATATATGAACTATATAACTAGAAGAGTATAGCGATAGTAATTATATAATAGGAATATTTTGAGGATACAGTGACATAAAACATGATGAATACAGAGCACAGTCCTGGATCAGAGTAACTCTCTTACTGGGGGGAGTTCTAGATAAGTCAGGATAAGTTTGCCTTCTGTGTCTAATCTCTATTTCCCCTTCAGATTGTGGATGGCATATTTATATTAGGACAAGTGGCCCTGTGCCATACTCTAGCACCTGGGAACTGTGTAAGAGGGAAAATATTTACTACTACACATATCTCTTAACTCTTTCATAATATTTGGGAGAAGTAGAAACAAGCCAAGAGGATTAAAGGATTTTAGCATACAATCTAAAACTCATGTTATCAATGAAGATGTTTTTAGAAGTTAAGCATGCATACCAGAAAACTAGAGGTAGCATATATGATATTTCATTGATTTTAAGATGCATGTTTTAAATTTTTACATGTCCAAAATCTGGACACATTTTACAATCAATGGCATCTTACAATTGATTGGACTTTCTTTTGTTCTTTCTTTCCTTTTCTTTCTTTTTATTTTGTCTTTCCTCTCTTCCTCCTTTCCTTCTTTGTAGTTCATAATATAATAGGGTATCTTAAATAGATTTAATAAAATATGGTACAGACATATATTAAATTTGTCTTTCTCAATGTTTATTTCTTATCATAGCGCAACTCTGGAAAGGGGCTCTTTTTTTCTACTTTCCCATCCCATGAAAATTTAATACCATAGATATACTCTATATCTGTTTATGTATTGCATGTATATTTATTTTATGAATAAAAAGAGTAAGATATTTTTGTCCCCCCACCAAGAAACAATTTTTATCCCATTGGGGACACTGTTACACCCATTAAGAAGGCAGGTATGAAAGTGATTATTCTTAGTTTTAAAAACCTCATTTACTGGAATATTGGAAATCATAAACTAATTCTTAGGCTTAGGTAGAGCTATTGGCTTTAATTATATAACAAACTGACTAGAAATTTTATTATTATCATGAATGACTGTCAAAATGCGTGTAAAGTTTGAACATTTGCTATTTACCCCAACAGTCAGAAAGCTATCCATAATATTTTTTGTTAACAAATAAAAGATCGTCAAGTTCACCCAGTGGTATCATTCAACATATCATTCTCATATTATGAAATAAGACTATTTAATAATTTCAGTGTATATACATTTAGGATGTTCACTACTTTACCTTTACTTACAAAGTCATGATTTTAAGGACATAACTTGAACACTACATCAATAAAGAGATTTTTTTAAAGACCATCTAGTTTCCATGGAATACTAAGAGATACCGCCTTTATACTGCACATATGCACTCAGTGGGGAGGATGAAGATGCACAACTCTCGAAGCCTTTGGGTAGCAATCTTCTACCGCAGTCTAAGCAGTTTTGGGTTTCTACCTCCAACCGTAATGATGGAATACAGAGCTCAGTCCATTTGTGATCAGTCATCTGCACCAGAGGAAAGATAGGGACTCAGTCTATGACCATCAAATCAGGCTTTTCTCTTGAAAAGAGAATTGTTATATTCAACAGTTTTAACTGATAGAGAAAGGAGGGATTTATTGACTTGGAGAGTATCTTTAAATGGCAAAGTTGTCCAGTGTGTTCTTAAATGTTCACTTATCTTTTCTCTGGGCTATGCAGTTTAACTCCCATCTTTTAAAATTAGTGGTGCAAAAGATTCTAAAAATTAGTGATGCGTAAAACATTTAACTTTGTTGTATGCACTGCAATATTATTTGGTATTTGACAATTCAGACATGTGTATATTGGCCTGGTTGCGTTAAATGGATACTTTTGAGACTCAAATGTGAAAAAACGAAGTGTTGCTGTTTTGGGGGATGTGAACTATTCTAGTAGATCAAGCAACGTACGAACCAAATGAACACAGGTAGCACTCAACAGAGACTCATCAGCAGTGTACAGACATCCATATCAAGGCTTTATCCATCAAGTTAGTATTACACAGGCTTTTGTAAATAAACTGAAAGTGAATTCAAAACCAGAAATCATCTCCTCCACTGCTCCTAGTACTTGCTCTTTCTCTGCCTTTTAATCGAAGCATCTCCATGATACTCCGGGCATAGACATCTCTCAAGTTAACACTGATATATGAGTCAGTGGCTATATTCTTGGTAAGTTTCTTCAGAGCCTCACGCTGTCTAACAGCTGCTTCCTTGAGCTTTAAGGTGAAGTAGCAAGCAGAGAAGCGGTCGTTAATAATAGCAATGGGCAAGGCCAAGACAAGGATTCCCGATAAGATACACATGAAGGCCACGATTTTGCCCGTGGTGGTGTCTGGTCTGATGTCCCCATATCCCACGGTAGTCATGGACGTTGTGGCCCACCACCATGCACAAGGGACACTTGTGAAGGTTGTGTCGGGAATGCTCTGCTCAGCAAAATATTCCACAGTTGAAAATATAGAGATTCCTACAGACAGAAATAGGAGCAGCAGGCCAACTTCTTCGTAACACTGGGTGATTGTCATTCCAAGTGAGCGTAAGCCTGTAATAGAACAATTGGTGTCAGTCATGGGCACCCCTCCTCTCTTCCTTCGTCCTTCCCTCCCTTCCCTTCTCCTTCCCTGCTACCCACCCACACACATGCGTTTCACATTTAGTATGGCTCCAGCATTGGGCAATGTTCTGGGGATATATAGATGATAAATTATAATCTTCAGGAAGTTCTTAGTCTAGTTGATGGGGCCAGATTGAGAAGGATAGAAAAATATAAATAGATTCATTCACTCACTTATCATTTATTAAAAACCTACAATTTATACAAAAGAAAGGTGAGAGATGAGTTGGAGGGCAGGCAGGGGACGTTTGATAGGAGTTTGTACGTTATACAATGGGAAACTTTGCAGCATTGCACGTGGATGGGTCTCTTGGTCAGGTCTGCATTTCAGTGCCTCACCTTAGCACACTTTTCTAATGAAGTTTTATGTTGTCTCCTTATATTTTATGTGTCTGTTTTTCTCACCTTCCTGATAAAGTTTAATACAATTAGGGGCATCATTATCTGAAAGTCAGAGGAAGTAAAAGATGAGAATGAAGTGAAGCAGCAGAAACAAGTTAGGAATCAGTGACAAAATTGACATAAGAACATCAAATGTACATGCGAGGACATTCTCAGAGGTGTAGCAGGAGGGGTTCCTGCACTCCCATGGCACCCATTGAAATTTTTGTCCTTAATACCAAAGCTATAGGAAACTATCTCCCTTGAATACATAGAATTTCTCCTTTCCTGTCGGGAGATAGACCTGAATACAGACTATTCCTCCATTGTGAAAAGGTACAGGGGACTGGAGCCACTAAGGAATTCACTCACTATGAGGCATAGGTGAATTTCCCATTGCTAATTCTGAGGATTCTGCAAGACAGACCCAGGGGAGTCCAATCCCACCTCTGACGAGACTAAACCCTCAGGATAGTAAGAGGAGCCCATTACAGGATCGTGATTTGAATAAGGTATCTTTCCAACTCTAGAGAGATACTGACTAAAGTTTATCCACATTTCGAAGGCATATTAACATGATGTCACAATGATGTGGTCTCAGAAGTCCAGAGCAGTGCCTCTTGGAATCACTTTTAAATTTTTATTCACTCACTGGAGACTATTTTAAATACATTGAAATACTATTTGTGCTCTCATTATTTTGAATTTTGTTCTTGAAATTTTCAGATGTTCTTGAATTATTAGCCAGCTATTTTAAAAGACCAATGAATATAACTTTGAGGTTTAACTTCAAAAGACATTTAAAGAATATCTTTAGAATACCTTTCAGGAAACTGGCCTTGATATGTCTGTATTAAATTGCATTTCTGAAATATATTGACAACATATGAAGAAATGCATAGTGTTTGGGAAGGTTGTTTTCATTTCAACATTCTAAACATTTCATTTTGTAAAGAAACAAAGTGGCCTGAATTTCTGCATGTTACATCAATTAACTCAGATAATCCTAAAAAATAATATGAGATAGATGTTATACTTATGCCATTCTACAGGTGAGCAGATTGAGACACAGAAAGGTAGCATATCTAGTACAAAGTTACATACCAAAGACTTAAAATTAGGCTGTCTGGTCCACCCATTGTCCTCCTAACCATTGTTCTATAATACTTCTCAATTTTTATTTATAGTTAATACATAGGGGAATATGTGATCTATGTCTATATTTTGCTAAATGTAATGCTTTAGATAAAATTGTCAAATACTTATGCAACTGTTCATATCTTTTCAATAAATTAAGGCTTTATTAATCCTTCTACTTGCCTTAGAACTGACAAAACCTTTGAAGAGGTGACATTGTGGAAACATTGACATTATTTTCTTTTTCCTTTCTTTTGGGAAAAAATGTATTCTTTACTGGGTGTTTTTAAATTGAATCCTGTGAAGAGTTTATAAATACTAGAAGAAAGCATCCCATTATGTGTGTCAGAAAACAAAGAGTGGTACTTCTAAAAGTTGTTGGAAACCCTGTTATCAAATCCCTGGTATATGAGACTAGCTAGGAAAATACACTACTAAAACTATATTAGGAGAAATCGTAGTTTCCTCAGAGATGTGTGGGAAAAAACATATCTGAGGTTATAGGGAGAGACAACTACCATCAACTCCTTTTAGGTGACCAGTCAGGCATATATCTAGGGAAATAGGTGGGAATAGGACTCTCTAGTCAAATTATTTATATTTATATGTATCATATGAATATGGCATCCTACTCCAGTGTCTCTTAAAGTGTGGTTCAAGACCACCTACATCAAAACTAGCTTGTTAAAATGTATGCTTCTGGATCCAACCCCCCAAACTAAAATCTGACTCTCGGAGATTGGGGCTCAGAATTTGCATTTTAACAAGGTTTTCAAGGGATTCTTGTTTTCATTAAAGTCTAACATAAGGTAACATATATGTGCTCCAGAACATCTAACAGCCGGCTGGGCCGGCCACTGAAAATCATTGCCCTTGGGGATGCAAGCATCATCTTTAATGGATTTGTGTGATTTCCTCTGACATTGTCTAAAATTTTCACATATAATTGTGTGTGTGTGTGTGTGTGTTGTGTAGAGATTTTTCTAGGGAGAGTGTTCTTTAGATCTTCAAGGCTTTATGATACATACAAACAGCTAAGGAATTCCCGTTACCGTCTCTCTTGTGCCTCCCCAATTAGGGACAAGAAAATTCTCAGATACTAGACAAAGCATTTAATTAGTGTATTTTGCTTTCTTCCAAAGCAAAATTTCCATTGTTTCTTCAAAAATCATGGGAGGGCCACCAGTGCCCAGTCATCTCTCTTTCTGCATAGCCAGAGAAGGCCCTGGAGGACTTTCTCTTCTCCCAAGGAACATGTGTGATACTTCCTTGGACACAGAAAAGAAACTGGCTTACGTTCCTATATATCACATATAATCTGTGCATATCTTTTTATGTGCTGTTTATGCATATTTTATGTAGAACCTTCCAGAAACACAGTATCTTTAATTTTTGTACATCTTCTGGGCACCTGGGTTAAAATAAAGTTAACGTATGGTTAAATTGTTTCTCAAATGTCTTAAGGAGAGGAATTGTGTGAGAGGCAGCTTGTCCTCTATATCTGTGATAACAACCTCAAGGTTTTGCTTTTCAGTACCTTTCTGGAGATCGTAATTGGGTGAAATATAGGAGTTGGTAGTTTTGAGTATCAATTTAGAGTCAAGAGTCGTTTCCCTTGGACCATGGTCAAAGCACTAATGCTTAAAAACAATGGCAAATTAAAAGGCATCAATGAAAACTGAATACCTGTGGAATGCCTGCCCAGTTTGAGCATGCGCAGAGCCCTAAGCAGCCTCAAAACCTGGACGATGCGCCCCACGTTTTCCAGCTCCTGTGTAGTCTGGCTCCCACTCAGGCTCTCTACCAGAAGAGTGATGTAGAAGGGCAAGATGGCTAGGAGGTCTATGATGTTTGGCACCTTTCTCAGGAAGCGGCACCTGTCCCGCACGCACAGGAAGCGCAGGACAAACTCCCCGGTGAACCAGCTAATGCACACATACTCCAGGATTTCCAGCAGCTGCAGGTCCAGCCAACTTAACTCGGCTGACATCAGAGCCATGTTGACGATGGACACCGCCACGAAGATGATGGATATGACCCCAAAGATTCGGGCAGCTGTGGAAGACCCCGGTTTCTCTAGGATGTTCCAGAGCTTCTGGCGGACGGTGGGGCAAGGTCCTTGTGAGAAGTCCTGTTCGCTCTCATGTTGACTTTCCTGGTCTTCTGTGTCCTTCTTAAAGTCTAAAGTTTCACTCAGCTCCTTTCTTCTGAAGTATCTTTTAGAGAAGACAACTTGGTGATTAGTCTAACTTTTTTTAAAATACAGAAGTAAAGAGAATTAAACTTGGCAGTGAAGTCATGCTTTTTATTTCAGGAAAATGCAGAAAATGTTCATTCATATTTTACCCAGGCTTTCTTCCCACAGTACTCAAATGTTCTCATTTAGGATTATTGTTTTTAAAATGGCACTTTCATGGCAGAAGTTTATACAAAAGAATTTATACATCGCAAAGCTACTTTAGATTAAAGCATTTTATCACCCATTTTTTCTTGTAACAGGAACAGAAGTTTGCGATATGTAATTTTTTTTAAGGTGGCTAATGGAAAGGTATTCATGAAGAAATGGTAGTAATAGCAAAGTAATAGCAAAATAATAGATCACCAAAGTCCCACAGTCATCCACAGTCAAAGAACCAACTTTCTGCCTTCTGTATTTAAAGCAGTTCTTGTCCAAGTTTTAAAAGTTAGTGTCCTAGGTTTGATAAACAATAAGGCTCTCCACTGAAACCTACATCCCTATACATGCATTTTTTGGAGCATAAGATTTCAGACTCATTTATTTAACCACCAAATATTTATTGCAGGCCTGACCTCTCTTGACTTATAAATGAATTAGCATACTGGAAAAAGGAGAAGGTTCAGAAACTTCCAATCAGAAGTTGGCTTTGACACTTTCCGGCCTCCACTGCCACCCCACCTTCTAGCTCCGAAGTGGGCACAGGTATTCGTAAACCTGGCTTGAGCGAGGCTTGTGTAAAGCCTCAAATCTTTCCCTCTGCCGCCCTCTCTCCACCGCGCCCGCTGCCCCGCCCAGCCACCAAGCGCCTCGAGGGTACCTGTCCCTGCAGCAGGAGTCAATGCTGAGCTCGTCGATGCCCCAGTATTGGATCTCCTGGAGGAAGGAGAGCGCGCACAGCTGCTCCATGACGTGCAGGCGGCCGGTGCGATAGTAGTGCAGGACGTAGCGGAATGCTTGCGAGCTCCGGTCGAAGAAGTACTCGTTGTCCACGGGGTTGGCGTCGTCACAGAGCTCCAGGGGGCTGGGCACGGCGGTCAGGGCCCCGGGGCGCCGGCACGAGGCCACCACCACGGCCAGCTTGCCAAGGCGCGTGTGTGGGAAGCAGGACAGAGCCTGCTGCGAGAGCACAAAGCGGCTGCCGCCCACGTTGACCGTGAAGCTGTCCCCGAGCGCCAGGGGCTCCCCTTCGCCCTCGCTGCAGAAGACGCTGGAGTCCAGCGAGGTCAGGGAGGCGCTGTCCAGCGGCGAGTCTGGCGACGCCCGGCTGCGGGGAGGCAGCTCCATCCTTGCCGCCGCTGCCGGAGGGCGCCACAAAGTTGGGGGCGGTGGCACGTCCGGGATTTCCCGGGCTCCCGAGGTGGGTTCCTCCCACCCCCGAACCCTTACTCCCTCCACCCGCCTGTGCTCGTTCTCCCTCTCGCCGCTAGGGAGCTGCGAGTGCGCCGTAGCAGCGCACAAGTGTCTGAGCGCCGGGTCTGGGAGGAGCGGAGGGGTCGCGCCCAGGGAACTGCTCAGGTGTGGACCAAGCCGAGGACATCCGCAGGGCACACTGCCGGTCGCCGTGGTCCTTCCCGGACTCAGTACCCCCTCCCCTGCTTTGTAACTGATATCTCCAGCCCGGGAGGTGTATGGGTTGAAGGCCTCCCTGCTTGGGGGTTGGAGCGGGAGGGGAGGGGAAGGGGGAGGGAGGTCTACAGTGGAGGAGGGCACGACGAATCTTGGAGGAATGCAAGCAAGGGGAAGGGCAAGACTCACTCCCGCCTGCAGGAGACCAAAACGAAAAGTTCAGAAGGCAAAGGAAGTGGTAACCGGGTCTGAGTCTTTTCCAACTTCAGGATATATATTCCTCTCTCTGCTTTTGCTGCGCAGTTTCACAGGCCTCCCAGGGAGTGGTCGCTGGGGATGCGCGCATGTGGGGGAGGGTGACCTGGGTGCAGGGTCCGAGTCATTTGCTCGCATCCACTCTCATTCTAGTCTGTCACTCACGCTTCGTTTTATTCTCCCTCCTCCCCTAATTTTTGACCTCCTGGTTGAGAAACGAGGACAATTAATGATGACTTTCGATTAAGTCCCAGTGAGTCACTGAGAACTAGGGGTCACCATTGCCAGCTCCCGTCACGTGTTGAGGCACTTTGCGCCCTTCGGTTTAGGCTTTTCTGTCGCTACAAGTTTCCCGGAGAGCAGGTGTTCTGGGGGCATTCTTCGACACACAGCGGAGCTGTCATTTTAGGAGAAGGGAAGGCAAAAAGACAAGGACTAGAACAGGCGTGGGCTGGGGCAGGAGTTTAAATAGTAACGACGACTCGGTAAAGGGAGAAGCCGAGCGCCGTGCCCAGGTGAGGCTAGAAGTGCATCCACGGGGCCCCTGGGTGTCGCGCCCCGGCCAACCTGTTGGACACGGGGCGGGAGCGAGGAGGAGGGCAGGGTGACTCACCTGCTGCTCCGGGCACATCTGGGGTGCGCTCAGTGGGCGCAGCTGGCTGCGTAGCCTCTATCTGATCCTCGCGATTTACACGTGAGTCTGACTTCACAGGTCCGGGAAGAGGGCTGTGCTCGCGGCTGAGCTCCTCGCCCGCGCTGGTTGTCTAGCCTCGCCTCTTCGCCACGAGCCTCCCGGCTCCGGCCCCTAGGCTGCGGCGGAGGGTGGCCGCCCCCGCCCGCGCACGCTCCCAGCCCTCGGCGGTTCCCAGCGCCAGCTGTGGGGAGAGCGGGGAGCGGAGGGAGGTGAGACCGGAGGAGGAAGTGAGGCGCTCAGTGACTGAATCTTACATTCATCCTGAAGGCGCTTCAAGGATTACTATATTAGATTCTCGTTTCCCGGAATCTGTGCGCTCACAAATGCTCAAGAACAAAATTTTCCAGTTGTATAAATCTGCGAAACTCAGGGTTAGGGCAGTTATGTTAACTGCTTTGTGTGGCACGGTTCAGGGTTGTCCTCATTATTTCCAGAAAGCGTCTGGGAATCCTGCATTTTTCAGAAGTCTTTGCAAGAATGAGTGAACCACACTTAGCTCCTTTTTTTCCTTGTAAGTAGTTTTAGAAAGTAGATTATAAAGAGGTAAAGCAGGCAGATTGACCTGAAACATAGTTGTTTAGTTCTGGCTTTGTCAACTGGCTGTGGGACCTCTAGCTGGCATTTACTTCAAGGGCCTCAACGCCTTCCTTAGTAAAATTTCAAGTTTTAATAAAAAACACCTAACCTTTACTGGGTGCTTACTTTATGCCAGGAAATTTTTGTAAGCCCCTTACTCACTCAGTACCTTATTTAATCATAATAACAATACTATGAGGTAGAAGTATACTTGATTTACAGAAGGGAAAACTGAGGCAGAGAGAAATTATGTGATTTACTTAGGGTCACACATTCCAAATTAAAACCCAGGACTAATTGTCAGAGGCTGACCCCATAAACACAGTGGTTGGGACGTATCATTTTTGTGTGATCTTTAAGTAAACCAAAGTGTGGTTGTATTTATTTACTTACTTTTGCAGCTTTCTAAAGAAGGGCAGGAGTTTAATGATGTATTTTCTCTAATCTTTCAACAAATGCTTGTTGAGCATCCACTATGTACCAGGCACTGTTTTAGGTGCTTCAGATGGCTCCATGAAAAAAAACCAGACAAGATCCCTGTCCTTATGGAACTAACATTTTCCTGTGAGAATAAAAGAACAACTTCAGTGAAATTTATAAAACAGTATATAGTATTTATCAGTTGTGGCTCTTTGGACGGCTATCCTTCTGGTTAACTTTTGCCTCTCTAAAGAACTCTTCCATACAGAAAATATGGAGTTAAAAATCATCCTAGTAAGTAGTTCATCGTTATGTATGAGTACTGTGAAATTAATTTTTTTTAAGGTAGTGAAGATTTTCCCTTACATAGAGAGAAAAATTTCTCCAATATTTCACTTATATATTGGGCGTTGAAAAAACCCAAAAGTTCTTTTAAGCCTTATTCATCCCTTAGTGTGAATAACTTGAATCAAATGATTAGCAGTAAAGTCTCCCCTAGCTTTACAGATTATTGTGAGGAAGGAGGAAAACTTTCAGAGGAGAATGACAGATTTGGGTGAGAAGGGAGATCTTGGACAGGTGACCAGAGGTTAGCAAATGGTGACTGAGGCTTGCAGGTCTCTTACGCTGCCACCAGGACCCTGGAGTCAGTTGTAATTAGCGGTGTCCTGTAGAAGTGATTGTAACAATAACCACTCTTGAAGTGTAAGGCTCAAGCTAAGCACCTGCATTCTCACACTGATCCCATGAAGTAAGTATTGTTATCCTTAGCCACAGATCTCAACTCAGAGGCGCACAGGCACTGAGGAACGTTCCCAGTTGTATAGTGAATATGTGAAGGAGTATATTAAGGGACTGAAACTGGGGTCTCTCTGACTCCAGATTTCATCTCAACTGCTAAGAACCTAAAATTTTCAATTGACATTCAATTTGATTAAAACAGTTTCCACTAATTAAAGTAATTATAACTAGGGATTTCACTGGTGGTGCAGTGGTTAAGAATCCGCCTACCAGTGCAGGGGACATGGGTTCGAACCCTGGTTCGGGAAGATCCCACATGCTATGGAGCAACTAAGCCCTGTGCCACAACTACTGAACCTGTGCTCTAGAACCCACATGCCACAACTACTGAAGCTCTCACGCCTAGAGCCCATGCTACACAACAAGAGAAGCAACGCGATGAGAAACGCGGGCACCACAACGAAGAGTAGCCCCCGCTCGAGGCAACTACTCTCTCACCTAGAGAAAGCCTGTGTGCAGCAACGAAGACCCAACGCAGCCAAAACACAAAACAAAACAAAACAATAATTATAACTAGAAAGATGGTTACTAGTTAACTGGGAGTATACAAACACAAATGACCTATTTTAAAATATAGTCTCTTGGGTAGCAAAAATCCTGGCCTTCTTCCCTGTCCTGTTCCCTTTAATCTGTTGTCTCTGCTCACTCATTGATTGTCCAGGTTTGAGTCAGAGAGCCCACTGAAAAACATATGACAAATTAGGGGGGAAATAAATCCATGCAAAGGGAATCCTTCCTGGTCCCTGATCTTGACCTGAGATATACCCTGAAGTATGTCAAGAAATGAAAGAAGAATTGCTGATAAGTAGTTGGGGATGGGGAGGTCTTGCTTTCCATCTCATTCCTACTTAGCATGGGAGGAATGTGATTGTCATGTAGGAGGTAGCACAGTACTGAGACAGGAAAACTCGACAACCTAATGGCTTTGTGGATATTTCCCTAGTCATCAGATGTTATATTCAGGTGATTTTCCATTAACAGTCTTGTGATGAAGTGCGCTACTGGTGTTTGGCTTTATCTATCAGGTCTTCAAAATATCGATAGGAATGTTGAATCCCCAGGTACAACTTGTATTTTTAATTCTTCCAATTTTTATGAATATTTCCAAATTCATTAATGAACAGCATGCATTCTTAACAGTCATGTTTTTAAATTGGATTAAAAGAAAAATCACGATACCTTAAATTGACTCTAACGCAGACAATTATGAAAGTAAAAGTTAAAAGTCATTTGAAGCACATTCAAAATTTCTATTATTAAAAACCTAGAACATTTTATTCAGGTTTTTAAAAAAGTAATGAAAATGTATTTATATTATTATTGTATTCCGTTATTCTGTGATTTATTTAAATAATATAATATGTTTCTGTGAAATTATTAATTCTCATCTTTTATATGAATGTTTTAAAATGATTTTACATATATGATTATAAGTCATTGAAATATTTTTAAAGGAAAATGTACATTTCTTATTAATTTATATCCCCAATACTGCAACTTTACATTTATTTTTAATAATTAAATAGACAGGGGACGTATAATGACTGAAAGATTTTGAATAAAGCAATTTATAGACTTCAACTTGAGTAAACTCTACATTTTCATTTTCAGCCATTTCATTTTCAACCACATCACTGTAGACTCACACTAAAACCCCTTTAATTTATCATTCATTAACAATGCAGACCATATTTCATGCGAGGTGTGCCTGCCTATCTTTGACTCTGTGTTTCATTACCTAGGGACTGACAACCAGATGAGTTAATTGTAATGATGTTCAAAATGCCTTTGTGTAAGGACAAAATGACTTTATCTTCTTTCTTTTCACTGCATTGGAATATGTTTAAAGGTAAAGGAAAATCTGACAAATTCTATCTATTCATCTTTCATGTGCCTTCTAGGTGCTTGGAATAAATCCTCCCAACTGTATAACAGCCCACTCTAATGCAGAATTTAGCTTAATGTGGGCTTGTTCTGGATTCCTTCCAAGGGGAGGCAATTGTCTTTGGAAGTACCCAAGAACTCATTTTTATAGCCTAGTCTGCTACAGAGATCACGGGATGGGTTGATGATGGTGATGAGATAGTAATATGATAATAATAGTTGCTACCTTTACTTATTCAACCTCTGCTCTGTCTTTTATTAGCTGTGTGACCTCAACACGTTTCTTGAAACTTCTACGTCTCATTTTCCTCATCTGTAAAGTAGGAGTGACAGTAGTACTTACCTTATGTTGTTGTTTTAAAATTAAATGAGATAATCCATGTAAGTGTTTAATGCAGTGTCATTATTCTTGTTGTCACTTTTATTATTATCAAAATGTTGCAGGAATATTTTTCTAATCCCCCTTACTGAGCACTTACTGTGTGATAAGTGTCATGTTAAGTGTTTAGTCTCATTTCATTTATAATTCACAGAACCCTATGAGGAGATTATTATTATCATCCTTAATTTACAGATGAGAAACCAGGATCACAGCATTTTAATAACTTCTCAAGTGTTATACTGATAGTCAATATAAGCTTGAACACATTTGTTTGATTCAAAGCCTTCAAAGGGCATTAATATGAAAATAATGTGATGATGAGAAATCACTGTTAGAAATGCTCTTCTCTTTAAAAATAATTTTATAAGGAGAAAATTTCTATTCTACGCTTCAAATAATTGAGCGATGACCATACTTCATATACCATGACCAGCACATTGCCTGTGATTTCACATTTTAGTAAATTGGATCTTTCTTGTAACCATCATAAAGTTGATAGTCAACTGGATTTGTCATTAAATGATTCTCACTATGCCCTTATGATATGCAAAAATATAGTCACATTTTTCCTGAGTTACCAAGAAAATATGTAGAATCAGGCACTTATTGTTCACTGGATTAACTCCTATAATTACACTGAAATTAAACTTTATAAACAAGATTTAAAAGCAGTGGAGCAAAAGCAAGGCAAGTGCTCTGCTCATCATGTTCTGTACACTGTTAAGTGAACCTAATATTGAATTTGAAAATCCCAATTAAAGCCTTTTTACCCAGCTCTATTGAATTCCCTTACGATGACAGAGAGGTAGAGTCATAGAGACCATTAAAAACTGTTTCTCATCGAGTATATGCAATTTATTAATATTAGAAGTAAAATTGTATTTAGGCTTATACTTATTCTATTTAGTGCTTTCTTTCATTATCAAGGAACTCAGTAAACTTGAATTCCATCCTGTAGTTGGAAGACAGGTAATCTTTGAAATCCATACGTGTTATAAAGTTTTTTATGTTGTATTTTCTTGATTTTCCTGGAATCAACTCAAAATTGAAAAATTTTTCACTCAGTAAATATTTTAGAAATGTACTTTTCTCAGCTTCAGGGGAGATGTTCGTATGTATATACAGATAGAATATATATATTGTATGTCATATATATTATGTATGTGAATACACACACATGAAAAACTAAGAGTAAGGAAAGTTTACAATGATTTCTATGTCAGTGGATCACATTATTATTACTCTTTTTTTTTGCGGTACGCGGGCCTCTCACTGTTGTGGCCTCTCCCGTTGCGGAGCACAGGCTCCGGATGCGCAGGCTCAGCAGCCATGGCTCACGGGCCCAGCCGCTCCGTGGCATGTGGAATCTTCCCGGACGGGGGCACGAACCCGTGTCCCCTGCATCGGCAGGCAGACTCTCAACCACTGTGCCACCAGGGAAGCGCCACATTATTATTACTCTTAACAAGAAAAGTAGTGAACAATCAGAAGCAATATAAGGAGAATAGTAGAGATAAGTAAGGGGAAAGACAATTTTTCTTTCGAAGTGGTTCTTACTTATATAGTGTAGTTCCTTTAAATAGCATCCTCATGGCATTTTAAACATGATCTAATTAAAGAAAATATGAAGTAATTTTTTAGGACACATATGCTGAAATCTGTGCCAAAGTAGTTTTGTTAACTGGATTGCAATGCTGTATAGAATACCTATTATTCTAATCTCAGTTTAAGCACATAGAACAACATTAATTTAAATAAATATTTTATACATGAAATCCATTGCACACAAATGGGATAAACGCAATACTGTTTGAGTTAAAAAAAATTAATGCTTTTTACCCTTAACTCTATGATCTGCTTATACTTTTTTTGCTGGTTCAAAAGAATAGAAAAATGGGTTTTTAATCAGTATAAATTAATTTGATTGATTTGAAAAAAGAGTCCTGCATCGCTGCATATATTCCAGAGTATATTTTCTCCACACAGTGCAATTATATTGGTGGGACCTGCATACAAAAATTTGTTATTTTTTTCAACATGAAAAATATCAGTGAGCCATATGGCATCTTCTTACACCATTGCATCTGATTGACAGCTCAATTATAGACCTGGCCTCCTAGTTCTCCCACAAACAGCTTTCTGGGAAGTCTAAACCACATGGGAAGTCAAAGCATAGCAAACTTGTCCTGGGCCTGCTTTTTTAAAAAAATTCTGTGAAGTCAAATTTATCCAGTTTAGTAACCAGGACTGTTTTATTTTCATGGCAGCAGTGAGAAATATCCAGTTCAGTACCACTTATATGATACTTTATTTATTTTATTATTATTATTTTTTTGCGGTACGCGGGCCTCTCACTGTTGTGACCTCTCCCGTTGTGGAGCACAGGCTCTGGACGCGCAGGCTCAGCGGCCATGGCTCACGGGCCCAGCCGCTCCGCGGCATGTGGGATCTTCCCGGACCAGGGCACGAACCCGCGTCCCCTGCATTGGCAGGCGGACTCTTAACCACTGCGCCACCAGGGAAGCCCTATATGATATTTTAAATGAAAATAAGTCTCAAAGAATTTGTAAAAGAAGAAAAATAAAACAAATAGGAATTTTAAGATTAATTTGGGAAAACATTAAGTTAGCAATATACATTCAATATTTACATGATGCTAGGCCACATATGTTTTACTTTTGGTAGCAGAAGCTTATCAAAAAATCAGAATAGATAATTACTGATTATATGGAAGCTTTGAGAGTACTAAGCAGTTTTATGGATGAGAT
Organism: Delphinapterus leucas; assembly: GCF_059928025.1. Lineage (NCBI taxonomy): Eukaryota > Metazoa > Chordata > Mammalia > Artiodactyla > Monodontidae > Delphinapterus > Delphinapterus leucas. The sequence continues at coordinate 28,625,042 of NC_143145.1, read as the reverse complement.
ATGTTTACATATGTCTGTAGAACAAGTATTTAAATTTTAAAAAAATTAAGCTAAAAATATACTAGAATTGTTTCCTCATTTGACATTGCTCAATAAATAGGAAAATATCACAAATATCTTTCAGCATAAATTAAAAAAAGACTTTATGTGCAGTTAATTTTTGGCTTGTTTCATTTTTGTTGTGTTAATAGCATTACCAACTGGCAACAAAGTTCTGTGTAAAATTTTTATTGAGTGACTAAAAGTAAAATAAAGAGCAAGTTTTGATGTATTTTCTTGAATAGGTACAGATAGGGGCTTGAATAAGACCCTGATAGATGAGCACGTGGCCTCTTTCAATGTTGTGAACGTGGGCAAAAAAACTTCACCTGCAGTTGGAGCCAAGATCACTGGAGAAATGATGATCTACTTTAATCTCTGATTTGACTGAGAATCTGTCCCTGGGGCAGTAAGAGTCACAGAGTGAATGGGCCTCTCTCCAATGAATTGGTGGTGATCACTTATATAAGTACTAGATAAGGGACACTATTAAAATATTTGTTTTCAAAGTTCCAGGTTTTCAAATACAGCTGTGATGGAAGGTGGCTGACCCATGCTTCAAGGCAGCAGTTTTGGGACCTCTCTACACTCTTAAAAATTATTGAGGACCCCAGACATCTCTTGGTGATATGGGTTATATCTATTGACATTTATTATATTGAAATTAAAACAGAAAAATTTAAAAATATTTATTAAATCAATTTAAAAAAACAGTCTCAAGCCCAATATGTGTTAACAAAAGAACACGTTTTTTTGATAATAAGGATATTTTTCAAAACAACATAATTAGAATAATGACAGCGTTTTACAATTTTTCGTATCTGGCTTAATAAAAGATGGCCAAATTTTCATATCTGCTTCTGCATTGAAACTGTTGCAATTTGAAATTTTTGTTGAAGTTAATGAAGAAAATCCAGTGTCAGGTAGTTGGAAAAAAGTGGGGCATTTAATAGTTTTGCATATAATTTTGTATATTTTTCTGTGCTACACTAAAACTTAACAGGTTAGTTCCAAAGTGGAATCTGAAACTGTGTCGAGGAGCTTTTCATAGTCAGTTATATTAAAACCCATTGATCTATCTTGCCCTTGGAGTGGATTTTTTTAATCCATGATGACTTTGTTATGTCCTGCATTGTTCATTTAGAAAATGTTGGTTTCTTAGTTTTGTATATGTCCCAAAAGTAAAACATTTAGTTAAACAACATAAAAAATCTCTTTTGTTAATATCACACCAATTTCATCAGAAATTTTTTTTAAGTATAGGGAAGTTATCAAACTTATGGTGGTACAAGTAAGCTTTCCAAAATTGTGATTTTTGCTTGTAAGCTCATTTTTTTTTTTTTTTTACGGTACGCGAGCCTCTCACTGTTGTGGCCTCTCCTGTTGCGGAGCACAGGCTCCAGACGCGCAGGCTCAGTGGCCATGGCTCATGGACCTAGCCGCTCCGTGGCATGTGGGATCTTCCCGGACCAGGGCACGAACCCGTGTCCCCTGTATCGACAGGCGGACTCTCAACCACTGCACCACCAGGGAAGCCCTGTAAGCTCATATTTTATCATCTGTAACAAATATTGTCAGATTTCCTTGATAGTAGCAGGATCCATTCATTTTTAAGAAATTATTCACAAACATCTGAATAACCAATTTGTCTATCAGTCAGATTTTCAAGTAAACACGGGGATTCATGAGAAAAAAATGGCTAGTTCAGCTTGTAACTCAAAATAATTACCCAAGTGCTTGTCCTTGAGACGTCCAGGGTACTGAAGCAGGCTGCAGAAAGCTTCAGTTCACTTCCCATTTAGTCAAATAAAACATGAAAAAAACAGGTACCCAAGCGATGAGATTGAATACAATTAATATTTTAATAAAATTTATAACTTTTATTATTGCTCATCCAGGATATTGTTAAGTAAAACCGTCTTCCCCCCTATCCCCGCAAATGTGTGAAGACTGTGAAGACAACTAGTACAGTTTGGTTCCACCACTCTGAGGTGCGCTAAAAACATAAGTGCACCTGTTGCTTTTATACCATTAGCGCAAATGTAAATGCAGTGGGAAATACAAATATTGTCTTGTTATTAAGAAAATAATTTTTTAATTCAAGGACCACTAAAAAGGTCCCATAAAATCCTAGGGGTAAATAGGCCACATTTTGAAAAATTTTGTTCTAAGGAATATGTGTATTTTGCCAACTTAAAGACAGGATTTATGTTTACATTGTTCAGGAATTAGAGAAGTATAGGACTTTTATATTTTGTTTTTCAAGGTTTCATCAAAAAATTTCCTGTACCTAATATACACTGTACAGAGATAAACACACACATATCCCAAACATAGATATTACACACACACATATACTCACTCACACAGAAACGTGATCATAGAAATGTTGTCAGATATGCAGAGAAAATGTAATTTTGGCTCCAACTGATCAGCTATTTCTTATAAATTCCATCACATTGGATATTAGGTAAACCCTATTTTTTAGTTTAATCAAGTAAATATTATATAATGCAATAATTTAATTTTTTAAGGTAATGTGTAGTCTTTTGGAGTAAAAATGCCTAGCCTCTCAAATGTTCGACATCTTTTATGCCTCACTCCAGATGAGCAGGGTATGGCCCGGGAAGATAAGATGCTCCTTTATAGTTTAGATGATACCAGTTGAATCAGCCCTGGCTAGTAGGAGGGCTTCCTGGGCTAATGACTTCTGGGATGTACATAGATGTGAACGGCTAGAGCCCATTGGTTGGTTGTTTGCTTCTGGTCTCTAGTTCCTCCTCATTTTTCTCTCTTTGCCCTCAGGTTATAAATGGTTAAACAGGCCTCTCAAGCCTTTCATCTCTGTCTCTCCTCAAGCAGTGCATGGAGCCACTGTTGGCTCACACTTTACCTATCTATAATCTGACATTTATCTCTCTTTAATCTTCTACTTATTTCCGCATAATCACACCTGCCCCAAGTTAGAAGTGGCTGGGCGTGGGGCTCCTCCTAGAGCTTGCAGCTTTTCATGAAAAGGAATGGTGAAGAGTTAACACATGTTCCTGGGCTTTCCCATACCTGCTGGAAGTTTCTAAGTGCCCCTCCTGGACCCGCTGAGGTTTGTCATCCGTGTGTGTTGTATTTATGGAGGTACGAGAACCCTGAAGCTGATCCATTGATGTTTCTATCTCTCCCCTCCCCCATTTTTTCTTTATAATTATTCATGTTTTCCCCCCTATTTCTAAGTCATTGGTTCTCAATCAGTGCTAGTACTTCCTCCTTAAAGGGACATATGGAAATGTGGTCATGGGTGTGTGGAGGCTCTTATCTGTCACAGTGACTGGAGAATGTTATTGACAGTTACTACCTAGGAGCCAGACACACTAAATATGTTTTAACTATAGACAATAAAGAATTGCCATTCCAAAAATGATAGTAGTGCTCTTATGAGAAACACTGCTCTAGATACAAATTCCTTAGGTCCTAGGGAAGGAAGCTTTACAGCTTAACCATGGTGTCTATGACAGAGGCAGAACTAATTATCTGTCTTCTCACAACCCTCCAGATGGATAGATGCCTTGGGTTGACTGCAAAAAACATCATGGACCAGAAATACAAAAAAAAATACAAAAAAACCCCCCTACTATCAGTATATGAATATGTACATACATTAGGCATTTGAATTTGTGATCATGTTTTATATTACCATTGCAAAGGGATGACACATTAAACAGAAGAGCTAAATATATCAGTACTTATGCATATATTTTAAATGTACTGTAGAATTACATTGCTTTCTTGTGGTAACTATTGAGATGATGTAGGTCCTTATGGATGGACAACGGCATACATTATGTAAACAGCCTGTCATTTATGTTCTACAGCAACCTTGAAAGGTTTCTAGAAGAATCCATAAAAAGTTCAAATTATTTTCTTTGATAATTTTGGTCAGCCTTCTCAATGACAGAGTACTCTAAGTGATCTCCTTTCTAGCTTCCAGCTAATGATTTTAGCTCCTAGATTGCAAAAAAGTTTTGATGTTTCTAAAATGTCTTTGCAGTGCTTTTCTATTCACCTCTTTATACTTCATCAATCTGGTTTTTCCTTTCTTAACTCATTTTACCAACTGACTCTTCACATGTGAAAAAACAGTTTGCCTGTAGAAAAGAGCTAAATAGAGTGTAAATAATGAACTGTGTCCCTTAGATATTTCTGATACTGTTTACTCAGAATATTCCAAACTTTCGTCTCTGTTTACTAAAATACATATTATATGTATGGTAATCATACAAAATTCCTAGAACTCTATGGGTAAACACTGAACTTTGAAATCAGAGTTCTCCACAACTTATCCATATAATTTTGATTCTTTAAGTCAATGCACAAGATTAAAACAATTCAGATTGGATATTACTCATTGGAATATGTTATAATTGTAAAGGGAGGCCTTCTCCGTAACTATCTTACAGTTTCAATTTATTTAATTTTGCCGTATTTTTTTTCTCCAAATACATTCATTAGTGGGCATATGTTATGCCTGGTGAAGAGTAACACGTTTGAATTGGTTTTTTTTTTTTTTTGGTAGAGAACATTTAAGAACTTGTATGATACGGATATTTCTTGAGTTGTGAATTAATTTTGGAGTGATTCAGAATCAGTGGAAGTTTTGGAGATGTCTTAATTGAGGAAGATGGTAATGATGTGTGAGTTAGCACACAAATTACAGATTCCACAGCAATATCCAGTACATTGTATATAAGCTAGATGTGTTCTCCTGCCTCACTGCAGACCTGATGAATTAGCTGTTTTATTGACACCAATATCATGACAGAAACACATGTTACTGTTTAGAATTTTTATATTTGATCGATCATCTCTATCCGGTTCTTTTGTAAAATATCAAATTGAAATGAAAAATGACTTTTTTAGAGATTGACTTATTTTTTGATGCTTCTAGAAGCATTTGTTTGTTTTGAGTTAACAATACATATTTAAAAAATTTTCACTCTTTACAATTTTGGTGACTATTAGGGTTCATTTGCTTTCACCTTAATATTGATTTATGAGAATTTGAGTAGAAGTGCATTTTGGGGTTCAAAGATACCAATAACCATGTCGAGTGGTTCGTTTTGAGTGTAATCTGGAATTGTAACATACAGTTGAAATTTTTCACTGATGATGCATAACTGGAAACCCCTCCCATAGTTTTGTTCTCCGTACTTGTCCAGTAACCTGCAATGAGGCACAGTTTAGATAATTGATTAGAAAAGTCAGAAAAGTCTTTAAAAACTGACCAAAAAAGGCAATGATTATCTGGCAAAGTTTTTGTGTATTCACCAGAGGACCACAACCCAACTAAAAGGAGAGCTGAAATGGTTAAAAGATGAAATCTTAGGTGAGATGGCATGATTAGGTGACTAAGAAACAGTATTTGCTGAGACTTAACTAAGTAACCGTCTCTGAACAGATGGGCTAGAAGCATTTTCCCTAAGACACATGAGCCCTGTCGATCAAGACATCCAGCCATTTTTTGGTGGGGAAAGCTTGATATGTTAATAGGGACTGGAATATTTGAGGATTAGGTGAGATCATATGTGAGGTGAAATATTTTAAAAGTCAGTAAGCTTTTACCATTATTTTTCTTTCCTGGGCATAAAACACAAAGGTGTTGTTAATATTCAGTGACTGCTATTTGTATGTTTGACTGAAAAGAAAATGAATCAGCAAATTCTCAATAGTCACCTCGTTCTGAGCACGTTGTAGACACAAATGGCAATCATTTTCCTTATGATTTCAGCCACTATTACAGAGTCTGTCTTCCTTTTAAATAGATTCTTAGATACAAAAAAGCCAATTGGTCTCTGATTACTGCACAGCTGGCATGCTCAACTGCTGTTCTGTCTGGGCATCCAGTGAATCTTATTTATTGCTTGAAACTCTGCTTCAGCACATCCTTAACATTATTTGTTCTCTTTTTCTTTGCCTTTTAATGGTTCTACTGTTACTCACCATAGATCTTAGAAGTCTGAGTATCCTTATCTCACCCATCTACCCATCTTTCCCATCTTTTTATCCCAGTGGGGTTTGAAGTTATATCAGGCTGCCTAAATTCTAATTTTAAGAATAGGCCATTTATTATTGATGATTCTGTCGTGTGTGTTAGCAAGAACAGTCCTTCCTACCTGTTTTTGATTGTCAAGGATGTGAACGGATAGAGTTTTAGGAGCCATTCCTATTAACACTTCCTAAGTCTTCTCAAACCACTTCAGACATCTAAGAGGCATTTTGTAAAAAAACCCAACCAAACAAAAAAAAGCTCTTTTATCAAATGTGTTTGCATTTAAAAAATTTCAAATCCATTTACTCCTCTACTTCCTCACTGCTTCTCTAGTCTGAGCCATCAACTCTTGGTATCCATTTAATGCTTTCTTGCTTCCACTCTTGATTTTTACCGAAGTCCTGTAGGCCACATTATGGCATTTAAAAACTTCAAATCATGTAATGCTAGTCCCCCAATTAAAAGCCTTCAATCCATTTTCATTGCACGCAGAATGAAGTTTAAATTCCTTTTCATGGCCTTCAAGGCTTCTGTCCTCTCCAACCATTTGTAACTACATGGGCTGGACATTTTGATCTTCTGCTGCCTGCCTCCTATGTCTTATTTAGTATCAGTTATAAGATGAGGGAAGAAAAGAGTATTCCTAATACCTAATACCTCCTCATGTCTCTCCAGCACAGCCATGTAAGCTTCTGGAGGGTAGTGGTCTTGGCTGTAGTGTTCACCATCATATTCTCAGGGCCTAATACAGGTCCTGTCACATAATTGGCACTAATAAATACAGATTATGCAGACAATGACTTAGAGACTTTAATATGCTACTGTGCAATGTAGCAGTTCTCAGAACTCAGGTTTGGAAATATTTGTATATGTAAATTCTCAATTTCCCAAGCCAGAGCTGAGGACATTACCTTTTTGTAGATAGACTAGCTGTGGGACTTGTTTATTACTCTGCCCTAGAATGTTGCAAAGGTATGTCACCTCTTCCTGGCAATTCTTTTCTCCTAGTTTAGATAATCTCCGAGAGCCTTTAAACCTAGGATTACTCATCAGTTATGAGAGAATATATGCTCCAACCCAGTGCTCTTGGACACCCTTCAAATATTTAGAAATGCTAAGAAAAATGGAGATTTGTCTGGAAAATATCCAGTTCATTACTCTAGATATGCTACATTGTATTCTTTGGTTTTGTTAGGCCATTATTAAGACGTTCATTGGGATCATGCCAAATCGGTCTAGCGTAGAATTTTTTTTAACTGCGTTACATTTTGATGTATCTTTGCTGGTCTGTGTGTATGGACCTTATAAGAAAGAGCCTTAAAGCACCCCATCTTTGTGTTTACTGTAAAGATGTTGTTGAGGAGGCTGTCCATTCCATTACACTGGATTCTCTCTAGGAGGAGCTCCAATATAACATTCTCTTCTTTCCTGGGTAGAAGAATAGTTGTTATCAATTGATTTATTCTGCTTGTGAACATTGGAGTATGGAGGATTTAGTCACATATATGTATTTTTAAAACATTATCATTAATATTGATCAAGTGCTTACTATGAGTTAGTTATCTTATAAATGTATTTTATATGGGTTATCCTATTTCATTCTCACAATAACCCTATGATATAGGTATTGTTGTTATTCCTATTTTACAGATGAAGAAACTGAGGCAAGAAAGGATAAATAATTGTCCAAAGTCACAAAACTAGACAGTATTGGAATCAAGTTGTGAACACTGCCTAACTTAAGCAGGCTGCCTCTCAAGTAGATCTAGCTTATTTTCCCAAACTTTACTCTTTTTTTGTCTTATTTTTTATCTGCTTAAGCAGTCTTAAATCACTGTGGGAAAATGTGGAATATAATAAAATGAAAAAGTTAGATACCAAGATGTTTTTTCTTATGGGCATTATCTTGTATCACAAAGCTCAAATGAATTTATAGGCAGGGAATCAAGTAGAAAGTATTAGAAAGTGCATCTCCAGCACAGTAAGCTACTGATCAACTATTATTCTCTTCTAGGTGCATATTTCAACCTTGACTGTATTGTAAATTAACATCCATTTTTCTTAGGTTACTTTCTCAAATGACACCCTTAGGAAACCTAACTTGTTATGTTATTAAAAGTTGTGCCTTGTAGTACTATATGGAGTCACTTATGATGAATGCCTGGTATTTCCAGAGATTTTATTGAAATTAACAGTAACTAACAAGATGTTCTAAGAAGTATTAGTGAGCCAATAATCTTTTCAATTTATAACCATGACAAAGGCTTACATACAACATTTAAGACTTCTTGTTCTTCAGTTTTATTAGTCATAGATTTTAACATGACTAGTAATCCTGGCTTAACCCAATTTGGCATATAAAATTATTGGGTTAAATACATGAAGGATGTACTTCAAATTACTGCTAGAAAACTTCCCTAATTTATCAATAAGACATCTGCTATCTAAAATTTTTAGAAGATTTATATACATAAAAATTCCACTAAAAATTCTCACTAGCTACAGTATATTGACTAGTCACCTTTAATGATGAAAAAAAAAGCCTAGCCAAAGATCCATTAATGATGTGTAATATCTGACCAGATTACCAACAACAACAAATTAATAAAAGGTATAATAAATTTTTCTTTGTCCCAGTGCCTACTGCCACCATCTTGGTTTATGCTATCACTATGTTTCTCATGGATTATTATAAAAGTCTCCTTATTGATTTCCCTGCCTAAAGTTTCACTCTTTGCCAGGGTCCAACACATTCTCCACTTAGCAGTCAGAGTGTTCTTTCTAAAAGGTATATTTGCTTATGTCATTCTCCTGCTTAAAGTCTTTCAGGGGCTCCCCATTCCTCTCAGGACACTTTCTCAGTTCCTCACCAAGGCTCACAAAGTGTTTTAGGATCCAGAGTTCTCTTATAGTCTTACCTCTCACCCTTTTCCAGTAGCCGTCCTAAACTCCCCCTGTTTCTGAGAATGAGTCTTATTCTCTCCTGCATCTAGGCCTTCACACTCTCCATGTAGAACAGCTTCCCCCTTCCATTTTCATCTGCCTGACTCTCACGTGTCTTTTAGCTTTTGACCTACGCATTTTCTCTGCTGAATCTAGGTTAGGTGTTCCTCCTTTAATGTCCTGTGGTCTTCTAGGTTTATCCTACCAGCGCTGTTGTCTGCTTACCTGCCTGTCCTTTTCCACAGAAGACTGAAACACATTTTAAAGAGAGGAAGTGTTTCGAGTTCACTATCTTGTTCTCTGCTCTTACTCTAAAGATCAGCACTTCATAGGCCCTGAGTATTTGCTTTTTCAATAAATGAATGGATTTTATAAATATTATGAGTATAATTTTTTATATTCTCTGTAAATATTTTCTTTAAATTTTTCAGATTATTGATATGTCCCCCAATTGTTCTATCTCAATTTGAGTTCAAATCCCAATTCCCCTCATTTCCAAGTTGTGTGCCTTTGGGCACATTAAACAAAGCCTTAGTGCCTTTCTTTTAAAATCTAGAAAATGGTGGTGCTTACCCAATAGGGCTGCAGTGAGTAGAAACTGTGACAAAACATAAAACACTGAACATAGTGCTTGGGACATAGTAAGTTCTTCTTATATAAGGCTTTGTTTTGTCTTGTTTTTGTAGCACAAGGGCTATTAACTCTGGCTTTGGGGATGGATGGATGCGGGTTCAAGTCTGGATTGGCTTCTCTTTAGATTAAGTGAACTTGCTCTTTGGGAGTCAGTTTTCTCATACATAAAATGAGAATAACAGTCATACCTACCTTAACAGGTTTCTGTGAGCTTTAAGAAAGATAAGGTAAATCAAACACTTAGTACATTACTTGGCACAGAGCAGAAGCTCCAAAAATGCTAGAAATTATTAACACATCTATGTCTCTCACTAGTTAATCACTCCACTGAAGTCACAGATTTTTGTTTCATTTATCTTTGAACTCCTAGCATCAGTATTTTTTTACATTTGTACCTTGCATATAATAATTTGTCTACATATAAAATAAAAATAACGCTGAGAAGAGTAAAATGTTAACTTTTTTGTCCACTTACATACAGGTTAATGTGACTTCGTGTACCAGTCAGTTGAAATTGGGGTATCTAGAGCTGGAAGCCAGTTGTACGGGTGTCATTTTGAAAGGTGGAGACATTTTTCCAGTGAAGATAAGCCTATCTGATGACACTATCTTTAGAGAAAGGAATGCCAGGAGCTGAGGAAGAAATGCAGCCAGGTGAATTGGGAAAACATCAAGAAAAAATTTAACCTAATTCTCAATTTTAGCTACGGTTAGCCTTAGGGGATAATTGCAGTGCTAATCCAAGGAAATAGAAAAAAGGAATTTTGTAAGTGGGCCAGTTTTGCATGGTATTATTTGATAACAGGAATTCCTTAGAATAAGATAGTTTGGTAAATAGGCCCTGGTATGTTTTTCACAGCTGAGGTTTATTTGAATAGACTAGACAATATGCCCAGGAGGCTGTGCATTAATTAGTAAGCTATTAGTATTAAATTGTTGCTAATTTGGGTTTTATAATTGAAAGGACCTAGAAAACTACAGAGTGATGTTGACAGCATTTTGGGACAGAAGGAAATTTGAAGAAGCTCTTCCATATCTTTCACTAAGAGATAGGGTTTTTTTCACTTAAATAAATTAACTGTTATTTGGACTTCCTGTCACCCTTTAAAAATTATAAGTAAATGTGGTATAGGACTAAGTGAAAGTTCTCTTCAGAGTTCAGCTTTGAATATACCGCCATTGATGCCTAAGAGTGCCAAATATTTTCAAAACGTGTAATCAGTCAAAAGCAGAAGATTTTGTCAGTTTCACATCGCTCATACAAAAACTACTTCTTAAATTTAATTGTGAATTTATAGAGGGTAAACCCAATGACTCAGTATGAACATACAATTTAAAAATCAACCTTATGGCTATAATCCTTGACATATAATAAAATTGAAGGTAAATTCTACTTCCAGAGTGATAGTGTGAGGAGGTCTGTGGACTGTGTCCAAGGAAACAATCATAACTGGTGAGATTTACTTTAAAAAGCCAACAATTTAAAGTCTCTGGAAATTGTCCTAAGTGCATAAAGAAAATGGAGAAATACTTATTCAAGAAAATCTACTAAATCTCTGCAAAAAGAGTGATAGTCTATGACACTTGAGCCAAACCCTTCCTTCCCCATCCGACCAAAGCTAGGTGTGATGGAGGTTCCAGTCTGGACAGGTGTGGCCAAGAAGATGGGGGCTCCTCTGCTCCCAGTTCCTAGTCAAGACTGTGGAATCTCTCCAGGAAAGGCAGGCCACTGGTATTTCTCATCACCCTCACCTCCATGTTGCAGAGGGTAAATTCCAGGACAGTGTGGCCAAGAGTCAGGAACTCTCTTCCTCCACTGAGTCCCCACGCACAGTGGGGAGACTCTATCCCAGGTGGGGCTGTGCAGCAGGCTGGGAACACTGGGGCCTCGATCGCCCCTGCCACAGCTCACAGGTAGGGTGGAAGTTCCATGTTGAGAGATAGAAGCCTAGAAGAATGAAGGCTACCACCCCTGCCCAGTGCCTGATCCTAAAGCAAAGGGGTCACTCAGAGAGAATCAGGCCACCGTCCTTGCTTCCTAGCTCTGGAGCAGAAGCTCAGAAAGGCAGTCCATAAGAGAGCTCCAAGGCTACCCCCAAAGGAACTGAGTTTATTTGAAACAGAGTGTGGGGAAATCCAAGCCTAGGGGTACCCTGAAAAAGCAATGGGGATTTTGATGGTGAGTAATTAAGAGGAGGCTGGTGGCTCCACAAGAACAAATATACTTGCTGGGGGGAATGTAAGATGGTGAAGCTACTTTGGAAAATTGTCTGGCAACTCAAAAGATTAGACATAGAAGTTACCCTTATGACTCAACAGTTTCACTCTTAGTTATGCAAGAAGAGAAAGGAAAACGTATGTCCACACAAAATTTTGTACATGAATAGTCATACCGTTATTCATAATAGACAAAAAGTGGGAACAACACAATGTTCACTAACTGATGAAAGGATACATCAAAGTGGTACATCCATACAATGGAATATTATTCAACAAGAATACAGAATGGAATATTGACACATGCTGTTACATGGATAAAACTTAAAAATATGCTAAATGAAAGAAATCAGTCACAAAAGACCACATATTGTACGATTCCATTTGCAGGAAATGTCCAGAATAGGAAAGTCAAGAGATTAGAGCAAGAAAATGGATTAGTGGTTGCCTAGGGATTGGAAGGGGTTAGGAGAAATGGAGATTGACTACTAATGAGTATGGGATTTCTTTTAGGATGATAAAAATATTCTAAAATTGATTGTGGTGATTGCACAGCTCTGTGAATATACTAGAAACCATTGAAATGTATTCGTTAAGTGCATGAATTGTAAATTATGTGAATTATATCTCAAAAAGATGTTATGAAAAAGAAATTAAAACTTATTCTAACAGAAAAATGGCTCAAATGGCTGTTTTGCTTTTCCTCACCTGGTCAATAATCAATTGAATGACCACACCCCTGTGTCCTGTATCAAGTCACACTGTTGATTGAAGACAATTTTTAAAATTTATATGTATATATAAAATCATCATATTGTACACCTTAAACTTACACAATGTCTTATGTCAACTGTCTCTCAGTAAAGCTGGAACAAAAATAAATTCCAGGGTGGGGGGATTACTGGATTTTTTCAATGGTAAACTATGCATTGCTTAGAGCACGTCTTTCTGGGTTATTTGATTATGTGGGCTTTGTGCCTTTCAATTTCTTTGAGCTATTTTTTCAAACTCTGTAACTTGTAGAAAACGAATAAGGCAAATAATTCTTGCTTATGGAAATGCAAATTTTGTATGGCGGAAGGTAATTTATTACTGCCCTCTGGTCATTTACCAGTTTTGTCATTTTTGCATTTATTAGTAAATTCATGTCATTTTCCTGATGGGCTTTTATATGTCTGGTCTTTGATTCTCCTTTGAACTGGTAATATCTTTCTGGTTCTCTCATTAATTACCGAGTTAAGTAAAATCTTTGACAAATGTTCATTTTACACCTGTATGAGAGTCATGAATTTACTATTTAAAAATTATCCTTTAACAGCAGTTATATGACTACACACAATTGCCAAAACTCATCAGATTGTACACTTAAAATGGCTGAATTTTATTTTATGTAAACGACACCCCAATAAAGCTGGAGATACACTGACTTCAGAGAAATTCTGTGGAAAAATGAGTTGTTCAGGGCTTGCCTTGGCATCTCTATAGCACTTGCTGGCTATTAAAACAGCTAGTTGTCATGACTCTGGCCTCTGCAATATTCTCCCCTGCTTCTGAACATTCCTCGTTAGTAGTCTCTTCATGTGACCTGACTTCCATCACGCGTTCCTTTAATGTCAGAATTATTCAAGAATTTCTCTTAGGTCATTTTCTTACTCTAGACACTTTCCCTGGATGATCTCATTCCTTCTTCGATATATTGAAGTTGACTATTCTCAAACTCAAATGAAGTCACCCTGCTAGTAACGGATGCTTACTGAGAATGTTTATGTTCCCTATACTTTCCTATGAATTTTATAGGAGATTATGGAATTAATTCGCCATGACCTGAATAACTCAAAGGAACATCTATCATTCACTGCCACTTTATCAGTGAGGAATCTGAGACCTAGAATGTTTAAGTAGCCCCTTTAAAGTCACAGAGCAAATGACTGATGAAGCCTCAGTTTAAATACAGGTAGTTTTGTGCCCAGATGTCTAACCACTATGACATACTGCGTCCCTTCACCTTTCCTGGAATCCCAACCTACTCTTTTACTATTTTCAAGTATCTTTAACATAGCTGTTATCTTGGTTTTATTTAAATTCAGCTAAATTAGTCAACTATAGAAATACAAAACTTCTGTAATATTTCCCAATTGTAGAATGTATCTTTTTCCAGTGAAAAAATTATTTTCCAAAGGATGGCTTGTTTCCACGGCGACAGATTTTTTTTCATTGACGTGTAGAAATAAACTATTAAACCAAGTTCTTGATCTTTGTTTAGTTACCCAGACTCTTTCTTTCTCTATTGTATTTTGTACAAATTAACTTACAGAAATATAACGGTCGTGGTTGTAGACACATCATTTACACTGACCCCAGTTTCAATCATGTTTTGCTCCTTAATCCAACAGGATGATAAAAACTGTAACTTTTATGGCAATGAGGATTTTATGAACTTATTAATTATTTGTGTCAGAAGTGCATTATGCACTAAAATCTCCAGGGAATACAAATTAGACCGTACTACTTAACATTTGTACAGTGTAGTATGATAGTGCCTTTCATTGCATTCAGAAGCTGCATGTCACCTAGCTTCCATGTCTCAGTGCCATCTGTTGAGGTTTTTGCAGAATTATGTAGTGAACACTTCAGGCCAGAAGAACTAAGCAAAAATTCTGGCACTACCATTTCCTTGATATTGGAAGGAGGCAAATTATTTAGCATATCTCAGCTTGGTGTTGTTATGAAACCAAGCTTGAGTCTGCTCACCTGATGTGCGGCGAAGCCAGTCTACTGACACCACAACTGTGGTGAAGGAAAGTACAGCATTTATTTCATGACACCAAGCAAGGTCGCTCGTGCTCAAAAGACCTGAAGTCCCCAAATGGCTTTTAGGGAAGGGTTTTTAAAAACAGTATGAGGAAGAGGGTCACAAAGTGTGTGATCAGCTCATGCACATTTGATTCTCTGATTTGTTGATGGTGAGGTAACAGAGTGATGTTTCAGGAATCTCAATCATCAAACTTACGGTTCCAACTGGTCTGGTGTCTACATGCTGGTGGTCAGCATGCAGTTAACTTCTTCCACCTGGTGGGGGGTTTTAGTGTCTGCAAAACAACTCAAGGATATGGCTCAGGATATTATCTACAGCCATTGAGGAGAAACTAAAAGTCCTTGACTTTGTTTTATGGCTAAACTATTATTATTTTGCCTTGCTTGACTGTTTTCTTTTGTTTCTGCATTTTTTCACTTTTTGGATGAAAGTTTTCTTTTTGGAACTCAGGGAAGGCCTAGAAGGCTAATGCTTTTTTACAAACAAGAGGGGTGGGTACACGAGATGGGGGTGTCTCTCCCTGGTGCCCTGCAGGGTCCTGCTGGGTTTCAGTGTCATAACTATTGACTAGGAAACTTTTCTTTTTTGTTCTTTCACTGGAGTCAAGATTAGGAGCAGGTGACATTCAGACATGAAAGCTGTAAAGGGCAGCCACTAATTTAGGTATTCGAACAATTCCTTTCTGTTATTTTTTAACTGAGTGAGACTGATGGAAATATAAGTTAACCAATAGGGACAATGGGAGGAATTTTGTATATCATCAAATTGCAAATTATTAAGACAGCTAATATTATTGATTTTCTACTCTGCCAAGTCCTTTTGTCTTGAGTGTTTTAGATATACTTTCTCATTTAAACCTTAGAAGAAGTTTTTGAAAATTTACCACTAACTCCATTTTGAACTCTGAGAGAGGTGATATATAGTGGTGTTGAGCATGTAGATTCTGGAATCATACTTCCTGAATTCAAATCCTGGATATGCCATGTACAGCTGTGTGACCGTATCCAAGTTACTCACCCTTCAGTGCTTCAGATT
Organism: Delphinapterus leucas; assembly: GCF_059928025.1. Lineage (NCBI taxonomy): Eukaryota > Metazoa > Chordata > Mammalia > Artiodactyla > Monodontidae > Delphinapterus > Delphinapterus leucas. The sequence continues at coordinate 28,609,320 of NC_143145.1, read as the reverse complement.
CTTCATCTGTGAGATTTTAAAAGTTATAACTTATAAAGTTTTAATGAGAATCAAGTAAATTAATAAATGAAAAGTGCTTAGGACAGAGTCTGGCGTGAAGTACCCAGTCAAGTTATTATTATTATTATTTATTAATTAATGAATTCACTGTGTCACAGAGAAGTGAAATGACTTGTCACTTTGTTGGCACTTGGTTAGAACATGTTTTAAACCCAGATTCACTGATTCCAAGTATGTATTATTTCCATAATCTCATAAGATAATTCATTGTTGTTATCTTACAGTGGTATTTACTATATATAGTACAGTGGGAAGAAAATGTAGAAATGGATGAGTTTGTTTTCAGCATTACCCTTTTTCTGACCCCCCTCCCAAAAGTGTTCCAAATAGTCAAAAGAATGAAAATGTTTCATGGGCTGAAACAGTTGGAAAATGCTGCTCATGAAGAGAAATGTCTATTGTGCTAAGAAATGGTAAAATGGCTTAATGACCTTATATAAGATTTAAATCATGTGGTGCAAGGACAGAACCCAATGACAGCTTATTTTGTGTGCTCTACATGCAGGATGCATGTTTACTGCATACCTTGATTAAATTAAAAGCATATGAGTAACCCAGAATATTTGGTTACTAGAATTCCTGAACCCACAGTGGTGATGATTCATCCAGATTCTGCATCTTAGTACTTTCTCCTGAAACAATATATTTCACCTTCCCACAAGAGGTCAAGTATCCAGGGGAAACATTTTCTTTAGTATGTCACGGGCTTGACTGGAGGAGAGAATTACACAGGTTAAGAGCTGAGTGTCTTTGAAGGTGGTATGAATAGAAAATTAGCATTGCTGACTGAATGTTAGGAGAATGTAGGGGCAACAAAGAAACATGAGGGAAGGAAACTTCCATTAATAAAAAAGATATTACCTCCTATGATAATATACCTCATAATCCTCTTAGAAAGACAGGGGTTTGGTGGAAAGAATAAAATAGTCAGAATTCTCACAGTAAATTCAATACCAAGGGATGGAGATATGACATCCAAGAGAAGTACATGCTGAATATTTTCAGATTTGTTTCCAGGCAACATGATAATGTGTAATGTAAGCACAGCTTCATCCGATCTGATGAAAATATTCAATCCCTTGCCACCCTTTCTATGAACAAAATATACCTCCAGATAGATATTTATCTCTAGATTAAATTCTTTGCCCCCCTTTCCATGAACAAGATACTGGATCTATGTTTTCACCAATGTGGCATCTCAAATGACCTTCTTTGAAGGAGAGTCGGTCAGCATTTAGTTAGTCAGAGTGAGCCTCAGTGATGGAGTGTAGAAATTGATCCTTCATAGGGTGGGCTATGGGTGTTAAGGAGAGATTGGACTTTGCATATTTCAAGTGGCTTCAGGGTAGCAGTTGCCTCTAATGGACCCACTGGAGTTCTTCTAGTGAATGTGATTGATGTGGCATTTAGATGCTTGTATATTTGGGAGCTTTCAGATCAAATCAGCATGACCAGTTGCCAACTTGACTTTGGAGATTTCATCAATAATTACATTCTTATGAAGGGCTGATGTTTCCTATACAACTGGGCAATTGCATCATCGAATCTAGTGCTCATTAATATATTTGACTTGCCAAATATGTTGGAAGGATTCCTTGAAGCATAACTGAGTAATTACATGTTGGAATTTGGCTTGTGGTGTTTCCATTTCTCTAGTCATTGGCAATAATCCACTCTCTGAGCTATAAGGCACTGCCCACAGGTAGGAGGTACTAAAAGTGATATAAGCAATAGGCTCACTTGAAGTGGTAACTACAGAGGGTGGGCACTGTTGATGGAATAAGTAAGCCACAGTCATTCTATATTGTAGGTGCATGTTTTTAATAAAATTTAGATCTTTGGAAAGCTCTGATTGTTTATATTTGCTATATCACATTAGATATTTTCCTAGGCATTTTCAGATTATTTTCCCTAGGGATTTCTGTGTGGCTCACAGTTTTTGCCATTTTTCAACTCCAGAGAGTTAGCAATCGTTAGGAGGTTGGTATGATTCCTTCTAAACTTTGCTCTGTAGATAAACAATCACACGGGTGCACGCACACATACACACATACACATGTACTGTTTTGTTTTCACATAAATGGGCCCATACTTTACCCACTGTTTTGATATTTGCTTCTCTCACTAACATATTTTGGACATATTTCCATTTCAATGTATGTGTGTTTATAGTATAATCTGATGGATGCATAGTACTGCACTGCAGGGAGATACACATTTTAAAATAGGGCTCATTTTACTTAGAGTTAGAAAAATACATTTTGAGCCAACTGATGCAAAAGTATCAATATATTATAACAAAACAACACTGTTTCACATAATCAAGAACAGGGGAACAGTGCTGTGGTCCTAAGAGCAAGCTGGATGCAAGGACTTGAGTAATATAGTACTCCACACTCATGGCTTTTATACAGGCATCTTCTTCATAATCCTCTCCCTACCCCATTTCCCAGCAGAATGGCTTACTTTGATATAGCCCACAGGGCAGAAAGTACTTACAATAATAGAACTCAAATATGCACATTATAATTGCACATGCACAGACTTTGACTTTTTACTCTCAGTTTTGATTCTAAATTCCAAAGGAAAGCTGAGGTTTGGGCCAAGTGGGGCCAACCCTGGTCCAATCAACTTAGATGAAGGAGGGTACCGTCATTGTGTGAAGTGGCTGCTAGAATTCTTTTGCTATTTCCAGGTACACGAGTAAAGAATGGGTCCTAGGAAATAAAATGATGGACAAGCGGCTCAGCGAGAGATTAATATAATATTTATTTATCAATTCACAACTGTTAGGCATTTAGGTTCAGATATTTTTTATTGTAAATATGCTACAATAAATGTCTGTAAATATAAATTTGCACATTTATGTAACTCAATACTTAAGATAAGTTTTGGAAATTGAAATAATAAGTCAATGGCATGCATATTTTACAATTTTATAGTGACAAAGTTTAGATTCCCATCAATAGTAAATGAATATGAATTAGGGGGTTTCTCTGCAAGCTCATCAATATCGAGCATTATCAATCTTTAAAAAGTGTTTGCCTACTTAGGTGGTAAAGATATCTTGGTAAAGGTAAAAAAAAGTCTTGTTTTAATCAAATGTTGTTAGCTATTAAACATTGTGAAGTTTATTTATTTCAGTGCTGAAATAGGGTCTCTCAATATAAAAGTATTTAAAGGCAGCCCTTCCATCTATTCAACTCTCCTGCTTTATATCCCAGTGGAATCAGCCTATGCTTCCCAAGACTGAATTTCCTAGGAAACCATGACTGATTCCTAATTTGGAAGCTTACACACTAAACATAGCAGTCCCTCTTCTATCAGCACTCCTCCTGCCCTAAGCTTTGCTAACTCCCTTGGACGTTTACCTTTCTCATTAAATTGTTTGCTCCTTTTAAGACAGAAATTATATTTCATTCGCCTTTATAACTTTCTCAAACCCAGTGTCTAGCCCAATGACAATATGTATTCGTATGTAAACTGATTGCCTATATGCCTCGGGCTGGTGGACTTTCAGGAGATCTGTGTCTTTACTTTGGCCACTGTACCAAGCTCTATGGCAGGCAAATGCTTCTTCTCAGGACCATAGTTTTCCTACACACACAATCACAAAGTTCAACTAGATAATCACCAAAGTTTTTTTTTTTTTAACCTAAGATTCTATAATAATACTTTGCTTTTTTAATTACATGCAAAAATTTTCTGTATTTACAAAATAACAGAATTTATGTAATATGTTGTCTAACCTCAAATTTCCATCTAACAAATCTACAGAATTTATTTCAAAGGTGTATTACTTACAAAATGGAATATTTTAGTTAGTTGTCACTCTGCAGTGTGTTAGCCCCATCTAGTGAATGGTTAATGAATTCTCAAAAGCCAGTAGCATGTGAACATTTTTAAAGCTGCTGCTGAATCATCGGTCATCTTGTTTCCAGTCTTTGAGCCCTTGCTATTTCAGATCTAACTAAGGTTGGAAGAGGAATTGATTGTGAGAATAGTTTGGGAAACGTTTGAATGCCTTTGTAGAACAGATTTATTTTAAGACTGAAGCAATATAAAAGAGTTGTGATCTATTTCTCAATCCCCACCTTCCTCTCAATGCCGGTTTTAATTTTTACCAGATAAATAAATGTACATAGTTTAAATAGTTGTATAATTGTATAAGATTAGATACAGAAAACAGAAATTGCCTGCTGCTTTTTCCCTATTTTTTCCTTAAAGCAATTACACATACCTAATTTTAGTTGATTTTTAATATTTACTTCCATGCCTTAAATAACATATTTATTGCGACTCCTTGATTTTTTCTGTTTTAGCATTAGAGAAGAAGAGGAGTTAGCTCTCTTTCCTTTCCGAGGGCATATCACATATGCCAAGACAGATAATATATGCTGAGACAATTAACCCTGGATAACTTTCCTTTTCTGCTCACCTTTTTTTCCCAGGAGTAGTCATGTTTTATCATTTGCTTGGTTTTCTATGTATTTGTCACAAATTCAGCCTCAAATTTGTTGCCTATTAAAAATCAAGGCCGTGGACACATTAAGTATTTTATTTATTCTATCTTCCTGAAAAAGACTTTCCTGGGGCCTTTGGACTTGCTCAAGCTGGTTTGGTTTCTTCTTCTTGCCCATGTTGGGGCTCCTGTTTCCTGTATCATATGCTTCCTCTCTCTTGCTTAACTCATATTTTGATGAAATATATAGCCTTCAAGTGCCTGGGAAATGTATTTTTGAGACTTTGTGTGGTGGATATAGTGAATTGTCATTCAGCATTAATTTTAAACTTTTTTTGGTGTGGCTTCAGTCTGGAAAGCTAGAAACCTCCTTGCCCAAATTTCCTCAAAGCAGGGTCCCAGAAGCGCTGTAGTTTGTGCCAGTGAGATATTCACACAGGTTTTGAAGGTGTAAGTGAGGAAGGTGCCAAGCTTTGCTGGCAAACATCCCTGTGGACAGGTGTCTTTTGATCATGGAAGCTCCTCAGTATGCTGGCTTTTGGGTACCAGAGGAATCAGCAGTCTCTTTGGTGCCCTGGATTGGCAGCAAAGCTCTCAAACTCACTCCTGAATGCCCAACCTAGAGTCTGTTTCCTCATTTAACCCCCTGCAATATGGCTTAAAACTAACTGGGGTGGATTCTGGTTTTTGCATTGTACCTTAAATAATAAATCTTACATGTACAAGCTTGGTTAGATATAGATTCTAAATTTGAAATAATCTTTGTTTACATTTCTAGTGTTTCTGCTATGAAATATAAAGCCAACTTAGTCCCTGATCTAAAAAAGAGTATGTGACTTTTTCTCTCCTTTCTCTGGAAGCTAAGGGAAATTATTCTTTGTCTCTAGTGTTTAGAAAATTCAAGATAATATAACCAAAGTTGTCTATTTCCATCCATCATGTGTGCTCTTGCTAGGTCCTTTCAGTGTGGAAACGTATGAATTTATTTGCTGGAAAATCTCTTAATTGCTTTAGTAATTAGTTTCTTTCTCTGGTGTTCCTCTGTTCTTTTATTTTGGAGCTGCTATTTTTTTTTTTTTTTTCGGTTATTGAACTCTTTGGACTGGTCCTCTAACTTAGTTTTATCTTTTTCTCTCTCATTTTCCATCTCCCCTTTAAAATTTTTCTTCATAGGAGACATCCTAAATTTTACCTTGTAACTCACATTATTAAGATTTTTTAAATGTCTATTATATTTCTTAATCTTAAGAGCACTTTTTAAAAATGATCACATCGTTCCATTTTGATAGCATCCTGTTCTAATTTTATTACTATAATATTTTCTTTTCTCTTTAATGTATACATATTATCTCTGCACAGTCCCTGTTTCATTTAAATTGCTTTTTTTCTGCCTTTTGATTTTGCCTCGATCTTTTAGTAGAGGTTTCCCTTATGTGTCTGATAATCTTTGGTGGCTGCTCATAAGTAACGCTGAGGAACTTAAAGGTCACACTGAGAATACGGTTGGGTTTGTCCACTGTGAGCTTCACTGCAGGATGCTCTCTGGCAGGGCTGCTTAGCCACAATGTGTATATTCCTCAAAGCAGAAGCTTCCTATTTCCCTCTTAGAGGGCAAAGGCCTAAGTGTCAGCATTCTGGGATATACAAGAAGCAAGTGGGTCAGAGTCCCAGTACCCTGCATGTGTTCTAAAAATAAGGAGATTAAGAAAAGCAACCCTGTCCTGAAAGACCCCATGTGTTCCCTAATACACAGGAACTCTCTATTTTACTATTGCTAAGAAAAGCAACCCTGTCCTGAAAGACCCCATGTGTTCCCTAATACACAGGAACTCTCTATTTTACTATTGCAAAGGGTAAAACTAGTTTTTGCTACTGTGAGGGAAGGAATCTGGAGATCTGAGTGTTTCTTAAGCAGACTTTCAATTAACCCTCCTTATTAATCACTCCTTTTCACCCCAACTTCCAGAAAAATTGGCTGCCAATTCCAGAGCTCTTTGGTGATTCTGCAGTGTAAATTGAGTTGCTTCTTGGATTTCCTCATTGTAGTTTAAGATTTTACTTTCTCAAATGTGCCTGCTTTTCAATTTCCAAAAAATTCATTTCTGATTTGTCCCCTCTCTTGTCCTCTCCTACCTGGTGGATTTGTCATTTAAAACAACCTCCTTTTTGTAGGGATTTGGGAAGGAGAAAATAGATGTGTGTCTTTTTTTTTTAAGATTTATTTATTATTAACTTATTTAAAATTTTTTGGCTACGTCGGGTCTTAGTTGCGGCATGTGGCATGCTTCATTGAAGCACGCGGGATCTTTTGTTGCGGTGTGCAGGGTCTTCGTTGTGGTATGTGGGCTTCTCTCTAGTTGTGGCGTGCGGGTTTTCTCTTCTCTAGTTGTGGTGCGCAGGCTCCAGGGCACATGGGCTCTGTAGTTTGTGGCAGGCGGGCCCTAGTTGAGGTGTGCAAGCTCAGTAGTTGTGGCGCACAAGCTCAGTAGTTGTGGCACGCAAGCTCAGTAGTTGTGGCACACGGGCTTAGTTGAACTGTGGCATGTGGGATCTTAGTTCCCTGACCAGGGATCGAACCCGTGTCCCCTACATTGTAAGGAGGATTCTTTACCACTGGACCACTAGGGAAGTCCCTAGACATGTGTCCTTAATACTGCATGATCCTTTGGTTTAATTTATACTAATATGATTCTTGAGATGGTACATCATTTCATAGATGAATGTATATGTATACATGTGCGTATAGGCATGTGCATGCACATATGTATATTTAGGTGATCAATTGTGATCTTGGATGTCAGTGAACACAGATGGGGGAGGTAGTTTGGGGAAAGGGGTTTATTATGCTGAGTAGTGAAAATAAAATAAAAATTAGGGAACAAGAAGAAATTTATCTACTCCTTGTCCTAGCTACTCTCTTTTAGGGGCTTAAGCAGTTTTGGAAGAAAAAAAATACTGTATTTTTGAGTGACTAGTCTGTGACATTTAATATTTTACTTGAAAACATTTTACCCAAGTAGGCAAATGTTAGCTTTGCTGTTTTTCTTAACTTCCAAATCTAATTGCTGTCTTTCAAACCAGATGTCCTTTGGTGGAATAAACCAGTGGAGAGTATGTTTTTGCAACACTTTCTCGCTATTAAAACTTTTGGAATCTCACATATTAGCTACATGCCAGATATAGAAGCTTACCACTTTCCCATTCAATTTTGCTTAAATACTAAAAATTTTAAAGGTCAGCATGTACTTTCAATAAATTAGAGTATAAGAGTAGAATATTACATTGAAAAAAATTATGTTTTAAAACCTTGCTGCTTACAGCCTTTGAAGAAACTATTGGCACAGAATGAAATACTGGATATTACTATGTATGAGTATTGTATCAGTTAATCCAAGTGAGAAAAAGATAAACTGCTATTAGAGTGCCACCTATGCAGCTAATATAAGAGCTAAATTCTTAAATTCTGCAATAAAAATGTATAAAAATTTTAGCCTATGTATTTAGGGCAGGGAAAGGTGCATTTTAGTCATTTTAAAAATTGCTAAGTATTATCACAAAATGCTATTAAGAAATCGAATCCATTTTGTTTCAAAGTAAATGTGGGAGATGGAGTTATTGGCTTCAAGGGGAAATCAAATCCCCTTTTCTATCAGCAATTTGGTATCTATTAAAGAGATGTTTCTGTGTTTATAGGCACTCCTATGCCTATTACCTTACGAGTGGAACTTTAATAAATAAAAGTTCATGAGTTGAAGGAGATTGCACAGGCTATTAGGCTTTTAAAAGGGAAGTTTGACTCATGTAGGTTAAGGCTTCTAGCTTGCTAAATGTGGCTTAGCTTAAGATGAACCTGATCTGTGACAATCTTGTGCTTCATTGTGGGATATTGTATACAAATTGAAGATAACTTCAGGATGGAAAACACTAGCTGTCATTTACTGAGTACCTAGTATGTGATAGCTGTGATATTAGGCACTTAATTCTACCATCATTTAATATTTATATGTATATCGCTATTTTACAGAAGAACCCGGGGCTTGGGGAGTTTTAGGGTGTTTCTCAATTTCAAACTGTTAGAAAAAAATAAGGTGAAGTTTGAACTCAGGGTTTTTTTTGTTTTGTTTTGTTTTTTGGGTTTTTTTGCGGTACGCGGGCCTCTCACCACTGTGGCCTCTCCCGTTGTGGAGCACAGGCTCCGGACGCGCAGGCTCAGTGGCCATGGCTCACTGGCCCAGCCGCTCTGCGGTATGTGGGATCTTCCCGGACCGCGGCACGAACCTGTGTCCCCTGCATCGGCAGGCGGACTCTCAACCACTGCGCCACCAGGGAAGCCCTGAACTCAGGATTTTTTGGTGCTCCAGTAAATCACTAAATTATCCACACTTGCGTCTCTGGACATTCTAATTTACCTTTTTTTGGACACATAAGATTTTATTTTGCACGAAAGTAGCCATGGAATGAAAGTGAAGGGCTGAGACAAAGATCATATCACAGATGCCAAACATTTAAATAAAAGTGAAAAGTTTAGTTTCTCATTTGAATATTTTGTCAGTATTGTATATAAATATTCAGACATTTCCAAGTACCTTATGTGGTAGAATATAGACAAACATGAATGCTGGACTGAATTTAGTACTTTTGTTCAGTTATATTTTATTGTGTTGTATAACCTAAGATATATATTAATAAGTAATTTTGAGATGTATATTAACTAACTTTATTGTAGTACTCATTTTGCAATATATACACATATCAAATCATTGTGCTGCACACTTTAAACTTATACGATACTATATCTCAGTAAAACTGGAAAAATAGTTTTGACTGACAAAAAAATGAATATTAATTTTATAATTTTGTTTCTTTACTGAACTATGAACACATAAAAGAAACTCTTGCTAGCTTTGTTTTTTCTGAGTAAAGATAATGCCTAATTTGTACAGTTTATGCAGTGATACAGCCTTATATAAAATCCAATTATTGTGAGTCTCCAGAAGAATGGGAAATACATTGTGTTCGTAAAAGTTATCTTCCAACCAAAATATAGAGAAAGTCTCTATTACGCTAGACAATGCTCTAAAGTTAGTCTACCAGAAGAAAAAGGAGGAAGGCCATCAGCCACAAAGATGCTTGTGGCGACAGGAAAGGAGGAAATGGCCCAGAGAAGCAGGGAAGGGTTAATCAGGCAATTTGACCAAGGTAAACAGAATGGTCAGAACTCATAATGATCCAGTTAGAAATGGGGTTGCAGGGAGGGAGAACAAGGGAGAAATCTAGAGTCTCCGGGAGTTTGGAAGGGATTGGGGCTCTAGGTGCATGGCTACATGTAACACTGTAAAAAAAAAAAAAAGGGCTAGAGAATAGAATTGAGTTTATTACTCATTGTGGTCAAGTTGGAAGTGTGATAAGTTGAAAATATGATGCTTCCTAGAGTCTGGTAAAAAAAAAAACAAAACGTGGTTGCTATGGCCTGTTAGAAGGTAGCAGTATGATTACTGAAATTATGTTTGTAACATAGTAGAATTGTATTATGACTCATAGAATTAGTCGAGGAGATATGTATAAACAGCTTTCAAGGCTTACTTGTGTGTGTTCTCTGTGTGTGCTAAATAGAATTCATTCTCATAATTCTTCAAAGATGGAAAAGAACAGAATGAGGTGAAACTCGTATTTTAGAATGTTTCTGATCGTATTAAGTAGAAGAGATTAATTTGGTGAGGGAGCTGGGCTTTCAAGAGCTCCCCAGAAGGGGAAGTCTAGGAGCAAGACTGTTTTGCTTTAGCAGCACCAGTACATTCTTGCTGGAGGGAACCACATGCAACTCAGTGGCTAAGAGTCAAGGGGGAAGTAATTGCTTACACAGCCTTGGACTCATGCAGAATGAGATTTTCCTTTCTGGGCTCCTCTCTGCAGCAAGAGGTTCCTGGGATACATCTTTTAACCCCAATCTTCTCTTCCATCATGGTCCACAGCAAAGACTTAAATACCTCCATTTTCTGGACGTTGGTTGAGCGTCTGGTCACTTGCTTTAATCCCTTTTCTGCTTTGAGCACTTGGGACTGGAAGTGAAAGCCAAAGAATCCAATGTTTTAATTTTTTATCGTGTTCTGAATGACAGAGGGAAGAACCCTAGGAGGTATTTAGGTAAGGTTCAGATTTGTGGGTGAATGCTCACATGGTAAGTGACAAAAGTGTCCTGGCAACAACATGGGGTTCGGCATTGGGAGGTCTGGTCCTGCTGTCACTTGCTGTTCAGTCTTGGATCAGGATGAACTGTATCCGGGACTCTCCTTGCTTATTTGCACAATAACTGGGCTCACACAGCACAAGTGATTATGCACATATCTAAAATTGTAGATATGTTACAGTAAAGCAAAGATCCTTATAGTAATCACAATAGATGATAAAGATTTTTTGCTAGCATAGATATTTTACTCTAGAAATTCTAAACAATGTAAGGTAGTCTTAACAAAATACATATAATATTTTAATGATCTTTTAGGAATCAACCCCACAAAGATGACCTTCCTTCTTGCAATCATGATCAGGTAAAAATTCTGATAAGACCTACCAATGAAAAAGAGATAATTACAACATAGAATAAAATAAAAAATTACTTTGAGGGTGTGACATGAAATTCCAAGAAATTGAGCAAAAATTCAAAGGAATAATATATCACAGTTGTTCCCATATTGTCTGTGGACCATGTGCATCAGAATCTCCTGGGGTAGCTGGAGGAAGAAAGTGAGTCCAAATGCAGATTCCTAGGTCCTAGATCAGAATCATTGAGCCAAGACCTCTGAAAGTGGAACCCAAGAATCTGCATTTTCACAAGCCTTGGAGATGATCCTTATGGTCTCTAATGTTTGATTGTCAATGCATTCGGCTTTGAGATTAATCTACCCTAGTTGCATATGTTTCTTTTTTTTCTTCCAGTGTTATTGAGATGCAGTTGACCTATAGCACTGTATAAGTTTAAGGGGTACAGCATAATGATTTGACTTACATACATCACGAAATGCTTACCACAATATGTTTAATGAGCACCATCATCTCAAATAGACACAAAATTAAAGAAGTAGAAAAAATTTTTCCTTGTGATGAGAACTCTTAGGATTTACTCTCAGCTTTCATATACAATGTTCAACAGCGTTAATTATATTAATCATGCTGTATATTACATCACTAGCACTTATTGGTCAATGCATTTGGCTTTGAGATTAATCTACCCCAGTTCCATACACTCCTGTGTATTAATTGCATACATTTAGGAAATATGGTGAGAGAAGGCTCTCATTCTTAAAAAAAAAAAAAAAAAAAGAATGAGCATCTTTAGTTTATACCTCCTGTGAAGAATTTTAATTTGATCTTAGAAAGAGTGATTACTTTTTTCAGGTAAACAGAATTAGAATGACATCTTGGCTATATAACACTGATGTATTATGCATATATGTATTTCCTATGTAGTTCAATAAATACAGAGGAAAGAAAATGGCTTTGGAGGCAAACAAAGGATTCAGAATCCCTCTTAGTGTCTTAGTTTTTTTCCCCTGCAAAACAGAACAATTAATAACAGCTTGAGAGTTTTGTAAATGTTAACTGAAATGGTATATGTGAAATTCCTAGTCTAGTGCCAACACACAGTAGACATTCAATAATGCTAGCTATCCTTATCTTATTATGCTTTGTATTCAATGATAGCATCAATGAAATAGTGTTAGCCACAGAGAGCAGTTTTTTGTCTGCCCAATGCACACAGGTGGGCATTTGTGGAACTGTAGCTATAGTGACTACCTGAGGACCCTGCTGCAATATCACATTTCCCATTGTCATATTGTCTGAAATTATGCATCAGAGCTGTATAAACTTTAGACTCTTTTCTGCTAGAATCACCCACACTATTAAAAAAATTGTTTGGGTTATCTGATTGTATGTCTTATTATTAATACTTTTAAAATGTTATGTCTAGGATTTCAGCTTTATTGATCTTTGCTGTAATTATTATTTGATTGACTTGTAGGTGAATGTAATAGCAATGCTTAGAAACAAGGATATTTTCGTTTAGAGTGTGCTAATGTCATATTCAATATGTATACAATCAAATCTCAGTCATCAGAAATCAGCATGTACCTTATGTATGTTATCATAAGTCATAGACAAGGCTCAAGAGATTCTGCGTTTGTCCTTTCTCACTGCCCTTTCTGTCTCTGGGCAGAGGCTCAATCAGTAAGGGCTACAGCCATTTAATATTTTCAATTAAGTTTTTCAACAACAAAAAATGAAACAAAGGCAATTTTCAAATTTATCTTTGTTCAGTGAAAGAATATACAAAACTAAAATGAACCATCTTGAATCATCTTTCACATTCCCTCTGTAATTTCATTAACAATTTTAAGAAATGTTTCAATAAAATTTTAAATAATAGAGAATCTAGTTACGCATAGTGTAAGTTGTTATTCATATAAAGTATCAATCTTTGGTATTTATCTGTTATCAAACATCCATCATTCTGGAAGATTTCAGGATTAATTAATAATAAATCAGTTCTCAGATGAGAGAAGGCAATTTGAGTTTTTAACAAAATCTGATGTGATCCTGACTCAAGATTTGTCCTAACAATCACAGCATTTCTGCAATGTTCTAATTAGATGTATGTCTGTATAAATCCCTTTTAAGTAAGTACATACAATTGTTATTTTTATTCTGTTTGGAGATACGAAGGGTTTTACCTGGAGTGCCAATTTTCTGCATCCTTGGCTTCCTTAGAATTATTGCTTTGTTGTTAAAATGTGCTTCGTTGATAAAAGACTCTTTCAAGTTCATAGGAAAAAAAAGCCTGTCCCATTCCGTTTGAAAACTTTAACAGATATTTTCCAATTTAAAGAAATTGACTTTTTGAGCCTAATTCAGTTGGGCGAAATATAAGAATTTAAAAGTGGAATCCAATTATCTCTAACTTGTTCCCTTTGTTGAAGAGTTTTAAATTGGAAAATTTTTAAGCTTTTTCAGAAGGCACATTTAAGCTTTCTGATGACAATAAATGCAAAATAAAAATAATTTAAAAAGGAAAACCTTGATAGATTCATCATATCTCCTTTACAATTGAGGTCTTCTATATATGCAAAACTAGTCTCTGGTCCTGACATAGTCATTTATAATATCTTTCAGTCTGTGAATTTTTTTCCTGTTTATTACAAATACAATAAATCCATTAACAGAATTCTGTCACTAGGTGGCTCCATTTAGCTTTTTAAAAGCAGTCTTCTATGAATACCTCTGTTTTTGGAGCATTTCTTTTTCCCTACTTTATCTTATATTATGATTATTTTTTTGCCTTTGTATCACATACACGCTGTGTAGCTTGGTTGCAAACCATTAGCTGTATGAAATTAGAGCCTATGTGCAATGTGCTGCCAACTCCTCTGCGGAGTCAACAAATAATGAAAGACGACAGATGACAATTCAACAGGACTATGGTTATTGGCAGGATGCCATTGCTCAGTGCCTGGATCCTTAGCAAAATTATTTCCAGCCTTATTTTCTCACTTCAGAGCTCCATTTGAGCATCAAGTCATAGTCCCTGTAATGAAAGAAAGCCCCCAAAATTTATGGAAAGAAGGATGGATTTCTTTTTAAGTCCCTGAGAAGTTCCTGATCTGAGAGGAATGGTGTAATCCAGTGGAAAACGGCCCAGACTAGGAGTTGGAACCCATGAAGTCTTGTTTGGGTTTTGGAAGGTAGTTAATTCAACTATTTTCCCTGAATTTCAGTTTCCCCGTCAATAAAATGGAGGGGTTGGACTAGATGATTTTTGTAATTTCTTCTAGTTTTAATATTTTAAGATATCTGATATGCCCAAAGGGATTCCTTAAGCAGCAGGGGTCTTGTTATGTAGATACTATTTTCTTTCTTAGGTCATAAACTCCTGCGGAAGGGGAAATGTCATAATTACTATAGCTCCAGTGCCCAAAACTGTGCCTGGCACATAGAAGAAACTCAATATATACACTTAATTGAATAAATAAACTGCCTAAAAGTACTGAATGATGGAGATGACACGGAAGTGTTGGCTCTCCAAAGTCCTACTGCATCTTATTCTCTCTTTGACTGGGCCTGGCCTCCACTTTCTATTGTTAAAGTTACAGGTGCCCATTGATGAAGGCAAGTCACCTGAGAATGCATTTGTTCTTTCTGGAAAGAAAGTGAAATTTTCTAGGCTTTCTCTGTTAACATCAGTTTGTTATTTAGATGGAATGGTTGCCACTGTAGATGTTTTAGAAGGCAAAGCCCATCTGTAGCAATATATTTAAAGTTCTAGAGCATGGTAATGATAGTCTATGGACAGAGGACACTACTCAAGTCTGTTGACTCTGAAGCTGTAGGGCCCAACATGAAGGAAGGGGTCTCGAAAACAAGGTCCTAAGTGAAAGTGAGGTATTGAAGAGAAGGGTTGAAAATTGGTGGAGAAGTGAAAGGATGCTTAGTGAATTTTAATAGAATGGTCAAATAGGGCATAGATAAATGCAAAATATTCAGCATGCACAGAAGAAAGTATTGTTAAAATAGCACTTTTGTGAGGAGTGTAAGAATCTTGACAACATGCATTTAAGGCTAAATTGAGCCAAATAGCTAATTCTGAAACCATCTGAAGGGGACTTCTTGATAAAAACAAAATGATTAAGTCGGAATCTGACAATGTACCATTCACAATACAATTATCTTAAAATATATATACAAGAAGTTAAAATGCTATCCAATGTGGTTCTGATATTTTTCAATTACAATCATATCTGAGTCATTAGCTATCTGGAAATGGAAGTGTTTATGTGACATTGCAACCTTCTACTTGGTCTCTGTCTGAGATTCTCTGTGTTCTACTATGTTATAGTGAATTGGAATGGTTTTATCGGGCTTGATATTTCATGAAGAGGAAACATTTCAACTAGGTTTGATGCCCCAGATGCTTAGGAGTCTATAGCTTTTACTGGAAAACACTCATCAATTTTCTGTAGTAAATTATATGGGAAAAGAATCTGAAAAAGAATAGATATATGTATATGTATAACTGAATCACTTTGCTGTGCACCTCAAACCATCACAACATTGTAAATCAACTAGACTCCAATATAAAATAAAAATTTAAAAAACCTTGTTGACTGCAACAGCCCCACAAGGACTCACCGTTGAACAATGCTCCCTGACATGTAGGTCATGATGGAAGCATAATAAAAGGTACTGTTAAGGGTATTGATAATTTTTTAATGGGAAAATATTCATGCTTTGACAGAATTCTGGGAATTTTGCTTAGATATATCTCAATATAGAGCATTTGGGAAATTTTAATCTTGTGTCAACCAAGTATCTTCTTTTGATGTAAAGGTATTTCTCTTTGACTCATGCTATTTTTATATGTCTTCTGACTGAAGTGCTTTGCTATGGTTGGAGAGGATAGCACAGAAGACACCCCCCACCTTAATGATGAGGAATAAATGGATTTTGTCCTATTTGTAAAACTGTGTTGTCAATATGCAACAAAATAGAAAATGTATGTACTATATAACGTTAATATAAAATATAGAGCATACAGTTGTATCTATGATACTATAAACATGTAAAAGTTGAATATGCCACAAGGATAGGAAGTAGATGATGTGGACAAAATTTTAACTTTGTTCATTTGCTTGGGACTATGAGTGATTTTCTACTTGGATTTCTGTTATTTCAATATAATCTTTATGATAGTTATTTAAAGCCATAGTCTCATCTTAAAGGCAGGAAATTTTATGGAGCATAATACTTTATTGCATTAATTGATAAACATGTTATTCTCATATCATAACATTTAAGGGATACTCAAGGTTTTCCCCATTTCCATTTCTTCTCTGAAGAGAAGAAACTTTGATATGGCACAACGGAAACAATGAAGTAAAGGGTAGAGCTTCAGTGAAGGTGAATGTGAGATGCTGATAGAACTGGACAGGGATAAGTTCTCTCTTGACTCAACTTCCTATTGTTTATTGTGGACCATCACCTCATCCATTGGGTGTGAAATGAGGGGTTTGAAATAATTTTCAAGTTGGACTTAGTAACGTAGACTTTGGAATTCATGCATGATTTGAATGCCTGGGTTCAGATGAAAGAAGGCAAGAAGAAGCTATGTAGATCAGCTTCTAGAGTAGGTGATTAGTGAAGGGCAGGGGTAAATGAGTCTCTGGGTTTGTTATATGACTCAGTCTAGTTCACCCGGGCAGGGAGTAGTATGGGAATCTCTCTCTCTCTCTCTCTTTCTCATTCACACAACTACCCACTCACATGCTAAAAACACATTTGGGTAACCCAGCCAGAGTGGCAGTGGTTATAAAGTTCCCTAATCAAGGACTTGGAGATTTGGGATCCAAGCCATCTTTTACCATTACCTTCCTGTTGAAATGGAATCTTCTTATGCATATTACATTGATCTTTTTTATCCCTCTTACACATTGCAGAACTCCCCTTAATAGTGATACTTTTGACTGCAATGAAGCTACCACATATGTTTACTATAATTATATGAAAAGTTACAAACATCTTACTATAAAAACAGTTAAGCTACTTGATTTTTTTCTAAAGAGAATTATTAGAAAAACAGCATAACATGGAAGAAAAGGCAAAGGACTGGGAGATAGGAAAGGCTGATTCTAGTCTAATCGTTGTTATGACCAGCATTATCATTTTCACTTGAATGACTCAAGTTCTCTCATGGACTAGTTAATCTCTAGGTAGGGTGATCACACAGGCTCTTTTGCCTGAGACAGTCCTGGTTTACACCTGTTATCCCAATGTAATTATTAATAGCACCGTTTTCACTTTCAAAAGTGTCCTGGTTTGAATGATAAAGTACATGGTTACCTTATCTCTAAAGGTCCTTTCAACTTGACTATTCTTTGATGTTGCCTGGAGATGAGATGTGGAATCAATTGTCCGAGAGCAAGTCATTGAAATTCTAGTTCTTTATTTTGAGCAGTGGTGAGAGATGAAGGTATTGAGTTTGATATGGCCCAGATCATGAAGGCCTGATATTCAAAGACTTTTAATTTTATCCTGAAGTCTATGGGGATATATTTTAATCAGGAAAGAAACTGAGACATCACTTTGGCTGCATTTTTGAGAATGAATTTTAAGTGACTGTTGCTGGAGATAGCAACCTAGTTAAGAGATTATTACAATAGTTCAATAAGAAATAATGGAAGTCTTAACCAAGATTATGACAGTAGAGGAAATAAAAATACTAATTAAAGAGATATTCAGGTGGTAATACCTGTAGGATATGGGGTATGGTGACTGAATAGGGTGATTATGGGATAGGCTAGTCTAGGGTGACCTCCCCCTGATCCTAACTATTTGTTAAATGATTGGATGAATAGTGATACCATTCATGGAAAGGGAAACCATCAGAGTTCTGAACTAAAGATTCGATGAGCTCATTGCTGGAATTGTGGAATCTGGTACATTTGTGGGACACAAGATGGAAATATCCAGTAGACATTTAGATATAGGACAAGAACATTAGAATACCGGATTCTGGCCTTGTGATGTAGATTTGGGAGTGATTAACACATTCAAAGAGCCTGGAAAACATCCAGGGGAATATGGAGCGAGACAAAATTGAACCGATGAAAGAAACATGGGGTCCCCTAGCATGAAAGGAAAGAGCAAATAAAGAGAAGTACCTGAACGGGAGACTGACAAGGAGCTCCAGAGAAGTAGGAAAAAATCCATGAGAATGATGTCATATAACCACAGAAGTTAAAGACTCCTTTTTTAGAGCACAGTTCAGAGCTTCAGTTTAGTAGTGCTCAAAATTTTTGGTCTCAGGATTCCTTCATACTTAAAAATCTTTGAGGACCCCAAAGAATTTGTAAACTACAGCTATTGATGTTTATTATATTAGACATAACATTGAGAAAGTTGAAAACATTTATCAGTTATCTAACCACAACAATAATAGATTCATTTAATGTTAACAAAATACATGATTTTTGTGAAAATAACTACATTTTCAAAAAAATTTTAGTGAGATGAGTCAAATTGTTTTATACAAATCTCTTTAATGTACAGATTAATATAAGGCAGATGAATTCTCGTATCTGCTTTTGCATTTATTCTGCTGCAATATGTTGTTTGAGTTCAGGTATATGAAGAAAACCTGGCCACACATAGATATTTCGCTGGAGAAGAGTTGAGTATTTTCATAGCTTTTTATGATAATTGTAAATATTCTTCTTTGATATTACACCAGATATTACACCAGAACTTGACTGGTGATAGTTTCCTGAAGGTTAGTTACAATGTGACATCTAAAACCATATCAAATAACTTCTTGTACTGTATCACATTAAAATTCCTTGGTCTATCTTGAATTTTAAAAGAATCCTTAACCTTGCATCATTTTGTATCATCTCTTGTAGGTCATTTGGAAAATACTAGCTTACTAGTTATGTAGATCTTTCAAATGTTGACATATTTTGATATATAATATTTAAAAATTATGGTTATCAATATCACTGCTGTTCTTATCAGAAAAGTATTGGGAAGCTGTCAAGCGCATGGTGGCAGATAAAGTTTTCCAATATTCTAATTTTCTCTTGAAAGCTCAAATTTTATCATTGGCAAAACATGCTGTCAGCTGTCTTCATTGAAGAAACAGTTCACTACATTTGTTTTCACAAAATGTCTGACAAATACTCAAATCCAAATCACCATGGTCTACCTGTTAGTTGTTTTTTCAAGTAAAAATTGTGTTCCATGAATAAAGCAGCTAATCCAGAAGCTTACAATTCAGTTGCACAAGAGTTTTCCTTTGGTGTCCACGAAAGGACACCAAATTGCTTAATATGCACTTTCTATTTTGTCATATAGAATGTTAAAATCGCATGTGCTCTAGAGTTGGGATTTAATAAAATTAATATTTCTTACTATTTCTTGAAGGGTATTATTCAGTGAAATGACTTTATTTTGTATTAACTGTATGTTGTAGTGAAAAACTGTGGTACAGTTTGTGACCTCTGCCTTGGTTGGTGATAAGGTGCCAATGGTTCTACCAACATTGATTTTACACAATCAGTACAAATATGAACACAGTGAAAAGTGCCAAAAATGTCTTCATAATATTGTGAAAATAGTTTTGATTTTGCAGATGCTCAGAATGGGTCTTGGAACCCCAGGGGTGCTCAGACCACACACTGAGAACCACTGCCTTTAACTGACCTCTGAGAAGGCTACACCATCGAATGCTGGAGAAAAGTTAAAAACAAAACAAAACAAAATACTACCTAAAAACAACTAAAGGGCTCCACTGGATTTTGCAACAAGGGCCTCATGGGCAGTCTTCTTGAGAAAAGTTCTAGGATTCATGTTTTCCAGGTTAATGTATCTTCATTAAGTACCACGTGAAGTGATATAAAGAAAAAATATTCTTTCTCCCACTTCAATGAATGTATTGTATCCATTTAAAATAGAAATGCTTCAATGTATGAAGGCATTAATTATGGTGGTCATCAAACCTGGAAGAGCATATCAAATTTCTCTGACTAGGAACTAAATGTGTTTTCCTTCTTTGAATTACGGATCTAGCATGTAGAACAATTTGGCATGCCATTTATAACAACCAGGGGTAAAAAGCAAATCCCAAGAAAGGGATAGTCAGAAACTCTATACCCAGTGGCTACAATGTACAGAAGTCAAATGTAATGGTTCAATATATTAAGAACCTACTTTAAAATGATTTGAATAAAAGGATATAAGGTTATTTGGCAGATTGTAGGACATATGGGCCTTTTTACACATATGAAGGGCAGGCAGTATGTTAAGAAAGTGACATTTCTTGAGCATCTTCTCTGGGCCTTTCTCTGAGTCAGAAATATTATTCATCTCATCTTATATAAAGCCCTTAAATCCCTTAAAGCCAGGTACTATTAACTCTTCCATAAAGACCATTAACCCTATCTAACCCCATAAACTTTATCTTAAACTCTATCTAAAAATGAATTTCATCTAGGTTAAACAACTTGCAAAGTTAATGAGATTTTGTTTCTTGATTAATGTTATCTGAGTGAAATCAATTTCTTTATGAAGTATGATTTCTTCTTCACTCAAAATAGTTGTTAAGCTTTGGATTCTATATACAGCATACTGTTCTATAATACTGGATTACATTGTTTCAATTTATAAAGCACTTTTTTTTTAACATCTTTATTGGGGTATAATTGCTTTACAATGGTGTGTTAGTTTCTGCTTTATAACAAAGTGAATCAGTTATACATATACATATGTTCCCATATGTCTTCCCTCTTGCGTCTCCCTCCCTCCCACCCTCCCTATCCCACCCCTCCAGGCTGTCACAAAGCACCGAGCCAATATCCCTGTGCCATGTATAAAGCACTTTTGCAAATGTAATTGTAGGGAAATGGAGGTTAAGTCAGGTAACCTTTCCATCATCTCACAGGTATTGAGCCCTGACTGAGCAGATCCAGAAGCCAAGGGATCTGCAATGTCATGAGAAGTTTAGTAAGTTAGTAAAGACAGTAACTTTGCTGTCCTCGAGTTAACATTTCTAGTTTCACTCATAAGGCAATAGTGATTCCTATATTGTTACACCCAATCATTACTGAATAGATTCGGATATGTGTATCAGCATTTATCTTATCATCTGGTATCTGTCTGATTTACTTCTAATTTTTGTTTGGCTTTAGACTGGATATTATGTTTCATTTCATTATGGAACGTTTCCCATCAATGTTAAATAAATGCTCTCAGGGTTATGTGACATCAAAATTCAATGATGCTTGGCAGCATTAACCCTCTGTTAGCCTTTATGATATCTAAAAATAACTGCCTACCTTTACTGTTGCTGGCAACTAAACTGTCATCTAGGTGTTTACATTAAACTTTTGCTTTTGGATTAACCTTCAATCCTTTTCTTCCTCTGCATGACCTAGTGTCTCCTTTAAGTCCAGATTTTTTTCTAAAATAACTTTCCTACATGGAACATTATGGTATTGGTTTATTTTTTTGAACTTCATTTCCAGCTTTTCCAATCAGTCCAACATGATTTTGAGACATGTCTATATTTGCCTTGTCTCCTTCCATTCATTTACCTGTTAGCTATGCCTCCTTTCATGTTTATGTTTTAATGAGCCCATGATCATCTTACTCTTCTGTAGCCAAATTCATATCTTCAAACAGATACCACAGCATATGCCAACAAATATATAGCATTTTCAGAGGAATGGAGTATAAAGAGAAAGTGATTGGCATTTCAGGCAGCTGGGGAGGAGTGAACGAAGTCACAGAGACAGGGAAGTCTGGGACAGGTACAGAGACTGGGAATTCATTTGAAATTTGATGAAGTATATGTGATTGAAATTAGTATAATATTCTGAAAGAGAATCTTTAACCTTAGTTTTTTTTTTTGTATTTTCCCCTTTGCTTATTAAATATTTACAGGCAATCAATTATACAGCATTTGGGTCTTCAAGAAAGCAGAACACATAAATTTATATTCTTTTTTTTTTTTTCAGTACGCGGGCCTCTCACTGTTGTGGCCTCTCCCGTTGCGGAGCACAGGCTGCAGACGCGCAGGCTCAGCGGCCATGGCTCACGGGCCCAGCTGCTCCGCGGCATGTGGGATCTTCCCGGACCGGGGCACGAACCCGTATCCCCTGCATCGGCAGGCGGACTCCCAACCACTGCGCCACCAGGGAAGCCCAGAACACATAAATTTAAATAGCATGTTTTGATTATTTATTCTCATACTGAAAAATGAACACCAACATACACATGCACCAAATAATTTCTTCCCAAAATATTTATCTGTCTTTCCTGGAGCATAAAGAAGTAAAAAAATGAAATACCACAAATATAAGATAGATGGATAAACTTTAGCCATAGAAGAGTACAGCAGAGAGGACTCCTCTGGTGGCGCAGTGGTTAAGAATCCGCCTGCCAATGCAGGGGACACGGGTTCGAGCCCTGGTCCAGGAAGTTCCCACATGCCGTGGAGCAACTAAGCCCAGAGCCACAACTACTGAGCCCACGTGCCACAGCTACTGAAGTCCGCGTGCCTAGAGCCCGTGCTCCGCAACAAGAGAAGCCACCGCAATGAGAAGCCTGTGCACCGCAACGAAGAGTAGCCCCTGCTCGCCACAACTATAGAAAACCTGCGTGTAGCAACGAAGACCCAACGCAGCCAAATAAATAAATAAATAGATAGATAAATAAATAAATAAGTAAATTGAAAGAAACCCTTACATTTAAAAAAGAAAAGTACAGGAGAAAATATTTGAGAAATCAGTGCAGTTTATAAACTGTGTATGTTCCTGATGTGAGTTTGCTTCATTAAGAGTGGAAGGAAAAATAAGTGCATTAGCATTGCTCAAGCCCTAATTAAAACCCTGTTGGGAATTTAAATGTGGGCTCCACAATATTCAAATATTGTACACTGTGGGACCTTAGAAGTAGTCTAAGGAAATACTTTCCAGAATAAAAGATTGCTTGATGTTGAAATAATTTGTGCTAAAGGCAACGATTAAGATAGCTGGGATTCTATATTGAACCACTGATGAACAGTGGAGGGTAGAAATAAGAATTTAAAATAGTGTCAGTAGGTTTCTTTAATTTTTACATTTATGGCTGTAACAAAAAGTACACGAAAATGAAACTATGACAACATGCAGTAGCCATTTATTACAAAAGAAAATGAGACAAAAATTACTTTGTGTAAGGTTGCTCTTGAAAATTCTTGTTATTCATAAACTGTCACTTTAAATAAGGGACTGATTCCATAAAGTGAGGAGACTATTACTTGTAAAGCATTAAGACACACAGCTGAATGTCAATCAGTCACCACAAATTTTCATCTTTATCTAGAGTTTGACACATGTTGACAATTTCTTTTATTACAATTCAATTCACAAGTCAAGATACTGACCAGAAAATGTTTTAGGTCAATAATGTTGAATATTTTATTATAAAAGGAAAATGTTTTCCACAACAATCCTAGATGGGGAAAGGAATGATATTTCCTTACTAATGTGAAAAATTTCGTGAATGATTATAGACTTTGGATTAATAGCACCAGATAGGAACCATCAAAATTGAATTTAGCACTTTTTTTTTATACTGAGTGGGAAAGTAAACAAGATTATTACTCAATTAAGCCATTATTACCCAGAAGCAACAAAGAGCAACTGGACTGTAAATTTCTTAAGGATTAACAGTGTCTTGACTATCGTACATTAAATAACTATTTGAAGTTTGTGTACGTATGTCTGTATAAGTGAAATTTCAAAGACCTTGTTCTATTACTTAACTGGAAAGAAGATAAGCTTAGGTACAGGTCAAAATTACATCATGGCTCCTAAGTAGGAAACAATAATGCAAAATATACTTGGAATTATTGACTGTATCCAAGAAAATCACACGTAGTAGGGCATCTCATGCAACAGCAGGGTGGTGGGAAGGAATTATACATCCTGGAGGGAGCACAAACACCAAAGTATGTATAGGTTTCTACTTTGTAATTCATCTGGAGTTTTTTTCCTTAATCTTTGTATAACTTTCATTAGTGGTGAAGTAGAGGTCTATTGACTGAGGTAGTATGCTACACCAACTTAAAAAATATTTATAAAATCACTTCTTTTGGAAAATGTAGAAAAGATGTTTCCTGAAATGGAGAAACAAGCTCCTCTTATAAGGCTGATTAGCATATGTACAGAACTGTGGGTCAGACATGGGGAGACATTCTTTCTGTTCTTTCTAAAGTTCTGTTCTTCTGTGATGAAAGGCACACTGCATTTGGGAACTGAATAAAAATTCTAATTTTTCTTCACTTCAAGCTTTATTTTATTCAGTTTTGCCTTGTAGAGTTAGGGGGCAATGCGCCTGCTGTTATGAGGCTCATTTTCTACACAGAAGTGAATCCCTACATCATAATGAAAGCAGTCATAGGTTCAATGGTATTTTATAAAGATGAGACATTAGCATAAGTGTGATAACACCAAAATTAATCAAGGCAATTATGACTGAGACAAAATAGAGAGTGGAATTTCATTATGCAATGAGAATGGTGAAGGGCTTTTTCAAATAATAAAATATTTTAATTAGCAAATGTCTATGAAAGGAGACATTACTCTCCCATTCTGGCCTGAAATGATGGGAACATTATCAGTGTCTTCATTTGTTTCCACTCTCTATATCAAATCAGTCACCAAGTTTTGCTGATTCTTCATAATATTTTCTTCCTTTCAATTCCCACGATGTATTAAGGTTTTTTGTTTGTGTGTTTGTTTGTTTTTTGCGGTACGCGGGCCTCTCACTGTTGTGGCCTCTCCCGTTGCGGAGCACAGGCTCCAGACGCGCAGGCTCAGCGGCCATGGCTCACGGGCCCAGCCGCTCCGCGGCATGTGGGATCTTCCCGGACTGGGGCACGAACCCGTGTCCCCTGCATCGGCAGGCGGACTCTCAACCACTGCGCCACCAGGGAAGCCCCTGTATTAAGGTTTTAAACAACACAAATTTATCATCTTACAGTTGTGGACGTCAGAAGTCTGCAGTGGGTCTTACTGGGCTAAAACAAAGGTGTCACAGGGCTACGTTCCTTCTGGAGGCTCTAGGGAAGAGTCAGCTTTCTTTAATTTTCCCCTTTCTAGTGGCTGTTTAGATTCTTTGGCTCATGGCTCATTCTCCTCTCTTATAGCCAGCAAGTAACATGTTTAAATCTCTCTCCTGACCTTGATAGTCCTACCTCCTTTCACTTTTATAAGGAACCCTGTAGGGCGACCCAAATTATCCAGAATAATCTCCCTATCTCAAGATGTGTAATTTAAACATCTGCAAAGTTCCTTTTGCCACATAAGGTAACACATCCATTAGACATGGACATCATTGGGGGCCTTTATCCTACCTATCAGAGTCCACCATCTGACCCCAAACATTCACATTTTTACCACACGCAAAATGCATTCACTCTATTGCAACATCCCTAAAAGTCTCAACTCGTTACAGCATCAACTCAAAGTTCAACATCTTATCTAAATTATCAGATGAGAAGTTCCAAGGCTCGTTACCTAAAGCATCTGAATCAGGTAGAGGTCTGTTTATGATGATTTAAGCCTTCTCTAAGAAAGCATACTCTTTTCCTCAGTGCTCTTATCAGCAGTTGTTTACATTCATATTTCTACTAACAGTCCGTTCAAGGCAAACTAGGCTTTTAAAACCATGCTCCCCAGAATTCTTCCAGCTTCTTACCATTGCTTAATTGTAAAGGCACTTCCACATTTATAGGTACTTTTTACCGCAGCATCCCACTTCTGGGTATCAACATCTATATTAGTTTCCTATTGTTGTCATAGCAAATTACCACTAATTTAGTGGATTAAAACAACACATCTTTATTATCTTACAGTCACCACTATTACTTTACATCATAATCTTACTACATCCTTCTTAGATTACTGAATAAATGTTCTTCCAACTACTCATTTTGCCTCTGCATTTAAAAAAAAATTTTCACTGCCACCATCAACAAAAACAGCAGCAGTAATGATAAAAACCGTTGAAACTATTGGGAGCTCATAATGTGCCAGACAGCCTTCTAAGTGTTTTATAAAGATTTTCTAATCTGTTCCATACAATGGCCTTATATAGTAAATAATATTCATATATCATTTTATAGTTAAAGAAATTGAGGCAAACCAAGATCAAGGAATTTGCCCAAATCATCTGCTTTGTAGGTGTGTGAAAGATGTTCCCTGCCTCATCAGAAAACAAAGGATGCCGAGGCCACCAAGCCATCAGTCCCTACCACCAATGGTGCACCCTGAGGGAAAGAACAGGCTACTGGCCCTAGATAGTTAAGGTGCATGTCAAAGGAATGATTTCAATGAGCCCAGACTTTTGTATCTTCCCTTATACATAGACAAGAAATAAATTCATTCACTCGTGGTATCTGGTTTTCTTTAATTAACAATAATCTTTTGACGTTCCAACTACCTTGGTCTTTGTTGCAAAAACCCTATATATCCTGGCCCCTCCCTTACCTCTTTGGAGCAGTCCCTCAGAACTATTTGAGAGGCTGCCTTCTGGGCTTAAGGCCTCAGAACATCTGCCAAATTTTAGGTTGTGCATTTTTTTCAGTCGACAGGTGGATGAATACCTAGTTCCCTACAAAAAGGATTGTCTTCCTAAAACACAGCTTTCAACTCTCAACCCAAATATTATTATTGTTTTCCTTTAAAATAAAATCCAAATTAAGCTATAATATTGACCAAATTTTGGTCATTACGCTCAACTCCAGTCCTATTTATTTGCTGTTCTCTAAACATCTTACTCTTCCACCTCTGTGTTTTTGTCTTTTTGTATTTCTTACTTCAGAAGATATTCCTTAAGCTTTTTTTACCTTCAGTCTCCGTTTAAACCCCTTCTCCTTGTGACCTATTCTATCAGGTCCCACAACAGTTTATACCTCTACCATTCACTTGGCCAACAGCTATGCCTATTTTGTGATTTTTAAAAATACACCATAGGTTTATTTCTTCTTTTTATTGCCATATAAATATTACAAGTCTTTTATTTTTCCCAATAGAGTATATATTTGTTAAGGATTAACAGAGTGTACTACCTAACGAACATTAAATAACCATTTGGAGTTGGTGTGTGTGTGTGTAGGTAAAAATTCAAAAATCTTGCTTTAGAATAACAACCAAAGGATACAGCATGATGGTTCTACAGCACTAAGTAATTTGTGTCTTCATTTTCTGTAGTGTATTTTTATAGATGCCATACACTGAAGTGTTGTAAGAATCTTGTAAATTGAAGTTGACTGTTGCCATCTCTAACATTATTTTCTCCATCACAGAACTGTTCTGATTTGCCTTTCATAACAGCATGCAGTTCAGTAAGGCTCATAGGGTATCAATAGGAAAATAAAAATATTTTTGGCATTAGAGAAAGTCATTTAAATTAATCTTCCACAGAATATAACATGAAATTTCATTCAGTGCCCTTTAGAGCAGTGATTCTCTAATCATGGCCATGACCTTTCATTAAACGTTTTCTGCATTCACCAATAGCTGACATAATTCCATCAATGTCTAAAGGTGATTTAAGAAAGAAAATAAATTGCATATGTAAAGTCTGTAAGCTGATAAATGTTAGACTCCAAAGTGCGGGTTTGAACTTTTGTTCTTAATCTTTGTGTGAAAGAATAACATGTGCTAGAAGACATAAATTCATGTAAGACTTCTTTCAAGGAACATGCTTTTGTAGAGAGATACATGTTTACCTAATTACTTAAAATATGTTATAGTTTTTTAAGCATTATTGTACAGATACAAATAAATGATCATCAGGGTTCCAGCAAGAAAGCAGAAGGGAATGAAAATTGGATATTCAAAAGAGTTTAATAAAGGATGATTTACAAATTTGTGAGTGGTTTGTAGAGAAAGGGCAAGGTAGAACTCTTACCACCTTTGGCTTAAAGAGACGGAGGGAGGAATTGGTCAGTGAAACTCAGAGGAGTTTCAAATTTAATTTTAAAGAAAATTTTCTCTTAATATGTGACACAGATAGACTCCAGCAAAGGAGCTGGCGGAATAAATATTCCGACTTCTCCTCCTCCTTCCCTCTGTTCTCCTACCATTATTTCATGTTGGCTGACCCCAATTGCATTCAGAGGCAAGAGAGTCCATCCAGGTAGCTCTGGTGTGCAGGCGCAGTAGAGAAGGGGAGCATATGAAAGGCACTAGAGAGCTGCTAATTTCCCTTCCCTTTACTTTTTTTTTGTTTTTTGAACCACCTCATGGAATTATTGATTCTGAATAGCCCTGACATTTTTACTGATCTGATGTGGAACACACTATAACATCCATGCCAATTGCAAAACCTGTACGACATCCAGCATTTACAATTTAATTCAGGCTCATTTTTTGTGTTTGAGTCTAAGGTTGAGGGAAATGAAACCCCAGCATCAGAATCAACAAAGGATCATTTTAAATATTAACAGCCCCAAAGCTATCATCAAGTAGTTAATAGAGTTAACTACAAAAATTAAATTCAGGGAAGATAGAGGTTATTATTAAAAGGTACACTACCTTGTCTGAAAAAGAAAGAAAAACAAGCAAGAATGACTGATGTTTTGTAGGACACTCTGTGCTAAAGTTCACCATCTCAGGCTTCCCTGGTGGCACAGTGGTTAAGAATCTGCCTGCCAGTGCAGGGGACATGGGTTCGAGCCCTGGTCCGGGAAGATCCCACATGCTGCGGAGCCACTAAGCCAGTGCACCACAACTACTGAGCCTGCACTCTAGAGCCCGTGAGCCACAACTACTGAGCCTGCGTGCCACAACTACTGAAGCTCATGTGCCTAGAGTCTGTGCTCCACAAGAGAAGCCACTGCAATGAGAAGCCTGTGCACCGCAACGAAGAGTAACCCCCACTCACTGCAACTAGAGAAAACCCACACGCAGCAACAAAGACCCAAACAGCCCAAAATTAATTAATTTAAATAAATAAATAAATAAAATTCGCTGTCTCAATTCATAAACCATGATGAGCACAACATCACTGGGCAGACCCTGATGACTCCTTGGATGATGTTGTATAGTTGCTCTGGATACTGCCTTCTAAGGGCACACAAGGGAAAGAGTTGTAGTCCTACTGTGCTCTCACTTTCTTTTGAGCAGTTAGCTGAATTTTAAGTAGGACACGTTCAACGTGCTGTCATGATCTGGCTTTTTTGCAGTTCACCTGACTTACCAAAGACTGATTTTCTAAAGAAAAAGTGTCATTATAAAATATAGTCATTACCTCTATTTTCTTAGCTACCAATAGACTTTATGCAGTAAATACTTTATAATATATTCTTAGAGACACATTTTTTTTGTAGATGAAATGTCTCAGATTTGATGTTAAATTCATTTGGCTAGAAGCTGCACAAGGCAGTGTTATTTTTAAAGGTGGTTAATTTTTAACTTTTCCTGCTGAGAATAAAAGTACTTGAATATGTTTATAGTAGTTGTATTTTGCATCAAGTGTTTTAAATATACTATCAAATTTTTAATTTTGTGTAATAGACTATTTCTATGTGTGTTCTAAATACTATAGTCCTCTTTGAGAAATTATAGCTTTGTGTTAACTAAAAATATGGGCTATCTGGCTTGATTATTATTCTTTGTTTAATCAAGAAATGAATTTAATGTATCCATGTTCTCTTGCATTTAAATAATCACTGAGAAACTGACCAGACCTAAAAATTTAAATTGTATTTTCCATGGCCTTATGCTTACATGTCCCCTCTCTTGGAGAGTGTCACAAACTAACAAGTCTGCTATTTGTGGGTCCATCATCTTAAAAAGTTTGCAGGCAGATATGATCTTAACCCTATTTTATTGCTTTGGATTTTTATAAAAACATACTTCATGTTCATGTTTTGTGCCATCTGTAGTGCCTTAAGCTTATTTAGGCATTTATAGTTTGAGAGAATACACTGAATACAAGTTGACTTCTAAACTGCCTTCATTCTAAAAAAAGACAAAGAACATACAGTAGAGAAGGTCAGTATTTCTATTCCATGTGAAGTGTTATTCTAGTCAAAGTCATAGTTTTGAAATTAAATGCTACTTCAGGCTTCACAGCTCACCGGATATTTCTGTGAACAAAACAGGACAATTACAAGCTGCTATTATGGCAGTGTAAGGCTGCATCAATACAACTTTTTAAGAGAAAGTGACACAGGTCAAAGACCCTGGTGGCAAATGCATGTTAGTGGTATTGACTTCTTGTTTAGTACTGTCCTATATATGGCTTGAAAGGAGTAACCCAGATGCAATAGACTATGACAAATTCTCAAGTCTCACAGACACCTCATTCCATAATTTGTGTCTGTCAACTCTGATGGTCCTTGATGTTTCTTTCATAAGGACCCTCTGATGTCAAGGTAGTAGATAAGACTTTGAGAATTAGAGTATTAGGATGTAAGCTATTCAGGACTTGGGATGATGTGCTTGGAAGATGAAATACTTCAGTTTCACAAGAATCATAAACTGGGACTCATAAACAGAAATAGAACAGGTATAGATCAAGTCCAAATGAATAAACAGCCATATAAAGAGGAAACAGGGAAAAACATGAGGGCTGCCGCCCTTCTTAGCCATTTGCTCTAAAGTTTCTGAAAACTTCATCTTTAATGAAGAATTTAAAATTCTATATAATTATTAAAATTGTAATATTTAACTAGATAATTATGTATGGGTTTTATAGTGCAAGTCCAAAGTGGTTTGCTCCTGAAGAATGAAAAAAAAGTACACGTTTTTGAGGACCTAAACTAAAGTAGTGTTCACTTTATAAAATTCTCTACTTTAGAATTGTACTTACTTCTGATATATCTTCTTATTTTCTAGAATGCTCTTCAGATTCTTTTTCTCTGTTCTTCTTCCTCAGCTGATCCTTTGCATTATGTGATTTTCCGTAATTTAAACTAATGCAATGGCTTATTTAAAGGAGGCTATTTGTTATGAAATAATTCAAAAATACTTAAAAACATAATAAATGGTAGAATAAGGTTGATATACCCATCACCTATATCCAAAAATATTCTTAATATTTTGATATTTGTCATATATTTTATATAATATATTCTATATATTGTATACGTGTATAAACTTTTTTACAGAATCACTTGATAATGTATTACAAAAATGGTGATAATTCATCCATAAATACTTTAACCACTCGCAACATAAAGTGATTCATTTATATAATCATACATTTATGATAGTTTAATAAAATATTTTCTTTGTACTATTATTTTAATATATTTGAGCCTCAGTATTATTTTAATATAGTGTGATTTCTATTTAGTACTTGAATACTATGGCAATAAGGTACAGATGGTGAGCTGTTAATATATGTGGGATTCCAGAAGAGTTTATTTAACTCAAATTATTTATATTCCTTAAAGCAAATAATTGTCACCCTTTAAGTCTCAGACATGAGAAACTGAAAGTAACAACTGAACTTGAGCTAGTCTATTACTTAACATTCAATGTACTTGGCAAGCTAGGATGAAAAGTGATTGAACTGAGGCACCATAGTTAGAATCCTGGCTCAGTCTTCTGTATATTAGGATGATAACAATAGCAGTGACCTCACCAAGCTTGCTCCAGCTTTAAGGCCTTGAAAACCCATTTATTCTGCCTAGAATGAACAAGATGATGATCATGATGATGACGGTGCTGGTGATATCTAACACTAAAATAGTGTTTGCCACGTTCAAGTACTAATCAAATCTCCCCTCTTTATAAATTAAGTTATTTAGTAATCATAACTCTTAGGTAGGTATTACTATTATTTCCATTTTATAGAAATTAATGAAGAAGACATTAAATGACATTAATCACAGCTAGTATATGCTAGAGCCAGTTTTCAAACACAAAAAGTGTATATCCTGTATTTATTTATATTCTTTTCCCTTCACTGTTTCTCACAACTGCAAAAAAGTCATTCTGCTGACTTTTTATCATTCAAAGGTCAGCTAAAATATCACTGACTCAGAGACACTTCCTTTATCAACCAGTCTGAACTGGCCTATCACCCTTTCCACTTCCATTACCACTGATTCCATTATCTTCTTTTTTTGATCCTTTATAGCACTCATCATTGTTTAAATCTATCTATCTACCTATCTATCTATCTATCTATCTATCTATCTATCTATCTACCTACCTACCTACCTACCTATCCACTCCCCTGCTCCAGATTGTAAACTTGAGCAAACAAAAATTCTCAGTCTTTTTCAGCATCCTATTTCCAGTACCAGTGACTGGCACATTACAGATAGTTTTATTAAATAGATGTTCAAGAAATTATATAATTAAATAAGTAGTTGCTATATTTGTAAATTGGATTTTTGTGAGGATTGCATAGCATGGAACATTTAAAAACCATGGGATTTAGAGTTAGCCAAAACTAGGTTTGAGTTTCAGCTCTATCACTTTCCAGATGCATGATATTTTACTAACTATTGAAATTCTTTAGGCTTATTTAACTCTTCAGAATATGAGGCAGTAGGATGGAAATGAGGTCATGCCCGGACTCCAGGCATTATTCTTATGACCTTAGGCAGCTGTTGAGTGGTTTTAAGCAGAGGAGTGTAATAATCTGACTTGCATCTTAAAATGATCAACCTGGCTGTAATGTAGTGAAGTAGATTTTAAAAGAGAGATGTTGGTAACTTGGGCAAGGTGATGACAATGGAGACAGAGGCGAAGGACAGATAGTTGAGAAGGAGAATCAGAATTTGGATAGGATTTTGGGGTGAGATGGAGGTGTCATGGATAGCTCCTAGATTTCTGACTTGTGAGACTAGGTGAATTGTGGTACGATCTAGTGAACGTTAGAAAATAAATAATTTTGGTTGTGGAAGAAAGTGTTTATGAATTAACTTAATGTCATGTTGAAGTTGAAGTTACTTGAAACAGCCAAGGGAAGCTCTTCATTTACAGTCCTTCCACTGCAATGAGTATTTAATAAATGTTATTATTTTCATGTTTCCCCCCTTTGACTTTTTTTTTTGCAGTACGCGGGCCTCTCACTGTTGTGGCCTCTCCCGTTGCGGAGCACAGGCTCCGGACGCGCAGGCTCAGCGGCCATGGCTCACACGCCCAGCCGCTCCGTGGCATGTGGGATCTTCCCGGACCGGGGCACGAACCCGTGTCCCCTGCATCGGCAGGCAGACTCTCAACCACTGCGCCACCAGGGAAGTCCTGACCTTTTTTATAGAAGAAGGTTTACTTATAATTTGCAAATACTCTCCATTAGTAAAACTTTGAGATACGTTCTTAAGAATTCTCATGCCCTCCAAGCTATTGTTACTCTTCATTAAATCTCAATATGGACGTCCAGTTGATTTGGTATCCTCCTAAGGACACTTGTGTTCACTTGTATAAACTCTCTATTTAGTTGGATCTCTGATATAATACCTATTCTTTCTTCTCATCAAAGACCTTGATATTTTCTTCTAGTCACTGACTTATGCTCTGTTTCAGCTCAGGTAATGCAGTGGGATGTATGGTGCTACGAATTAATCAAACTATAATTATTACTTCTGTTCAAAAATTCTGGGCTATAATACTCTACCCACCAGGGCAAAGAAAGTGGTCAGAGCTTAAAGATCAATTGTATCCTGAGTTAAAGTGTGTAAATTCTCCTGGATGTTGGAACTTTATGTGCTGGCTTGGTTTCACAGCTAAAATAAACCATAGATCCTCTAGTCCAAGCTCATCATGCCCCAAAATTTTTCCATCAGCCTATCATGAAGGCTGCTTTCTTCCTGGTGAAGCCTCCGTATACTCTCTTATATATTTGATAATAAAAGAATAACAAAAGGAACTCTATCTCTAAATTAATAGAGTTCCTGGTATGTAGTGTAATTGAATGATTGCAGCCAGATAAAACTGTAAATTACTCTGCAAGAAAATTACAGAATTTCACATATCTCCAGTTTAAACTAAGATTTGCAGGCACAGTATTGAATGTGCAGGAGGAGGATCATCATATTAGCACTTCTAAATATCAGTGATTAAAATAGTGGCTCAAGGGCTTCCCTGGTGGCGCAGTGGTTGAGAGTCTGCCTGCCGATGCAGGGGAGACGGGTTCGTGCCCCGGTCCGGGAAGATCCCACATGCCACAGAGCGGCTGGGCATGTGAGCCATGGCCGCTGAGCCTGCGCGTCCGGAGCCTGTGCTCCGCAACGGGAGAGGCCACAACAGTGAGAGGCCCGCGTACTGCAAAAAAAAAAAAAAAAAAAAATGTGGCTCAACCTTATAAATATGATGGATACAATTATAAAATTTCCCTTTAGGGCCTTTCTTAGATAAGCAGTTTTGAGTATGAACAAATTCTTGTTATGTGAGAGTGAAGGAGCTGACTTTTTTTCATACAATGTATTGATCAAAGCCCTCATTGGATGACTTTTGATAGGAATTAACTGGAATAGCAGATAATAGCAAGGGGGTGGAGGTCTGACAGCCTGATTCTAGCTTCGAAAAACTAAACAAGGTGGTTGATACTTACTCTTCCATGGCCAATTACTGATGAATAAAGCATTATCACTAAAAAGGGACCAACTTAAAGTACAATCACAACAACTCCCATTACTGTACATCTCATTACGGCATAAAAAGAAAAGTTTTTACTTAAACAAAATAATATTTTTCTTTGAGATTCACATAAAGGAAGTAATAGATTTGCTAAAATTCTGATCTTCAGAGGAATGTATTTGGTATATCATAACTTGCTATAACATTCAAAACTCACTTCGAGAGACATGCAAGTTCCATATGCAATATGTAAAACTTGAGTTTATGTATTATTGAATTGGCTGAGAAGTTCCTGTCAATATGCCCCAGCTTTTACTTGTAAAAGAACTAAAGATAAAATTATAATGCTTTGGACTTTTAATTATAAAGGATCTGGAATTTCAGTAATGTACATTCCAGTTTCATTGTGAAGTTGGCCTACTGATTCATTTTCTTATTAATGAGGTACCATCCAATTACCTATACTATTCCTTTGAAAATAGGATTTTTTTTTTTTTTTTTGCAGTACGCAGGCCTCTCACTGTTGTGGCCTCTCCCGTTGCGGAGTACAGGCTCCGGACGCGCAGGCTCAGCGGCCATGGCTCACGGGCCCAGCCGCTCCGCGGCATGTGGGATCTTCCCGGACCGGGGCATGAACCCGTGTCCCCTGCATCGGCAAGCGGACTCTCAACCACTGTGCCACCAGGGAAGCCCTGAAAATAGGATTTTTAAGGTACTTTTCAAATATATAAGAACCAATATTCTCTGTGCTATTTTTTCTGCACTTCAGTTGACCCTGGATGACATACGCTCTTTCTTTCTTTAACAAAGTTATCCATTTTCCAAGACTTTGATAAGAAAAAGGCAGAACAACTCTTTTGTCATCTTGTTTCATTAGCAGCCAAATCAAAT
Source organism: Delphinapterus leucas (assembly GCF_059928025.1). Classification (NCBI taxonomy): domain Eukaryota; kingdom Metazoa; phylum Chordata; class Mammalia; order Artiodactyla; family Monodontidae; genus Delphinapterus; species Delphinapterus leucas. Next base: position 28,573,773 of record NC_143145.1, on the reverse strand, counting down.
ATGTTCATTGATATTTACAGGGTTAATTATATTTTAAAATAACACTTTCTTTTTAAACTAATGCTATTAACTTTAGGGCAAAGGTCTCATACACATGCACGTATATGCAGTCAGACAAGCCTGAATAACTGCATCTTTGGGGAAAAGGATGAATTACTGGAAATAAGTACTGAATTTGGAGTTAGGGTACCTGGAGTCCAGTCCTGATTCTACCATCATCTGGTGGTACTTTGCAGCCTTATGAATATCACTTAATCTCTGATATTAGGTTCTCAGTGTCAAAATAGAGATGGTATTTAGTTATCGGTTGTCTTTCAGCTCTGATAATATATGTAACTGTGGTAGATTTAACACATTTCTCTGTACATACATTGATTGATACACTGTACAGTTATTGTTTGTATATATGTTTATAAATATAGACTTCAATAAAGAGAAACTCCTTTATGTCCAAAAGAAAAATACAAAAAAAAAACCCAAATGGGAAAATGAACAATGAACATAAATAAGCAAGTCAAGGAAGAGAAAAATTGGATGGTTAACAAGTTTATTGAAAATGAACGTTTATACTCATTACAGAGAAATGCAAATGGAAAAGTAATGTCAAGATAAAGAAAAATAGAAGGGGGATGAAGGGCAGAGACTATGACAGTTGAAATGCTACACACCGGCTCTTGCAAATATTAGATTTGCTAAATTTTTTGATCAGCCACACTGGCTATTCTCATTCTGAATTAGGGAAAAATATCTCTGTTTTTGGATGTTTTACTGTCAACTCTTCTTTTTCTTAAACTTTAAACATTCATCACCTATTATGCCTACCATTATCACCCTGATTTCTTTAAGGCAATTGTTTCTTTGGGTATATTTCTCTTACAGTCTTAAGCTAGAATTTTACCAAAGCATAGCAGACAGGCTGAAGGACAGAATGAGGAACAGACTTCCTGGGTTCACACCTTCACTTGCCACTTAATACCTGGGTAACTTTGGTGAATTCTTAATATCTTTGTGTCTCGATGTTCTTATTTGTAAAATGGAAATGGTAATACTAAAGATACCTCATGAAGTTATGATTAGGATTAAGTGAGTTAAACATGACAAGTACTAAAAAAAGATTTGCTATATAATTAAAAAGCTCCTAGTAAAGGGACTATTGTTACTGAGAACATTGTGCAAAACTGTTTCTCAGATTCAGAGAAAACTCTTGTGTTCCAAACCCTCAAAAATTCACATTTTCAAACTTTACATGTTTTCAGGTTCAGCTATTTAGATATATGTGAGTATAATCAACTGTTATTTTTCAAGAGCTAATTGTATGTCAAATATTATGGTATGTACTTTCATACATGCATTAAATTAATTACACAAGGAGGCAGTTAGACTGAGGTGCCTCTAATGCCATGCTGGGCTACTTAAGCAAACTGAAATCTAAGCCTGTAACTGTCTCAAATTTAAAAATTGAAACCTAAGGACAATCAATCACAAACGGTCAACTAGGCTTTAAGCTGCAGCCAATCAATAATTTCCTTGCTTTGCTTCTGCCTTTGTCCTATAAAGTCTTTCCTGAGCCACAGTTGGTGGAATGCTCCTAACCACTGCCAGTTTGGTGCTGCCTGATTCAAATTGATTTTTGCTCACAAAAGCTCTTAAAAATGTTTAATGTGGCTCAGTTTATCTTTTAAGACATGTTATCTCAATAATCTCCAAAATAAGTGTTATACCATATTGCTCATGAAAACATGGAGCCTCAAAAAGGTAAATTATTTCACAGTGTGTGATAAATATATTACCACTAAGCAGAATCAGAAAGAAGAGGACAAGAACAACAAGAAAAGGAAAAGGAGAGCAAGAGGAGGAACAGGAAACACTGGAAGGAGAAGAAGGAGAGGAGGGGGAGGGGAAGGGAGAGGAGGGGAGGATGACAAGGGGAAGAGGAAGACTATGCGGAAGAGAAGAAGAGACAGAAATGTCCATTACCTCAACAGATGGATAAAACAGTAATAGAACAGAATGGATGTGCCTGCAGAAATACACAGAATCATGTTGACTGATCTCTGCTTCATGCAGAAAAACGTGGCTCTTCTGCTGCCCAGTGATCCCATCACACAGTACCCTGCTTTCCCTGGGACTTTATTCCCTCTCAGAAAAGCTTTGTCCTGAGAAATGAAGTGAAATTAAAAGTGGCTTTCAAAAGCACTCTGTCTTCAATCAGTTCAAAGAAAGTATGAGCTGAAACCTCCCTTACATTTAGTATCTGAGAAGAGAATAACATTAATCTATGTCTTCCCTCAAGGTTTTCTTGCTTTTCTTAAAATTCAGTACACCACTTGAAATGGAGCTATTCCACAATAGATTGATTTAATACAGTAGCATTTTTTCTTAATAGCCTTTTATTGGTCCATTTATTCTGAGACTGTTCAACAAAACTTTTACCTGCCTGTAATTTAGTGTGAATGTCATTTAGAGTAATTACATATCCAGCTGGCTGCCATTTAGGACCAGAAAATAGATTCATTTTTTTCCCTGAATTTTCTGTAACATATGCAATACCAGTAAATAAAATGATTAAGATATCTACACAGAAGAAAATATCACTATATGATTTACTTAAATTGACAAAAATTTAATGGAAATATTATTCTGGCTGCCACTACACCCTTATTACAACTCATTATGGTTAGCAAGTTTAGAGAATAGAGTTATTCTGTACAATATTTCCAATACAACTCCTGGAGGCATTTAAAACTAGCCTAGATGAAGTATTACAGAGTATATTGAAGAGGATGATTTTGCACAGGCATGGAGATTTATTTAGATTCAATATATCTTTTTTTTTTCTATCATTGCTCCTAACTTTTAAAGGACAATAGTACAAATTATAATGTGCCTGTTCTTTTCTTATTACATGATTTTTAGTTACTAAGAGCTGCATATTTAGGAAAGTGAGAGAGAGAAGAATGTGGATACATACCTTGAAATTAGACTACTTGTCTCTTAAGTAAGTTCTTGGGCAATTCCTAGTTCTTGAACTTCATGCCCTCTGCTCTTTGCCCTCCTCCCCAGTCCATTCAAATACAGCCTAAGGGAAAGTGGACAACTTCAAACCTAGGAATTAAGGCTCTACATTACATTACTAAGGGAATTTAGGTGAAAGGTGCAGAGGAGGGCAGACACACATGGTAGTCTCCCTTCAGAGTGGATACAGATATTCCTCGCTTTCCACTGTAGCCCAGAACTATAAAAATGAATGTATATGTTGAAACCATGCAAAGCAATCTTAATAAGCCACAGGAAAAATTATGATTTTTCTGTGATCCTTAAATATTTTTGTTAAAACATTAAAGACTTTCTTACAATCTGTTATAAATTTATAGGGAATGAAAAAAAATAGTGAAACTAATATTTACTACACTGTGTTCTAAAACATTAGAAACCTTGACAAAGTATGTGTTAAAAATGCATGAGGAGTAGTTTGGACAGTTCTTGCCTTTTTCTTCTTGTGGAATAACTTACAGTATGGAACCTGCATCCCTTCTATGCCTTGACAAATTGTCATATTCCTTTCATAGTTTGATTCAACTTCCAATATTTTATCTTTTGTGCTTGAATACTGTGAAATATGCCCATGAATTCCTTTAATGTGGAGGTTGTTGGGTTTTTTTTTGCTGTTTGTTTTTGTTTTTGGCCACTGTCATCTCCTCTGGGAAATTTTCTTTCTCTTCTTTCCTTCTCTCTTTCTTTCTTTCTTTTTTGTGTCACAACCACTTTCCTCATTTAAGTTGATAAGTTTACCTTCACTAAGTTCCTCTAGCTTCATATCTGGAGTCTCTCTAATTGCAGTAATGTCAACATTCCCAAGATTAGTAACTCAATTTACTTTTAAGTTTTATTTTACTTTTGGTAAATTTTTGTTTCTTTTCTTCATTTTCATCTTTATTCACCAACTCTCTCTTTGGATCATTCATTTTTGCATAGTTTTATATGTATGTATCACTAGGAGACAAAGAGGCAATGCAACAATATGCTTAGCTGTCTGTGCATGAACCGAATCCATATGTGCAATGAACAACCACCAAAGTGATCTGAAAGAAGTGATGTAATTGGTCAATAATTATGATGCATATCTGTTACTTAAGCAGTGCTTTTTGGAACAAAGATCTAGCAGCAAAGTTTGTACTTTATGCAATTACAGTTAGCACATGATAATGAAAATTTAAACCATCTTATTGTGAGGACTGTGTTATTTATAAACAGTGGTAACTAAAATTCATGCATACTGGAATTGTGCAAATCAAGGACTAACTTGGTATATTGCTGCTATGCTTAAAATTGCCTCTGTCACCTTCATTCTTATAGTTATCTTTTATTGAATCCCTATTGTGTGCCAGGTGTTGCTTGGCTCTTGCCAAGATTTATTCCATTTAATTCTCACATGAATCTATGTGTATGTAATATCTATTTTGCTGATGAGAAAACTGGGCTATAATTACTTGAGAGATTTTTCTCAGGCTATTCAGAAAGTGGCACAGACAGCCAGAACGAGACCAATCTGATTTCAAAGCTGACTGTAGCTTGAATTTCACTTCATTAATTTTTTTTTTTACATTTGATCAACCATTGTTTCCTATACCCTGAGCTTTCTTGAACCTTTTATAAATTCAACTAAAGCTTCTGAGATAATTCCTCTTGGGATAAGAAGTTTCACTTATTTGCCATCTGTCTTGTGAAGAAGTATAGTAGTACTCTTCATAACCAATATCATTTATTAAGGTTCAAATGTAATTATGTTTTATTAAAGTTTACTCTAGTACTAGTCATTCTGATTCTCCAAGCCAATGCTACAAAGAAATAGATGTGTTTTATCACAAAACATCTAACTTGGACTCTTATGAGGGAGTGATCAATGATTCTCTAGAATCTGAAGTCCACTGAAATTAAATTATTTGGTTCTATTCTGTGTACTGCCAGTGTAGAACACATAAGGGTACAGAACTCAGATGAGCTTTGGTTTAAACAAGGCACTGAGTCACAGTGGTGGTTCTGTCCTAAACAAAGCTTTCTTAGGCAGGAATTTCAATAATACACTTATTAGTTACATAATTCTAGCCAAGAAAATAGAGTATCAGAATTAATAGAACACTTCCATGTCCTGTATCACCCTGTTTGTCTTTTTGTGTTGGTTCAACATTTATAAACAATACACTATATATATATATATATATATATATATACACACACACACACACACACACACACACACACACACACATATACACATATATATTTTAAAAGTCCAAAATGAACTTCATATTAGCTAGGGCAAGCACATTTTTACAACTCGTGATATTTATTAATATATGTTATTTATTTTTTGGTAAATTCTGTTTAAATGTCAACTTTCATTTGAAACAATAAGAAAATGTTAAATGTATCAATATAATAATATAAAACCAATCTGGAATGTTTTATGATATCTGAGATTAAAAATATCCATCTTCCCTAAATGCCGGTTGCTTTTTCTAGTACTGAATTAATATCTGTATGATTTAATTTAAGTTACTGAGGCTGTGCAGCCCCTCAGACCTAGTGGGGACCTCACAGGAATCCCTGTCACCCAACCAGTCACTGAGCTCACCCAGTGTGGTACATTCAATGACAGTCTCAGAAAGAGTTGCCTCTGACTAAGTTACAGAGATGATAGAGGAATTTTGTTTCCTAGGTCATTGTTCTTGAAGAGGTTATTCTGGGGGATGAAGTGTATGAAATGAGATTCAACAAAAGAGAAAACTTAAGAATGCTTTTCAAACACTCAAACAAAAGCTCTTAGTTTCTTAAAAGCAATCTAATCAATGTCTATGAAGTGATTATATCACTGTGTGGGAAGGTCTTCCCTAAAATATCCTTAGTTTTGTACTTATAGTGCTATGTTAAACTGTCAACATATATCTCCTGATATTTGCTGTCACACTTAGTGGAACAAGGTAGTCATCTTATACCAAGTTAATGTGTTCTTTGATAATATGTTCAGTCATTTTCAGAGCTTCCACATAGTATATGTCCCTGCAATTAAGTTGATTTCTTTATTATAATCTATACCTGTTTTATTTCTATAAAATTGTAAGCCACCTTACTTTGAAGCACTATCATCATAAGGAATGAAGTGCTTGGGTAATTTCATATTTTGAGTCCATAATAGGGTCTCTTAACCTGGGTAGAATGTGTGGGAGGTCTGTAGTTGCACTTCAGGGCACCTGGGTTCTCCCTGTAATTGCATACACATTGCCGTGTGCCTTTATGCATGTTCCCAGAGAGAGCTTTCACCTGGTTATCAAAAAGACTCAGAAGGACTGTTCTTACAGGCCTTAATTTTATTCTTGACCTTAATTTTTCTTTTACTCTTAGCAGCATAGTCTGCATCATTGATCCAATTGCTGGTCTTCCATAATCAACTCTGGCCACCACAGTCACCATAGTACTGTTCCCTCCGGTGACATTTGTAGGCTCTGCCCTAGAAATGCTGGCTCAGTCTTGCCTGGATCTCAGTTTCCATTTCTGCCTACTCCTTTGGCAGATCTTTGTTTGCATCCTGGCCTGCCCTCACGTGGGTCTAGGCATTTTTGCTTGGCTACAAGTTAAAAAACAAACAAACAAAAAAAAAACACTTTGCTCTGTCAGCCTCAAGTTTTATATAGTTTGGCTATATTTGCAGTTGTTTTTTTAAAAAAATACAAGCATATTTTGTATTTATATTTCAAAGTTCTTTAGGTCTTTAAAAGATAATTTAAAAGAAGAAATCTGAAAAGGAAGCAGAGAGACAAAAAATCTTCAAGTTAGGGGAAAAAAATTCGTGTTTGTGCTCCTGGTAGAATGTGAGTGAACACCAGTGAGTTGCTCATTCTGCATTATTGGCACATGAATAAAACTGAGCCTTTCTTCTGTTGATCAAGTGAGGGAGTTCGTGAGAGAGATGAAATTTCTGTTTAATTACCTTTCCCAAAACTAAAGCATCCTAGAACTGATAAGAATTCTTAACTATATTTCTTCCTGTGGTAGTAGCTTTATTTTCAGAGCATTGGGATGTTTTCTTCAATCATTTTCCTTAAATATGTTGCATATTTAAAACCTCAGGCTGCAAATTTTCAAAAATGTTACTCCCACGGAGCTCCTCTCTGGCTAACCACCTCGCGCTTGTCATGTTCAGGACTCAAATTGTTTTTCAGTAAGATTGGCCAAATTGAAGTGATTTCACTTTGCCAAATTGCTGTTGTTGATTGGCTCCTGATTTCAGCATAACTTCTCATTCCTATGGAAACAATATGCTCTTGCTATAATCCTTGTTCAATCTCTCAGCTACCCTGATGAAAAACTGCTGTTTTTCTGGATAACCAATAAGTGGGATTTCACTGTTATATCCTAGCAGGGGAAATTAGTTGATCTCTTCTGCCCTTTTGGTTTTACCAGTTAGCAGAAATTTGCAAGGATCAAATAAATTAATTTCTCCAGTTCAAACAAAAATTTTCAAAGCTAACTTGTTGAGAGATAACAGAAGGTATTTTAAAATGTCATGATTAAATCCATCAAAATATACATGGTGTTGTGTCAGACATTATTCAGAATAGGTTAATAGCAGTTTTCTACAACTTTATAAACTTAAAACCTTGCTAGGAGATAGACATCTGTTTTTTAACATAAGGTATTTGTCTTGGTTTTTCTTCTACTATTTTGAACTAACTGTACTTTTGAAAATGTTGATCCTTCTCTGTGTTCAGAGTATTTTAAAATCTAAATGCTCCTTTCTTCCAGTTATGTATGAAAAGAAAGAAATTCCATCTCTTTCCATGCTAACTTGATTCTATTATTATAGTTTTAAAATTTAATAGGAACTACTATTATATGATTTAAAAACACCAGACTTGTGCTGAAGTTTTATGTCATACTTACTATAGAATTTAAAAAGTAATGAACTAGAGACATGATACTGAAAAATTCCTTTGGTAATTTTTCTTAATGAAAGATAAATTATTTTAATGCCTACCATTTTATTTATGACCAAAGAATAACATACAAGAATATCAGTTTTTAAAGTTTTTCTACTGGCCAGAAAGGACTGTCAAGTAGTATCACTCACCTGGCTTCTTTAAGCTGACTTTATGATTTATTATCAATGCAGAAAAGCAGGAGAGTTAGAGAACAGAATGCTCACATTTTACCACAAATTCTTTTAAATCTTTTTTTTTTAACAGTAAAATGCCATTTTAATAAGGTTTGAAACCAAGAAATACAAAACAACGTATCATTTAGGGATACATACATATATGGCGAAACCAAGTTTTTAAGCAAGGGAAAGATACACAAAATTCAGGTTAGCAGTGAGCTCTCAGAAAAGAGGATGATGGCATGAAATATACGGGGAGACACAAAGATATTGACAGAGTTCTACACTGAAATAAGACAGTGGATTCAAGACTGTGTGTTCTATTATTGAGCTCAATATATCAGTTCTATTTCATATATTGTTTGTATTTATCAAATATTATATATAATTATTTTAATTAATGAAAGTAGGTTTAAAAACAGGGTATTTTAATTATGTTTCATCTTATTTTTGGTCCCCTACTCTACTTGATCTATCAAATTTTGTTTGGGGCAAAAAACCAAAATTAAAACTAGAAGTTCTGTTCAAATTGTAATGTTATGGTTTTTTAATTGATTTGACCAGTCAAGCAAATGTGATGCTATTTTTTTCTTTTTTTCTCTTTATTAAGGTATAACTGACAAAAAGTTGTATATACTTAAGGTATTACAGTTTGTGCTTTATATACATACATATTGTGAAGTAATCATCACAAACTAATTAACATACCTGTCCTTACATCTGCATTGTAAACACTGGCTATTTAGATATTTGGCTTCAAAGTATAACAGTTTCAGAAATGTCATGAGCATTACTTCTAATGGAATCTAGTATACCAAATTTTTCCTAGTTTTTATCATCTTTTAAAATACACCCATGGAACTAGAACTAGAAGCGACTGTAGAGTTATCTCTACTTTATAAAGGTTTTACAAATGGAGAAATTAAAACTCTGCAAGCACATGGTTCAAATTCTACTGTTAAAGTATCTTAACAGTAGCAGAGCCACTCACTGGATTAGTTTACTCTGTAGTAAACTGTTTCCTTTTGTGATAGACGTTTCATTTTATATATGTGGGTATATCCCAGCTTCTAATGAGTAAAGTAACATTGTGTGTAGGATACCACTAAAGAATTGAAAATGTCTACTTTGATGATAATAATTATCAATATAAAACCACAATAATTATTTTATCACTTGAACCCATACTATATGCTATCCTAAGTTCTTTCCATATATTCACTTACAGCTACTCTATGAAGCAGGTACTTCATAGAGTATTAATATACCAATTTTTTTTTTTTTTTTTTTTTGTGGTACGTGGGCCTCTCACTGTTGTGGCCTCTCCCGTCGTGGAGCACAGGCTCCGGACGCGCAGGCCCAGCGGCCATGGCTCACGGGCCCAGCCGCTCCGCGGCATGCGGGATCTTCCCGGACCGGGGCACGAACCCATGTCCGCTGCATCGGCAGGCGGACTCTCAACCACTGCGTCACCAGGGAAGCCCCTAATATACCAATTTTACAGATGAAAAACCTGAGCAAGTAACTTGCACTAGGTCATATGCGTACTGAGGTGAATGTAGGATTCAAACCCAGGTAGTCTGACACTAGAGCGCACTCTGCTAGCCACTGTGATAATGAAGTGAATTCCTAAGTCAGTTAAGATCTTCTGTATAATCTTAAGTAATTAAAATTACCAATGTTTTGGACTCATCTCTGGAGATTTTTCTTCAGTTGATCTCTGAGCCTGGGCAGCAGTATTTTTAAAAACTCTTTTGAGGAGTTTAATGTACAGCCAGGATTGTGGACCCCTGGGATGGAAAACCACTTCCTATTTTAGTACTGATCTCATTTTAATGTATTTGCTCTCTAGTTTCTCTGTTTTGCGTTCCCTAGCCTTGAAGTTCAAAGTTCAATCTAAAAGTATATGTGAGTAGTTATGGAGACTATGAAAGATAATATGATAAATCCTAATGAAGATAATATTTAAAGGTTCATTTATGCAATGATGTTCTACTAATAATGTATATTAAAGTACAAATATAAATGCATAATAATGCATGTAAAATACAAGTCACCGTTATTCTGCAAAGTAAGTAGTTAGACTGAAATGAATAACTGATTCCAGCTTGGGCCTGAAATTTTCTCTTTTCTGAAATACTTTTTGAATTAAAGTCATTGAGATCTAGCCTAATTGACCCTACACAGTTGACTTACTTTAATTTTAATTCTTGTAGATATTATAGAATCAAGGATCCTAAATAAATTGACGTTTCCTTGCCTTTTTACTGGTTGGCATGTTGGGACTCCAAAATTAGGATCTGGAAATTATTTTAGTCTGAACTTACTATTTTTAGTGCCACTTGATAAACGTCTATGACATTATCAAGTATAACTAATGATGATATAAGGAAAATGCAGGTTTAAACTCAGCAAATGAGAGTAGGGAAATTTTAGATGTTGGAAAAATTTCAAAAAATGATTAGTAAAATTTGTCCCTTTTCAAACGTTTTTGAAGATCTATGACTGTTACTTTAGATCTCCTGTCTGGTCATCTGGTCACCATTTCCCCAATAAATAATTTTTGATGTACTGTGCTTTTAAAGTTGTTTAGAACAAATACAGGTTGCAGCACATTATGAAAAGAAATGCTCCTCTGTGTGTGCATGTGTGTGTGTGTTTATATGTGTATGTAGTGATGTTACTGTATTGTCAATAAAAGAGTTTAAGTTCTTTTACTTACATGGCCATATATTCTATTTTTACATTCTTTTTTTTTTTACTTAATATTCAATATAATCAAGAGCCAATTTACAAAATGGATGATCAAAAGTAGGAGTATGGTCCCGTCCGGTTCACCTCATAAACCAATGCATCTGGCCCATAAAGTCAAGTAACCAATAATATTGGAGTCATTAGCACCAGATTGTTACCAGGTAAATTTACCAGGTTTAGAAACGCCAGATAAGGAAAGCTGTACTGGATTTCAATTCTTGACTTTCAGATAGTTCTGTAGCTGTGGCTCTTTTAGACACAGCTCAAGTGGGAGCAAGTAAGGGGGATGGGAAAAAGTTACCATGGCTTTGCTGCTTAACATGAGGACATATATCACAGTTTCGAAAGGACGGGCTATTCAGATGTGTAGCATCTATCAGAATTAGAGGGAAATATGCGTAATGAAAGGCAGAATTTGCTCCTAATTGTACAAATTATATAGAAGCCTGGCATACAATTTTGCATGATTTAAAAAGTTGATGAGGAAACTACCCATTAGGGTACCTCATTAATTCACCTAATGGTATGGGATTATTACCTAAGGCATATTCTTAAGTGTTTTAATACGTTTAATTTTCCATCATCCAAATGACTATTTTTTTAGTGCTTTCAGTGTATGATAGTGTTAAAACCACACTGAAGTTTACTCAATGCTTCTTTCCATTCCTGACTTCTCTGTATTTCACGTCCACACACACTCAAGCTATAATTAAAGTGAAGTTAGAGGTTTCTTAGAGGAGAGGACTCTTCAGCTCACCATTGTTATCTGTCCTTATTACTTACCTGTTATGAGGCTGAAGGAGGAATTAAATGGTTCTGTGGCTTTTCAAGCTGTGAGAGCAAGGGTGTTGCTTCTTTTTATTTCAGTTTGTTACAGTTTTGACCATCACACTTAATGAGGATAGCTGGATCATAGTCTAAGTCATATATATTTCAAATAACTGTCTTATATAGATGAAACACATGAAAAAGATAATCCACAGATAAGCAAGAGCTGAAGCTACAATGTTGTACAATGCTACATGTCGGGAAATCAAATTTTGTCACCAAGGTATCCATTTGAGATTTCATTAGATGAAATGAAAATAACTGGAAGAAAAGCTCAAGAATCTTAAAAAATTATGCCCTACAGAACATCAATCTGAAACCATATCAAAGAAAGTAGATCAATAAAAGGAGCCTTCCAACACAGTTCTGCAATAATAAATAGAAATTAATTACTCTAAATTAAACTCAACTTTCAAATGTCCTCTATCACTGACAATACAAAGTAAGATTACTTTAGTATTTTGCAAGTTGTTTAAAATCTAGAATTTGATCCTCATAAGTATATTCTATTAATCTAACTCTCCCTTACTTTTATTTTCAACACATATCAAATAAGTTTGATAGAATAGATTTATCAACCAGATAAATAAATAAACTCTTTTTCTTAAATGACAGTACCCAGAATTAATTTAAACAAATGTTAAATTTCAGTGTGAAATCAACAGTCTCATCATCACCTGTGTTTGAGGGTGGGAGGGACCTTAGGAAGTTAAGGTAGTATAATAACTCCCAATTTTGCAGCTGAGAAATTATGCTTATAGAAGTAAAAAATGCCTTTTCTTTTACTCAATAGCTAAATATTAGGAAAACTGGATGCCTAATTATTTGTTTCTTATTTTAATCCTATCTATACTTCATAATTCTACATCTTTAAAACAGAAATTGGTATTCTACAAATTAAAAGGATGAAACATTTTTGTTTTTCTTTTAATCGTCTGTAATTTTGGAAATTTTTACTAAGCCTTTTAATCACATAATTTAGAAATATGTTTGATAATATCTCTCTACATCCTTAACTCTTCAAAAGGGCATGCTATTAACACCATTGGTACTCACAGGTAAAGAACTTCTGCAGCTTTATGCATTTTTTAAAAAACTTTTCAAAGAAACTCTGGAACTACAACTAGATAAAACTCAAATATTTAACAAACTGGAGACAGAGCCATTATTTGTTTAGTTTGGTTTTCTATCTTTTCCCTCCATCAGCAAAATCACCTGCCATTTAAAAATTTCTCACTATTCTATGTGAGAAATGATAAATTTCTTTTATTTGAAGAACCACATTGAAAAGCCTTTTATTACTTTCAGGTAACTACAGTTAGGTCATTACATATAAAACTAAGGAAATAAAAGATAGCAATGTTTATTTGTTAATTCAGTAGTTCTGCCCTCAATTCTTACTTCAGGATGGGCAAGGCCACTCCACTAATAAACAGAAATTAAAATATAGGTTTTTGTTAAGCCAGAAGCTGTGAAGGTTTCTGAGATTTAACCCTACTTGGAAGATAAGAAGTTAGTTGGCTATAGTTATATATATGGACTGTGGACCAGAGAAAAAGAAGACAGTTCATTACTCAATTACTCATAGTAAAAGCAGCATCCAGGGTATTACCTCATGTTGTTTCCCTGAGTCCCAATCCAGACAGGGTCATTTTTTGAGAACCAGAACTTGTACATGAAGTAAAGTACATTATAAGTGGAGAACTTAGAAATTAAAAACAAAAAACAAAACAAAACACAACTCTGATCTCATATGGGGTTGCTGGTGACCTGCCCATTCTCCTCCCCAGAGAGAGAGAACCTTATCTTTACTCTGGAATAAATCTACTCTGGGGAGGGATGGAAGAGGTCTTTATCTTCACTAACTTGAACCATCTCTGGGGCCAGGGGGTGTCGCTAAGATTTATTGTCATGAAATGTTTGTTTCCTTATACAAACATCCTTAAATTGGAAGTAAGTGATTTTGCTTAGAGGACCAGAACTGCAGAAATGTAAGATATTCTTGGAAAATTGTCTTTATCTCCCAACAGCTGGTCTTGGGATTTTCTAAGTTCTGCATGAGTGTGTTCTCCTCTTAGGTAATGACTTTGCTTTTGTTGGTATCTGCATGAGAGGGTCCTGAAGCCTGACCTGCAGATTAAATACAGCTTTGTGCTTGCTTCCCTTTCCAACCATATGGCCCTGGAGACTCTTCACAATAAATATTTTTTTCTCTCTTTCCACTGTCACTCATTTCATGTTTGCCTTTTTTGCTAGAACGCTACTGTTAGGTAAAGGATGTCTCCCTTTCTAGATCAGCGGAAATTTCTTAACTTTAAGTCTCTCTTTTTTTCATTAACAAGTGAACATTCTTTGCAACCTAAGTGCGTGCATTTTTTTTATTCATTCTTTTCTTTTATTAGCAATAACTCAGTGCTAGAAACCATATAATCACTGGATATACTGTAAAAAGATAACTACATTATAACCTGTGGCCTGAGGAGCTTATAGTCTAGTAGGGAAAGTCAAATTTGCAAATAAATGGCAACGTGTTACAAGTATATGCTTGAAATCTATAGTGGTTGAGTCAAGTGAGGTGGACTCAAGTCTACCATATGGGTCAGGAATTCTTCAAAAAGGAAATTAACCTCAAAAGATGAAAGGTGTTGGCCCTTTGTAGGGGAGCTGGGCATTATGAAGTAAAGGGCATTTCAGGCAGAACAGCAATGTGGTCAAAACATGGAGGCAAAACTAAATATGACATTTGGAGAAGCATGAATAAGTGGGCATTCAGGAAAGCAGGACCTGAAGAGAAGTTAGAGAAGGAATTGTGCTAAAGAAATAGATATACATTACACTATGAGGGCCTTAAGTGCCATACTAAGGCATTTCTATTTCCTTCTTCTTTACAATGTTGTGCTAGTTTCAGGTATACAGCAAGTGGTTCAGTTATATATATATATATAAATATATATATTCTTTTTTTACATTCTCTTCCATTATCGATATTACAAGATATTGAGTATATACCTTGTGCTATACAGTAGGTCCTTGTTGGTTACCTATTTTATGTATAGTAGTGTGTATATTTTAATCCCAAACTCCTAACTGGACAGTAGTTTTAAGACTTACTTTCTCGATAGGGAAATTATTTTTTCAATGAAAATTGTCTCAGTTAAATTTTAAAACTACTGCTATAGGTAATAATATGCTTAAAGTGGTGATGGAGGGGAACACTTCATAATAGCTGCATTTCAGAAAGATTAATCTAAGAGTAGAGAATTGACTGAATGGGTATAACTATGGAGAGAGAGATAACTGTAATATTTCAAGTAAAAAATGAAGAGAGCTTAGATTAAGGGGATATTTGTGGGGATAGAAAATATAGATATAAAATATTAAGTATGACTAATTGGATATGGTGAGACAGGTTTTGGCATTGAGGGGACTACATGAGTGTTTATGCTATTCACTGAGACAAGTTTGGCTTTGGATTTGTTTACTGAGGATGACTGTGGTCCATCTGTAAGATGAATATAATAATGACACCTCTCTCTCAGAATTGTGGTGACAGTTAACTAACACATGGTAATACTACGTGATTGAAAGCTATTACTTTTATGATAGTGATGTTATCACACTCAAGTAGAAATCTGCAGTTGGTAAATGAATAACTATATGTGATACTGGGAAGAGAGATTGTATTGCAATAAAGAATTGAGAACAATCTGCATATGGTAGACAAAGTCTTTCCTGTTTCTTTATAACTGGATTTCATTGCTTCTTTTTTTTAATTCTTAGAACAATTACTTGTCAAAGTCACTTACCTTAAATTATTTTCAAATGAAATTTTTTGCTGGCAATGGTTGCAGCTAACTCATTTGTAGTCTGTGATTTGAATAAACTGCCCATTTACAAATAGTGTTGAAAATGTTTGGGGGGAGTTTGTTGAGGGGCAGAGAGTATTTACTACTGGATAAGGTCATGGTGTGGTGCAAAGAGTTCATAGCCAGCATAAATATGCCTAGATTCTATCCTAGCTTAGCCACTAATTGCCCAATAATGGCTGTGGAATGATGTTCATTGCTTTCTTTACATTTTCTAGGTTTTAAGTTTTCTCATGTGCAAAATTAGGTGGGTAAAGCATATCATTTCTAAGGTTTTTCCAGCTCAATCTAAAAAATCATAGTAGGAGGATAGAACTTTTTGTAAGTTGAAGCATGCAAGGGAAATGGTTTAGGGTGAGTGGAATGATGGATGGAATGTCAGAATTGTAGAAGGGAATGAGCTGATTGAAACATGCTCAAGCTAGGACATGGTGAGCACTTTGGCAGCAGTGACCTAAGATCAGACACTAAAGTTGAAACAGATACAAGGGAAATTAAATTTACAAGGTGAAGAACATTTCCAAAATTTAGGACAGGCATTAGGCTTTCTTTCAGTTTGGAGGACAATTAAGACCTGGCAGATGGGCCTGTAGAATTTTCTGGTATTTTCTCAAGACTCATAAGAAAACAGAGACTTTGAAATATTTTGCTCTTGATAAGTGATTTTTTTCTTTAATTTGAAAATTAGCAAGGTTGTAGCAGGTAAGATTACACTCTTCAGTGTCTCTAATGCTATGATTTGAAAAATAAAGGGAAGAACTAGATAAAAGCATGAGGTGATTTACTGAAAATGGCATGAAAAACATCAACCATATGTTTTTGGAAAACAGAAACAAAACACTTTGGTAAAGAACCTTTCATTTGCACTTTTGCTTCTTTTCAGTGTAAGATGCAGATTGAAATATAACACTCAGCTCTCTCTTGAAAAGCCTGATTAAAGAAAGTAATCTCTATATAAACAAATTAATACATAAAGTCATGCTAAATTTTTTGATCTTTATAATGAAATCAGAATGATTTTTTAAAATTTTAATTTAGAATCTCCTCTTTGGTTCATAATGCACATATTAAGCAGTTTCTCATTAATAGGTTGTTTTCAAATTCAAAATGCAGATCAGAAAGGGTCCAGTTCCCATTCTCAGAGCATCTCATGGTACTCAACTTCAGGGAGCACTTAAAAACAAACACATGGGATTATTTTAATTTGGCCTCTCCCTCGAGGAAATGGCAACTATTTTGAAAAGTTCATCACATTCTATTGTTTAGGTGATAAGGTGGTAGCAGGAAAAGCATTCATGGAATATGGGAAGCAATGGGACAGATTCTCTGCTTCTTTTTCCATCCGTCTAAGAGAACAGATCTTCCAGATACAGTGACTACTCTTGCAATCCATACATGTGTCACGCAAGCTAATCATGACAGCAGTCCTCATATAATGTTCAACCTAGGCAAGGCTCAGTTATTGAGCTAAGGAGAATGCTCAGGCTTGTATATGTCCAAACTCTTATGCTTTTCTCCCTGGGCATAATGTCTATAGGCAAAAAAATTATGTGAATGAAGAGAAAGGGAGGCTATTTCCTAGTTCTAAAGTCATTCTGTTGGAAAAGGGGGTGTGCTTTTAGGTTGGAGCTACAGAAATCTTCAGCCCAAAACAAAAACCTGTCAAAAGGTGAGAAGAGGACCTATAGGAACAGCTACCCTCTTCCAAAATAATATTTCTTGGCATCATCATGCACTTGAAGAATAAATTCAACAGGAAAATTAAGCTTAAATGGGAGCTCTAGTTGAACATTTATTTGGAGCATGTGAGCAGTAGGTCCATCTGTAAATTGAAGAACAGGACAGTCAAAATACAAGGGAAAGCTGTGGGGTTTAGAACAACGGTAATCATTTTTAGGGAAATCATTTAGAGAAGTGAAGGTCAAGGTCTAATTGTGTGTGGGCCATTGTTATGACTTTAGTCTGACTTCATCCATGAATCATAGATGCAATTTTTCCAAGAGCTGGTAATCTATTGATTAATATTATTCTTTGCAGTGGAGTTCTTTGTTTTTCATGGCTTTTTGGTGGGAAGTGAAGAGACAGTAAATCAGATAGTGATGGTTAAGAATCACTCAAGAATTTCAAGTTTAAGTTAATTGTTAAAAATGATTGAAGTGAGGAGAGAATGTTACTTTTATTCAATGATAACTCATACTAAAATATTAAGCTAGTCATTATTATTCTCAAGGTATGGCTGATTTTAAGATATAATTAGTCTCAAGATTATGTGATTCATTTATTTTAGCTTTCATTTATTTTCCTTAAAAATTTTTGGCATTCTTTTCTTGTGTCTTTTTGTTGTTATATAACGCCCTGAGACATATTTTTCTTACTGTCTGATAAACTTCTGTCAATTTTAATACAATTTACCTAATAGAAATTTGAATTTCTCTACCTTTCCCTGGTGCTCTAACCTCTAGTGAGTGCTCAAGGCAGCTTTCCTGATATTTCAAACCCAAGGAAGAGCAATGCTCTTAGAAACTGGAGGTATTTAGGCACAATGCTAGGATAAAGAGTTTTTAGTTTGATGAGAAAAATGATGAATGAAGTCTCTGCTGTATCAATCTTCGCTTTTGAATTCACTTTTCTCTTTGGCTTGCTTGTCTGTCTTAGAACTCTATGTAAACTAAGAAGGTTTTAGGTATCCCTCCACCTTTGGGCAGGGTAGGGTATAGGTGAAAGATTCATGATTTAGGCCACTTTGATTTGTTATGTCTAAGTAAAATAATTCCTCATGCCATCTGTGATTTGACCAAGTTCACCAGAAAATGGTATTGAGGGTTTGGAGTCAAAAGTTAAGTAATATTTATTTTAGGTATCTTGTCCCCATTCTACTTCCTGTATCTGCCTGTTATAGCAATAGGCAGTTAGTCATGGGTTCAGGGTTTTGGGAGTCCAACTAACTAGTTTTCTATCTCATCATAATTAATTTCCAATGGAAAGATACCATAAAATATGTAAGAAACTCTATGTAAGTATTATATACTTAAATGTAACATGATACTTACATTGGTGTGTGTGTGTATATATATATAGATATATGTATGTATGTATCAGGATAAACCAAGTATAAAAATCAAATTCATTATCCAATTTATCCAGCAATTTTTTAGCGTGTGGGAACTTTATGTCAGGTAATGAACTACTACTGGTACTTATGCTGCTGCAGCTGCTATTGTAACTGCTACTATATGCAAACTTCCCATGTGTAAGGTACAGTTTTACACACATTATCTCATTTAAGGCTTCATACAACTTTATGAGGACCATCTTATTGTGTCCTTCTTAAAGATGAGAATCTAGAGGCTCAAAATATTAGATGACATGCCTTATCACACAGTTAATAATTAGCAGAATCAGGGCTTCTTAAGTCTAAAGGTCAGGTGCTTAACTACAATGATCTACTTCTAGGTTCCCTAGAGAAAAAGAAACACAGTGTAGAAGCCCTGTCCTCAAGAAGTTTATAGTCTACTGAAGAGAGACTTTATACAAATTCGAATATTCAATAAAGTGTTATTGTATTTGATTAAAGTTTGTTTGGAGTATAGTAACAACACTAAATGAGCTTTCAGGAGTTGAAGTATTGGAACATTTAGACAAAGGCTTACTTAATTCACTACTGCTCATTAAGTCACTGTAGGCTGCTTCTTCTGCATTCGGTAGTCTCTCAGTATCCACTGGGGATTGGTCCCAGGACCCTCTGGGCATGCCAAAATCAGCAGATGCTCAACTCCCTTGTATAAAATGCCATGGACAATGAACATAGTCGTTCCTCAGTATCTCTGCGTTTCCATCTATTTCCCACCAACCGATGAAAATTTTGATCCATAGTTGGTTGAATCCACAGATTCAAAACCCACAGATATGGAGGACCAACTGAATATTTATTGAAAAAAAAATCCACGTATAAGTGGACCCATGCAGTTCAAACCCATGGATGTTGAAAGGTCAACTGTGTATGGTAATAGGCAAACATAACACTGTCAGGCATTTGGAGATCAAAAATGCTACCTTAATTTTTGATAAAAGCTTAGAGTAGAGAATAAAGTTTAGGCATATAGCCAAATGGGCTTCTGAATATTGTACCATAGAATAAGAACTACTCACTCAGTGGCAGAGTAGAAGCCAGCAGCCTTCTGGAGGTCTACCCCTGTGGGTAGACCCCTGTGGAGGTCTACCCATGCATTCTTCCTACTGGGTGGCTGTCTCTACAATAAAGAAAGAAAGTGAATGGAGCATACCTGGTGCATTATTTTCCATCAATAATCAGTCAATAAGACCTTCCTTCTCCCATGGGTAAGAATAATTAGAAACGGAAAGAGAAGCCAAAGGTATTATATTAGGTTAGTTCATTTAAAAACATGAGGAACAGAAAGTAAATGTAACTGCTTACATATCGTCCTGGGTTCCCAGCCTGGTTGTCAGTCAGTTATCTGGGTAATGTGACCGGCTTTGCTAGAAGCCCATGACCTCTCTGTCATTTATTCTTATTTTTTATTAAAGTATAATTGACATAAAATATTATATTAGTTTCAGGTGTACAATATAATGATTCAATATTTTTATACATTGTGAAATGTTCACCACAGTAAGTCTTGTTAACACCGGTCACCATACATAGTTACAAAAATTTTTCTTCTTGGGATGAGAACTAAGATTTACTCTCTTAACAGCCTTCAAATATGCAACATGGTATTAGGAACTACCATCACCATGCTGTGCGTTACATCTCCATGACTTATTTATTTTATAAATGTAAGTTTGCACTTGGCTCGGTTTTACCGCTTTAGCCCACCGTCACCCCCATCTCTCTGTCTGTCATTTCTAAAGTCACATTCCATTGTGTTACTTGGTTGAAATCCCTTAGGATGCTCATGTTTAACTATTTATGGAGTGTTTAGTGTGTTCTAGGCCCTGTTCTAAACGTGCTATGGACATCTATTAACTCATTTAACTCTCACAAGTTCATAAAGTTGGAGTTATACACTGGTAATATTACATTACAGATTTTACAGGTAAGGACACTGAGGCATAGGGTTGTTAAATAACTCACCCGATGCCAAAATCTAGTATGTGCTAGAACCATAACTGTACTCCAGAAGTCTAGCTCCAGCATTTCATTTTGGATCACTAATGTATATCATGTCTAGGACTAAAAATATTTACCATTGCCTATTTGTACTTCATCTATGTGATTGTCTGGCCCTTCCCCAGGACCACCATTGCTGCCTGTTCTGTCCAATATTGCCATTAGCTCCATTTCCCTCTCCCTACCCTTTCCACTCTGCATGCTTGTGACAAGGTGCCATGGTTGTATATTTAAAAAACCATTGACCAAAACCAGAACCAAAATAAATATTAACAGCAATAAAAAGCAATGAAGGGAATGCATTTAACAAAATAAGCATGAGATTTGTAAACTAAAAATTACAAAACATTGCTCAGAGAAACTGAAGATCTAAACAATGAAGATACATTCCATATTCATGTATAAAAGACTCAATATTGTAAGGTGAGTGTTCTCCTCAAACTTATCTATAAATTCAAAAATCCCTATTGGAATTCAAGCAGGATTTTTCTTTTTGCAGACATGGACAAACAGATTCTAAATTTTATGTGGAAATGCAAACACATAGAATAATCAAAACAATTTTCAAAAAGAAGAATAAAGTTGGAGGACTTTCACTTCTCAATTTCAAAACTTACTGTAGAGGTAGAGTTATTAAGATAGTGTGGTGCCGGCATAGGTTAGACATATAGATCAATAGAATAGAATTGAGAGTACAGAAATAAATTCTTATAATTATACTCAATTGATATTTTAAAAATGTATCAAAGGAATTCACCAGGGAAAGGATAGCCTTTCCAAAAAAAATGGAGCAGGAACTGTTGATATCTATACAAAAAGATGAACTTATACCCTCACTTTACACCATACACAAAAATTAACTCAAAACTGATCTTAGACTTAAGTAAAGTTCTAAAACACAATAAAAAATTTAGAAGAAAACATAGGAAAAAGTCTTCAATACTTTGTAATAAGCAAATTTTGGGGGGGTACTCTAGCAAAAGCAAGCCTATAAAAAATAAATTAGGCTCCATCAAAATAAAAACGTCCTTTAAAAGACACCAATAAAAAATTAAGAGATAAGCAACCCACTAAGAGGAAATATTTGCAAAACACATATTTGATAAATGATTTGCGGGATATGAACAGACATGTCACCAAAGGAGATATATGAATGGTTAGTAACCAGATGCAAAGATGCTCAACATCATTAGTCATTAGGGAATTACAAATTAAAACCACAATGAAATACCATTTAATAACCAATAAAATGCCCATAATAAATGACAGGCGTTAAAACATGTTGGCAAGGATGTGGAGAAACAGGAATCATTGTACATTGCTGGTGGGAATATAAAATGCTGCAATTACTTTAGAATGTATTTGCTCAAGGGAAATGAAAACGTGGGCACATGCACACAAAGACTTGCACATCATGTTCATAGTAACATTGCTCATAATATTAAAAATACTGGAAGCATCCTAAATGTAGATCAACTACTGGATAAGCAAAATGTGGTCTCCACATAATGAAATACAATTCAGCAATGAAAAAGTAATTAATTCATAGCCCATGCTATACCATGCATGAGCCTCTAAAACTTTATGCTAGGTGAAATAATCTACACACAAAAGGCCACATTTGTATGATTCTATTTATATGCAACCTTCCAAAAGTAAATTTATAGCATCAGAAAGTATATTAGTGGTTTCCTGACACTGGAGGTAGAATGAGGCTTAACTGTAAGTGGTCAGGAGAGATCTTATAGGAGGGATGAAAATATTCTAAAACTGATTTATGATGATGGTTTTGCCACTCAGTAAAATTACTAAAAGTCATTGATTTGTAAATTTTAAATGGGAGAATTTCATGATATGTAAAATATACCTCAATAAAGCTGTTAAAAATTATGAAGAATTCCACCTTGAATTGTGTGAACTTGCTCTCTAGCTAGTGGCCAGGATAATTAAACTGTGTATTGGCATGCCTGTTAGAACCGTATGAGTTGGGTCAAGTTTTACAATCTATGGTTGTTCTGATTTGCTAAAGAGTAGCTTAATACTGCATGAGAGAGAAGACTGGTGCTTCAGAGTTCTGGCCAAATGGCTTGATGAAAGTTGTAACTGAAGAAAAATACAAAGCAAAACAAAACCAAAAACAGACATTCTAGTTTTCTCTAGGAGCCTTTCTCTATCTGAACTAGTATAACATTATTTCAGTTAGTTTATTTCTACCCTCTCTCTCTTTGAATGAAGTATTTGAGAATTTAAAATAAGCTTTAGATATTTATAAAATAAGCTTTAGATATTTATAAAATGAGCTTTACAACAGAATCGAAACTGGTCCTTTGGAAGGAAACACAAGGACCACAATATATAGTTTTCATTCATTAAATACTCAGTCTCAAGCTAATGAACAAAATCATTCTTATGAAAAGGAGATTTGGCACAATTTGTCTCTCTAGAAACTTTACTAAAAAAATGTTTAAAATCAATTGTTTGAAAGGATTCTGAGGATCTTCAAAAACAATGTAGGCTACTGTCAACCTCTTAATTATTTTTGAAGATTAATTAACAAATGATTAATTTTCCAAGTGACTTTTCCTAAACCCAGGAAAGCTGTGATTTCTTTATATCTCATACTTTCAACATAATTTTCATGGAGAGAATCTCTGAAGAGCAACACATTTCACTAGCTAGAAAACAAGAGATGGAAAGAAATCAGCCAATGCATATCAAATAAAAATTAAAGTGAGGCAAACATATTGTCTAACCCACAGCAATCAAAATTTATTAGGCATGTAAAACATTTTTGGAAAAATGTCTTGAAAGAGATGTGACCACTCTTTTCAAAAATCTCTTTGTGTTTTTGATGCCTGGTTACGTGACTCAGTGGCAGCCATGCTTGAATAGCTGTCAAGCTGACAGTAATTTTTGGGTTACTAGGACCTTAGCATGCTCTTGGGATTAGAAAGTTTCAGTAGGAGACTCACTTGCAGATGAGACAACTGTTGAGATACCAAGGCTAAGAGGGACGTGCCACAGAATAGCTTCATAGCTACTGTGAAGTGTATAAAGCACCTTTCAACAATCCCTTATTATGAAAGATCTGCTTGATTTCCTCCCGAGCCCCTCGTGCCAGAATCCAACAGCCTGGAACCCTCTGAAAGCATCTGCCAGAAATTACATCAGATTCTACGCAGAGAATGCTGAAACATATGAACAGTGCATTTCAGTAGCCAAGAGACAAAAGACAGAAAGGATATAAATATAAATTTAGCAGCTGTCTGCAAGGAAATATCCCTGCATAACTCCTTAGCTGTGGAGAAAGACAGAGACTGAAAGGGAATTTTATTGTTTCTTTATTTACAACACTTGGTCAAGAAACTTTGATTTTCATCAAGGTAGCCACAGTTCAAATATAGTTGAATGAAAAATCAAACCAGCAGAAAAGTAGTAGATTAGAAAGAATGTAAATGGTGATTTTGGAAATAGGTACAAGCCAAGTTTGTGTGTGATTCCTTCGACCTGCTAAAACTTTCTGTGCCTTAATTTGTTGATCTGAAAAATAGGGATTCTTTTAACTTAACAATTCAGATGTTGCATGTGTTAGTAATCATTTGTTACAAAGCTTGAGAAACTAATTTTAAATGGAAAATACCAACAGAATTTATTCATGTTTTATGCACAGATGTCAATGTGGAAGAAATGTTCAGAACTGTGAAAAAGTGTCAGACACACTTTAGGTGAATGTTGGGCTACCAGGAAATTTATTTTACTGAGTTATAATTTTTTACTCTTCACTTAGCAAGTATTTATGCCCCTTTTCTTGATATTTGGAGAAAATAAAGAAGGATAGTGATTAGTACTGAAATCCAGGAGTATAAAATTTATTTTGTGAAAGTGGAAATGACAAATATATGTGACAGGCATATTGTACTTTCAACCTGAGGATAAAAACTAACAGCAGTAACATCACAGTGCCATCACAGAGTGGTTTAAGGGCCACTAGAATCTATAGGTTAAAATAAGGTAGTGAATGTGAAGTCTGGTGCACCAAAGATGTTCAGGAAAGGGTGATTCCCCTCCACCACAGACAGTTCTAAATATATTTGTAGTGTATATTTAGACCAAGAGCATCTTACCAATGTGACTCATCTACCCCTCTTCCCACCTTTCTAACCTTCTTCTCTTCAAGACTTTGAAGAAGGCAGGATGGAAGAAGGGGCAGGAAATTGATGGTCAAGAGTCTTTGGACTTAGCCTTGCTTTAGCCATTGGCATGACATGGCTATTCTCCACAGACCTCATTATTCTTCTAATAGCATCAGCCTCAGTATCCACGAGTTACTCACCTGTGGATTCAACCAACCATGGATGGATTCAGAACTTTCAGGTACAGCTACTGGACTACACCATTTTATATAAGGGACTTGAGTCTACATAGATTTTAGTATCCTGGGGGGTCCTGGAACTGATCCCCCACGGATACCGAGGGATGACTGTAGTTTTCTGAAGGATTCCATTAAGCCATAAATTCTTTCTTAACAAAAACCAGGTATTCCTGAGTTAAGGGTATACCTCCTTTTTTCCTCATACTTCAACACTGGCTTGAATGTACTTTGTGAGGCTTTCCATGTATCATTTCTCATAAACCCAATCACTGCCATCTTTATGAGTCTATCAAATTTTGTTCATTCTAATAGAGCATTACAGATCATCAGACCAGATGTTTACTGATCTGTCTCTCTAATAGACGAGCAATTCTTGTTGGGAGACAATGGTTTCTTCAATTCTGTATTCTCAGTCCTTACCATAGTGCCTATCCTATTCTACAAATATTTGTTGAACAGTGTGGAGGTATAGGAAGAGATACTCATTTCTATAGAGACACAGTCTGTTAACCTCTATTTTTTTTCTCTTTCAATTATTTTATTGACTTTCTTTTTAGCTCTACAGAGGTATAATTGACATACAAAAAATTGTACACATTTAATGTATAGGCGTACCTTGGAGATAGTGTGGGTTTTGTTCTAGACCACTGAAATAAAGTAAATACTGCCATAAAGTGAGTCACATGAATCTTTTGGTTTTCCAGTGAATATAAAAATTATGTTTACACTAGTCTGTAGTCTAACTGTGCAATAACTATGCCTAAAAATGTACATACCTTGATTAAAAACACTTTATTGCTAAAAAATGTTAACCATTATCTGAGCCTTCAGTGAGTTGTAGTAAGACCATCAAAGATCACTGATCACAGATCACCATAACAAATATAATAATAATGAAAAAGTTTGAGGTATTGTGAGAATTATCAAAATGTGACACAGAGACATGAAGTGAGCAAACGCTGTTGGAAAAATGGTGCCAATAGACTTGCTTGACGTGGGGTTGCCACAAATCTTCATTTTGTAAAAAACACAATATCTGTAAAGTGCAATAAAATGAGGTACGCCTGTATACATCATGATGTGTTTGGACATATGCATACACCCATGATACCATCACCACAATAAAGGTACTGAACATATCTGTCACCTCCAAAAAATTCCTGTGCTCATGTGTGTGCATGTTGTGGTTGGAACACGTGACATAGCTATCCTTTTAGCATTTTATTTATTTACTTAAACATTTGTGCCTAAAGCTTTATTGTAACTTTTAAAAATTGAAGTATAGTTGATTTACAATGTGTTAGTTTCAGGTGTACAGCAAAGTGATTCAGTTATATAGATATATGTATTCTTTTTCAGATTCATTTCCATTATTGTTTATTACAGGATATTGAATATAGTTCCCTGTGCTATATAGTAGGACCTTGTCTGTCTGTTTTA
This sequence comes from Delphinapterus leucas, assembly GCF_059928025.1. Lineage (NCBI taxonomy): Eukaryota > Metazoa > Chordata > Mammalia > Artiodactyla > Monodontidae > Delphinapterus > Delphinapterus leucas. Next base: position 28,547,227 of record NC_143145.1, on the reverse strand, counting down.
TATATAGCAGCATGTATCTGCTGAGGCCCTCTTAATATTTTAAAATACACGATACTCTATTGTTAACTGTAGGCACTATGCTGCACAGCAGATCTCTAGAACTTATTCATCTTGCATAACTGAAACTCTTAAGTCGTTTTTTCTTACCCCGTTCTGGAGTAAGGATGAGAATTAAAAAATGGATTTTTGTAATAAAAAGAGTCACAAACATTTTGCTGACAAGGGCTCTTGAAACAAAGGAATGTGGCGCAGAGAGGTAATCATTTTGCTAATTCATGTTGATTACAACCTATTACTCTATTTCTTTGTCTGAATTTTTGAGTTGTGTATCTCCAGGATCCTGCTTTAACATCAAACAAGACAAAAGCATAATGCTTTCATTTTGCCTTTGGCTTTAATATGAAGCAAAGGCTTTAAAACATCCTCACATGGCAAATTAGCCTACTGTTGTGTATAGCTTTCCTTGTTTTACCAAGTAATCTCTAGTTGCAGGTTTTAGTCAGGCAACAATTTTTTGCTTTGATAAAAATCTAACATATAAAATCCATAACAAACAAGTAATTCAACTCCCTCCTTTCCTCCCTTTCCTTCCTTCCTTCTTCCTTCCTTCCTTCCTTCCTTCCTTCCTTCCTTCCTTCCTTCCTTCCCTCCTCCCTTCCCTCCTCCCTTCCCTCCTTCTTTCCTTTCCTCCTTCCTTCTTTTCTTCTCTTTCCTTCTATTCTTCTCTTTCCTTCTTTTCTTCTCTCTTTCCTTCCACCATTCATTCATTAAATATTTATATGTCTGACAGCAAAAGAAAACTCCTTAATTGTTGCTAAATGGATGAAGGAATAAATTTAATCCTTAAAAAAGTTCTAAATGGTAGGTATTATTTCATCCATTTTAACGATATAAACAACAAGGCTCAGATAAGTTTAGTGAACCAAAGTTAACATAGATATTAAAGAAAGAATCTGGACTAAACCCAGCTCTTACTTTTTTCTTAATCCTCTTCTCTTGCCAGTTTGCCACACCATCTCACTATCTCCTCTAAAGTTGCATAAGACAAGTTGATTTTTCCCCCTAAAAGATCGTTGTCCAAATTTCATTGTAACTATAGTCTTCTTATTAGTTTGCAATTTTTCTATCCTAAGTGATAATATTAGGATTTTAGTGTGTGAAATGTAAATGTACAACTACTATGACATTTTGAGAATTTTAACTATTCAATTTGGGTACTTAGTGCTACATAAGTACATACACCCATGTATGAATGTGTGGGTGCACACAGACACACATGCACACACAGAGAGATTTCTTAATGTGTAGTATTGTCCTCTAGATCCTATTCTACCAATCATGAGTTTGTGTCTGTGTAAAAAGAGGAAAAATCTATAAAATCTCCAAATAGTCTTGCCTTTGGTGAACTTCTGAGGTAGCCCTAGGGAAAAGAAAGATGGCATGGGCTGATGAGTGACTGGTAAGCTTGTGGACAACTAGTGCATTGCTTAATAACTCTTACAAATATACAGATATTTGCTAGAGCATACTTTAGAAATAAGTTTTATTTACATACATAATACGTATGAGTGAATATTTTTGAATGCATATATTTCATGCAGAATTGTCATAGGTTTGCTGCTTACCTAAGCTCATTCTAGGCATCTGAATCTTGACTTGAGTTGTCATTTGGAACTACTTGTTTCACATCAATAATTCCTGAAGGAATTATTTTTCGTGAGAGCTTATGACAACAAAAGAATATCTTTACAATGGCTCAGCTCACTGAGTGGAGTAACCTATATATATTGATATTTATTAAGCCATTAATGTTAATGGAATTATACATAGAACAATCCTTACGTTAACTAGCATACTGTTGGGATTCTTAGCCAGTACATTAGTTAGAACTTTTGGCTGCAAACACAAGAAACCTATTTTCACTAGCTTATGCAAAAATGGGGGCCTTATGAGAAGAGGCATGCTGTGCTCGAACCTAGGGTGGGATATAGGTGAGGACCAAGAACTATTAAAACCAATAATTTGAATGCAGTCAACATGACCTTTATTTCACCTAAGCACATTTTGAACATCTGCTTCCTTCTTCTCTCCTTGATTTTGTCCTACACTCCCTGCAGATTAGCTAGCCCACTTTCTGTTCCTGATGGTGGTGGAATAGCAGTCAAGAGTTTGAGGTTCCCATGCTATCTCTTTATCAGTTTCAGTTCCAAATTTTAGAGAAGGGCCTTGTTGGCTTGGTCATATTCCCATCTCTGGACAAACACCTCTGCCAAGGAGTCATATTGTCAATAATCACTTTGTTATTACACCTGTCAATTGTTAACACAAGGCAATTTGGGGTGGACGTATGTTGCAGTGGAGGGGTGGATTTTTATTTCTCCAAACTGTAGGGAGCATCAGGATGTGACGTTATCTACCATAACAGGACTGATCAGATGAATTTTCACTTTTTGGAAAGCCTTTTCCAGGTTTTGTTTTAAATTTTTTTTTTTTTTTTTTGCGGTACGCGGGCCTCTCACCGTTGTGGCCTCTCCCGTTGCGGAGCACAGGCTCCGGACGCGCAGGCTCAGCGGCCATGACTCACGGGCCCAGCCGCTCCGCGGCATGTGGGATCTTCCCCGACTGGGGCACGAACCCGCGTCCCCTGCATCGGCAGGCAGACTCTCAACCACTGCGCCACCAGGGAAGCCCCAGGTTTTGTTTTGTTTTCACTACTTGAAAAAAAGAAGTATTATTATTATGAGAACATGATATTTTATTTTGTGAGTTGCACTACCCCCTCCTTCTGATATCCTCACCCCTAATTTTACCATCACTGCTGATACCTGAGATATTACTGCCTTGCAGTTTCAGGTACAGCAAATTTAGACAAGTTATTCAACTTGTCTGCATAAAAACCCCAGGTAACACAATGTTTCCATGGCATTGATTTAATTGGTTAATATTTGTGCATCTGTCAAGCACTTTCCCTAGATACTAGTGTGCTCTTTGCTCAAGTAACATGATCTACACTCAAGTACACAAGTCAAATTCTGGTACACCTCCCTGCGATTGCTTTTTCCCCTAGGGTCTGACTTTTTCTCTCTGGGAGATCGATCCCTGTTTCACTGCTGTTAGGAATATCAGCAGTGGCTTCGGCAGGTGAGTGGCAGGTGGTCGCTCTAATGTCTGCCAGCTGCGTTTGTGATCAGCTGCAGTGAGAAGGGCCCAAATGTGTTCACAGCTGGCATATACTAACTCCACCACAATAAATATTTAGATCATTTACACACTTACATAGGTATATTATCCATATATAGTCCAAATATACAGTGACTACCTATATATCAATTTAGATATGATAGAAGATTTTCTCAGAAATCCTGTGCTATGTTTATGTGACAGATACGTGTCTACCATTTTAAGAGAGGCACACATGTTGCCTTCTTCTGCATGGCATTAGTCTAGGTGGCAGAGTCCGATTATGTAACAACTGGGCTTACTCTCCCGAAAGAAGGCTACTCTGACAAACCTATTTGCGGTGTGTTCTGGATCGGTGCTCACAGGCAACAAGTTTCCTAGCTGCTCTCCTTTTCTCACCAAAATGACACCAACTGTTAGATGAATGTGTCAGTGGAAATTATGGTGGTTTTCCAGAAGCCTCAGGAAACTCCTTTCATGAATACAAAACACCACTGGCAGAAGTCTAAACCTCTATTTCTTAATAGGAATAGGAATTGTTTGAGAATAAGTGCTATTTGATGCTTTGTAAATTGTGGGCATTTAAAATGGCAAATACCCTCAGAAGCTCTTTTCCTGAAGTTATGGTATACATCTTTCTTACTTTTTGATAAAAGACAAGGCTGACCAAAGTGAGCAATTCAAGGTTCTAATTTTACATGGTCGTGTTGGCTTATATGGGACAATTTTGCAAATAACGTACCTTTCAATTTGCCAACGTAAACTTACGTGATCAGTTCTAGAAAGATTTATTCTTTCCACAAATTATCTTTTCTATTATGACTCAAACAAGGGTAAAAACGAGCTAGAAGAACTTCAGTTACAATTATGTGAATAAAATAATTAGTATAATAACGTTCACTTTGGAAAGGAAAAAGAAAGGCTTCCTCAGAGAGATAATGGGCATAATACATATAGGAGATAATCCTACTAATAACTATAGGAAAACAGAAGGTGAAACATTGGCTATAAAAAGACAGTAATTACCTGTTTTACTAGTCAAGCAGTTCCTTTCTTTGATCACAGGAGAGCACTGTTCATCTATGATACAATTTGTTTTAAAGGAATAACTAGAGCCTTTGTGATGCAGAAGATGTTTGATGTGGCAAATTACATAGCCTTTATTATTGAATCATAGCTATAAAAGAGAAACACATTCTTCTCATAGAGAAAATGGATACATATGTACACAATTTTGTAAGCTGTCAGTGTGTTCGTCTTGAAATCAATTGACAAAGATTCACATATATGAATCTTGGTAGTGAAAGGTGTAAGACCCTAAAAATCCCCAATAATAGGCAAGATGTATTTCCTCTCAAAAAGAGAAGTAATTTACATCATCTTTTGTAATTTGTGTTTCATTTAAGAACTGATCTTAACTAAGCTCAAACCAGCAACATAGTATAAATACTCAGTAAATATGAGTACCCAAAACAACCTGGGAACAGTCCCTGTGGACGTGGTATACATGTTTCTTGGTCAAGAAACGTTATGAGATTGTATTTCAAACTAATCTTTTTCCTTTACAAGAATCAGGGGGATTTAGCAAAAGATGTGATTATTTATTATGAGGATGTTTAGCAAGAGATTTGGTTGTGTCTCACAAGAGCTATGAACAAGGAATATTATCTTGAGGATTTTTCACATCAATTATATAAAAAATTATAGTATTTCTAAATCTTTTAATTTACAGATGGCAATGCTAACAGTAAATGCTAATTTACTTTAGTGTTTTAAATTTATCATATCAAAAATTCTAGATAGAAACTAACTTGGTGCGTAGAAGCTGGGTTTTTTTTGGTCTTTTTTTTTTAATCACTTGCTAAACTTAAGTCCAGATTTATCCTTTGTGATCAGAAGCTTCAGAACCAATCAGGAGATGGCCAGGAGAGTAGCTTGAGGTTAGCAACTCTATCTTTCCTTCTTACCTCCTTAACCTATACACCACCCCCCAGCCCCATTTCTTTCTCCAGCCTGGATTTCCAGTTTCTTGGCCACAAAATTGGTTTTTTCTATACTTAAAGTAGCCAGTGATATTTATTGATAATCCAGCTGACCGAGATGAGTGTCCAAACCTCTCCCCTCTGTACCTGTCCAGGAGCAGGAGAGAGGAGTGTTTCCTAGAATTCTCTGGAGTACACCCTTGCAAGTAAACATCATCTAAGGCAATTAGAAAAGATGAAGCTTCTTGCTAATTTGCCATCATCACTGCTGAAGTCTCCATTTTCTGGTCTCTCTCATCCTTTTAAAGAAATGTGTAGTACCAGGCAGTGAGCTTTAAGTAAGTTCCCTCAAGACTAATTTTCCTCAAATCTTTTATTAGAAGAAACCCACCTATTTGTGAATTTGGCAGTGCCTAAAGTGTTAATTTTTAAAATTTTAATACAGATGTCTTATCCTGGGTAGGTAAATTCTGAGAGTAGTACACAGGAAATGTCCACTGAAAACATTTTATATAGCATGAATAAATTAGGCTTCACCTTCATATAAAATCATCTAGAAGAAAAGCAGATAAATAAAAATCCTTAAATAACTTGGTCTACTTTTTTGGAAAAAGAAACCTATCCTTCTTTATTTGGACATTACTGGTCATGGATTTCTAGTTGTGGCTTTTCAGCAGATATCATCATTACACTGTAGATTTTTCTTTTCAAAGGATAATGATTAGTACTCTAAATTGATTATTCTAAGATTTTTGAAGGTATCTACAATTTCAAGTGTATTACCTATAAAATGCAAATCTGAAGAATATTGAAGGCAATTTCCTGAAAAAATAATACATTTTAAAAGATAAAAAATAATACATTTAAAAGAAAAGTATCATGTATTAGATTTTAAAAGATAAAAAATAATACATTTAAAAGAAAAGTATCATGTATTAGCTACAGATAGGGCTAAGAATCTTATTCAAGTAGGTGAATTGAGTACTCAAATCTAAACTGATACATTTCTTGGTATGAGAGGAGCATTATATACCAAATGTGATATTAAACTGAATACAGAAAAAATCTTTTTGACCATGTAAAAATCTCCCTGGTTTATGTTGAATGGAATAGATTTAGAAAATATTCAGTGAGTTAAAAATAGCATACTCAGAATAAGGCCTTTGGAGGATGAAACTTTCTCCCAATATCAGAGGATGAGTTGAATGAATGATACTTTTTAAAGATTTTTTTTTCCTGTTGTAGGATTAACCACTGGCTCCCTCTTTGTAAGAATATGCCATATTTCCTGTATCAACATATTATTACCCTGTAATGCTCATCCTTATTTAACTAATATTTAGTTTCAAAATTACTTTCATAGAAATGATAGTGTTTTTCCCCACAGAGACTCTTTTCAGCCTAACCCCTACCAAATCTCTTTCCCTCCAGTATATTTCTCATTTGATTTTATTATGATTTTTTAAAAGTATAAAAGTTGAGATCTTCTTAAAGATGCAGTATTCAATCAGAAATCAGGTGAGCTATAGAGTCAAACCTGCTTTAGCTAAATTCTTAAACACCCTTCATTTAAGGAAAAGCATGTCATGTGGCCTTTGTAGTTAATGTTTGATTTAGGCCCTTAGGGATTAGTTACTTGTAAGATGATGATTTCCTTTCTTTTATCTCTTTCTTATATATGAGATCTATAATTTAGGGACTTGTTTTATTTTTTATTCCTAAATGCTCAAAGTTAGATATATTTGAAGTGTCATACTGGGTGGTCATGTACAACATTTACTGTCTAATTTAGTGTTTTAGAACCTTATAAATTAAAAGCTCACCAAATGGACTCAAGTGCACAGACAGGGCTCCTAAACAGAAGTTAAAAAAAAAAAAAATCTCTGAGTCAAGCAGGTTTAGAGTTGTTTCTCAAAAATATACAAAAACAGAAATAAACAGACAAAAACCTGGATGATTTAAGCAGAAACAAGTGTTATTAAGAGAATATTGGTACTCACAGGATCAACAGGAAGGATGGAGACCTAGACTGAGGATGATGCAGCTAGAAAAACTATGATCCAGAAACGGTCGGGGTAATCATCCTGCCGCCCTGTTAGTCCAGGAAGCCTGTACCACCAACACCACTAGCTCCTGACCTCAGGTAATATCACTACCTCCAGCTATTCCATCAAATTTTGTTTCACTATCTCTTGCTTCAAAGTTTGGGATAGTACATTTGATTGGTGAGCCTAGGTCACATGTTTACTAACTATATGTTTGGGAGCTTCAGACTTGTGTTTGGGGCATTTTTAGATTCTATGAGATGAGAACATTCATAAGGTGGGGAGTTTTGCAATCATTGGAAGGAGATTCAGCTAATGAACAGCCAAAGAGGAGGACATGTATCGTTCTACTCCCATACACTTACTTCTCCTCATTCTGGCCATCTGTGATGGGATGTTGGTTTTTATGCCCACATAAAGTTGGGGTAATTGCATAAAATAGTATTATATAAAACCTCTCTTTGGGGAAATATACAGATAGTCACTGTAAGTTCTTATTATAGTAATGTGCTGTGATGTTAAATTTGGGGGGGGGAATTAAGTAGGTACATTTCAATCTTCTTGGTCCCTTAATAATAGTGAAAGATGATACTATTATAATTCTGAGACTGAAGAGAAAAAAAAAAACCCTAAGGAAACAAAAAATGAAAAGGGTATCTAGAATATAAATGGGGTTTATAAGTTATGTTAAAACTCTGATTATTATGTCAAAAAAGATATACATCAAAGACAAACATGTATCATATGTTCCAAGTCTTACCAAAGAGAAGAGGGCAAGTTTTTCTGTATTCATTGAAGTGACTCTGTTAAACAAGTTTCTGCTTTTAAAATATAAATGGAGTTAGTTTCCCTTTGAAGTTGTTCAGTGGTATGCTAAATATACTTTCAAAGTACTTTTTAATACAGGAGCCTCATTTTCTCTTCACAAGAAGTGTAGCTAGGAGGAAAAGAGGAGGAGAGTCTTGCAGTCCCAGAGTCTTGTTTAATCCAAACTAGAGTGTGAGGTTGCCAGGCTACTGGTGTCAAAGGGGGAGCAGGTCCTCTGCTGCTTTTCTCCCACTAGGAGAATGCATTCAAAGTCCCACTTGGTCTGCCATTTTCAAACTGTGTAGCAAAATGGAAGCTATTGCCTAGCTGCAAATGGATCTCCATAGTTTGGCCTAAAGTTGCTGAAAAACAGACTGGTAATTAGGGACACCCAAGCTCCCACTATACTCTGCCTTGAGAGAGTATAGAACAGCAGTGTATGTAAATGGATAAGAATCTTTGTCACTTTCTCATGTTTTGAACCACATGCTCAGTTTGTGAATGACTCCACTTCAGAGAAGCTTGTAGAAATAAAGTTTATGATGCCTTGTACTACTAATTATTAATTTTAAATTATAAAAGAGTATAAATTGCAGTAAAGCATGGTGTTATATTAGAAAGAGCTTCAAGGTAAGAAGTCTTCAGCTGAAAATCTTTCACCTCTTAGTATGTATGTTGAGTAAATCACTTTTCTAATTCTGAATTCCTAAATTTGTGAAATGGCCTGATAATAATATTAGATTATTGTGAGGAGTAAGAAAAGTTGAATATTTGGAAGCACTTTGGTAGCTCTAAAGCAGTATGGAAAGTTACTATTCCATATTATTACTACTTATTACTACTTCTAAGAGAAAAAATAAATACAACATAACTCCAGAAAAATATTACTCCTGTTTCTCTGATGTTCACAATATTCTTGGTATGATGAGACGTAGATAGATAGATAGATAATAAAGCAAGGGGACTATCTCTTTTTTTTTTTTTTTTTTTGCGGTACGCGGGCCTCTCACTGTTGTGGCCTCACCCGTTGCGGAGCACAGGCTCCGGACGCACAGGCTCAGCGGCCATGGCTCACGGGCCCAGCCGCTCCGCGGCATGTGGGATCTTTCTGGACTGGGGCACGAACCCGTATCCCCTGCATCGGCAGGCGGACTCTCAACCACTGCGCCACCAGGGGAGCCCCAAGGGGACTATCTCTTGATAGAGTAAAAAGAAAGATAATGATTACTGCGGCGGAAAATAGTGCCATTGTTTTGAATGCTATTTACCTCATTATATATAGTAACATCTTTTAAATCTTGAGCAAATGGAAGTATCACAGTAACAGAACAAATGATATGGACTGCCAGACTAGCACATTTAGAGCGGTGTCTCTGTATCATACTGCCTGGGTTTCAAATCCTGGATATGCTACTAACTATCCATGTAATCTCTGCAATGTTTTTTCAGGTTCCTCTGCCTGAGTTTCTTCATCTGTAAAATGGACATATTGCTAATACCTAGCCCATGGGTTGTTTTATGAATGAAGTGGAATAATGCAGTTTTAATAAAGTGCCCTTGACCAGGACATGGCACATAGCACTCAAAAAATGTTATTTTTTTATCATTATCACATCTATGCACTTACATCACCTAAATATCTATTTATTTTTCTGGGTTATCCTATTTTTTCCCAATTAGACTTTATATCTCATGATAGATATCTAAGTTGTCTTTGCATTGACTTAAAACCCAAATGTATAGAATCTCTTTACCGTAGTCAGAGGTTGTTTTTAAAATTTCATTCTTTCCCATCCCTCTCTCCTTCCCTCCTTTCCTTCCTTCCTTCCTTCCATATATGTAGTTCTCTTGTAAATGCCAAATATAAGTATAAGCCATTCCTAACAATTGTGTGATGTAGTGAAAACCATTTAGCATAAGAGATCTGGCTTTAATCATGGTTCTGAACAACCTTACACAAATTGCTTTACATTCTCTGACACTCATCTTTTTCATCTGTAGTATGTGAGCACAATATACCCGTTTTTGAAAGAATGTGGGTAAACTGCCTGACAGATAGCCACTCTGAAAATGGTGGCTATTATTACTATTACTTTTTTTTCATGTTTATAACATTTGGATTATTTTTCTGAGTGTTTCAAAGTGAGTTATCACATTTTACCATGTTGAACACAGGGATAAGAATGCTTTCAGAACTCTTGTAATAAATTGCCCATAGCATTGGTCTTCAGGGCTTAGTGTGCTTGTACAAGCAGGACACTGTTTATACAAGAGATGTAGCATAGTGGATCTTGTGTTTAGGCCACTAGAAAGCAGCTCCTTTTGAAAACAGTTGACATTCCTTAGCAGATTATATGATGGTGTAACTTAGTACTATTGCTGTAAGATGGAGTCTTTTATGACATTTCTTGTTTATTTAAACTACATCTAAGAAAATTTATTATGGCCTCCAGAATACTCTTCCTACATGGTAGCAAAATCCCCATGAGTTGATAACGAATGCTTTTGAAAATCTTTGCAAACTGTTTCACTGAAGTATTGCCGTGGATCCTGTCAGCTGCTATTTGGTAACTCTGAAATACCATGGGGTATATTTTAGCTCATGATCATGTTATAGAGGTGACCATCTAACTTCTGCTTCATTTGTGAGGGCTGGTAGCAGTCTGAACCATGCCATGAATAAGTAGAGCAGTGACTTCTGATAATAGAGCTTTTATTTTAGATTCCATTTTACCATAATGAATTTGACCTCATGCATTCTCTCAGGAAATAAGTGCAGTTCAGCAGCATCAGGAAAAATGCATTTTATGGACTGTGCTGAATAGTTAACATGGACCAACAGCCCACTCACCATACGGCCTTAAAGCCTTTCCCCATGGTTTTTCATTGCAGAATTGCACTTCTAGAAAATGGGAAATAAGTGTAAGATGGTAGCTTCAAGGAAACCCTCAAAACCTCTGTTATTTAAGGGAAACGTGAAGGCATTCTTTGATCTTCAATGTATCTCATTTAAATTGACTTTCAAATAGTTTTGGATGCTTTTAAATACAGTCTTATAAACTTTTAAAAACATACTAGAACTATTTAGAAATAATATTTCTTGTAAGAATAAAACTAAAAGACAGGGAAAGGAAAACTAAGATAAGTTGCAGTTAATATTTACTGGTCTCTCACTATAGTTAACTCATGTAGAGAAGATACATTAGGGAAATAACAGGAGATTGGTATCCTAATACTAGTACTACTGAGTCACAAGTATTTGGTAAGGTTTTACCATATGCAGGACACTCTAAGAGCATTTTCTAAGCTGAAAGATATACAGGTGAAGGTCTGTCTTTCGTACAGTAGGAATTTACATTTTCATTCCCAACATTGTAATGTCTGATTTATGAAGGTGTTTGAATTAATTTGCTATTCCAGACTAGGATGATTTGGACTATATTTTTGCATTTATTCCTGGATCCACTTCTTGTGATGGACTTCATTTAGGCTCATTTTTACCTGATGATATATGTAGGGATGAGGTCACTCTTACGGATTCAGTAAGGCTTTTCAATAAATGAAAACATTTAGATTTAATCACTAATGAAAAATAAATCTGGAGGAAAGACATTTCTTTTTTATTGAATGGGGTCCAATAGATTTTTGACTAATAGTCAATTACTCCCACAATAGAGGGGAGTGATATAATTCAGAGATAAAAAATCAATTCTTTATATGAATACTAGTTCATCTGTGGCTATTTTGATAGGAACATTTTTGTGTGCACTTATTACAAAAGACTTTGGACAGTACTTCCAGAGGTTTTCAGTCTGTTTCTCTGACATCTTGGTATAATGTCTGTGGGAAGAGAGGTGCTGACAGTGAGGTTTCTCTGTAGAACAGTGTTAGTGCTGGGGCTGCCCTTACCACTTGACTAGGTATCTTGTAACAGAGAAGAGGGACAAGTAGAGGATGGAGTAAGTCTGTGGTCAGCACCTTGGAGAGCTCTTACGAAGAAACTTGACACCACCTGAGGGGTGTGCATGTACATATCTACACATAAATATATATGTATACACACATATACACATATGTACACACATATACAATGGACCCTTGAACAACAGGGCTTTGAACTGCGTCGGTCCACTTACATGCAAATTTTTTTCAATAAATACATACTATAGTACTACAAGATCTGTGGTTGGTTGAATCCTGGGATGTGGAACTAGGGATATGGGAGAGGCAACTGTAAAATTATATGCAGATTTTCGACTGTGCAGGGGTCATCACCCCTGCCCCTGCATTGTTCAAGGGTCAACAGTATACAATTATGTACATACATATATAGACACAAACATACACATATGTGTCATGTGTATATAAATACACACAAATATACATATATAATATATTTATGTATTTGCAGGTAGACATGAACAATTTTTAAGTTGAATCAATGTTAGCAAGGGCTGCACTATAGTTATCAACATGTGCAGGTTTCAACTGGACTGAAGTAATGTTTTACTCTTCATTAAATTATGTCCCTCAGGATAAGATAGTGTATAACTTTATTGTTCATTTTCAAAACAGTGATGCTTTTAGATACATGTGCCCCTTGAAAATTCATTGTGATAATAATAGTATTAACTAGAATTTGTTGTGTTCCTGCTATATTCCAACCAATATGCTAGGTGTTTCACACAAATTTATGAAATCCTCACTATTATTGCCATTCTAAAGTGTAGAAGACTGAGGTCTAGATAATTTGAATGATGTGTACAGGATCACGTATGTGGCAGTTTGTAGATCCATGATTTAGACCCAGATACTAGTTGTAGAATCCATGTTCTTTTTACTACTCTAGGATTTGTCATTTGTCATTAAAATTCTAATATCACATTGTTTGGTCAGATCTCATTTCTCTATGGGAGCTGGATGAGTGGGAAAAACAATTAACAAGTTGTCTGAGATTAATTTAGTAGAGCTGCTATGTAATTCACATCATTAGAAGAAAAATAATTCCAGTAGTCATAACACAACCCTGTGGATAAATAAATTTGTGTATTACAGATATTTAGTGATTACCCAGCAAAAGAGTAATACTGACTACTGAGAAGGCCCAAGTAATCTTCCATTTGCTTTATTTCCTCCCTTATTTCAACCATCTGAGAGTTGTGAGGGACCACCCATCATAATTTGCATAGATGAGTTGCTATAGTAACATTTGAGCACATTACTAAAGAGGCAACCTACTAACTGTAACCTTTATCTTTATGAGAGCAATATACTTTATGGGTTATGAGAGCTATGTGTCACTAATAGCCTCAAGGTGTTTGACTATATTATGAAGTCAGAATAGTTTAACTTTGAGACTATGGTCTCTTATGAAACATTTGTATTTTTTGAGAAAATAAAAATGATGATTTCATTTTTAGTTTAGGCTATTAGTGAATAGGACCAAATATGACGATGCCACTTTATATGCCCTAGAAATTAGCACACGAATAGGATTTTTTTCTTTTTCAATTTTCTGACTTGAATTGACTGAACATTGCCTTCTCCCACTTTTCAACAGAATCATCATAAAAATTCAGGTGGAGAATTGAATTTTGAGCTTTATAATTCAAGCAAAACAAATGCATTTTTACCTCTACATATTTTAAAAATTCTCAGTTTTTCACTGCACTTTGGTGTATAGTAGACAGGTTACAGTTAAGTAAAATAATATTAGTTGATCTTTTACAAATCCACCTCTTTCATTAAAATTTCCCAGATAACATACTAATTAATGCTTATTCACCTAAATGATTATATCATCCAAACAGAAAAAAGCATAATATACACATAATAACAAGCGCTTCCTATCTCCCAGAAATGAGAGGAAAATTTCTCCAGTCTCTGGGCCTTTAGTTATTATCTGCCTCCTGCATAGAGTGCCCTGATCACTCTAATTTACTTTTCCTATTTATCTTTCAAATATCAGTTTAAGTCCCACCTTTTCAGGCAAGGCTCCATTCAACTGTACTCATCACCTACTCCACATTCTACAGTACTTATAATCTCCCACATTCGTTTGCGAAGTATATGCTTGGAAGTCTCGGAAGTATCAGATTGCAAAGATACCAGACCAAAGACTCAATATCAGTTGGGAAAGTCTTATCTGAGAAGTAAAATTTTTCACTAGTAAGATTTGTACAATGTTGTTTCCATTCTAATGCACGTGGAAGACTTAAACCCAGGTGCTCTTTGTTAATGCAAGTCAGGTTGAATAACCTTATGTCCAAGTCTCTTGTCCTTGATTCCTTCTGAGGAAGTCTCTGGTTGGGACTATATTCTGACCCTTACTTTTAATTCTAATTTCCTAAGCAATCTGGCTGCTTACCAATCTCATCTCCAAATCTGGACACACATTCTATAAACCAGATTTGGATCTCTTAACTACAGGAATTGTGTTCATAAATGATGTTTCTGCCTATATTACTGGATATTTCACTTCCTTCTAATCTCTTGGATGGTGAAGCTAGCCCAGATTAGAATAAACTTGGATTGGCTGGCTTGGACTGTTCATTCTTCACTGAAAGTTTCAAGGCCTCCATTATGTTTCTCATTTTGGTCCATTCCCCCAATTTTCAGTCAGATTCTTTCTCCTCACCAGTTGTGTCAAGTAGACAGGCAGGAAAGACTTTAGGGAGACAGGCTAGCAGGGGGAACAACAGATCATTTTATGGGCATCTGGGCCCTGGTATCATTACTTGAATTAGGAGTATTGCTCAGTCCTTGAGCACTGTACTTGCCAACTGAAGGTGCCTTACCGACCAACCATGGCATGAAAATCAGAACCCATCAGTGTACCTAATAGGATACAGACACTATATATCAAGCAGAAACTTACCTACAGGGGGTACCTTAGCCATGGGGTTCAGCACAGGCAAGGAAAACTCTATACCAGTAGTCACCATAGGGCACACACTGATTTTGATGTCAGCCTAATAGGAGAGAGAACTGAAATAATAATGCAGGGACTAAAGGGTTAACACTGAGGCATCATGTTGCTGAGCACTGGGTACCCATGTGTGGAGATGATTTTTGATTATAGCATCCCCCCCACCAATGGCTTTACTTTCTACGGTTTCAGCTATCTGTGGTCAACTGCTGTTTGAAAATATTAAATGGAAAATTCCAGAAATAAAGTTTACAAGTTTTAAATTGCACGTTGTTCTGAGTAGAACGGTGAAATCTCATGCCATTCCTCTCAGGATGTGAATCATCCCTTTGTCCAGCATATCCTGCCCTTTAGTCACTTAGTAGCCACTTCAGTTATCAGATCAACTGTGGCTGTATCACAGTGCTCATGCTCAAGTAACCCTTATTTTACTTAATAATGACCCCGAAGCCCAAGGGTAGTTATGCTGGCAATTTGAATATGCCAAAGAGAAGGTGTAAAGTGCTTCTGAATGAAAAAGGTGAAAATTCCTGACTTAATAAGGAAAGAAAAGAAATTGTATGCTGAGGTTGCTAAGATTTATGGTAAGAATGAATCTGTGAAATTGTGAAGAAGGAAAAAGAACTTCATGCTACTTTGGTATTGCACCTCAAACTGCAAAAGTTTTGGCAACAGTGTGTGATAAATGCTTAGTTAAGATGAAAAAGGCATTAAACATGTACAATAAGATATTTTGAGAGAGAGAGAGAGAGAGACCACATTCATATAACTTTTATAACAGTATATTATTATAATTGTTCTATTTTATTATCAATTATTGCTATTCATCTCTTATTGTGCCTAATTTATAAATTAAACTGTATCATAGGTATGTTTGTATAGGTAAAACAGCATATATATAAATATATATGGTTCAATACTGTCCATGGTTTCAGGCATCCACTAGGTGTCTTGGAATGTATCTCCATGGATAAGGGGTAGCTAATGAACCCACTCCCTCTGATTATGATTGGTCAGAGAAACAGGGAGAAGTAAGTCAAATAAAGTGACCTTCTGGGGACTTGAAGACTACAGAGCCAGCAGAAAAGACATAGATCTATTTGACTAATAAAGTTCAACTTTTTATTTTTAGTGGAGATTTTTTTTCTTTCATATTTATGTACACTAGATTGTATTTTACTTATGTTCATGTTGATTTCTTGGTATTATGTTGTAAACTTTTATTATTCAACTGACTTGGATTTAAGCTACATGCATGAGAATATTCAGGATTATTTGGTGGGGATGATATAAATATAATCAATTCTCAATTGTTTAGGAACGATTGGATGTTTTCCTCTGTGACTAACAGCTGGTCATTTTCCCTAACCTATTAAAAGAGTATGTCCATACTGACACTGTTTGCAGATGACATGATGCTATACATAGAAAATCCTGAAGTAGCTACCAGAAAATTACTAGAGCTTATCAATTAATTCAGTAAGTTGCTGGATACAAAATTAATATACAGAAATCTGTTGCATTTCTATACACTAATGAAATATCAGAAACAGAAATTTAGGAAATAATCCCATTTATCATCACATCAAAAAGAATAAAATACTTAGGAATAAACCTAGCTAAGGAAGCAAAAGACCTGTACTCTGATAACTGTAAGACACTGATGAAAGAAATTGAACATGACACCAAACAAATGGAAAGATATACTGTGTTCTTGGATTGGAAGAATCAATATTGCTAAAATGATCATACAACCTAAGGCAATCTACAGATTCAGTACAATCTCTATCAAATTACCAGTGTCATTTTTTCACAGAACTAGAAAGAAAATTTTTTTAATTTGTATAACACAAAAGACCCCAAATAGCCAAAATAATATTGAGAAAGAAGAATGGAGCTGGAAGGATCATGCTCCCTGACTTCAGACTATACTATAAAGCAACAATAATCAGAAAAGTATGGTACTGGCACAAAAACAGACACATAGATCAATGGAACAGGATAGAAAGTCCAGAAATAAACCCCGGCACCTATACTCAATTAATCTAGAATAAAGGAGGCAAGAATATACAATGTTAAAAAGACAGTCTCTTCAATAAGTGGTGCTGGGAAAACTGGACAGCTACATGTAAAAGGATGAAATTAGAACATTCTTTAACACCATACACAAAAATAAACTCAAAATGAATTGAAGACCTAAATGTAAGACTGGATACTGTTAAACTCTTAGAGGAAAACATAGGCAGAACACTCTTTGACATAAATTACAGCAATATGTTTTTCACGCCATCTCCTAGAGTAATGGAAATAAAAACAAAAATAAACAAAGCTTTTATACTCAAAAGCTTTTGGAAAGACAGCAAAGGAAAACATAGACAAAGTGAAAAGACAGCCCACAGAATGGGAGAAAATATTTGCAAGTGATGCAACTAACGAGGGATTAGTCTCCAAAATTTACAAACAGCTCATGCAGCTCAATATCAGAAAAACAAACAACCCAATCAAAAAATGGGCAGAAGATCTGAAGAGAGACCTCTCCAAAGAAGATATACAGATGGCCAAAAGGCACATTAAAAGATACTCAACATTGCTGATTATTAGAGAAATGCAAATCAAAACTACAGTGAGGTATCTATCACTTCATAACAGTCAAAATAGCCATCACCAAAAAGACTACAAATAATAAATGCTGAGAGGGTGTGGAGAAAAAGGAACCCTCCTGCACTTTTGGTGGGAATGTAAATTGGTACAGCCACTATGGAGAACACTATAGATGTTTCTTGAAAAACTAGAAATAGAGCCATGATATGATCCTGCAATCCCACTCCTGGGCATATATCCAGAGGAAACCATAATTCAAAAAGATACATGCACCCCAATGTTCACTGCAGCACTATTTACAATAGCCAAGACATAGAAGCAACCTAAATGTCCTTTGATAGATGAACACATAAAAAAGAAGTGGTATATATATATACAAGGGGGTATTACTCAGCCATAAAAAAGAATGAAATAATGCCATTTGCAGCAACATGGATGGAACTAGAGATTATCATACTAAGTGAAGTAAGCCAAACATAGAAAGACAAATAACACATAATACACTTATATGTGGAATCCAAAAAAAAAAAGAGATACAAATGAACTTATTTACAAAACAGAAAGGTACTCACAGACATAGAAAACAAACTTAACGGTTATCAAAGGAGAAAGGAGGGTGGGGGGAGGGATAAATTAAGAGGTTGGGATTAACATATACACACTACTATATATAAAATAGATAACCAACAAGGACCTACTCTATAGCACAGGGAACTATACTAAATATTTTGTAATAAACTATAAGGGAAAAGAGTCTGAAAAGGAATATATCTATATATCTATATATGAATCGCTGTGCTGTACACCTGAAACTAACATGATATTATAAATCAACTATACTTCAATAACCCCCCCAAAATTGAAATGTACACACCAAAAAGAAAAGCTATATCATAATTTATAGCTGTTTAGCTAAAGAGACTATGCTCTTGTAATGAGCTAACTTCTGTATCTCATTCCTCATTCACCAATTATTCTCCTTCTAAAGTGAAACCAGGAATAATTTATATATATGTAAAATTTACCATGGAGATGATTTTGTCATTAGCTAGGAGATCCAGAAAGTGAAAATTACTTATCTATTACTATCATTCAAATTAAGTGACAAATACATGGACACAGATGGTGTAGATACTAAAATACAAATTACAACTTTTCAACCCAGACATTTTATGGTCTTAATAAAAAAAGTTAATAACATAAATAAGACTATGACATCCTAAATTTAATTGCTGCTGCTCAGAACTGTTGTCTCTGATGCTCACATAATGTTTCATCAAGAGAACAGAGGATACATTAATCAGCATTTTTCTTACTACTTTTTAAGGCATAATCTGCTAATAGGTAGTTAGAGCATAAAAATAGAGCTCTAGAGCTAATATCTCTTTATTCCTAACTCAGGATCCTTTCTAATTACAATAAATTTAGATAAAGTAATTTGCCTTTAGGGAATATTAATTTTTCTGTTTTCCCTCTATACTTTTGTAAAACCTGATGCCTTTAAGGGATTTTAGCTACTCTGAAATCACTTCTTAAATGTTGAATTCGGAAATTTTGAGACCAATTAATAGTAAGATTCATGCCTCATAGTAGGTAACTTCAAACAGATGTTGTTTTAGTTTAAAATTTCCAGGACAATTTAATTAATATTTAACTCATGCATTGTATACCCATGTCTTTGGGGTTCCAGGACCCAATTCCAACATGTATATGTGGAGATTCCCCCAAACCAGACAAGCAATTCTTGGTATGAGAATTCAACTCAATTCTGACATTACCTACCCAGAGATTTAGCATCAGATTCCATAGGTAAATGGTTCAGTTCCATAAGATGGCTCTCCATTTTGGATGTCAATCTCAAACCTAGGTTTTTACTTGAGCTTCTGACCAACGGGTTACAAACTGGTTGTTTCAAGGAGCCCTTCCAACTCAGGATGCCAATCACACGTCCAGGTGGTTACCTGTACTTCTTGACAGACTGGTTATAAATCAGAGGAACCAGGATCCTCCCCTTGGGTTCAATTAGCTTGCTAAAATGGTTTGCAGTACTCAGGAAACCTATGTACTCACTAAATTACCGATGTATTACAAAGGATATTAAAAGATACAAATCAACAGCCAGATGAAGAGATATGTAGAGGGAGGTCCTGAACATAGGAGTGTCTGTCCTCATAGACTGTCAGGTCAACATAGTGGCACATGGAAGTGTTTTTTAATTCCCTAATCTGGAAGCTCCCTGTATTCCCTCCTTTTGGATTTTTATGAAGGCTTCATTGCATTGGCATGACTGATTAACTCATTGGCCACTGGTGATTGATTCAACTTTTAGCTCTCTTTCCTCCCTGGAAATCAGGGGGTAGGACTGAAATTTCCAACCTTCTGTTAAATGGCTGGTTCTCCTGACAACCAGCCCCCATCCTTACGTGCTTCCCAAAAGTCACTTTCATTAACATGAGTTATGAATAACAACACACCCATTTATGGCTCTGAAGTGTTTTCAGGAACTGAGGACAAGAGACCAAATATTAAGACATGCTCCCGTTGCTCTTGTCAAATTCCAAGGGTTTGGGGAGCTGTGAACCAGGATCTGTGTATGAAGACCAAATATATATGAGAAGCATACTTTGGTTATCTGAATGAAAATATATTTATACATTTCTTATAAATCACAACAACCCTGGTCTTCAAAAATGGATCCCTTACAGCAAAATAATCATACTGTAACTGAGCAGAAAACTATGGGGCCTTCCCAGGACAGATCCCTCCCCCATATCCTCTGCTTTATCTCCTCTCTAAAGTATGTACCGAGATAGTAGTATCTGATGCACATTTCCTGAGTTTTTCACATGCTAAAATCACCACCAAAGGGAAGAAATTAACTACTTGATGATCATGAGCAGGTAGCCCCCAGACCTTCTGGAGCCCAAGGACTGATCACCATCAACCACTCAGAGAATTGTGCACGAGCGATCATGTACCCTGGTATGCCACCCCCTAACCTTGCTTTTAAAAATGCTTTGCTGAAACCCTTTGGGAAGTTTGGGGTTTTAGAGCACAAGCCACCTGTCCTCCTTGTATTGGCACCTTTACAAAAAATGCTGCATTTTCCTTCACCACAACTCCGTGCCAGTAGATTGGCTTTACTGCATCCAGGTGAGCAGACCCAAGTTTGGTTTGGTAACAAATTCTGTCACAGCACTTATATTTGCTGTAGCATCTATAGAGCAAATATAGCAATAGTTCCAACAAAATATGCCTATTGTTTGGAGAAGCCAGTGTGGGGTAGAAATAGATTTAAAGAAACAACTCATTTGTCCTATAAAACCATTACAAACATTTTTATACTCTTCTACTACTTTGATTATTATTTCTCCCTCTTCATCTACTGCTACTTGAACTTTATGATAAACTGAATGATCAAATATATACATTTCTGATAAATCACAGTATCACACCATGTAATAGTAATGACTTATAACCTGATTCCTACTGAGAAATGGAATATCGCCTGCCCTATCAGTAAACAAAGGATGTCACAGTCATCAGGGATTGCAGCCCTCCAATGGTGAGCAGGTGAGCCCTGAGGAAACTCAGGACATGAAAACACAGGATACTGGCCCCAGATAACTGAGGTGCATATAAAAGGAATTATTTCAGTGAGCCCAGACTCTTGCATCTTCCTATACATAGAAAAGCACTAAATTCCTTAACTTGAGATTTCTAGTTTTCTTTAACAGTAATCTTTTGTTCCTATTACCTGCCTTTTGTTGCAAAACTCCAATATATGCTAGCTCCCCCCTCGCCTCCTTGGAACCGGTTACCTGAGATGCTGCCTCCTGGGCTTGAAGTCCTAAAAATTCCCGCCGAATAAAACATAACTCTCAACTTTGATGTTCTGAATATTTTTTTAGTCAACACTACAAATAATGATGTATTTCCCAAGCATTGTGAAACTGCAAAATTCTTCAATTTGTGTATCTTCAACTGTAAGATAAAACGCCTCGTGGGCATAGCATAGTTCCTTCATGATTTGGTGGTCCCTGCTTACTTGTCCAGTTTTTTCCTTAGGCATTTTCTTTGATGCCTTTAAGTTGCAGAAACATCATACTATTTTTAGTTCCTTAAAGATGAAATGCTCTGTTATGTTTTCACATTGTGCTCTTCACCTAACATGGGTTCCTGCGTCACCCTCTCTGTGGTCTTCCTTGACCCTCATGAAAGAGTCAAGAATAAAACTTGAAGAAAATTTAAAAAAGGATAAAGAAGGAAAAATTAATAAAATATTATGCAATTAAAAATAAAAATTAAAGACTCAGGAATGCTTTTCTCTCTTTTTCCACTTCATCTTCTGCTTAACTCCATTACAACCCTTACTATTTTGTTGTAATTGTTTACTTGTATACATGTCTCTCCAATGAATTTAAATTGTATGAGAATAGGGGTCATACTTTTATATACATTTTCATTATTTTAATATAGAAAAAGATTAATTTGCCCTAACTTCAGAAAACTTATCCAACATAGCCAACATGACACTTTTTTAATGCATTAAATGATGACATGTTTTATTAATAATGCCTGAGGTGTTTTATCCTAGGTTTTAACCACAGAACATAAAGTGAAACAATAAATCTTTTATTTTATGAGTCTCTATTTCATTAAATGAAAACTTTTTAAGTTTTAAAATAATTCTTTTTTTTTTTTTTTGCAGTACGCGGGCCTCTCACTGTTGTGGCCTGTCCCGTTGCCGAGCAACAGGCTCCGGATGCGCAGGCTCAGCGGCCACGGCTCACGGGCACAGCCGCTCCGCGGCATGTGGGATCTTCCCGCACCGGGGCACGAACCCGTGTCCCCTGCATTGGCAGGCGGACTCTCAACCACTGCGCCACCAGGGAAGCCTGTAAAATAATTCTTTTTTTAAAAACATATTTATTTATTTGGTTGCACTGAGTCTTAGTTGAGACAGGTGGGCTCCTTAGTTGTGGCATGTGAACTCTTAGTTGTGCCATGCGTGTGGGATCTAGTTCCCTGACCAGGGATCGAACCGGGGCCCCCTGAATTGGGAGTACAGAGTCTTAACCACTGTGCCACCAGGGAAGTTTCCAAAATAATTCTTTTCTTCATAAAGAAGTGTTAGGCACTAATCTACAGTTTAATTTTTCCTGAGTCATTGACTATTTTTCCTTTTAATATTTTTGCTAAGGAATTCTTTCTGTTATTTGGCATAATTTCATCATGCCATGATCCTAGTATATAAGTTCTTTCAAACATATCTATCTTTATTTTCTTTAAGAAAATGAAGGAACTTAAGTAGCCAAGACACACACAGTGTCACTTAATGTTCAGTAATTCACAGGTTTAATTTTCATTCAGTATAAAAATCATTATTTTCTTTTTCAATGTCACTGCATGAAAAAAGAATTTTAGACTCTATATTCTTTAAAAATGGACCTACTTTTGGACACAAGTACATGGCTTTTCAAAAGAGGCTCAGCTATAATAAGCAATCGTCTGTGGAAATTCCATTGCATTATCTGCTCCAGACCCTAACAGTTAGTCTTTCTCTGCTGTCTTTTGCTTTTTGACTTGCCCCCAGCTCTGAATCCTTTTTTTTTTCCTCCGAACTGCAGTACCTATGACTCAGTGGCTGAAACTGTGTAACTCAGATGGGGACTTGAACCCACGGTCTTTTAATTGAGATCACACACCTGGTCTCAGGACTGAATGAAGCTCAGGTTCTTGATGTCTCATCACAGAAAGATTTCAGTGAGAGACAAAGTGGTAAGTAAGAAGTGGATTTATTTAGAGAGAAACACACTCCACAGACAGAGTGTGGGCCATCTCAGAAGTCAAGAAGCCTTGGGAGAAACTCCACAGACAGAGTGTGGACCATCTCAGAAGATGAGAGGCTGAAATATGGCGTGGTTAGTTTTTATGGGCTCGGTAATTTCATAGGCTCACGAGGGGGAGGATTATTCTAATTATTTTGGGGAAGGAGCAGAGATTTCCAGAAATTGGGCCAGTGCCCACTTTTTGGCTTTTTGTGGTTGGCCTCAGAATCGTCATGGCACTGGTGGGTGTGTCATTTAGCATGCTAATGTGTTACAAGGAGCATATGATGAGGCTCAAGGTCCACTGGAAGTTGAATATTCCACCGTCTTGGACCTAGTTGGTTCTAACCAGTTTTTGTCACGTCCTGTGGATATGTCGTTCTTTCAAAGGTTGTGCCCTGCTCCCTTCCCTCTTGTTTCATGGCTATGAAATAATCATACAGAACACTCTTATATTGTTTTCTATGTGCCAGGTTTAAATCTAACACTTTAGTGAAGTTAGCTCATTTAATTGCAACAATTATATTAGGTATGTGGAATTATTGTCCTATTTTACAATGAGGAAATTGAGACATGGAAAAATTATGTATTGCCCAAGATCACATAGTTAAATAAATTTTGGAGCCAAAACTAGATCACAGAAACCTCTATCCTTCATCATTATATTATCCTGCCTGTCTATGAGTGAGTGATGTATGTGTTAAAAAAAAAAAATCAATTGTATAAATCTGAAGAACTAACTTACTTTTTCAAGGATTCTTGAATCAGGCACCATCCCATCTAGCAACCAGAAGGATGTTCCAAACATTGGGAATTACCTGTAGGTGAGCAAAATTTGCCTGCCACCCCACAATGTTTCTTTTTGACATGTAGATTATTTTGAGCTGAAAACAATCAAGGCTCAAAAGACTCAGGAAGAACCTTTGATCTTCCCATTAACTGTTTAAAAGGATGTAGTTAGAGGGAAGGGAGCTATCACCTTAGATAGCTATAGAAGAACATAAACTAGGTATGGTAGACAGGGAGGAACCTAGCAAAGTATGTTGGTTAAAATTCCTATGTCCCATCATCTCTGCATGGCCCAGCAAACATTTGTTTACCAAACATTTGCTTTTCATCTCCCTGTGAATTGTCCTCCACTTTGAAGTCTCACACTACTACCCCCAACATCCTCTTTAGTCTTTACCTGAAGTTGGTATTTAAGGTGAGGGCTTCTGACATTTTGGCGAGATACTCAGTTTTCTTGAGTCTCTCCCATGTATACATGTTACTAAACTCTGTTTGATTTCCTCCTATGAAAGTGTCTCATGTCAATTTAATTCTTAGACCAGCCAGAAGAACCTAGAAGGGTAGAAAAACAATTTTTTTCTTCTTAACATCCTGCTTATTGTAATCATAATAATCCCCCGGTGTGTTGTATCCTCTCAAAAGCTTTAAGTGCATGTTCACAGCTGCTGACCAGCAGGGAAAAGATCTTCCTAAGACTGGAACATTGGAAAAGAAGCAAAAACAGTAACCAACTTAAGAATTATAAACCTGGAACCGTAACCTGTGAATGTCACAGGGATTTAGCAAAAACATCATGGCCTACAGATACCACATCAAAGATCAACAAAACTGCAAAGCCACAGCTGAGGGTGACATTAATGACTTAAATTTTGATCACATCTCTCAGGCTGAGAGTCTGATCAAAAAGGAAAAATTGTTAAAGAGAGAAACCGCAGGCCCAACATGATGTCATTTGTGATAAAGCCCATGATACTAAGCAGAGATTTTTTATACCTAACTTAATTGCAATTTCAACCTTCACCGGAAATGTAAGCTTAATCAACCAGTTTGGAATTTTCTGGTCTGCACCAGTGAGGTAATCTGTTATGTGGGTCCTCTCTGTCCCCTAGAGGAAGAAGAGGCAATAATGGGCATAAAACCCATGCTGTTCCGTTCCCCACCCCTCTGCCAAAGAAGATGTCCTGACCTAAAAATAATCCATAATCTTTTCTTTTTCTTTTGCTAATGCCTTCCTTTCCCCAACCTCCTTTCTATAAAAGCCTTTTATTTTGTATGGCTCCTGGGAGCACCCTTCTAATTGCAAGATGGGATGCTGCCTAATGATGAAGTTTTTTTTTTAAAGGGAACTTTATTATTTTTATTTATTTATTTTGGGCTGCGCAGGGTCTTCATTGCTGCTCAGGCTTTCTCTAGTTGCAGTGAGCGGGCAGTACTCTTCGTTGCGGTGTGTGGGCTTCTCATTGCAGTGGCTTCTCTTGCTGTGGAGCACGGGCTCTAGGTGCGTGAGCTTCAGTAGCTGTGGCAAGTGGGCTCAGTAGTTGTGGCTCATAGGCTTTAGAGTGCAGGCTCAGTAGTTGTGGTGCATGGGCTTAGTTGCTCTGCGGCATGTGGGATCTTCCCGGACCAGGGCTTGAAGCCATGTCCCTTGTATTGGCAGGCAGATTCTTAACCACTGTGCCACCAGGGAAGCCCTGCCCATTCATGAATTGTTGAATAAAGCCAAATGGGATCTTCAAATTTGGTTGAATTTTTGCTTTTTAATCACATGTATGAAAGTAGGCAAAAGAGATAACATCCTGCTACACTTGTATCAGTTTCAGAGTTGAATTCCTGCTGGTTGCATATGAGGCTTTGGAATAAGCAATTTATGGGAAATATATTGGAGTAGCTAATAGAATTAAGGGAACAGATAATAACTGAGTCTTAGAGCTCTTTTTGTACTAGAATAGTAGGATTTCAGGGCCCTCTTCTTTTTCCTTGAGTGCAGGTGACTCAGTGTCAGTGACTTTAGGTCAATTTCAGGTCCACTGAAGTTTAAATTCCCATAGGAGTGGTGAATCAACTTGGCCTGAGTCAAGCAAGTATCTATGGACTCCAGGGTAGAGGTGATGGCACTCTGGAATTACCTGGCCATTCGTAGAGAAGAAGGGATCACTGTGAGCCAGCCAGCCACCTCACATGATTTGTATTCTCCCAATATATAATACACTTTTCCATGGCTTATGTAATATGCTGGGATTTGAGCTGAAATAAAATAGCTTATCTAAACCACATATACATTAAGACAAACTTCTCCATTTACTCACCTCTCCTTAATTTTACCTCCTTCGTTTTAAAATCTGCTTCTAGTCACATATTTAAGATAAATTAGATCCATATAATGTTGAAAAAAAATTACTTTTGATGGTAAACTATCGGATTAATTGAACTTCCAGGTTCCACATAGGATATACATTGTATGACTTTGGTTTAAAATTATAAAATAAATTTAATTAAGAAAACAAACATATCCCCTTTGCTTGTGATCGTCACAATGGTGTTGTCTGTCTCCAAGGTTGGAAAGTACACTCGTTAGATATTAAGAAAGAGAAATATTCCCATTTACAAAAGCGCGTTTAAAGGTAAGTACATTCTACAATAAAGCAGTCAGGAATTTTATGCATTTGCTAATGACTGTAAAGAGATGTACAATAGATCATCTCCAGGGTTGAGTGTTTGCCCTCTTACATCAGTGAAAATTTATAGAGGTATCATACTAACGTCACAAGTGATGGAAATCATTTCTAAACTTGGAGGAGGTCAAATGTGGTTTGTAGTAAGTAAACTGCATTTGCTGAATCAAGCTTTTCAATCTAATTAGTTTAAAGGCACTGGGTATACCTTATGACCTTTGGAACAGTTATCCATTTGAAAAAGATATTTGCCCCCTAGACCTCTGCAAACTCTCTTCAGTATGTGACAAATTTACTACATAAAATCGTTCCAAACTCATTTGTTTTTTTTTAAGTTCTGGCCAAAAAGATAATACCTAGATTGGGAAGACTACAGATAACCTGAGAAAACAGCCTGAGTTTTGAAGATAACGATATAAAATTTATTATCTAATTAGCAAAATAAAGACAAGATCATGAATCAGGCAATAGTAAAGAGGCTCAAAAATCTTTGTTTCCAGGCTCTGTGAGCTTTAGAATTTCTGTTCTGCCAAATCAATTTAATTAAACTGAGACTGTCAAGAACAAATAATGTAGATAAGCCATCGAATATGCCATTTACACTTTTTCTCTCAGAATATAACCTATTCCAGTACTTTGAACCAAGGCACATCAAGATTCATTCCTAGAAGAACTGAGAAGCTACAATTGTACTCGAGGCAGAGTAATACGAAAATTCCTTACCTTCACAAATTTGGTGGAGTAGAATATTTCCATTTTCCTGACAACATTTGAAATAAAGTGATTTATTAGTTGTGGAAAACTCTATTTGCCATAGCGTAAACAGAAGGGTCCACATAAAGTGTATCATTATGTTTGCTTCAAACTTTGTGTGTGTGTATGTGTATGTGTGCTCCACATAAAGTATAGTATGTTTGCTTCAAATTGTGTGTGTGTGTGTGTGTGTGTGTGTGTGCTCCACATGTGTGACTTACCTTGTTGCCAGCGAAAGGAACCAAAACATGAGCTATTTAACACCTCCTCCATGCTTCCTTTCCAAATTT
This sequence comes from Delphinapterus leucas, assembly GCF_059928025.1. NCBI lineage: Eukaryota > Metazoa > Chordata > Mammalia > Artiodactyla > Monodontidae > Delphinapterus > Delphinapterus leucas. The sequence continues at coordinate 28,519,349 of NC_143145.1, read as the reverse complement.
TCCTTCTTCCTATATGTGCTATCTTGGTGAAAGATTCTATCATCCATAGTGTAACCCAATTAGAAAGTCTGAATTATTTACTTCTTTTCAAGGACCTCTAAATAAACCCAGCTACTGGAACATTTTCACCTTTTGGTTATAATGGAGTACTTTCCTATAGACTAGTTTCCCTGAAAACAGTATCTTTGAAACCTGGACAAAATATAACATCAACTGATAGAAGCATCAGAGAACAACCAAGGCAGCCAGCACTAAGGGGCTAAGGTCCCAGAATAAGGGCTAGAACTTTGAGGTGAGCCTCACAAGTGCCTCCATTTTCCTCTTAGACACTTGCCTATTTTTGATGCAGACAAAATAAGCTAAAAGTCTTAAATTCTGAAACTTGCTGCAGCTTAACTGGGCAAAGCAGCCAGGATTCAAAGTGTCAATAAAAAAGAGAGGGCGGAATTGGAGAAAAATAAAACTGACACTTCTTTTGCAATTTACCTTCTAGGTCAGCTTCTTAGCTACTCATGGATGAGCAAGAATCCAAGAAGCAAAGTGGAAAGCAGTTGCTGACAAGCTACAGAGGTTCCATGTTAAAAAAGGTGTAAGTGCTCCAGATTTTCAGCTGATGTCTCTGAAGCCCTCTGAATGCAACCTATATAGCTATGAAGGCATCGCAATCAAGGAGGGACAGAGTTCTCTGCTTGGTAATAATATCTTAGTTCCTGTCCATTCTCAAGTCAATTATTTCAATTTCCATTATCTTTGTTAGCCTCTAGAAGATTTATGATTGTCTCCGTCTTTTTAAAACTTAGCCATAATTTTGTTTTTGCTGTTATTCTTTTGTGGAATCAGAAGAGCCACCGAAGGGGTTTTGGATCAAGATGGCTGAGTAAGAGGACATGGAGCTCACCTCTCCCTATGAATACATCAAAAATCCATCTCCATGTGGAACAATTCTCACTAAAAACTAACTGGAAACTGGCAGAAGGACTCCTACACAATCATCGCTGCAAGATGCACACATAACCAGGTAGTAAGGGAAGAAAAGTGGGTGGGTCAGCCCTCCGCCCCTGGGAGGGGATTCAGAAGAAAAGAGAAATTACACAGGGTGACATGCTCCCTGGGGAGTAAGCCATTCACAGATTGGACATCTTAGTCCTGGGTTCCTACTCGGGGGACACAAGCCCCATTGGCTGGTTGGAGAACTGCTGGGACTAATAGAAGGGCTGTGGGAAGCCCGGGCTCCACTCATGAGGAGCATGCATGTGCAGGCTTGCCACTGAGGCAGGGTCGAGAGAGGTCTGCTCTAGCAGCTGCTGGGTTTTTCACAACTGCCTCACTGCACACCCCAGCCCAAGCTGAGTGAATGCTCTGGCCCCACTCACTCCACATCACAGCATGGCACAGGATCTGGGGTGGCCACAACAGGGGAAAAGACTTGACTAAGACACAGAGGTGACCTGTACTGGGGCAGAGCCCAGGTGTTCCAGTGACAACTACTGTTGCAGCTTACTCAGGCATTGCCTCAGAAGAAGTCCAGATCTCTAACAGCAAGCCACTTCACCACAGCTCACCCCTCACTACACACCAAGAGGCCATGTGGGCCCTGCCTAACCTGTGAAGTGATTCCACAGCAGGGTGGGGGCAGTAGAGTCTGTGGGCAGTGACTGGCTGTGAGGAACAAGGGGACTTGCACCATATGCTGTGTCTGAGCAGAGCTGTGGGCACCTGAATAGGCAGCACATTGGACCTCTGTCTGTAGTAGAGCAGAGTCAGGAGCCCACATGGACTCTTTGTTTCAGCACTGCTCTGCTGTGGGGCAAGGGTCCTGGTGTGGGGAGACGGAAAAACACACACTTACAGGGAATAGAACCAGCTAGGGCTGGACCCTCAGGGCTTCTGCTCCAGCAACTTGGGATCATACCCTGCCCCCAATAGGGAGGTGATGGCCACTGAGCAGAGGGGAAGTCCCACCTCACTCATGAACCCAACGCCAGCTCTAGTCCCTCCAGCCCCAGGTCCACCCCCTACCAAAGTGTGAGTCAGCACAACTTGAGGAAGACATGACTTGCATCCAGCTCTCCCACTGAAGGCACTGGACACACAGTATGTATAGGGATACCCCCATATAAGATGACCCCTTCAAAACTGCAATAGGTAAGTGTTTCACCTAAATTCACAGAGGTGGATGAAGTTAAGCAAAAATGAAAAGGAAGGGGAACTACCCTCAGTTGAAAGAGCCAGAGAAAAACCCTGAAAAATGAATAACAAAACAGAAATAAAGAATTTACCAGAAAAAATTCAAAACATTGGTAATAAAAATATTAAACAAATTAAAGAATTGATGTATACAGCAAACACATTAACAAAGACCCATTCAGAAATGAAGAATTCAATAGCTGAAATAAGTTTTAAAATTCACTAGAAGGAATGAAAAGCAGACTAAGTTATACAGAAGAATGAATAAGTGATCTGGAAGACAGAATAATGGAAATCACTCAATTATAACAACAAAAAGAAAAACAAATTTTAATACGTGAAAACAATTTAGGAGATCTCTAGGATAACATTATGCATGCCAATATTTGCATTATAGGGTCCTAGAAGAAGAGAGTGAGAAGGGGATCAAAAATGTATTTGAGGAAACTATGGTTGGGAACTTCTCAAACCTGAAGAAAAACACAGATATCCAGGTATAGGACGCACAGAGGGTCCCAAATAAGATGAACCCAAACAGACACATACCAAGGCATATCATAGTTAAAATGGCAAAAGTTAAAGATATAGAGAGAATTCTAAAGGCAGCAAGAGAAACATAAACTTGCCAAGACTGAATCAAGAAGAAACAGCCAATTTGAACAGACTGATCACTAGAAATGAAATTGAATTTTAATTAAAAAAAAACTCCCAGCAAACAATAGTCTAGGACTGGACAGCTTCACAGGGGAATTCTACCAAACCTATAGAGAAGAACTAATACCTATACTTCTCAAACTATTCCCAAAATTGAAGAGGACAGAACCTTCTTATATTCATTCTATGAGGCCACCATTACCCTGATACCAAAACCAAAGCCACTACAGAAAAACAAAACAAAACAAAACAAACTACAGGCAAATACACTTGACGAATATAGATGCAAAAACCCTCAACAAAATGTTAGCAAACCAAATGCAATAGCATGTACAAAGGATCAAACACCATGATCAAGTTGGATTTATTTCAGGGATACAAGGATAGTTCAACTTTCACAAATCAATCAATGTGATACAACACATTCACAAAAAGAAAGATAAAAATGACATAATCATCTCTGTAGGAGTAGAAACAGCACTTGACACAACTCAACACCCATTCATGATAAAAACTCTCATCAAAGTGGGTACAGAGGGAACCTATCTCAGCATAATAAAGGTCATTTATGGAAAACCTGTAGCTAACATCATACTAAATGGTGAAAAGCTGAAAGCCTTTCCTCTAAATTCAGGAACAAGACAAGGATGCCCACTCTCATCATTTCTGCTTAACACAGTATTGGAAGTCCTAGCAATCAGACAAGAAAAGAAATTAAAGGCATCCAAATTGGAAGAGAAGAAGTTAAACCATCACTACTTGCAGATGACATGATACTTTATATAGAAAAAGTATAAAGTCTTCACTCCAAAACTTACTAGAACTAACAAATGAATTCAACAAAGTGGCAGGATAAAAGATTAATGTACAGAAATCTGCTGCTTTCCTATACACTAATAATGAAGTATCAGAAAAAGAAAGTAAAAAAAATTCCTTTTAAAATTGCATCAAAAAGAATAAAATACCTAGGAATTAACTTCACCAAGGAGGTGAAAAACCTATACTTAAAAACTATAAACCATTGATGAAGGAAATTGAAGATGATACAAAAAGAAAAATCCCTTCCTCTTGGATTGGAAGAATTAATATTAAAATGTCCATACTACCCAAAGCAATCTACAGATTTAATGCAATCCCTATCAAAATAACCATGACATTTCTTACAGAACTAGAACAAATAATCCTAAAATTCATATGGGACCACAAAAGACCCCGAATTGCCAAAGCAATCTTGAGAAAGAAGAACAGAGCTGGAGGTATCACCCTCCCAGACTTCAGATTATACTACAAAGTGACAGTAATCAGAACAGCATGGTACTGGTACAAAAACAGTCACATAGATCCATGGAACAGAATAGAGAGCCAGATGTAAACACACTCATCTAAGGTCAGGTAATCTACAACAAAAGAGGCAAGAATATAAATGGAAAAAAAGTCAGTCTCTTCAATAAGTGGTGCTGGGAAAATTGGGCAATTACATGTAAAAGAATGAGATTAGAACATTTCCTCACACCATATGCAAAAGTAAACTCAAAATAGGATAAAGAGCTAAATGTAAGACCTGAAACCATAAAACTCCTAGAAAAGGACATAGGCAGAACACTCTTTGACATAAATCATAGCAGTATTTTTTTGGATCTGTCTCCTAAGGCAAAAGAAATAAAAGAAAAATAAATAAATGGACCTAATTAAACTTAAATGCTTTTGCTCAACAAAGGAAACCATCAGTAAGATGAAAGACAACTTACTGAATGGGAGAAAATATTTGCAAATGCTATGGTCAACAAGAGGTTAATATCCAAAATATATAAACAACCCATACAACCCAATATCAAAAACAAAAACAAACAACCCAATCAAAAAATAGGCAGCAGGCCTGAATAGACATTTTTCCAGGGAAGGCATACAGATGGCTAACAGGCACATGAAAAGATGCTCAAAAATGCTACTTTTCAGAGAAATGAAAATCAAAATAACAATGAGATATCACCTCACACCTGTCAGAATGGCTGCCATCAAAAGTCTACAAATAACAAATGTTTTGGAGGATAAGGAGAAAAGGGAACCCTTGAACACTGATGGTGGAAATGTAACTTGGTGTAGCCACTATAGAAAACAGTACTGAGGTTCCTCAAAAAACTAAAAATAGAACTATCATATGACCCAGCAATCCCACTCCTGGAAAAAACAACAACACTAATATGAAAATGCAGGCACCCCAATGTTCACAGCAGCACTATTGACAATAGCCGAGATATGGAAGCCACCAGAGTGTCCATCTACAGAGGAACAAATCAAGAAATTGTGGTATATATATACACAATGTGTGTGTGTGTGTGTACACACACACACACACACACACACACACTGAAATATTACTCAGCCATAAAAAAGAATGAAATTCAGCCATTTGCAGCAACATAGATGGACCTAGAGAATATTATGCTTAGTGAAATAAGTCTGACAGAGAGAGACAAATACTGTATGATATCACTTACCTGTGGAATCTAAAAAGTAATATAAATGAATGTATATAGCAAAACAGAAACCGACTCACAGATACAGAAAACAAACTAGAAGTAACTGTTGGGAAGAGGGAATAGGGGAGGAGCATGTTAGGGATATGGGATTAAGAGATACAAACTATTATGTGTAAAATCGATAAGCAACAAGAATATATTGTATAGCACAGGGAGTTATAGCCATTATCTTGTAATAACTTTTAATGGAGTATAAACTGTAAAAATATTGAATCACTATACTGTACACCTGAAACTTAAATGATATTATACCAACTATACTTCAATAGAAATAAAAGCCACTGAAAAGTGAATTGATACATAACATGGATGTAGGCCAGCCAAAGACCCTCAAGTTAATTTGAGTAATTTTTAATTCTTTAACCAAGATGGGACATAAGGTGGTGAAACTACCATTTGCATTTTATGAGAATCTGGCAACTTTGTTCTCTGTGGTGGAGAAAACAAATACAGTATTACTCGGAAGCTAAGCCTCTCTGATAATACACAGCTTCCACAATGTTACGAAGGCCGTGGAGAATTCAGGAACTGCAGAGCAGGGTGGTTGCCATTCTGAATGGACTAAAGTAAAACAGTGATAAACTCAAATCCTTACATGCGTGCAGCACACCCAGGCTAAAAGTCAGGTAATTTTACTGATTACACTTACAGAATGTTATCTTTGAGTCATAGCAGCAAGAAAACCAAAGTCAATGTTGGGAGGAAGAAAATAAGCTCATTTTCAGCTTTATGGGGGATAATTTCACTTTGTCAGGTGGGAGCACTTTTGGAAGTATGAGCTATAAATGTGAATGCTGGGCAGCAATGTGGGTGGACTAGAGTGAATCTTTGTAAGTTCTGACTTCTTAGCATTTATATATATTTTGTAATAGCACCTTGATTTCAGTTTGGGGAAATTACCCACCCCACAGTAGTGTGTAGTTTTGGTGGAAAGGTACTTCCTATATAAAGTACAGGAAGATGAAGGAGACAGACCCTTCCTCTACTACTGCCAAGGAAAGGCTACGTGACCTATGTTTGGCCAATCAGATACTCTCTGCTGGAAGTTCAACCCTTGAGTGAATGAAGAATGGATGGAAAAAAAGATCTTTTATGAAGTTTCTTTTTGCTTAAATAAGTAAAAGTACAGTTGACCCTTGAACAATACGGATTTGAACTGTGCTGGTTCACTTATATGTGGATTTTTGCAATAAATACACAGTACCACATGGTCTGTGGTTGGCTGAATCCATGGATGAAGAACCGCAGATAGGGAGAGCCAACTGTTAAAGTTATACGTGGATTTTCCACTACCAGGAGTCAGCACCCCTAACCTGTAGTTTTTACTGCTTGTGTCTAAGAACTCTAATCAATATCTGTATATTTCATGGAGTTGTGAGGATAATCATGTGAAATAATACACATAAAATTCCTAGCATAATACCTGACATACAAAAAGTACTAATTAAATGTGTTATTAATTTTTATAATTAATAGAATAACAGATTTGACAATACAAATTTTCTTATGTTCAATAAAACATATATTTGCAAGTGGTAGAAACTTAAATCATTATCCTTAACCCCAGTTAGAGTTCCCAGGTATATTTACCTAGTTCAAGAAGTCTAGTTTAATTTAGTCTCGCAGGACCATTTTCATTGCCCAATAAACCCTTTAAAAATTAGCACTAGACCAGAAAGATATGGGCCTAAAAGCCTGTAGGAATGTAAGAGAATACAACTTATCCTTACGTAACTAACAGCTGTGTGTCCTGATTGAACCATTCTCATTTAGTCAGACACTCTGCTGAAGTTAACACTTGTCTGCATCTTTCCAGTCTGAAACTAAAAGGCAAATATGGTGGATTAGTTGCTTCCTTGTAAGCCACATGAACTCTGAGTCAATTGGAAACCATCTAGAGATAGTTTGGGTTGTCTTTTACTCATTAATGTGTCTAATTTTTAGATATGTCTCAGCATGCCAGAAACAAGGTTGAGCAGTTCTGACTGATTATTTCCTACTGTCCCTGGGAGAGAGAAACTCTCCAACATAGCATTTAGTTTAGGATATTCTGGGAGCCAGTGGTTTAAAAATATTATGCCCACTTTGATTAAAGATAATTTTATAATTTTAAGAGTATTTTCAATGCATGTCATTTTTCTATCAATAAGATTATAATTTTCTAAAAAGTGGGAACCATCATTTATATTATTAGATGAAAACTCAACTTATTTTTCTATCTTCCAAAGAATTTAGTTTTCCAAATGAAGCTAAAATTCCCAGTATCTTCTCTGGGCCCAGTCAAGTCTTTATTTTCTTTTAAAGGACAGGGATTCCACTACTGGAGAATAGAATGTAGGTAGAAGAAAAAAATGTGGGCTTAGCGAATAAATCATAGTGTCTCATCTGAACAATTTGGTACACCAATATGAGACATCTATATAAACCAATTCTTACAAGTAATACATATAAAATGCAGTCATGTGCCACATGTTACTAAGAACAAAAGAAAGCAACTGGTTCTTTTTGGGAGGAGGTTTGAAGGAAAAGTCTTTCCGGAGAGTTAAGTTCTCAATTGCACCTTGAAAATTAGTCAGTGATTGCCTAGACAAGGGCATTTCCAAGTCTTGAAAACAGGATATTAAATGGTATAAGGTCATAAAAGTGAATAGATTGTTTGGAAATTGAACTAGTCAAGTGTGGCTAAGGTGGTCAGGATTCAATGTTGGGACAGGGTGTAATGTGGGATAAAGATGGTGAAATAAGTTGAGAGGACTCTCAAAACATGACAGAGAACTTAAGCTTGTTTTACAGGTAGAGTTGTACAACTGAAATTAGCACCATTCTCATTGTTTTACAGAAATGCACAATGAGGCAGCCCTGCTTCAAAGATACTGAAAACCTATTCAAGAGGATTAAAGCAAGGAATGACACAATCCAATTTGTATCATAGGAAGATGACTGACAAGAAAATGGATAAGTGGGTAAGACAGTGCTATCTAATAAAAATAGAGTGCAAGTCACACATGTTCTTTAAATTTTTTAAAGTAGAAATAAACAGATAAAATTAATTTTCATGTTTTATTTAACCCAATATGTCCCAAATGTTATGATTTTGATATGCAATCAATATAAACATTATTAATTGATATTTTATATTCTGCTCTCCGTATTGTGTCTTCAAAATCTGGTGTGTGTGTTTTGCACTCACAGCTACTTGAATTTGGACTAGCCATGAAATTTCAAGTGCTCAATGGCCACGTGTGGTGAATGGCTTCTGTACTGGATAGTAAAGAAAAAAATGATTAAATACTTGGAGATAAATTGATACAATTTTTTAATAGATGACTGATGGGGGTTAAAACTAGAGTGGTAGCAGTGAGAATGGTAAGAGGTCAACCAAGAGATATTTAGAAAATGGAATCAACAGAACATGGTAATAGATTCAGTATTGTGGGTGAAGAAGTGGAAAAAATAAAATATCCGAGGTTTTACTTTGGTTGACTGCTACAGAGACTTAGGTTTAGCAGGAAAGATATGACTTTGGTTTCGTATACCGACTTGAAGACAATTTAGATGTTTGCAAATAATATATGAATCACAGGAGCTAAGATTTTAGAGCTATTGACATAAAAGTTGAAGTTAATCCATATGAACAAATTAAGTCATTCAGCAAAATAAAGAAGGAGAGCAAGGGTGGAACCCTCAGGAATACCAACATATCTAATATTTGATGATATTCCATAAAGAGAAGAGCAAACAGACAAGACAAATAATTGAGATATAGGATGAGAAACAGAAGAGAAATTCCTTAAAGAAAGAAGAAATTTTGTAGAAGGAAATGGGGTATCAACAAAGTTCAATGAAGCAGAGTGAGAAATAAAAAGGGGACATAAAGTTTGGTAATTGTATCATTTTTTGTATTTTCAAAAATTACTTCCATACTTAACGATTTCCATAGAAAATGCAAGAACCAACATTACTGAGTCTCTAGGGTACATGAAGTGATAAGCCAGATGCCCCAAATATTTTAACGAATTTAACCGTCCCCAAAACTCAGAGAAGGTCTTGTCACTTTAATGGTGATACTTAGGGAGGTCAAGTGACCTGCAAGTGTTGCTCACTACCTTTAAATGGTAGACTTGGGATGGAACCCAGTTCTGTCCTTAAAATCTTGTATTTTTCCTACAAGACACATGATGTTGCATTCCCCAAATTCCTGCTAAGTTTCAGTCTCACAACTGTTCTTCTCTGCTATTAAAATCTTTTATATCTTGTTATCTGAAGAAATTCTGAGCAAAAGAAGCTGGGGAAAATGAGATTGCTAGAGAATGGAACCCTTAGTATGGAGCAGAGCATCAAAGGTTAAGGAAAATACATCTCTCTAGAATCAGGCATCAGGGCTACTTTTTCTCTGCTCCTACATTTGGAATGCAGTATGCAAGGCTGCACTTTCTAGCTTTCTTGAGGTCACCATGGTCTGCCAGTGCTATTCTCTTGAATAATGTATGTTTGGCCCAGAAAATGACCTTATCTGCTGGTTAGCATCTTTTATATTGAAAAGTTACATCATTCAAATCAAACTGAAGAGTTTTTCCGTAAACATTTGCTTTTCATTTTTATTTATGAATGACATTTTAAATTCATGCACCATAATGTGCAATTTTAATAATAAGAATTGTGGAAATATTATCAATACAAATCTATGCATCTGACATATTGTTTCAGTTTTTTTGAATTGCATCGAGTGATTTAGTCTTAAATTTTTCATAATGTGTGGTTAAATATTTAATGGAATATAAGACTTTGTTGTACCCGCCCAAGAAAGATCAGAGCTTCCTGGCAGCTAATGCCACATTTGGCATAGGTTTCAGATTTCAGGAAGCTGGAAGATGTTTCAATCAATTATTAGTTTAATTTGGAGGTGGCTCTTAGAGAGGATTTTGAGAAAGACAACCTAAACTGCGTTAACAAACGCAACCATATTTCTACTGGAAATTGCATAATTATAGATTATATGGCTTTATGTTGCTGAAGAAAAGAAAGAGATTGTGGCATTCCACTGAAATCATGGAAAGATGTTATAAATTACATTTCCAGACACTGAAATCCAACCTTTTTTTTGTTTATATCCTCCAATGCCACTCCCCCCTTAAAAGTGCCCCCTTATCTCTCCCCTTAGATGTGATTTTCTTCCTCTTCCTCTGAATGGTAAATAGTGAGAGAATTTTGTAATCCTATTATGGCATTAATCACATTCAGCCTTTTATCAGAAGATCCGGTGTTCTATTACTTATACATGTTTTGATAGATTAAATGACAGATTAAAATTCTTGAAAACTATAATCATCTTCTGTTTATTATGGGATGTGCTGTGGCACCTTGCTTCTGACACACACACTCAAGTGGGTGCTTGATGAATGCTTTTGTTTATTTTTGAAACAAAGGTGTGAATTAGGGTTGTCTTTCTGGGGAAGTGAAGCAAGGTCAGTGAGTATTGAGAACTATAGCTCTCCTTACAGGCATTATTTGTATCCCAATTTCTTGTTTTGTTCCAGTTCCCACCATTTCCCCCGTTATGCTTCATTCTCTTGCAGAATCAAAGCACATTTTGTCTGAAAACACCTTGTCTCTTTGCTTTTGCTTGTGTTGCTCCTGCTTCCTCTAATGCCTTGATGTGTGTGTGTGTGTGTGTGTACATGCATGTGTGTAGAAGTGGGAGGAAATGATAATATGAAGTAAAAAAGTTATTTTTTATAAATAATAAGAGCTAACAGTTATATAGTGCTGACTCTATTATTGATGCTGTTATAAGTGCTTTAAAATATGAACTTATTTGATTCTTACAACAACTTTCTGGCTGAGCTAATTTTTAAATTTTTTTTTTTTGATAAAAAGCCACAAAAGCAGAGAGGTCAATTAATTTGCCCAAAATCATACAACCTGAAGTGACAGTAGGCAAGGTAGCAACTACAACAGAGTCAAATCCTGGCAGAAGGCTCATGTCCACTTAAACTATGCCACTTCCCTGATAATAAGATGTACTGGCTAGGATGAACCATTTTGGCTCCATAAAGGTGAAACAACATTTTGTCCATATTTTCTTTCTTTTTCAGACTTAGTCATCTTCAAAAGCAAAATCTTTTAAGTTTTATAAACTTTTGACCAGGCTTGACAAAATATCTTAGCTTTCATTTCTGGCAGAAGAGTAAAACAAACAATGCATACATGTGTCAGTGAAAATTAACTGGTAAATGAACCTGCGATACATATTTTAAGGCAATTTATTTATTAATGCATTATTTTTTAGAAAATTCTTTCTAAAATGACCACTGAAGGAATTTTACATATGTAGTCTTAAAATGTATTGGCATCTTTGATACCTCAAAATGCTTTATGTGTTTTTTTAAAAAGATTTATAATAATGTACATGAGAATTTTTTTGTGTGTGTATTAAGAGAATACACTATTTGGTTAATATTTCTGTAAGGGAGTTTCTTAAGGTATTGAAAAATTCTCATGAGTGAGTCCTTCAATGCTGATAGAATATGAAAACTTAACAAGTGTCTAGTTTAATACAACTTACAGGAAACCGAGAATGTTTTAGTAGAATTACTACATAAATTTTATTTAGCTGGTAGATATAATCAGACAAAATACTTTCAAATATTTTATTCTATCCATGAAAACCAATTTTGTCATTTTAAAGATGTCATTGACAGTACTTTTATTATCTTTTCAACAACCTTACTAAATATTTTTCTTTTAATTTTACTTGAACATTTTATTTTCTTTCCTCTTAGAACTCCCTAAAACATCTTGATAAAACCCAGTCTATATCTTTCTTGGCTTTGCAACTTTCTAGAATGCTCAAATACAACTTTTTTTTTTGCGGTACGCGGTCCTCTCACTGTTGTGGCCTCTCCCGTTGCGGAGCACAGGCTCCGGACGCGCAGCCTCAGCGGCCATGGCTCACGGGACCAGCCGCTCCGCGGCATGTGAGATCTTCCCGGACCGGGGCACGAACCCGTGTCCCCTGCATCAGCAGGAGGACTCTCAACCACTGCGCCACCAGGGAAGCCCTTAAATACATCTTTTATATCTGTAAAATGCACCCTTAACATCCTGTCCCTTTTTTCTATTTAATAACGATAATGATACTATATAAAAAGATTAATTCATGTTTGGTGGTTGAGACATGTCTAAATCACTCCTCCATACCACCTGGTTTTCTAATTCAGCTTGTTCATTATATTAAGATTTTGTTTTAATAATTTTCCTAGAAGCCACACTCTGTAGATAAGTTTTTTTCAATTGAGAATAAGATGGGCATGTAAAACTTCAGAAACATTGGTTCTAGCTCAACTATTGTGATTATTTATTTTCATGACATTAATTTTTCTTAATTCCACTGTTACTCTTTCCTGTAATTAATTTTTCACTAACCCTCAAGGGATCTTGCCTCTTTCTTACAAATAAACTTTTTAAATACCAAGTTACTCCAATTTTCTAATCAAAATGTTCACACTCCTAATATAGAATACATTAGGATCATAATTTTCTGTCTAGCCTCAGATCCCATCTTTGCATCTTATACTTGACTTCTTGAGCAGAATTGCACCACACTTCTCTGAAAACGATATTGCGTTTGCCCCTATTGTTCCTACCTCCCAGAGTACTCATCTTCTTGTCTTGTTAATCTCTTATTTATCCTTTAAGACTCAGATCAAATTCCACCACTTTAAGAAACCCATTGCTAATTTCCTTAAATTTAGCTGACAACTCTGCTATGTTAATCACTATCCCCTGTGTAAACTTCTATTTTAGAATTAACACATACTAAACAGTGAGTTCATTGCAGTCAGGATCATATTTTATTCATTTTAAGGTCTTTGGGGATTAATAGAGCGTCTGGTACACCTTCATCACTGTAAGTATAATATTTCCCATTTAATAGTGCTTACTAGGGGCCAGGAAATACACTATACCCTTTAGATGATTGACTTCACTTAACATAGAATCCCTATGAGGTGGGCATCATTCTCACCCCTGATTTACTGATGAAAAAAAAAAGTCAGAAGATGGATTGACTTGCCCAAGGTCACATAATAGTGAATGGTGGAGCCACAGTTTGAACTTAGATTATCTGGCTCTTGAGAGAGCCTCTGTCTTTACTCACCATGTTTAAAGACATACCAAGAAACTTGTGGTGCATTGTCTTTCTAGAAACAAACCTAGAATCTAGTACAGCAAAAATTACTGAACTTATTGAAAAGGTATCAAGGATAAAGACTGTAAGATTAAGTCAGTGAAAAAGAAAACAATTGGCTTTTTTATTATTTACATATAAATTTCTTATCATGGATAATTATTTGGTATTCTAAGAAATGCTATGACAGGGAATGAGCATTGCTGAGCTTAGTTATCAAGGCAAAAGCAAGACCTTTGGAGTTTGACAGAACTGATTTGCACTTAGCTCTGCAATTTAGGGGTTGTTTGACCTTAAATGCGTTGTAGTAGCAAAGCCTGTTTTATTTTTTTTAAAGTCCAAATTTTTTTATTGAGGTATGATTCACAATTTAAAAGGCTATATTCCATTTTTAGTTACTATAAAATATTGGCTATATTCCCTGTTTTGTACAATATATCCGTATAGCTTTTTTTTTTTAGTAGGTGTATTGTGCCTTGGGCACTATTTTATTTTATTTTTTAACATCTTTATGGGACTATAATTGCTTTACAATGGTGTGTTAGTTTCTGCTGTATAACAAAGTGAATCAGCTCTACATAAACATATATCCCCATATTTCCTCCCTCTTGCGTCTCCCTCCCACCCTCCCTATCCCACCCCTCTAGGTGGAAAGCACCGAGCTGATCTCCCTGTGCTATGTGGCTGCTTCCCACTAACTATTTATTTTACATTTGGTAGTGTGTATATGTCCATGCCACTCTCTCACTTCATCCCAGCTTACCCTTCCCCCGCCCCATGTCCTCAAGTCCATTCTGTACCTCTGCATCTTTATTCCTCTCCTGCCCCTAGGTTCTTCAGAACAATTTTATTTTTTTAGGTTCTATATATATATGTGTTAGCATACAGTATTTGTTTTTCTTTCTGACTTACTTCACTCTGTATGACAGACTCTAGGTCCATCCACTTCACTACAGATAACTCAGTTTCGTTTCTTTTTATGGCTGAGTAATATTCCATTGTATATATGTGCCACATCTTCTCTATCCATTCATCTGTCAACGGACACTTAGGTTGCTTCCATGCCCTGGCTATTGTAAATAGAGCTGCAATGAACATTGTGGTACATGACACTTTTTGAATTATGGTTTTCTCAGGGTATATGTCCAGTAGTGGGATTGCTGGGTCATATGGTAATTATATTTTTAGTTTTTTAAGGAACCTCCATACTGTTCTCCATAGTGGCTGTATCAATTTACATTTCCACCAACAGTGCAAGAGGCTTCCCTTTTCTCCACACCCCCTCCAACATTTATTGTTTGTAGATTTTTTAATGATGGCCATTCTGACCAGTGTGAGGTGATACTTCATTGCTGTTTTGATTTGCATTTCTTTAATGATTAGTGATGTTGAGCATCCTTTCATGTGTTTGTTGGCAATCTGTATATCTTCTTTGGAGAAATGTCTATTTAGATCTTCTGCCCATTTTTGGATTGGGTTGTTTGTTTTTTTGATATTGAGATGCATGAGCTGCTGTGTATTTTGGAGATAAATCCTTTGTCAGTTGCCTCATTTGCAAATATTTTCTCCCATTCTAAGGGTTGTCTTTTTGTCTTGTTTATGGTTTTCTCTGCTGTGCAAAAGCTTTTAAGTTTCATTAGGTCCCATTTGTTTATTTTTGTTTTTATTTCCATTACTCTAGGAGGCATTTTTCACAGAACTAGAACAAAAAATTTCACAATTTGTATGGAAACACAAAAGACCCTGAATAGCCAAAGCAATCTTGAGAAAGAAAACAAGAGCTGGAGGAATCAGGCTCCCTGACTCCAGACTATACTACAAAGCTACCATCATCAAGACAGTGTGGTACCAGCACAAAAACAGAAATATTGATCAATGGAACAGGATAGAAAGCCCAGAGATAAACTCACACACATATGGCCACCTTATCTTTGATAAAGGAGGCAAGAGTATACAGTGGAGAAAAGACAGCCTCTTCAATAAGTGGTGCTGGGAAAACTGGACAGCTACATGTAAAAGAATGAAATTAGAACACTCCCTAACACCATACACAAAAATAAACTCAAAATGGATTAAAGACCAAAATGTAAGGCCAGACACTATAAAACTCTTAGAGGAAAACATAGGCAGAACACTATGACATACATCACAGCAAAGCCCGTTTTAAATGCTCACACACACACTCTCCACCAAGCATGCAGAAGTTCAGCACCTACCATTCTAAGTGTCTAGACAGGCACTTTCACCTCTGACTTTGTAATTAGAGAAATTATGCCTTTCCTCAGTTCAAAGAAATTTTGGAGATCAGAGATGCATTATTTTCTTAAAATCATTTGTTGTTCATCAATCTTAATATCTTTTCATCCTTGCTTTCCTGTCATACTCAAGGGAATTACAAACGGCAGCAAACAATTCTCACCATTTTCTACAGCCTGATGAAATGTAGCTTCTGCTACCACCTTCTCTTTAATTGATAGCAATAGGAGAGCAATTGTATAAAATATTTGTACTGACTAATGAACAAGTGGTCAGGGGTCATTGCAAGAGCTATTAGATTCTGCAGATTTTATAAATTTGTACCAAACCAACAAACTGTTAGAGCTGTCAAAGTGTGGTATTATTGACTTCTGTGTGTCCTTACAATCTTATCCATTAAATGGCTGGATTTTGTGGCAGGAGTTGAGAGATTAATGATCTAAAACAATCAGAAACTAGGACTCAAATAGTATTCCTGCTGTAATGAGTAGCTACTTTATTAAATATAATAAACATGTTTTAAGTAGTAAGTGGCTGAAATTTTTATAGGTAAAACTAATAATAAGAATATTAACACTTTATTGACTATAAGGGAAATATGGTACAATTATTAAGATTTATACTAATCTGTTAACCAAGGAATCAAAAGGAAACACAATATGAGTATTTAATCTCCTTGAGACTTAGATCATGATCTTTAAAATTGGGATGGTAATACTTCTCTTTTAGAGCTATTATAAAGAGTAAACCAAAAATATGCCTAAAAGGTGCCTTAGCACAGTACTTAATACATTGTTGGAAATCAATACTCTTTAGTCTCTTTTTTTCTTAATACAAACAATGAGCATTGGAATGAAAGAGGTTAACATAGAGACTTTTTTTTTTTTAACATAGAGACATTTTTTTTTCAGCTTTGGAAATTAAGAGCCATTAGCTGTGCCTTTTTTTTTTTTTTTTTTTTTGCGGTACGCGGGCCTCTCACCGTTGTGGCCCCTCCCGTTGCGGAGCACAGGCTCTGGACGCGCAGGCTCAGCGGCCATGGCTCACGGGCCCAGCAGCTCTGCGGCACGTGGGATCCTCCTGGACTGGGGCACGAACCCGTGTCCCCTGCATCAGCAGGCTGACTCTCAACCACTGCACCACCAGGGAAGCCCTAGCTGTGACTCTTAACAGAAAATCCTTTTATAAGCCCTGGACTCTGAAGTCCTGGACTACACATACTACCTTGTAAATAGTGGGAACTAAAAATAAAACCTTGAAATAAATGGTCCCCTAATGCATGCACTTTTTCTTCATTTATGTTTTTGGTTTTGGTAGTTAAGGAAAATAGCTCTTCGTGAAATGATTAGGAGTATCCAAATCAAAGTGTAAGCATTTCAGTTATATTACAACACAAGGAACTTTTATGGTATTTTAGGAAACACAACAGTTGCTTAAACAGATAATTGGGATTATCTTATTCTATTATTCACATGACATTCAAATGTGAAATAAAAACATAAAGATAGAGAACAGATAATTCCTTGCCAGCAATTAAGGATAGGAGGGCTGAGGGGTTGTGTATGGCTATAAAGGAGTAGCATGAGGGAGGCTTGTGTTGATGGTATAGCTCAGCATGTTGAGTTTGGTGATAGCTACAGGAGGCTGCACATCTGATAAAATTGCACAGAACTGCACACACAAACATATAAATATATACACACACAGACAAATGATTGCATTTATAACTGAAAGAACATGGATAATCTCTGTGGATTGTACCAATGTTAATTTCCTGGCATTAATATTGCACTGAAATTATGCAGCATGTAAATATAGAGAGATGCTGGGTAAAGGATGCATGGCACTAACCTGTACATTTCTTTGCAACTTCCTACATATCTATAATTATTTTGAAATGAAAAGTTAAAAAACATGATAATAGGTAGAATATGCAGGGACTATTTTCCAAGCATGCAGTGAGCACGATATATCCATTATCATTTTTAAGCTTTACAACTTCTATTTAAGTTAAAAAACTGTTACTCTTTCCCTTTTACAAGTAAGGGAAATGAGATGTTGAACAGTAAAATAACTTACTGAGAAACATATAGCCAAACAGAAGAACCAACATAAGCAATTCAATTTTACCATATTTTTGAGGAAATGAATCTTTGTAGCTAAATACAGAATCTCAGAATAGACAAAAACCATTGATTCTGGTAAATCATACATCCTGTCACATAGATGGCCAGTCTTGTCAGTGACCAGTTGGATATCCATTGACGTGACAGTGGTCAGTATAATGTTTTAACACTCTTAGTTACTGAAGTTGATTTCTCAGAGTTTACATGCTGAGGTTTATAGTAAGTTACACATTTTCCCATAAAGTCATTAAATGATATTTACCATCAGGAAGCATTATGAAGCTTTCTTTCAAATTAATTCTTGTCTATCTAATCTGTTTTTATTAATGAATCTGTTTTTATTAATGAAACGTTCTGTTAAAATATATAATGGCTCTTAGAACCTCTTGGACTCAGTAGATCCAAAACTTTGAAACCAAATGTTGAATGTAGGTGGAAGGAAAAAATTCCCAGTATGGAGATATGGTGAGCTACTTAAATACAGATTATAATATTTTTAAAAATTACAGTCAGTAAATTTGATAATTTTTTCTTTTTTTAAAGTTTATTGTGGTAAGGACTTTTGACATAAGCTCTACCTTCCTAACAGATTTTTAAGTGTACAATAGCTAAGTTGTGGAAACAACCTAAATGTCTGTTAATAGATAAATTAATTAAAATGTGTGGTATATACATACAATGAAATACTACTCAGCCTTACAGAGAAGGAAATCCTGCAGTATGCAACAACATGGGTGAACACTGAGGACATTATTCCAAGTGAAATTAGCCAGTCACAGAGCGAATTCTAGGCAATGTTAAGTGAGATGATTACTGTTGGTTTACACAGGAAAAAGATTTATTCCTGAATATTTACCCAAAACATAGATTAAAAGATTTTTCTGGAAATAAAATTGGCTTACAAAGGAGGAAAGACTGTCTTACTTTGTATACAGTTTGAATGTGGGTCCAACAGCTAATTTAGTTGTGTGAGATTTTCACTAGTGTCATTTACCTCTCACAGTTTACTGAGAATGGAGTGATGTGTGTGGAGTGATAAAAATGACAGGTAATTAAGATTCAAAATAGATTTTAATTAATTTTACTAAAAATAACTCAGCTTTTAAAATACTAAAGTGTAACTTGATGAGTGAGGCAGACCAGGTATGGAGAAGGCAGAGTGTCATGGTCAATTGTGGTCATTCCTGTATATGAAGGAGTTTAAGTTAAAGTAGGGCTAAGCTTGTTATAATAGTTATCATTTTTCCAACGGTTACCATGTACCAAAGACTAAGTGCTTTCAAGACATGACCTTGTTTAATCCTCACAATAATCCTGAGAAAACAGCTGCAATTAGTATCTCCATTTTAGATATGAAGAAACTGAAAGATATGGACACTACGTGAATTGTCCATTGTTACTTTAATAATCAAAATGCTGGTTAAACTTTTGTAACAAGAACCAGAATAATAGAAGTTCAAGACTGATGATATGGTAGCCCCCACAGGAGTATAAGATGGCAGCTTTAGCACCTGCCATTGTGTCTGAATTCCTTCAATGGGAAGAATGGAAAAAGGAAATGCAGAAAATTCTTTCCTTTTAAGAAATGAACCAGGCATTTGCTTATATTATTTTTGCTCACACTCCATTGTCCAGAATACAGAAACATGTCCATACCTAGTTGTAAGGGCTGAAAACAGTCTTTAGCTGAGTGGCTATATTCTAGCCAAAACTATTTTTGAAGAAGTGGAGAACAGATACCGGGGGTACACAGTCATCTCTTCGAAAGCAAATTACTACAATGGATCAAATGTATATGTACCCTTCTTCCCACACACAGAGCATACTCATCCCTTCTCCAAGTAACAATCCTAAAGGCCATCGTTACTGTATCTAGTTGAAAGTCTAGGAATAAGTTGCCATTCTTTCCATTATGTCTGGATATCGATCCTCATGGTCTGACCCACTACAAAATAAAAGTTATCTGCTGATCCTCACCCACAACCAGCATACACCTAGCATAGAATAACAGATTAAGAACAGGTTTGCTGCCATAAAACTGCTATTGAGAAGTGGAAGAACGAAAACAGACATTAATCACTATTCCACAGTAATTAGCAAATCCCATTGATCAGAAATTACAAAAACCATCTGCTCTGCATTCTTCAGAAATGGAATAACAGCCTTGGTTGGTAGGTCTGGTGGTCTCTGAGTCTGTATTCCAGGGGTATAGGTGGGACTCCCTTGTACATTGTCCCCCCTGGACTTGCTTTACACTCTAAGAGGTTGTTCCTTGTTCCTTGTACATGTCCATTGGAGAGAATTAATTTCTTGTGGGCTGTAGAGCTTTTAATTTGATTTCCATTGGCAAGGTTTTAGGACTTGGGATTGTTTTGTGAGCAGTTGCAGGCTTGTGGTTCCTTTGGCAAAACAAATACAAAAAAATTGGAAGGCTTCACGCACATACATTTCCAGATAGTTTCATATATACAAAAGTGTTCTTAATCATAGCATGTTCCTAAGAGCTGCTTCAAAATCCTCCAGAGATTTTGTGAAAACAGTGCCGGCGTAGAAAAGCTGACATCACCCTTTGGAAGTGGGTGTGGTTCTTCCTTGACTGGAATCTCAAATAACTTCCTGGTATATTTAGCTTCATCTCTTACCTTCATTTTCCCCAGTTTACCATCTCTCTTCACTTGATCCTAACCACTTTGTTTGATTTTTCTAAAGTCTTTTTCTTCTTTTAGTCTTTCAGCAAATATCTGAGGTGCCTATTCCATGCAAGGCACAGTGCTAGGCACTGAGAATATAATGATGAACAGGTGTGATTTCTACTCCCATGGAGTTTACTGTCTGGTTGGGAGTAAGACATTAAACAGAAGAACATTTTGATTTTGATTTAAATATTATTCTAATGAAGTACACAATAAAAAAGTGTAGTGAATTCAAACACGAATGACTTTTAATATCCAAGTTCTACACAATTTTGATCTATTCTTTACCCTGTTAAAGAATCAATTGTCTCTCCTCAATTTTTCTAATACCTGCTCTTATCACTAGTCATGTTCATGATGTTCAGGTCTCAGTTTGGCTTGAGGAATAAATAGTCTCATTCATTTCCTCTAGAAAATAAAGTACAACACTAGTTTTTCACTGGGACTGTTATATAATCAATAAACACTCTTTTGTTATTGATTAAAGACTGTAATGTATTCTTAAGTGAAATTTAACTTGATTAAATTCTATATGCTTTCCATTAATCTCATAATAGTGTACTCCAAGACTACAATTATCGGAAAAGAAATTTTTCCCCTTTAATCTTTGGAGCTATCCACTAAAATTTATGCTTTTAGCAGGTATCACCTTAAGAACTAGGATTACTGTCAAAGACTATTGTGAACAATATTCACACTTGTACTTCAGTTTGACAACTACGAAGATATTTTTGTTATGCACTGTAGATTCACTTGGTGTTTTTACATCTTAAGTGCATTTTCCCTAACTGCCACATGCAGTTTCTATGGTTACAGGCTAATTCCATTTCTGTTTTTGCCTTTAAGAGACCATACTGCTATACATGGAATCAAAGCCAAGAAGAACTTAGCCCTAATGCTTCCTCTTTGGATTTTGTCTTTAATACAACAATCTTCAGTACAAGATCAGTTTCATGTTATGAATCTATTAACTGTGATTAAGTATAATCCTTTGGAAAGTAAATTCATGGAATTTTCCTCCTCTTTCCTATCTGTCTACCACGAAGACTGCGTTTGTGGTGGGGCCTCGTTAATCATTTACCAAGGTTCCAGTGTCTTGTATAAGACTTGTGCCAGAAAAACCATCCTTCTAAAAGTACAGTGTGACTTTTAATTTTCTTTCTTTTGTGAATCTATTTTTCCCTATTTTGAGAAGAAAAAAGCTTTACAGTCTCACGTTTTTCTTTATTATATGACTTCTAATCTTAACTATTCCTTTCCCAAATAATTTGAAGCTACTGTCTGATAGATAAAGTTCTTGTTGCTGGTGATTTAAGCAAACAAAAATATTATCTCCTGCTTTAGCAAGGCCTATAATTCATATAAGTAGTGATAAAAGTGAGCCAAATCAGTATGATAGGATCCTATTCAACAAGACATGATCAGTGAGGGTTGATTTTCTTATGTTGAACATCTTGCATTTCTTGGGTAACTCTCACTTGGTCAAGTTGTATAATCTTTTTAATATGCTGCTGGATTAGGCAGGCTAGCATTTTGTTCAGAATTTTTACATCTGTTTTTATAAGAGATTTTGGTCTGTATTTTTCTTTTCTTCTGATGCTTTGTCTTCAGTAGCAGTACCAGGGTAAAGCTGGCTTCATAGAATGAGTTAGAAAGTGTTCCTTCCTTTTTTTAATTTTAATTTTTAGAAAGAGTTAGAGAAGGATTGATGTTAGTTATTAAATGTTTGGTAGAATACACCAGTAAAATCTGGTCCTAGACTTTCCCTGGCCCTGAATTTTTCTTTTTCTTTGTTGGGAGATTTTTGATTGCTGATTCAATCTCTTTACTATTGGGATTTTCCATTCCTTCTTGAATCAGCTTAGGTAATTTGTGTGTTTCCAGGAATTTTTCCATTTCTTTTAGGTTATCTACTTTTTTTTTTTTTAAACATACCACTGTTCATAGTATTCCCTCATATTCCTCTTTATTTCTGAAAGGTCAATAGTTTATCCCCACTTTCATTTCTGATTTTAGTTGCTCATGTCTTCTCTCTTTTTTCTTTGTCAGTCTAAAGTTTTGTCAGAAATAAAGAAATATAAAAAAATCTTATATATATTAAACTTTCTAATGGATGGCTATCAAATTCTGAGTAAGGGAATGTTATTGATACTTAGTAAACTGGGGTCAGGATAGATAAGAAATATTCTAAAAAGCAAAGATTTAGGGAGACTAATTTTGGAAGAATCGTTAATACCAAGCAGACAATTAATAATCATAATTTTCACAATCTCTCATTCTGATGACTCTAGTTGTAAAGTAAAAAAAATGACTTAGAAAAAGCTGAGAAGTTTAATATAGTATAATTCCCAATAAAATTTCTTAGGAGATATTTAGAAAAAATCTAGACTTTGTTGATTTGAACTCACAAATCTTCATGGCCATAAAAGCAGGAGAATATCAATGGAAGAATTAATAATAATTCTTTATGCAATAATAAAGTTTTTCAAAGAAGTACCTGCTATATAAATGAACCAAAGATGGTCTTTGTATATTGGTCCTTAAGTTGTTACTCCTTCATAGCAAGATGAGCTCAACAGCCCTCTGCTGCCAAGTTCAAAATTTTATACATACAATTGCTTTAAACATAGCTCATACTAGCAGACTTTTAGCCTTATGCCCTGCCTGATTTGCATCTCTGGAGAAACTATGCCCAATATCTACTAGCCATAGAGTAGATAAACTCTCAGGCTATAAAGACCCAAACCACTGCTGCCTTCTGGGCTCTCTAACCCAGACACTCCACACCATGTTGCTGAGCAACATCCATCTAGATACACTGAAGTCCCTATCTGATCCCTCTCTCCCCTAAGAGTTTTCTTACTCTCCTCTTCTGGATGGTATCCCCCTCCTCAACATTATAACCTCTGGACAATCTCTTGCTATGGGAGACCTCACCTGAATGTAAACCTGTTAGAGTGTCACTCAGATAAACTCGTGTGTGCTACTGCCTCTGCGTGGTTATATCTTTTCCTTGATCAGCCCAAATCCTGAGAATCCCTTATAGTACCTTATATTAGATAGGGGTGGCAGACCTCCACATTTTCATTGTAAAAACAAACATACAATTCAAAAACAGAAGAGAGGCCGACTTGGGTTTTGTATGTAGAAATTGCATGTGCAAAAGTCTCGCTGTGAGAAGCGAGAAAGAACTTGACACTTTTGAGGGACTGACAGGCGGCAAATGCACCTGGAGCATAGCATATGAGGTAGCACGTAGCGCACAGTGAAGCTGGAGAGATTGGTGAGGCCAGACTGTTTAAGGCCTAATAAATTGTGATAAAGAGGTTGCATTTTTATTCCATGTACAATAGGAAGCCATTGAAGATTTTACTTAGGGGAATGACATAATCTAACGATGCTATAATAATCGTTTAATGATGAATTTAAAAGAGGCAGAATAAAATTTTTATTTAGAGCACAAACTGAACCAAGTAAAACATGCATAGAAAAATGAGTCAGTGAAATAAAAAGACAAGAAAAGAACTTGTCTTTTCTTTAAACTTTTTTTTGTAGTATTTATTTATTGCAGTATTGTAGTGTTGATTGTAGCGTTTCAGTATTTATTTATTGTACTAGTTATGTGTTTCATAGCTAGTTAGCAAATATAAAACTGTGCTAACATTTTATTTTTTTAACAACGTTATTGGATTATAATTGCTTTACAATCTTGTGTTAGTTTCTGCGGTACAACAAAGTGAATCAGCTATATGTATGCCTATATCCCCTCCTTCCTGAGCCTCCCTCCCTCCCTCTCCATCCCACCCCTCTAGGTCATCACAAAGCACCAAGCTGATCTCCCTGTGCTATATAGCAGCTTCCCACTAGCTATCTGTTTTACACACGGTAGTGTATATATGTCAATGATACTCTCTCAATTTGTCCCACCCTCCCCTTCTTCCCACCCTGTGTCCACAAGTCTGTTCTCTATGCTTGCATCTCTATTCCTGCCCTGCCACTAGGTTCATCAGTACCATTTTTTTAGATTCCATATATATGTGTTAGCATATGGTATTTGTTTTCTCTTTCTGACTTACTTCACTCTGTATGACAGACTCTAGGTCCATCCACCTCACTACAAATGACTCAATATGAGGAGAATAAGAGGGAGAAGGTAAAGCATGGAATTAGGATGATGTAGTAACAGGCTGCAGCATTATCCAGAGAGGGATGTAGGTAGCTTGGACTAGATGGTTGCAGCAGGCATGGAGACACAAGCTAGGACTTGAGACACATTGTGCAGAGACAACAGGCTTGCTGGTAGTTTAGATGGTGGATTTTATGAAGAAGTTTTCTGACCTGAGCAACTGTGTGGGTGGTGTTGGCATGTTAAGAAATGAAAAAGAATGTGGGAAGAACATGTTTTAGTTAGTTCTATTTTGAATGTGCTGGGTTATGGTGCCTTTGAAACATCCAAGTAACGATGTTAAGAAAAATATAAGAACTGGAGCTCTGAAGAGAGTTCATATCAATACGGGATTCATCAGAGTATACAGAATGAGCCTTAAAGGTCAGTCCCAAAGGAGGGTGAAATTAGCATTTTAGGTGGATAAATAAGAAGGTAAGATGAAAAATAGTTATGATTGCACTGTAAAATACTCAATTCTAGGATAAAGAGTTGGAACTTCAATTGGAAGGTGACGGGGAGTTATTGAATATTTTGTGCAGAAAGAACCTTATATGAACAGAGATTAATGAATACCAACCTGGCAGTGGTAAGCTGGATAGGTTGAGAGAGAAAACTGAAGTGAGGGATATGAAATATAAAGCAGTTTCATCATTATCAAATTATCAAAGACTTTGAAAAAGTGTGACCCAGCAAATGTGAGAGTAAGTAGAATGTATGATGGCTGAGAATGGGTATTGCTCCAAACTTTTGGGAAAGGAATTTTCTTAAAAAAAAAGAGAGAGATCATGTATAAGCTCATTAGATTTGTCTCAGAAATGTCAATTCAAGGAACTTATATTAAGGGGAAGAAAAAATTTCACAGAACCCCCAAAGCAGAAAAATTCTTACATACAATCATTACAGTACTCTTTTTTTTTTCTGCTTTATAACAAAGTGAATCCGTTATACATATACATATGTCGCCATATCTCTTCCCTTTTGCATCGCCCTCCCTCACACCCTTCCTATCCCACCCCTTCAGGCGGCCACAAAGCACCGAGATGATCTCCCTGTGCTATGCGGCTGCTTCCCACTAGCTATCTACCTTAGGTTTGGTAGTGTATATATATATGTCCATGCCTCTCTCTCGCTTTGTCACAGCTTACCCTTCCCCCTCCCCATATCCTCAAGTCCATTCTCTAGTAGGTCTGTGTCTTTATTCCTGTCTTACACCTAGGTTATTCATGACATTTTTTTCCTTAAATTCCATATATATGTGTTAGCATACGGTATTTGTCTTTCTCTTTCTGACTTACTTCACTCTGTATGACAGACTCTAGGTCTATCCACCTCATTACAAATAGCTCAACTTCGTTTCTTTTTATGGCTGAGTAATATTCCATTGTATATATGTGCCATATCTTCTTTATCCATTCATCTGTTGATGGACACTTAGGTTGTATCCATCTCCGGGCTATTGTAAATAGAGCTGCAATGAACATTTTGGTACATAACTCTTTTTGAATTATGGTTTTCTCAGGGTATATGCCCAGTAGTGGGATTGCTGGGTCATATGGTAGTTCTATTTGTAGTTTTTTAAGGAACCTCCACACTGTGATCCATAGTGGCTGTACCAATTCACATTCCCACCAGCAGTGCAAGAGTGTTCCCTTTTCTCCACACCCTCTCCAGCATTTATTGTTTCTAGATTGTTTGATGATGGCCATTCTGACTGGTGTGAGATGATATCTCATTGTAGTTTTGATTTGCATTTCTCTCATGATTAATGATGTTGGGCATTCTTTCATGTGTTTGTTGGCAGACTGTATATCTTCTTTGGAGAAATGTCTACCTAGGTCTTCTGCCCATTTTTGGATTGGGTTTTGTTTCTTTGTTATTGAGTTGCATGAGCTGCTTATAAATTTTGGAGATTAATCCTTTATCAGTTGCTTTATTTGCAAATATTTTCTCCCATTCAGAGGGTTGTCTTTTGGTCTTGTTTATGGTTTCCTTTGCTGTGCAACAGCTTTGAAGTTGCATTAGGTCCCATTTGTTTAGTTTTGATTTTATTTCCATTTACCTAGGAGGTGGGTCAAAAAGGATTTTGCTGTGATTTATGTCATAGAGTGTTCTGCCTATGTTTTCCTCTAAGAGTTTGATAGTTTCTGGCCTTACATTTAGGTCTTTAATCCATTTTGAGCTTATTTTTGTGTATGGTGTTAGGGAGTGATCTAATCTCATACTTTTACATGTACCTGTCCAGTATTCCCAGCACCACTTATTGAAGAGGCTGTCCTTTCTCCACGGTACATTCCTGCCTCCTTTCTCAAAGATAAGGTGACCATATGTGCGTGGGTTTATCTCTGGGCTTTCTATCCTGTTCCATTGATCTATCTTTCTGTTTTTGTGCCAGTACCATACTGTCTTGATTACTGTAGCTTTGTAGTATAGTCTGAAGTCAGGGAGCCTGATTCCTCCAGCTCCATTTTTCATTCTCAAGATTGCTTTGGCTATTCGGGGCCTTTTGTGTCTCCATACAAATTGTGAAATTTTTTGTTCTAGTTCTGTAAAAAATGCCAGTGGTAGTTTGATAGGGATTGCATTGAATCTGTAGATTGCTTTGGGTAGTAGACTCATTTTCACAATGTTGATTCTTCCAATCAAAGAACATGGTATATCTCTCCATATATTTGTATCATCTTTAATTTCTTTCATCAGTGTCTTATAATTTTCTGCATACAGGTCTTTTGTCTTCTTAGGTAGGTTTATTCCTAGATATTTTATTCTTTTTGTTGCAATGGTAAATGGGAGTGTTTTCTTGATTTCACTTTCAGATTTTTCATCTTTAGTGTATAGGAATGCCAGAGATTTCTGTGCATTAATTTTGTATCCTGCTACTTTACCAAATTCATTGATTAGCTCTAGGAGTTTTCTGGTAGCATCTTTAGGATTATCTATGTATAGTATCATGTCATCTGCAAACAGTGACAGCTTTACTTCTTCTTTTCTGATTTGGATTCCTTTTATTTCCTTTTCTTCTCTGATTGCTGTGGCTAAAACTTCCAAAACTATGTTGAATAAGAGTGGTGAGAGTGGGCAACCTTGTCTTGTTCCTGATCTTAGTGGAAATGCTTTCAGTTTTTCACCATTGAGGATGATGTTGGCTGTGGGTTTGTCATATATGGCCTTTATTATGGTGAGGAAAGTTCCCTCTATGCCTACTTTCTGCAGGGTTTTTATCATAAATGGGTGTTGAATTTTGTTGAAAGCTTTCTCTGCATCTATTGAGATGATCATATGGTTTTTCTCCTTCAATTTGTTGATATGGTGTATTACGTTGATTGATTTGCATATATTGAAGAATCCTTGCATTCCTGGCATAAACCCCACTTGATCATGGTGTATGATCCTTTTAATGTGCCTTTGGATTCTGTTTGCTAGTATTTTGTTGAGGATTTTTGCATCTGTGTTCATCAGTGATATTGGTCTGTAGTTTTCTTTCTTTGTGACATCCTTGTCTGGTTTTGGTATCAGGGTGATGGTGGCCTCGTTGAATGAGTGTGGGAGTGTTCCTCCCTCTGCTATATTCTGGAAGAGTTTGAGAAGGATAGGTGTTAGTTCTTCTCTAAATGTTTGATAGAATTCGCCTGTGAAGCCATCTGGGCCTGGGCTTTTGTTTGTTGGAAGATTTTTAAATCACAGTTTCAATTTCAGTGCTTGTGATTGGTCTGTTCATATTTTCTGTTTCTTCCTGATTCAGTCTTGACAGGTTGTACATTTCTAAGAATTTGTCCATTTCTTCCAGGTTGTCCGTTTTATTGGCATATATCATGCTTCTCAAGATATTTTGTATTTCTGCAGTGTCAGTTGTTATTTCTCCTTTTTCCTTTCTAATTCTATTGATTTGAGTCTTCTCCCTTTTTTTCTTGATGAGTCTGGCTAATGGTTTATCGATTTTGTTTATCTTCTCAAAGAACCATCTTTTAGTTTTATTGATCTTTGCTATCGTTTCCTTCATTTCTTTTTCATTTATTTCTGATCAGATTTTTATGATTTCTTTCCTTCTGCTAACTTTGGGGTTTTTTTGTTCTTCTTTCTCTAATTGCTTTAGGTGCAAGGTTAGTTTGTTTATTTGAGATGTTTCCTATTTCTTAAGGTAGGATTGTATTGCTATAAACTTCCCTCTTAGAACTGCTTTTGCTGCATCCCATAGATTTTGGGTCATCGTGTCTCCATTGTCATTTGTTTCTAGGTATTTTTTTAATTTCCTCTTTGATTTCTTCAGTGATCACTTCGTTATTAAGTTTAGCCTCCATGTGTTTCTATTTCTTACAGATCTTTTCCTGTAATTGACATCTACTCTCATAGCGTTGTGGTCAGAAAAGATACTTGATACAATTTCAATTTTCTTAAATTTACCAAGGCTTGATTTGTGACCCAAGATATGATCTATCCTGGAGAATGTTCCATGAGCACTTGAGAAGAATGTGTATTCTGTTGTTTTTGGATGGAATGTCCTATAAATATCAATTAAGTCCATCTTATTTAATGTATCATTTAGAGCTTGTGTTTCCTTATTTATTTTCATTTTGGATGATCTGTCCATTGGTGAAAGTGGGGTGTTAAAGTTCCCTACTATGAATGTGTTACTGTCGATTTCCCCTTTTATGGCTGTTAGTATTTGCCTTATGTATTGAGGTGTTCCTATGTTGGGTGCATAAATATTTACAATTGTTATATCTTCTTCTTGGATCGATCCCTTGATCATTATGTAATGTGCTTCTTTGTCTCTTCTAATATTCTTTATTTTAAAGTCTATTTTTTCTGATATGACAATTGCTACTGCAGCTTTCTTTTGGTTTCCATTTGCATGAAATATGTTTTTCCATCCCCTTACTTTCAGACTGTATGTGTCTCTAGGTCTGAAGTGGGTCTCTTGTAGACAGCAAATATATGGGTCTTGTTTTTGTAACCATTCAGCCAATCTGTATCTTTTGGTGGGAGCATTTAGTCCATTTACATTTAAGGTAATTATCAATATGTATGTTCCTGTTCCAATTTTCTTGTTTTGGGTTCGTTATTGTAGGTCTTTTCCTTCTCTTGTGTTTCTTGCCTAGAGAAGTTCCTTTAGCATTTGTTGTAAAGCTGGTTTGGTGGTGCTGAACTCTCTCAGCTTTTGCTTGTCTGTAAAGGTTTTAATTTCTCCATCAAATCTGAATGAGATCCTTGCTGGGTAGAGTAATCTTGGTTGCAGGTTTTTCTCCTTCATCACTTTAAATATGTCCTGCCAGTCCCTTGTGGCTTGCAGAATTTCTGCTGAAAGATCAGCTGTTAACCTTATGGGGATTCCCTTGTGTGTTATTTGTTGTTTTACCCTTGCTGCTTTTAATATGTTTTCTTTGTATTTAATTTTTGACAGTTTGATTAATATGTGTCTTGGTGTATTTCTGCTTGGATTTATCCTCTATGGGACTCTCTGTGCTTCCTGGACTTGATTAACTATTTCCTTTCCCATATTAGGGATGTTTTCAACTATAATCTCTTCAAATATTTTCTCAGTCCCTTTCTTTTTCTCTTCTTCTTCTGGAGCCCCTATAATTCGAATGTTGGTGTGTTTCATGTTGTCCCAGAGGTCTCTGAGACTGTCCTCAGTTCTTTTCATTCTTTTTTCTTTATCCTGCTCTGCAGTAGTTATTTCCACTATTTTATCTTCCAGGTCACTTATCCGTTCTTCTGCCTCAGTTATTCTGCTATTGATCCCATCTAGAGTATCTTTCATTTCATTTATTGTGTTGCTCATCATTGTTCGTTTCATCTTTAGTTCTTCTAGGTCCTTGTTAAATGTTTCTTGCATTTTGTCTATTCTATTTCCAAGATTCTGGATCATCTTTACTATCACTATTCTGAATTCTTTTTCAGGTAGACTGCCTATTTCCTCTTCATTTGTTAGGTCTGGTGGGTTTTTATCTTGCTCCTTCATCTGCTGTGTGTTTTTCTGTCTTCTCATTTTGCTTATCTTACTGTGTTTGGGGTCTCCTTTTTGCAGGCTGCAGGTTCGTAGTTCCCGTTGTTTTTTGTGTCTGTCCCCAGTGGCTAAGGTTGGTTCAATGGGTTGTGTAGGCTTACTGTTGGAGTGGACTAGTGCCTGTGTTCTGGTGGATGAGGCTGGATCTTGTCTTCCTGGTGGGCAGGTACATGTCTGGTGATGTGTTTTGGGGTGTCTGTGGGCTTTTTATGATTTTAGGCAGCCTTTCTACTAATGGGTGTGGTTGTGTTCCTGTCTTGCTAGTTGTTTGGCATAGGATGTCCAGCACTGTAGCTTGCTGGTCGTTGAGTGAAGCTGGGTGCTGGTGTTTAGATGGAGATCTCTGGGAGATTTTCGCCATTTGATATTATGTGGAGCTGGGACATCTTTTGTGTACCAGTTTCCTGAAATTGGCTCTCGCACCTCAGAGGCACAGCACTGACTCCTGGCTGCAGCACCAAGAGCCTTTCATCCACTCGGCTCAGAATAAACGGCAGATAAAGTAGAAAGAAAGAATTAGTAGAAGTAGAAAGAGGAAAGAAAGAAAGAAAGGAAGGAAGGAAGGAGGGAGGGAGGAAGGAAGGAAGGAGGGAAGGAAAAAAAGAAGGAAGATAAAGTCAAATAAAATAAAGTAAGATAAAATATAGTAAAGTTATTAAAATAAAAAAATAATTTTTAAGAGAACAAAAAATAATAAAAAGAAACGGACGGATAGAACCCTAGGACAAATGGTGGAAGCAAAGCTATACAGACAAAATCTCACACAGAAGCATACACATACACACTCACAAAAAGAGGAAATGGGGAAAAAATCATAAATCTTCCTCTCTGAGTGCACCTTCTTAATTTGGGATGATTCGTTGTCTATTCATGTATTCCACAGATGCAGGGTACATCAAGTTGATTGTGGAGCTTTAATCCGCTGCTTCTGGGCTGCTGGGAGAGATTCCCCTTTCTCTTCTTTGTTCTCACAGCTCCCAGGCGTTCAGCTTTGGATTTGGCCCCGCCTCTGCATGTAGGTCACCGGAGGGCGTCTGTTCTTCGCTCAGACAGGACGGGGTTAAAGGAGCCGGTGATTCGTGGGCTCTGGCTCACTCAGGCCGGGGGTGGGGGGGGGCAGGGAGGGGCACGGAGGGCGGGGCGAGCCTGCGTCGGCAGAGGCCCGCATGACGTTGCACGAGCGTGAGGCGCGGCGTTCGTTCTTCCGGGTAAGTTGTCCCTGAATTCAGGGACCCTGGCAGTGGCGGGCTGCACAGGCTCCCCGGAAGGGGGTGTGGATAGTGACCTGTGCTCGCACACAGGCTTCTTGGTGGCGGCAGCAGCAGCCTTAGCGTTCCATGCCGGTCTCTGGGGTCCGCGCTTTTAGCCGCGGCTCACGCCCGTCTCTGGAGCTCCTTTAAGCAGCGCTCTTAATCCCCTCTCCTCGCGCACCAGGAAACAAAGAGGAAAGAAAAGGTCTCTTGCCTCTTCGGCAGGTGCAGACTTTTCCCCGGACTCCCTTCCCGGCTAGCCGTGGCGCACTAACCCCTTCAGGCTGTGTTCACGCCTCCAACCCCAGTCCTCTCCCGGTGCTCCGACCGAAGCCGGAGCCTCAGCTCCCAGACCCGCCCGCCCCGGCGAGTGAGCAGACAAGGCTCTCGGACTGGTGAGTGCCGGTCGGTCCCGATCCTCTGTGAGGGAATCTCTTCGCCTTGCCCTCTGCACCCCTGTGGTTGCACTCCTCCGTGGCCCCGAAGCTTTCCCCCTCCGCCCCCCGCAGTCTACGCCCGCGAAGGGGCCTCCTAATGTATGGAAACCTTTCCTCCTTCACAGCTCCCTCTCACTGGTGCAGGTCCCGCCCCTATCCTTTTGTCTCTGTTTATTCTTTTTTCTTTTGCCCTACCCAGGTATGTGGGGGGGTTTCTTGCCTTTTGCGAGGTCTGAGTTCTTCTGCCAGCGTTCAGTAGGTGTTCTGTAGGAGTTGTTCCACGTGTAGATGTATTTCTGGTGTATCTGTGGGGAGGAAGGTGATCTCTGCGTCTTACCCTTTCGCCATCTTCCCCAGCAATTCCCCTACAGTACTCTTTAAATAATAAAAACAGAATAATTAGTTAAATAAATTCTAGTACATTTACATGAAATAATAACGTGAAACCATTAAAACAATGTTTATATAGTTATTTAACAATGAAGGAAATATTATAATTAGGCAGATTATATAATTAAAAACTAAACTATGTGAAACATTCACAGAAAATGGTATAGTGAGATTAACGATGCCTTCTTCTTTTCCCTTTCTGAAGTTTCCATTGTTCAAATAATGACCATAGAGAAGGATAAAAAAAAAACTACCAAAAAGGAAAAGCAATTGTAGACATTTAAACTTAAACTAATAAAGGTATGAATCAGTGTGTTGATCTAAATGGAAATACAAGAGCCAATTTGCATAGGAATTATCATTAAAGTTTTGAATATTTACTGAGTACTTACTCTGGCCAACAGTTTGTTAAACATTTTAAATTCACTATCCTATTTCATTGGCACAATACACTTAAATGATTAAAGCCAATACTATACCCATTTTATAGATAAGAGAGTTTTGTTAAATTGCAACAGGTTCATTTTAGTAAGTTGACATGCCAAGATTCAGATCCATCTCTGTGTAATTCAGAACCACTGTGCAATAAATTTAGGCAGCTCTGAAAGGGGGATGGTTGAAGTTATTGGAATGGATGAGATCACTAAAAGAAATGAGAGGAGAATCTTGTGGAAAGATCACAATTCAAGCATGGGAGAAATAAGGAATTCATTGTTAATGCAAGTTTGCTTGGAACCTGATAGCCCGTCCCCAGTGTGGGTGTTTTGCTTGAGTCAGATCATCAACTTAGCATCTCTGACACACTCCTCTCAAGTACCAACTCCATTCCTTTTTCTCCTGTAGTTTCTTCTTTCTGACAGGCCTCTACCCTGTGAACCCAGCTGAATGCTAACACTCTTCCTGTTCTCGGCATTGGAGATTTCCCAGAAAACTGCATACCACTCTCAACTTCGCTCAGTGCTCTTATGAGGCTGTGATGTGGAGTTAATAAAGACAATTCTAGCTTAGATGTATATCAATTTTAATATTACTAAGAAGTTAACCTAGGGTTCAACCAGTTCATGAATTGAAAGTACAAAATCTGGTTGTATAAATAATTGAGGCTCTTTAAGACCCCTGGTGTACAATTGCTCTGAAGGAGCTAGAGCAGAAAAAAAGGAAAAAAATGTATGTTCTTGCGATACACTTATTAGCTGATGAATTGAAAAAGAGAGACTGTTAATAAAGTGCATTGATTTACAGATCTTTCAATCAGTCTAGGATATTCTGTGCTGCATTAACTTTGGCACAGAAAGTGGAATCAATTTTACCATTCTCAGTTTTCACACCCTATTGTTTTACGCCATTTTGTTTTTCACATTAAACTCTTCTCCAGCTTTACTGTCTTCAGTGTGAGTACACTGAACAGAAGATAGGAAACACTGTTCAGAAATCACTGTCCTGTGATATTCAGAGCTTTGTATTCATCATTGATCAGTCATTACATAAGGCCAACTAGGACATCTATACCCTTAATCAAGAGTGCAGAGTCTCTCATAGCCAAGATCAACATGTGAAGGCAGAATTAATTGCTCTGGGTGTCATTTATTGATCTTGTGTTGTGTGAGGCAGACACGCCCATTTTTATTATCTGCTTAATTGGAAAGCAAAAACACTAATAATAAAGTTCATTGATTTCCAAATTTTCAAAAGCTGGTGACTATGTCACAAAGGCAATCTTTAATTTTCAAACCTTCTTCCACTGTTAGTTTGGCTTGAATAAACAAGAGGCTCAGTAAATATGACTGGATATCAAGGTTTAGCTTCACCAGGAATATCTATCCCCTTTTGTGGACATAATTTTTGCATGTTAAAGCCATGATCTATCTTAAAAGTAGAGGTAATAACATTTAGATTATTTAAAAACACAACATGATACTTATAAAATTTCTTAGCATCTTTCTTATGTATGAATATTTTTTCTTTTCTTTCCCCTTTGTTGTAAAACATTTGTAATCTTAACAGGAAAAATATATTTATCATCTTTGGTTGTTTGATTGGTGTTATTTAATACTTTTACATTTTTATCCACTCATTTGGTGAATTTCAGAAGCATAAGGTTGCCATTTAGTGGCCCATTTAGTGGCCCACAGGGATAAGTGTGCTTGTTTTTAACGTAATGTATTCATAGTAAGGTAGAATGACTCTACTTGATATAGGGAACATAATCATGGAGCAAAGGAAAATAAGTTCAGAACTCAGGACAGTTCTTATAAAAGTATCAATTATCTGAATTTTCCAACTAAAGTTATTTTCAAGTCTAAGTAGAAAAACATTTATTTTAGGAGACCAAGGTTAAGATTCCATCACTGCTGCTAACTTACCTTGTGAATTCACTTGATGACTTAGTCTGTGCTTCAAACTATTATTCTATGTCTTAGTCATATCTGAAAAAAAAAAAGTGGTTGGACTAGACCTAGGTCAACACATACATGGAGAATATTGCATCAATCTTGCCCACAGCTGGCCATGGAATGTCATTATTTCCTCTCCAAAACAAGAAAAAGCATCACAATTTTCCTTAGTACAATACTCTTGGCAGCCTTAATCTCAATCAGAGTTGGCATATATGTTGAAACCTGTATAATTATTTGGAATACATTTACTAATGTCTTTCCTGGATCTAAAATTCTGTACAAAGTTTAATATTGACAGTAGTAAAATATTATTTTGACTTAAATTTATGATGCATTTTAACTCTATACCTATTCAATACTCATATCTTAAGATTTGTGACTGTATATTATTATTTATTATTAGATACTATACTTATTAGATACTTATACTAGGATTCTTGAATAATTGGGTCTTTCAATACATAAACATTTAGGACCTGAAGGATATTTTTCACCACTTTAATTAAAGAACAATTAAAATTATCTTACTGATTTTGAGATACAGTTTATTCTCTGACTCATTTAATGCTAAATCTGTCACTGGAGTAAATCTAGTGAATCCAGTGTTCCTTTAGGAAATACAGTTCAAATCTGTTTTGCCCTTTGATTTCAGGAATTCACTACTTGCGGTCTTTTTGGTTAATGTTTGACCTCTTAAGTTTCTTCATAGATTTACCCTGTGAGAGTTGCCTGAACTATCTTGACAGGTACTGTACTGGTTTGCTAGAACTGCTATAACAAATTACCTCAACCTTGGTGCATTAAAACAATACAAATCTATTTTCTTACAGTACTGGAAGGCAGAAGTCAAAATCAGTTCCAATGCGCCTAAATCAATGCGTCATCAGGGCTATGGTCCCTTGGGAAGCTCTAGAGGAGAATCCTCTGCCTTGCTTTTTCCAGCTTCAGCAGCTATATTCTTCACATTCCTTGGCTTGTGGACCCTTCCTCCATCTTCAAAGCCAGCAGCATGGTGTCTTCAAATCTCTCTCTTTCTGCTGAGGTCATCTCATTACCTTTTCTTCTCTCTCTCTCTGTGTTCCTCTTATAAGGAATATCTCCCTTTGTTTTCCTCTTATAAGGACACTTGATTATATTTAAACCCACCTGGATAACCCAGGGTAATCTCTGCATCTCAAGTTCCTTAATTTAGTCACATCTGCAAAGTCTCTTTTTAAGGTAACATTCATAGGCTCCAGGGATAATGACCTTGGGGGTCATTATTTCAGCTTATCACAGATGCCACAGAGACAGTTTAAAATATTGAAAATAAATTATTTGTCAAGATTCATGAATATATTCATGGTATCTCAAGTTCTGAGGAGGAAATGTCATGACTTTCTAGTTACATACAACTAAAACTGCAATGGTACTATTGCCCTATTGTTGGTTAAAAAAACTTTTAATGTGATGCTATAATTGTATTAAATGATGTTTGTAACCTGAATCTCTTTTTGACTAAGGTTATGTGTATTTTTTTTTAAACCTAGCTGAATTGAGGCATAGTCTATGCCTATGTACATGATCATGTCACAATATTCTACTCATATTATGATTCATCTTTCTTATACCTACTGTTATGCCAGAAGGGAAATATTCAACCATGGAAAATATGATGGAAAATTTAATTGTCTATTTAACAAATATTTACTGAACATCTTCTGTGTACCAGGCACTCCTCTTAGAACTGTGGCTATATGCATAAACCAAATAGTCAAAATCCCCTGCTATAGTGTTTAGGGGAGGGGGTGGGCAAATTATGCTCAGAGACTGAGATTGTTTCTGCCAGTAGTATATTTAACATAAGTTCACTGCAGGAATTTCACAAGCCAATAGCATACAGGGTAATGTCTCTTAATAAGCCAATAAAGAAATAACATACTCCAAACAAATGAAAAGTGAATTACTCTATTGTTCCATGCAAGGGGACATGAAAGGAATAAGTCCAGATTTAGTTGAGATGTACCTTTTCTACGAATTTTGGTTTCCTGGGAGCATCAGCTTGGCCAGTGGAGAGCTGACATCCAGCTGCAGCGCAAAAATAGAAGTGCCTTGTTGCTGGAGCACGTTGCTAGGGAACGAGGGCGCCTGTGTTGACTGGCAGGCTGATCTCCTTGGGAGGGAGGGGGCTGCTGCACGGTTTGTCCTCACTGCCAATAAAGAAGTCACCTTTATCATGGCAGGAGCTAATGTCCCAAGGTCTTCGGAGAGCGAGATCAGCAAAGGGTAGCTTTGTCCAGAGGGAACCTGAAACTCTCCGATAGTCCTCAAAACTCTCCGTATTCATGGCCTAATCCTTCCCTTGTCTTGCTTGCTTCTCCACGCGTTCTTGCTTACAAGCTCCAAGCTGAGGCCCTCAGCAGCTGAGCTCTGAGGGCTTATCAACCACAGCAGATGAGATGATGACATCCTGACACAGCTTCCTTCATTCTTGTATCAAAATAAGTTTAGCAACTTTTTTTCGGTCTTTGCCATAAACAAATGGATTAAAGCAACTTCACCTAAGTCATAAACCAGTGGATTTGAAAGCATATCAGACTGGTACAGAATACTTGCCCTTACGATGTTTGCATTCTAGTTGGGGGAACATGAAATGTAATAGTAGTCTACTGTCTCGGGAAGCACGAAAATCCATTTTTTCATTAGAATAAAACATGAAAACAAGAAAAATTTATGACTGTTAGGTTGTCCTCTGATTTATCCTCTCCCTTTCCTTCTTTCTTTACCCACTCTCCAGAAACATCTCCCACACATGTGGGCACTTTTAAAATAGAAATCTTTCAATTGCTCTACACCTCTGGAACAGTGCAGTACTGCAGGCCTGAGCAGTTTCAGCCCATAAGGTTGGTCTCATTTGCTTTATCAATAACCTACTTGATATGCATGGTTTTCAAAAGGCATCTGGAATAACTGAAAAACATGCTACAACTTCTATATGTGCTATCAAACTGGATATAATCCTTGGCCATCCTCTAGACAGTTAACTGTGCCCCCCACCTTACTACCTTTGGAGAACATGTGCTTCACAGAAAAGAGAAGCAGGCCATTTCTCTAAAAACCCCAAGGTGAAAGAGTGCTTGCCCCCGAGCACACAGTGTTTGGGGTTGTCAAAATGGTACTTACTGAAATTTGATGAGTCTAGAAATCAGTAGCATTATAATGTGGGCCCTCCGGCGACACAGAAATGGACTTTGATCATGTAAATTTTTTTTTCACTTTTAGTTCTTTTTTTAAAAAAATAGAAAATGGAGAGAGACAAATTCAAAGATATGAATACATCAATCTATGAGGAGCTAAAATGTTCCCTAAAATATAGTCTTTTCATGTGTAAAATTGGTTTACTGATTCTATAGAAATTATTTTTTAACATTCTGATTATCATGCCTATTAGGATCTCAATTAGGATATAATTGCCTTAGGGGATTAATTTCATTTAGCTAATGCAAATATTTGATGATCCCTTTTTAATATACTTGTAGTTCAAATAAACTATCATGGACACTGCGTTAAAAGCTTTGTAAATGTTTACATGGGCTGGAAACTCAAGGATATTTCTAAATTATCAAATACTGAGAAATGAATCAATGTTAACTTGTATGACTCTGAAAGTTAAATTGAATTTGGCAATATCTATATTCATGCTAGTGCTATGAATATACATAAAAGAAGGTTACAATCTAAGGTTTTCTCTGTTCCGCATGTCAAAGGTTAACTGTAGGCTTGGGTAACAGATATAACTAGTGAGGAGTGGGGGCTTGCTGTCTAAGGAGCTGCATTTTAGTTTGTTGTAATAGAATCATACTCTTCGGTCTTCATCTACTTCACTGAAAGCCTTCTGTGATCCGCATGTGACAATCACTATTCTTTTGTTCTTGTATTACCATATTTAAATGACATTTTCATAATTTTAAGTTCTACTAAATTTGACATTTTCTATTTTTATCATCACCTACACAAAGTAAATCAATGAATAATGAATAAGGCAAGCAGAGACCAACAGCTTGGTTGTGGCTTGTAGAAATAATTAAGGGGCTGCATAAATAGGAAAAGTGCTTTGTGTCTCTAGAAACACTATAACTACCTCATAATTCTCCATATGTCCCAGTAATGGTACATGTAGCAGATGCTCAATAAATATTTACTAAGTGATGAAAATGAATGGGTTTCATGCTTATAGTTCTGTAATAATATTTGAACATCGGACTTTTTCACATATTGAATCTCAGCATCAGTCTTTAAAAAAAATCTATAAAGACATAAGTGAGACAAAGCCCTTTCTATAGACTTCAGAGCTCTATCAGAAATTCTATAATGCTCTTTCATACTTTATGTACATGTGATTAACTGAATGATATTTTCTTTAAGGATACATTAGAATAGCAAATAAATGTATCTCCCAAGAATAAATGTAGCAGTAGAGAGTTAGGAAATTAAATTAAAAAGCCTACAGAAAGTTCTCATTAGATCAACTTGAGTATTTCTCCAAGTGCATTCCTGCAGCGACACAGAAGGCCAAGTCGAGCTTTAAAATTCCTGCTACTTGTAGATGTTGACATTATAGAAAAGTGGCAGAATCAAGCTTATCCATTCTAGCTCTGCAGAATTATTAACTAACACTGTATTCAGTGTCAACAAGGGCCTGCCCTAGACAGTGCCTCCAATTTGTTTTTGGTTCCTGTCCAGGTCTATGACCCTGATTTTCAAACTCTTCATTCAGTCTCCCACTTCAGCTGCTTCTGAAGGTTTTTCTGGTTCATAACTGAAAGTC
Source organism: Delphinapterus leucas (assembly GCF_059928025.1). Taxonomy (NCBI): domain Eukaryota; kingdom Metazoa; phylum Chordata; class Mammalia; order Artiodactyla; family Monodontidae; genus Delphinapterus; species Delphinapterus leucas. The sequence goes on along the minus strand of NC_143145.1, from coordinate 28,479,253 downwards.
AATTGATTGCTTTATAGACGTTAACTGAAACCACTTAGATATTACATCTCCTTGTAGGTTTTAGTTAAAATGGGTAATCCTTTTGTTAACAACCCTCATCTACCAGCCCGTTTATGTACTAGACACAATTAAGTGTTTTATGTTTATTACTCAAGTTAGTTTTTGCAGCATTTTGTCTTTATGAGGTAGCTATCATACCTCATGATATGACAGCTTTTGTTTAACTCGTGAGGACACTTAGATTAAGAAAAATGTAATAACTTGCCAACAGACCCCTGACTTTGGGGCCCTTCACGTTTTTTTTTTCTCATCAGCAATTTTTATTTCTTTTATAAACAGAAGATTTGGAGTAAACATAATAAAAGTATTTAGCTGCTGCCAATTCTGAATAGTGGAAGTAATAAAGTTGTTATATAATTCTCTGTATTATACATCTTTTAAATCGCCCAAAATAAAAAAAATTTAGAATGGATGCATGATTTTAGACAAAATTTCTGATTTCCCAAATTACACCAGTTTATTCTCTCTAAAATGACGGCATATCAATGTGCAAATCCTTGATATGATGCTTATAATGACTGCCATTTATGAGACATGAAGATTAGCTTGCCCTGCAACACATATCTGAAGTTTGTTTTACAGATAAGAAATCTTTGGAAAAACTGAAACACTCATTTTTTTTTATTGTCTACTTCAAAGTTCAGTAGCTTTTCCCACTGTCCTCTCTCTGCTGCATAGGCCAAACTTCCTACTTGCATTTGTGAACTTCTTATATTTCTTGATTCCTGATCCCCAGTTTTTGTTGGTTTAAATCAGATTTTCTTTGGCTTTGGATATTGTCAGTCAGGCCTTACTTCTTCTGGCTTCTAGCTAACCAACTTTTTTTCACCCAATTCTATGACTGTTTTTATAGTTTAAAAAGATTTCACTTCTCCCCATCTGTGGTTACAAACAAAGTGTTCTGAGGTCTGGAGCTTAGAAATTGGATTAGAAAAGTGAATCGTCAAATAAATAAGAAAAATGTGAATGTAGTTTTCTTTTCTGTCATGGTTTAACTAGGGGAGAGGTAGGTGAACATAACTTCTGTGTTATAATTGGATGTCGTTTTCTAGGTGCAAGCACATTTCTCATAAACCTTCTTAGCACAAGTTTTCATTAGCATTATGACCATGAGGCTAAAGAGGTAAAATCAAATTTGGTTTAAATAAAGTATCTTTGCTAAGTTAATATCAAGTTATGTTCTATTAATGCTCAGGTTAAACAGGGTCAAAGCTAGAAGGAATCATTGATATTCTGAGATTTATTGACAATTTATTGGTCTCCAGCAAGGTTTGGTATAAAAATGCAATCTGTATAACAGTTGATTAAATGTCTTCATCAAAAACTAAGAATGTATGACAGGGTTTGTCTCAATTTTAACATGTTAATTTAAAAATTTGTTACTTTTCTGTGGCTCTGTTATTTCCATATCCTTTCATTAGCTTCTGTTATACTCATATGAATTGGCCTTCTTTGCAGTAAATGTCCAGTTAGTACAGTTTGGGACTATTACTGCATGAAAAAACACTGTAATATTTGAGCTGTAGGAATAAATTTGTTGAAAATGTTTTTAAAGCACTTAAACTTTCATACTCATAATTTGTAATTAAGAAACATATGGTAAAGAGACAAAGAGAGAAAAGTATTAGCAGCCTCTCTCAGTGGGTTCTTATATCCGTACCTTGACAGGGAGACTCTAGGCTCAAGGTCAGGTCCTCATATTTTGAGACTCAGAATGTTCAGATCAGCAGAAAACTCTACTTAATACAAGTTGTTCAGTTACTTTTTGATTGCTTGTCTTAGACCAGTAAAATTGGCTTGACCATAATCAGAGCAAAGGGATATAGTAGTCATGAAGGATATTTGATATATCTTTTGCTACAACATACCTATCCAGAGAATATAGTTATGCCATGCACATCTTGGTTACTCCATCATTATCTTAGATCTAGTGTTATAATTATAGTCTTTTTTTTTAAACTTTTATCGAATAGGTAAATTTGACTGTTTCTCTTTTCCTTTTACATACTTCTATGTTTCCAGTGTTCTTTCACCCATCTTGACCAGTTACACAATTTATATCCTGAATCATACTGAACAAAGTTTATTTCATGTGCTCCTTCCTTTTAGCCTTTGTATGAAATGCTGCCCTCATCTCATGCCAGTGAAATAAATCATCTACTCTCTTAGTAACTATTTGTCTTTTGGATGGTATCTTGGGACTCACATCACATCAAGTTACTTAATGACACTTAAGAGATATTTTAATCAGACTATTTGTTAGATTCCATATTTTATTTGGCTTATTAAATCTACTTACTAGCTTTCCTTTTAGTGATAAAGTGATATTTTCTAAGCTTGTCCTCAGATTCTGGGGGTTATACTTTAACAGTCTACAGCACACTGTTCACCACTACACGTAATGGCAAGGTAACATTTTATAAAGTAATGAATGAAGCCGTATGGACATAATCATTAGTTCCTTAATGAGGAGACAAAATTTGCCACTGAGGTATATCATCTAAAAGTTTTTCAAATCGGTTTGCTTTTCTATAACAAGGGGGGATTTCCCAGCCAATTTTTTCTTGTTATTGGTTGGAAATAGAGGGAATATAAGTGAACTGGGGAGTGTTCTTGCCTCTTGGCTGCTTGTGCTTTGAAGGGCTCTGAATTAGGTATGATGTGAGTGTTATACTATAGTTAGACTGAATATTCTGCATTCAGTCAGATTCTTATCTTGTTCTTCCTCCAAAGACACATTTTTCTTTAGCTTCACAAGAAAACCCAATGATAGCTGGAAACAATTTTTAAAATATCTTCAAAGAACATATGGATAGGTTCAAATAACCATATCTATCCATAGTTATAAATCATCACAAATGCAAATCTTTGGATGCAATTCATGAGAAAGTGCTTGTAATGATAGCTTGTGCTTTTGCTATAAGCACTATAAAACAACCTATTAATAAAAAATAGGAAAATCAGAAACTTTATCCTCATTGGTGAATGCTCTAGGACCAACACAGAAAGCTAAACCCAAAGAAAATACCTGTGACATGAATATCTTTGCTACTTTGTCATCATCTTAGATCTAACGATCTAATTAGAGTCTCCAGAAAATTTAAATTTTTTAAATTTGAAACTTTCTTTCTCATCTTTGATTATATTTTAATATTTCATAGTGACATGTCAATGAATACTCTTCAAGGGGTTCAGTTTTTCTGTTATTATAATCCTTAAAATATTTACCTTTGATTATTTACAAAATGTAAGTTAGATTTACCTGCCACATCCAATTATCATGCTAGTTTGGGTCACTTTTGAGTAGAGAGTAGGATTTGTGATATAATTCTGCAATGGTGGAAATCTCCTTTTGCTGGCAAAAATTCCTTCTTCTGACATCACAGTTCCTCTTTTCAGGAAGTGACCTTCCAATTTTATCAACAGTCATACCTCTTGGCTTTGATACATGTCCCAGACCTTGTAAATCAAAGTTCAAAGTGATTAGTTCAACAGTGGGCACTTGATTTAATCCAGCCTGAAGAATTTTGTTGGGAATATTTGGAAAGAAGTGCTCTTCTCATTCAGAATTGCAAAGAGAGAAGATACGTATAGATTTTTTTTCTTCTGTGTGGAAAGATTATTAGTTAACTGTTGCTATATAACAGTATTACCACAAATGACATGGCTTAAAACAACACACTTAAAAAAAAAATCTCATCTTTTCTGTGTATCAGAAGTTTGGACATGGCCTAGCTGGGTCCTCTTCTTTGGGATCTTGCAGGACTGCAGTTATGATATTAACCAGGGTTGCATTTCCAAGCTCATGTGATTGTTAGCAGAAAATTGAATCCACAAGATTGTCTCATGGAGTCAGGGTTTGTGATGCCTCAATAGGCTAAAAAGGGGGGTTGGGGTTGTATTAGAAAAAGAAAGTAAAAAAAGAGAAAGCTTTGAGGTGGCTCATCCACCCCAGCATCTAGACCTGTGGCTGCAAGTTAAGGTAGTTGTCTCAATGTGGCCAGAGTTTACATAGAATTTTAAAAAGCAGTTCTGGGTATTTAGTCACACTTTATAAGACTTCACCTCTGAAATTAGAAGTAGCAATCAGCAGAGCACAGGTCCCTAATACTTGGAGAACAGGTCCTTTTTGTCCATCCGGGTGCCTACAAGCTGCCTGTGAGCTGCTCTTGAACATCTGCACAGATGCCTTCCAGGAGACTGGGGAATGAGATGGGTAACTTCTACTGTGCTAAGAGACGAAATTGACTGCAAGTAACCACAGTGTACTGTCCAAGCCTTCCCTTGGAAGCTGCAAGCCTTTAAGAGATTCCAGAGTTCAAAAATAATTACATCTGTCAGGTTCTGCCAATGTTCCTAGTGTTTCCAATGCTGCTGTCTTCCCAGAATCCTCTCAGTTATGTATTTGAGACTGAAATTGAAAGCGCTTGTAGGAAATATGGTAACACACTGGTTTGCCTTTGATGAAATGAAGTGACAGTGGTGAGGTAGAGTGGGCTCAGATTATGATGTTCTAATCTCTTCCTTCAGGTGTGGCCTCAGGTGAATCTATCAAGAAAAATTTTATCACCAAATGGGGAGAACAATAGCACCCACTTCACAAAGACCTTTTGAGGGATAAGTAAGATAATGTAAGTAAATGCTTTGGCTCTCAAAAATGGAGGCGAGCTGAGGCCCTTTCATTCTTTATTTTCCTTCTTATGAGGTGTCATTTGGGGAAGAAAATATTCAAGCAGTCCCCCTGCCTATTTACAGACAGCCTGCATTCCCAGATGAATGCAGACAATGCAAGCCGATTGAACAGCCTTCAGGGACTCCCAGAGCTCCACCCTAGTCAAAAGATGCTATTAGAATTGTGAACACTGAGTGTTCTCCCTTGTGTGCCTTATGTTCCAGTTTCACACACAAAAAAAACACAAAACCCCACACGAGCTTGAACCGCATTTCTGTAGCTACCTCAGTCAAAAATAAATTCAGGCTCATAAGGACCAAGGCAGTTGCAGATAGTATTATATTTCATGAAATGAAGTCACTTTTAAGAGTGATTTTCTAAGTTCTAAAAACAGTGAGTTTCTTTTTGGTATGTCCTCATGGGTTTGCTACAAACTTTGTGAAATGTCAAGACATGACACTGCAGTTGAATAGATTTCCAAATCAGTAAGCACCAAACATACTATGAGTTTGATCTCTTCCACTTCTAAAGCAGTTTTTGTGAAATAAACCTCTTGGCTTTATTTCAAACACAAGTGAGCTGTATTACAAAACGGAAAACATATTTAAATACTGATTTTGAAGCTCATATGATAATCTAACCCTGGATATGTAAATTCAGAGAATTTGTTAAAGTCAAAGTCAATTTTGAAACGTTCATGTAAAAACTGTACCTCAAATTTTGTCATTATGATCATTACTTGTGTTTGCCTCTCAAAATAATTCTCACATGATATTTCCCTTAAGAGATTCACAATGCTTATACCTCCTCTCATATAGGAGTCACTAATCATAATTGTGGGCAGAAAAGCTGAAAAAGATTTTGATAAACTCAAAAGCTTTGCCTTGACTGGGAAGAGCACAGTTCTAGGAGAATATATTTTCCAGAAATGTTAAAGTCCTGCTTTAAATGTTCACGTTATGGTCATTTTTGACAAATGTCTGGTGAATTCTTCTTGGTGATCGAAACTGTGAGACTTTGTCATTTTATTTAGTCACACACACACACACACACACACACACAAAGTTGGGAGTTTTCATAGGAGAAAGAAACTGACACAATTTTCAAAAAAATTTTTTGAATATTTTAAGTGTAGTCCTTGGTTTGTATGACATAGGTGGTAGGAACAGGAAACAATACTTGGAAATTTCTTCTCTTGTTTGTGGAGATCTTGCCATTATGCGTGGTTGAATGTGGGATGGGCCCCTCAAGAAGTTTAAGAGTGTTTTCATTGGAGTTTTTCCATAGGGTTAGAACCCACCTTTCAGAAATACAATATGAGAGATTTATGTTTGGCATAAATACTAATAATACCAGTTAATGTTTATGGACTGCCCATTCTGTGCTAAACCCTCCACGCATATTATGTTATTTAATGGTCACAGCAACATTCCTTTCTATTCCCTTTCCTTACTCCCCCTAGCAAAAATTACTGATCATTAAAAAAAAAAAAATTACTGATCATCAACTGTGTACCAGGATTATGCTCAAGACAGAAGATGCAGTGGTGAATTAGACATATGGGGTTTCTAATCTCACGGAGCTTTTATTTTAGTGGAGAAGACTGTAATAAAGTAAACGAGTAAACAAACAATATATATTATAATAAATTCAAAATATGAAATATACAGATTGTATGAAGAGGGAATTATTATTATTTTGGCCGTACCATGCGGCATGCAGGATCTTAATTCCCCGACCAGGGATTGAACCCGTGCCCCCTACAGTGGAAGCGCAGAGTTCTAACCACTGGACTGCCAGGGAATTCCCATGAAGAGGGAATTATTGATGTGTATGTGAGATAAGTTACTCAGGAAATACCTACCTCTACAACCCTAATTAGATAAATACACCTAGCCTCGGAGAGGTATATGTTTGATCACTGATATGTGCTGGAATTGGAATTGAAATCCAGGTCTACCCAATCTCAAATTTTGCATTTCCACTGCACTTCAATGGGTGGTTGGGGTAAATGCTCAGTAAGGTCCCTTCAGACCCCAAGATGCTGAGATGCATGTGACACAGCCTGTTTTCATGGATGCCAGTGACGTAATGGTAAAACTGCCTCCATAGCAAATCTTTTAGTTGTTTTTAGTGTCACTAGAAATATTTTTCTAATTAAATACTGGCATAAAATTAAAATAAGAGGTACGGTAAAGCACAGGTTATACAGAATGGTGGGGTTATTCATCTAAAAATATTCACCTACATTTTTGTAATATATAATGTGGTATAATTCATAATTTCTCTCTGAACCCCCCTGAGAAGCTACATTTTCTTTGTATTCAAAATGCTGCTACTAAAACTGATGTTATCCCATGAAAGTGGGTATCACTAAAGAGGAGTTATTTGCTGAAATACTGCTGCAAAAGCATATAGAGTATAATTTTGTCTAAAGAATAGAATAAACTTGTTTAGGGTACTTGCAATGGGTAATTTTTGGCAAGCTCCCCCTAGATTATGCTATAGCATTCTGTTAAATAATTATCAGGACTTTAGTTGCAGAATACCAAAAGGAGACAACTGTGGATAAGAAACACACTGAGTTTGCACTCAAATGATCTGCATTCAAGTCTCAGCTCTGATCCTCAATTTCCTTTTTTATTTGTAACATGGGCATAACACTGTTGCGATCATAATGCTGAGTGCTGAAGACCAAAATGCAGTTCTGTGATGCCCAGGGGAAAATTTGCCTTGTTATAACACCAATCCTTAAGGAATAATGATTTCTATTTAGTGTTCTGGAATAATTTCTTTAATAATTTTTAAATGTTGAATTCTCTGAATATAGTTAAGTTAAGCATGCATGTTTCAAATTACATAATGTATTTTCTTTACTTCAATATTAAAGGTTGGCCATTTCTGGCAAATGGAATTGTCTGTCCTAATCTTTTTCAGAAACTCTTTTTCTTTTGTTGCCCTGATGATCTTCAGTCCCCAGTGCTGTTCCTATATTATATCTGTTTAATCTAAAAGGACTGATCTTTGCTCCAGGGCTTAACTTACTTTTAGAGAGCCTTCCTTTCTCTGTCTGTGTTTTCTGAAACTATACCTTACATGTTTATGGATTTATGTTGCTCTGGCTCCCACTGTTTCTAATTTGGGAGGCTACGACTTTAAGAATATTTGTTTTCTTTTAATAGATATTGTGCAAAATGCTTATCTGTAAGCCAGGGGTGACATCCTTCTCTAGCAGGGGAAGGGTCATCTGGGTTGTTCTGGATGTTGGCTCTAAGTGAATAGCTTTTTAGGTTGGTCACCACCTGAGAAAGCTTTCCCTGCTGTGTAGAAGTCATTGACTTTAGGACACCTACTGTGCTACACACACTCTTGAAGATTTTTCTAGTCTGCTGCAGTCTGAGACATATTGTCTAGCTGTTTTGAGCCCAATATATGCAGGTTATGAAAATGTTTTATAATCTTCAAACTTCTCAATTTGTAATTGTGATGTATTATTACTATCATTGCTATTACCATTGTAAACTCTTGTGCATTTTCCCAGGTTGAGCTGGGTTTATCATTGACAAGGCAGGTGACTATCTATTGGAAAGGTCCTTCCCCTCAAGTTACTGCCCAATCTTATAATTACTAGTCCAGATTAAAATATTATATATTTGTTCTTTTGCATTCAGATTCATTCAATAAAATGTTATTGAATACATATTATGAGTTGGGAAATATAGCCATATATTTGTGTATTATATATATTATATAATTTTCAAGGGTAGAGCACTATAACTTGACTTCTGTATACACTGCAATGTAAACAGTATACAATGTATACAATGTACAATACATCAAAAGTTTAGTTTACATTCCTCTTCAGTTGATCCTCTTCACCCATTTCACCTACCTCCCAACCCCCTTCTCCTCTGGTAATCACTATTCTGTTCTCTGTATCTATGAGTTTGTTTTTGTTTTATTTTGTTTGTTTGTTTTGTTTTCTTAGATTCCACATATGAGAGAAATCATATGGAACTTGTCTTTCCCTATCTGACTTATTTCACTTAGCATAATACCATCAAGATCCATCCATCTTGTCCCAAAAGGCAGGATTTCATTTGTTTTTATAACTGAGTGGTATTCCTTGCATGTATATACCACATCTTCTTTATCAATCCATACATCATTGGGCATTTAGGTTGTTTCCCTATCTTGACTATTGCAAATAATTCTGTGATGAACATAAAAGTGCGTAAATCTTTTCAAATTAGTGTTTTTATGTTCTTCAGCTACATACACAGAAGTGAAATACCTGGGTCATAGGGAAGTTCTATTTTAAATTTTTGGAGGAATCTCCATATTTTTTTCCATAGTGGCTGCAACCACTTTACAGTCCCACCAGCAGTGTAGCAGGGTTCCCTTTTCTCTACATCCTCTTCAACATTTGTTATTTCTTGACTTTTCAGTAATAGCCATTCTAAAGTGTATGAGGTGATATCTCACCATGGTTTTGATTTTCATTTCCTTAAGAGTTAGTGATTTTTAATATCTTTTCATGTGCCTGTTGGTCATCTGTATGTCTTATTTGGAAAAATGTATATTCACATCCTCTACCCATTAAAAATATTTTTTAATTAAAAAAAAGTTTTTTGACTGCATTATACAGCATGCGGGATTTTAGTTCCCTAACCAGGGATGGAACCCGTGCCCTCTGCAGTGGCAGTGCAGTCTTAACCACTGGACTGTCAGGGAAGTCCCCTCTACCCATTTTTTAATTGGGTTTTTTTTTTGTTGTTGTTTAGTTGAATGTGCTCTTTATATATATTGGATTTTTTTAAAGTTTTTATTTTATATTGGAGTATAGCTGATTAACAATGTTGTCATAGTTTCAGGTGCACAGCAAAGGGACTCAGCCATACATATACATGTATCGATTCTCCCCCAAACACCCCTCCGATCCAGGGTGACATAGGCTGATCTTAAAGGTAAAGTTAGCCATGGAGAATAATCATAGCTTTTGTTAAGCAACTTCTCTGTGCCAGGCCCTGTGTTAAAATCTTTACCTATATATTATTTTATGTTTATCCTTGCAACACCACTAAGAGTTTGCTACTGTAAATATTCCAGATTTATGAAAGAGGAAAGTGAGGTATAGAAGGGTCAATTTGCTCATGGTTTTACAGAGAATAAATAGCAGAAGTGAGATTTAGACTAGGATTTCTCTGGCTCTGGAGCCCATTCTTTAACCCAGGGCTGCTGTGTATAGCTGTGCATGTTGTACACTGCACAATGCCAAAGATGGCCTTGCTTTTTTTTTTTTTTTACATCTCTATTGGAGTATAGTTGCTTTACAAAGGTGTGTTAGTTTCTGCTGTATAACAAAGTGAATCAGCTACACATATATATATCCCCATATCTCCTCCCTCTTCTGTCTCCCTCCCACCCTCCCTATCCCACGCCTCTAGGTGGTCACAAAGCACCAAGCTGATCTCCCTGTGCTATGCAGCTGCTTCCCACTAGCTATCTATTTTACATTTGGTAGTGTATATATGTCCATGCCACTCTCTCACTTTGTCCCAGCTTACCCTTCCCCCTCCCCATGTCCTTAAGTCCATTCTCTACCTCTGCATCTTTATTCCTGTCCTACCCCTAAGTTATTCATAAGCATTTTTTTCTTTTTTTTTCTAGATTCCATATATGTGTGTTAGCATACGGTATTTGCTTTTCTCTTTCTGACTTACTTCACTCTGTATAACAGACTCTAGGTCCATCCACCTCACTACAAATAACTCAGTTTCATTTCTTTTTATGGCTGAGTAATATTCCATTGTATATATGTGCCACATCTTCTTTATCCATTCATCTGTCAGTGGACACTTAGGTTGCTTCCATGTCCTGGCTATTCTAAATAGAGCTGCAATGACCATTGTGGTACATGACTCTTTTTGAATTATGGTTTTTTCAGGGTATATGCTCAGTAGTGGGATTGCTGGGTCATATGGTAGTTCTATTTTTAGTTTTTTAAGGAACCTCCATACTGTTCTCCATAGTGGCTGTATCAATTTACATTCACATCAACAGTGCAAGAGGGTCCCCTTTTCTCCACACCCTCTCCAGCATTTATTGTTTGTAGAGTTTTTTGTTGTTGTTGTGGGACGTGAGCCTCTAACTGTTGTGGCCTCTGCCGTTGCGGAGCACAGGCTCCGGACGCGCAGGCTCAGTGGCCATGGCTCAAGGGCCCAGCCGCTCCACGGCATGTGGGATCTTCCTGGACCGGGGCACGAACCCGTGTCCCCTGCATCGGCAGGTGGACTCTCAACCACTGCGCCACCAGGGGAGCCCTGTTTGTAGATTTTTTTGATGAAGGCCATTCTGAATGGTGTGAGGTGATACCTCATTGTAGTTTTGATTTGCATTTCTCTAATGATTAATGATGTCGAGCATCCTTTCATGTGTTTGTTGGCAATCTGTATATCTTCTTTGGAAAAATGTCTAGTTAGGTCTTCTGCCCACTTTTGCATTGGATTGTTTTTTTTGATACTGTGCTACATGTGCTGCTTGTAAACACTCCCAAACTCATCTATGAGGCCACCATCACCCTGATACCAAAACCAGACAAAGATGTCACAAAGAAAGAAAACTACTGGCCAATATCACTGATGAACATAGATGCAAAAATCCTCAACAAAATACTAGCAAACAGAATCCAACAGCACATTAAAAGGATCATATGCCATGATCAAATGGGGTTTATCCCAGGAATGCAAGGATTCTTCTATATATGCAATTCAATCAAGACGATAAACCATATTAACAAATTGAAGGAGAAAAAACATATGATCATCTCAATAGTTGCAGAAAAAGCTTTTGACAAAATTCAACACCCATTTATGATACAAACCCTCCAGAAAGTAGGCATAGAGAGAACTTACCTCAACATAATAAAGGCCATATATGACAAACTCACAGCCAACAACATTCTCAATGGTGAAAAACTGAAACCATTTCCTCTAAGATCAGGAGCAACACAAGGTTGCCAGCTCTCAGCACTATTATTCAACATAGTTTTGGTAGTTTTAGCCATAGCAATCAGAGACAAAAAAGAAATAAAAGAAATCCAAATCTGAAAAGAAAAAGTAAAACTGTCACTGTTTGCAGATGACATGATACTATACATAGAGAATCCTAAAGATGCTACCAGAAAACTACTAGAGCTAAACAATGAATTTGGTAAAGTAGCAGGATACAAAATTAATGCCAGAAATCTCTTGCATACCTATACACTAATGATGAAAAATCTGAAAGAGAAATTAAGGAAACACTCCAATTTACCATTGCAACAAAAAGAATAAAATACCTAGGAATAAACCCACCTAAGGAGACAAAAGACATGTATGCAGAAAACTATAAGACACTGATGAAAGAAATTAAAGATGATACAAACAGATGGAGAGATATACCATGTTCTTGGATTGGAAGAATCAACATTTTGAAAATGACTGTACTCCCCAAAGCAATCTACAGATTCAATGCAATCGCTATCAAACCACCAATAGCATTTTTCACAGAACTAGAACAAAACACTTTACAATTTGTATGGAAACACAAAAGACCCTGAATAGCCAAAGCAATGTTGAGAAAGAAAAATGGAGCTGGAGGAATCAGGCTCCCAGACTATACTACAAAGGTACAGTAATCAAGACTGTATTGTACTAGCAGAAGAACAGAAGTATAGATCAGTGGAACAGGATAGAAAGCCCAGAGATAAACCCACGCACATATGGTCACCTTATCTTTGACAAAGGAGGCAAGAATATACAATGGAGAAAAGACAGCCTCTTCAATAAGTTTTACTGGGAAAACTGGACAGCTACATGTAAAGAAATGAAATTAGAACACTCCCTAACCTCATACACAAAAATAAACTCAAAATGGATTAAAGACCGAAATGTAAGGCCAGACACTCTAAAACTCTTAAAGGAAAACATAGGCAGAACACTCTATGACATAAATCACAGCAAGATCCTTTTGGACCCACCTCCTAAAGAAAGGGAAATAAAAACAAAAATAAATGGGACCTAATGAAACTTCAAAGCTTTTTGCACAGCATAGGAAACCATAAACAGATGAAAAGACAACCCTCAGAATGGGAGAAAATATTTGCACATGAAGCAATTGACAAAGGATTAATCTCCAAAATATACAAGGAGCCCATGCGGCTCAATATCCAAAAAACAAACAACCCAATCCAAAAATGGGCAGAAGATCTAAATAGACATTTCTCCAAAGAAGACTGCCAACAAACACATGAAAGGACGCCCAACATCACTAATCATTAGAGAAATGCAAATCAAAAACTACAATGAGGTATCACCTCACACCAGTCAGAATGTCCATCATCAAAAAATCTAGAAACAATAAATGCTGGAAAGGGTATGGAGAAATGGGAACCCTGTTGCACTGTTTGTGGGATGTAAATTGATACAGCCACTATGGAGAACAGTATGGAGTTTCCTTAAAAAACTAAAAATAGAACTACCATATGACCCAGCAATCCCACTACTGGGCATATACCCTGAGAAAACCATAATTCAAAAAGAGTCATGTACCAAAATGTTCATTGCAGCTCTATTTACAATAGCCAGAACATGGAAGCAATCTAAGTGTCTATTGACAGATGAATGGATAAAAGAAGATGTGGCACGTATATACAATGGAATGTTACTCAGCCATGAAAGAGACGAAATTGAGTTATTTGTAGTGAGGTGGATGGACTTAGAGTCTGTCATACAGAGTGAAATAAGTCAGAAAGAGGAAAACAAATACCGTATGCTAACACATGTATATGGAATCCCCCCCCCACAAAAAAAAGGTTCTGAAGATCCTAGGGGCAGGACAGGAATACAGATGCAGACGTAGAGTATGGACTTGAGTACACGGGTAGGGGGAAGGGTAAGCTGGGATGAAGTGAGAGAGTGGCATGGACATATATACACTACCAAATGTAAAATAGATAGCTAGTAGGAAGCAGCTACATAGCACAGGGAGATCAGCTTGGTGCTTTGCAACCACCTAGAGGGGTGGGATAGGGAGGGTGGGAGGGAGATGCAAGAGGGAGGGGATATGGGATATATGTATATGTATAGCTGATTCACTTTGTTATACAGCAGAAACTAAAACAGCACTGTAAAGCAGTTTTACTCCAATAAAGATGTTAAAAAATATATAAATGCTATAAAAAAAAAGAACAGCAAACCAAATGTTCCCTTTCTTGCATTGCTTAACAGCAATATTATTAGTTAATTTATGTTTTATCATGATCTGAGTTATTTGTATTTATAGAGCACATTAGTTGCTGTAATCTCTCCTCAACACAAGTAGTTTATGTTCATTTCTCAAGAATTACAATCTCCGCTTTCTACTTCAGCTTCTCTCAAGACAGAATGCAATGTGAGCTCTATAACCATTGAAGTCAACTGCTATAAATTTATTTAGGTGACAGATTCTGGGACATCGTGACAGGAGTACATAGATGACACCTTTAGATAATCCTGAAAGAACGAATTGCAGACCCATCAAATAACTTTTTTAAACCAAGCCAAAGAAAGATTACACAGAACAAAAACTTTTGCAAAACGTGAACAAAAGAAAAGGATTTATGGAAGTCGTTTTTAGAATGTTCCCTTATGGATCCTGACACAGCAAAAAAAGGCGTTGGAGTACATAACACCTTTTTTTCATGCTTTGTTGGCAGGCACCTCTCACTTGGGGGAACTTTATTTTATTAAATGACTGTAAGGAAAGAAAAGTATCTGCATTATCACATTTTTCAGGAAGAGTAATCTGGTACAACAGCTGTTAGCCTTTGTACATTATTTGTAATTCTGTCTCTTCCAAGGTACGTTAAGAAGCTTGATTTTGATTTACAGGATTTTATTACAAGTTTAAAATAGATTACTGGCCAGTGTGCACAAAGGAAGTCTAGTTTTGATACAATAACCATTTTATTCAGGAGAATACATGTAACTCAGGGATGTTACACTTAATTATAGTCCTTTTAAAATAACTTAAAAGTGTATAGTGTTGAAAATGATTTGTATGTAAAGCTTACTTAGTGACTTTTTTTATAAATAGTTCATGGCTTTAAGTATGTTCTTCTTTTTTCATGAAATCTACAAGTAGATTGTAATTATCTCTCTAAATGTCTCTCATCCTCCCAGCTGCCCACTCAATTAGAATGAGTTCCTGGTGTGCAAGGATTATGACTTAATTTTATTTATCTTTGGAACTCCAACATCTCACTTAGTGTCTGACATGTAGTATCTCATAACTATTTTCTGAATAACTAACAATAAATGGAGACAAATTTATTCTCTCAATCATTTCTCTTGTTACCAGTGGTGGGTATTTTATCTGCAGTTACGCATGATTTTACTTTAAATCCTGACTACTATATTTTCTGGTAGAGAACATAAAAAACTAGAACTGGGGTTAGGCAAGCCAGAAGTTGGTGTTATCCATATGCTTTATATTTTTGATGGCTCTCTTTTATAATCCCTTTCTGTAATTGAGCATTTCTTAAAGTGTATCCCCAATAAATTTAGACCAATGATGTGTTCCGTGATAAGTAAACTTTATATTAAAATAAATTTGGCAATGCTGTTTATATTCTAGATTGCCTTCTTGGAAATTCATATAGAAATCACTAAAGAAAATCCTTGAGAACTCTTTTACTTGTCTTACTGAAAATTATTTATGTCAAAACCACTGTTTGCCAAACTTATTTTTATATGGAGTTCTTTTTTCTGTAAAATTTATTACTACCCCGTGCTAATTATGAAGAAAATACATTGGGGTATGATGTCCAGTGCATTTCCAAGTTACATATTTGTACACTTGACTTTGCTCTATGTTTTTCCATGCTCCAGTTGCCCCTACCACCTATTACATAAATACCTAAGTCTTTTGTTCAAGAAAAATAAATAAATAACTGCTCTACCTTCCAGTATCCTACTGTGTAAGATCTGAGATCTCCATCTTGATCTCACTGGTTTACTGCCATTGTATAGTCTCCTTCCTATTTCATCTCCAGTAGAAAAGTCATGAGCCAAGAGTTTATCTACAGAATCTGGCCTGATTTTCAACCTGGTCTAAATATCTTCTAGGGAAAAAAAGTTATTTATCTTCATATTTTCATCCCACACTGTTTGACAAAATTACCCAAAAAATATTATCCAGTAAATCAAGCTTTTGATATTTATTGATATTTAATATTATCCAGTAAATCAATACCAATTTATTGGTATTGCTTCCATTATCCTTATCCATTTCCCTTCCATTTCATGAGTTCTCTTATATTTTCAGAAATTGTTTGCTTGGATAAAATGAATGACAATTTTGGCACTATTACAAGTCATTTCACTCTAAATTTCATAGCCATTTCTTTTGGTAGAGATGAGGAGGTGAGGACCACTTAGAGTAGAGTAACTTGCTATAAGTAAGAAATTCATTGACACATGAAACATTTTATTTTGCTTTAGAGCATACAGTCATAAAAGAGCTATTGAGATCATAATATTTATTAGAAACATAAAGCTGTATTTTAGTGTGTTTGCTTTCAAACTGGGAGGTTCCATCACTTCTTTCTTCCCCTGCATTCCATGCTAGTTGCTAGTGTCATCTGTTCCATAATATTATATAATGAGATTAGAAAATTTTTAGGGACAAAGTTGTCAACTATTATGTAAAACAGAGAAATCTATTACTTAAACTAGAAATCATGACTTAGTTAAAAAGAAGCACGGGTGAGCAGGCATGCTCTCATTCCTTCTCAACTATTGATATGGGGTGCAAAAATGAAAAATGATTAATTTTTGTTGCAGAGGTATCTCAGTAGTTGAGTCTCCTATTTAACTTTTTTCTTGATATAAAAATTAATAAACAGAAACCTCATTTAAAATGGAATTGGCAGGCCAGAATGGGGAGTTCTCACAACCTACAACTCAGCATCAATTGCAGACCCAACAGGAAAAGATGTACCTTTGCATCTCCATCAGGAAAATGGTTACTACTTTACTACCCAGCAGGAGGAAGTAAGAATTTCTCCTAGCCTGGCAACTGCCCAGCCAATGAGACTGTCATAACTCAGCCAATGAAAAGACACTGCACTTCGAACTCCCAGTTTCATCCAATAGACTCTTTGTTTATAACAGCCCCTCCCAACTTCTCCCTCTCCTCTATAAAGAACACTTCTCTCCTTTGTTCTCCAGTCTAGCCTGTGGTTCATGATAGATTGCATGTCCCACATTGCAATTCTTTGCTGTTCCTGAATAAACCCATTTTGCTGGTAAAATAACTGGCTGTTTGTTGTTTTAGGTCAATCTTGCTTTTGTACTCATTTTTGAACCTGATGCTGTTATTTTCATTAGTTCAAATACAGAGATAATCTTAAAATTCTATATAACTGTAGTCATGTTGTATCTCAACAAATGACTGCAATTGAATATTACATGCAGTTAGCATCTGGGACCATTTTTGTCTCAGTGGCTCAGTTTTAACATTCACTCAGAGAAAGTGTTGGAAATACCATTTTTTATTTTAATTTTTCTTATTGTATGTCATGAGAGTTAAGTAAGAATACCAAATGAAATTTCATGGTATTGGTAAATATGTATTTTGCATTCATGATGAAATCTAAGGAATGTAATCTACCTAATTCGTTATGTCAGTTATATACCAACTTTTTATTCCTTTTCCCTACTGCATTATCACAAATGTTTAAATTTGTCACAAGTAAGTAAAATGAGATTAATCTGAGTCTTTGAGGATCTGTTTAAACAAAAATTTAATAATCTGACGAATTCCTTTAAACTATTTTGTTTCTATTCTATTGTCTGGCTTTCATAGTATTGCAATTGAAGGAAGTTTCCACCTGTCCCTTTTTAAGCAACTTATATGGAAACATACTTTTCTTCTCCTTTTCTCCATTCTGAAAATAATTTTAAGGCTTTAAGAAATTATAACTATTAAATATGTTCTGTAATCTTCAGTGGTTTGCACGTTTTTCTTCATTTTGGTTTTGAAATTAGCCAGACAATTCCAGAAATGCCAATCTTATTTAGTATTCATTCTTTACTGATCACATAAATAACAAAGATCTTTGGAAAGTTTAGCTTACTAACTACACAGGTGAAGTCATGTATATGTTCCTGGGTCTTGATTTGGATATATGTGCCACTGCTAAATAAGAGAGAAAGATTTGGGATTACTTAAATTTTACAGAGGCCATCATTTAGACATTTCATAAGGCATAACGGACTGTGGACTATTACAACTTGAAAGGGTACCCAGAGCAGAGGAGCTTGTCTAGGAGTTTGGTCAAGGAGTCTTTTTCAATTGTTACCTCATTTAATAGTGAAAACTACACTGTAAGGTAGATATTATTACAAATTAGGAAACTGAAACATAGAGAAATGAACTGGCTGAAGGTTAAGCTGGTTACAGGTGTTCAGCCAGTAGTGATTCCTCAGAGAATTTAGAGGCAGTTCTGGGAGTTCAAATCTTAATTGGGTCCAAAGATAATAGGTGAGACTGTCATCATGGAACCCGTGGTCCCATCTCTCTATAAGCTCCTTGCAGCCATTTCTTTCCGGGATCTTGGCCTCACTCTAGGACCCTGACAAGGATAAGTCTGATTCTCATTTTTATGAGTCCCACATATTTCTTTTCCAACTTGACCTCCAACAGGGAAATCTCATTTTAGTCTGGCAGAAAAACTTGTTCACCTCTGTTTTCCAAACACTCTGTCTCTTTCCTCAATTCTTACATACTAGATTTAACATTTTGGAAAACTAAAATCAAGAAGTTCTTCAAGCTGCTTTGCATTCAGCTCCAGACTTTCTTTACTCTGATGCAATGAAGTTAAACCTGCTACTTTTCTGAAGGGGTGTGTGTGTGTGTGAATAGAAAATACAGAAGGGAAAGAAATAAATGTCTCACAATATTACTTAGCTATAAACAAATTTGTCTTTATTATTTGGAGAGTATGAACTCTACACTTTATTGGGTTTATCTTTTTCAAGTTGGTTGCTAGAGAGCTTACACTAATATTCATAATTTACCTGTAAATAAAGATACTGATAAAACAATGATTATTATAATAATAATACTTTTTAACATTTATTAAGGTCATTATATTCAAGCTATATTCAAAGTGTTCTATGTATTACCTCAGTTATCTTTACAACAGCACTATGAGGTAGGTACTACCATTTTCTCCATTTGCAGAACTTAACCCATGTATATTGGCAGCATCGATAACCCTTTAGTCACTCAAATGTCAAACCTTGGCACTTCACATTCAGTTGGTTAGAAAAGAGATAGAGAGAGAGCACAAATAAATTAAATGGACAAAAAGAGAGAATTAACTACAATATGGATAGAGACTAAAATGTAATAATATTATGGACAATTATATATATACCTTCATTGGAAAATCAGGATGAAATTAATTAATTTGGGGTCATATATAAATATCCAAATTTGGCAGAATATGTAAATGCAGACTCTAAAAAATATCTTTTAAAAACCTAAATGTAAAAAATAATAGTATAAAACTAACAAGAAAATGAAGGAGCACATTTTTGTGACTTCAAGGTAGAAAAGACCACAAAAGTACAATTCCTGTGATCAAACATTGATGTTCTATACCAAAATCAAACATTTCTAAATACCATAAACTAACTTAAGAAATGCATGATGCCTAGAAATAATGCACTGTTTTCCTTTACTCTCACACTGAACACTTCTTTTTTTTTTAATTTTTTTTTTTTTTTTTTGCGGTATGCGGGCCTCTCACTGTTGTGGCCTCTCCCGTTGCGGAGCACAGGCTCCGGACACGCAGGCTCAGCGGCCATGGCTCACGGGCCCAGCCGCTCCGCGGCATGTGGGATCTTCCCGGACCAGGGCACGAACCCGTGTCCCCTGCATTGGCAGGCGGACTCTCAACCACTGCGCCACCAGGGAAGCCCCTTTTTTTAATTTTTGAGTTTTATTTATTTATTTTTTATACAGCAGGTTCTTATTAGTTATTTATTTTATACGAATTAGTGTATATATGTCAATCCCAATCTCCCAATTCATCCCACCTCCCCCCACTTTCCCCCCTTGGTGTCCATACGTTTGTTCTCTACATCTGTGTCTCTATTTCTGCCTTGCAAACCGGTTCATCTGTACCATTTTTCTAGATTCCACATGTATGCATTAATATATATTTTTCTCTTTCTGACTTACTTCACTCTATATGACAGTCTCTAGGTCCATCCACATCTCTACAAATGACCCAATTTCATTCCTTCTTATGGCTGAGTAATATTCCATTGTATATATGTACCACATCGTCTTTACCCATTCGTCTGTCAGTGAGCATTTAGATTGATTCCATCGCCTGGCTATTGTAAATAGTGCTGCAATGAACATTGGGGTGCATGTGTCTTTTTGAATTATGGTTTTCTCTGGGTATATGCCCAGTAGTGGGATTGCTGGGTCGTATGGTAATTCTATTTTTAGTTTTTTAAGGAACCTCCATACTGTTCTCCATAGTGGCTGTGTCAATTTACATTCCCACCAACAGTGCAAGAGGGTTCCCTTTTCTCCACACCCTCTCCAGCATTTGTTGTTTGTAGATTTTATGATCATGCCCATTCTAACTGATGTGAGGTGATACCTCATTGTAGTTTTGATTTGCATTTCTCTAATAATCAGTGATGTTGAGCAGCTTTCCATGTGCCTCTTGGCCATCTGTATGTCTTCTTTGGAGAGATGTCTATTTAGGTCTTCTGCCCATTTTTTGATTGGGTTGTTTGTTTTTTTAATATTGAGCTACATGAGCTGTTTATATATTTTGGAGATTAATCCTTTGCCCATTGATTCGTTTGCAAATATTTTCTCCCATTCTGAGGGTTGTCTTTTCATTCTGTTTATAGTTTCTTTTGCTGTGCAAAAGTTTTTAAGTTTCATTGGGTCCCATTTGTTTATTTTTGTTTTTATTTTCATTACTCTAGGAGGGGGGTTAAAAAAGATCTTGCTGTGATTTATGTCAAAGAGTGCTCTTCCTATGTTTTCCTCTGAGAGTTTTACAGTGTCTGGTCTTTCATTTAGGTTTTTAATCCATTTTGAGTTTTTGACACACTGAATATTTCTGACACCAGATGTGTAAATTTTTCCCCACACCAACCATTTCCCAACACTAGCTGCTCAATTCAATTCAGTTCTAACACTGTATATCTGTAGTCAGTGTCATATTCCATGAATTAAGGGCTCAGTCCCAGAAAACTGCCCCCACTTCAAACATCAAGATTGTCAGATGTGCTACTGCATGTCCAAGATTGTGCTATTGACAGACTGGTTATAAATTCCACAACCCCCTCCTCGAGTTCAGTAATTTGTTAGTATGGTTCACAGAACTCAGGGAAACACTTACTTATGTTTACCAGTTTACTATAAAGGATATTATAAACCACCCTCCTAGCAAGTAGACATATTACCAACCTGGAAGCTCTCTTAGACCTACATATACTTTTGGGGTTTGTATGTTGGTATGATTAATTAGTAACAATTTCCAGGCCTTCTTCTCAGTCTGGAGAATGGGGGATGTGGCTGAAAGTACCAAGCTTCTAATCATGGCTTGATCTTTCTGGTGGCCAGCCCCTATCCAGAAGCCCACCAAGAATCACCACATTGGAACAAAAGTCATTCTAATCACTAAAAAATTGCAAGGGATTTAGGAGTTCTGTGCCATAAACCAAGGTCAAAGACCAAATACTTGAACTAAAGATTCTCCTAGAAGCCCTATTTACAAGTGTTTTAGAGCTCTGTGTCAGGAACCAGGAACAGAGACCAGTACATATATTTTTTATTATTTCACAGGTGATTAAGTAGAGGGAACATATTTGCAACATCTGAAATTGACAGAAGATTAAATCCTAAAAAACATACAGAAATAAGACATAACACTCAGTAGAAAACTGGCTAACAGAAGTGAAAAGGCAACTTCTAGAGGGAACAACCAAAGGCTAAAAGTTATAAGAAGAGATGTAATAAAAGTAGTAAAAACTACCTATTACCAAACAGAAGGGCTATAATCAGAAAGGTATGTTATTACCTAACTTCATTGACGTGTTGATGAGACTGTGAGAAGTTGGAACTTATATTGAGGCTATTGGAATACAAATGTTTAAGAACATCTGAAAATAATCTGATAGTGTTTATCAAAATTAAGCCATATGTTCAAAAATCCTACTCATGGGTAGTATAGAGTAGTATAGTAGTATAGAGTTGAAGGCAACTTCACTAACTATAAGAGTGGTGAACATGGTTATGCACCTACTGGATTCTCCTTCAGTGAAGGACTTATTGCACTATGTGTTAAAAGTGCTGTCAATAGACAACCTTTAGTCTCAGCACCTTCAAGGTATACCAAGGTATGCAAAAAAAGCTGCAAAAAAGCCCAAGCCCCTCTATGGACAACCCACATCCTATGACTCACTGATGCAGATATATAAAGCTCTGGACATCTCTGTCCAATTGACAAAAAACTGAAGAACCTTTCTAGCTGCGAAGCTTCTTATAGCGTTGCCCAAAATTGTTGTTAAGTCTGCATTACAGCTTGATTTTCCCTGTGTTCCCTCCTACTTCCTTTCACTTATTCCTTAATAAACCACCTGCATGCTAAACTCCATCTTAAAACATCTTTCCAGAAAAATGCAACCTGTCTGTGAAAGCAGGTACTGAAGATGGAGTTTGTACCTGGATCACTTGCTACTCAGTGGACGTTGAGGATTTCATCAGTGGTCGTAGGTGGAGCAGTTAACCCTGGCACAAGGTAAAGAATTGGGATGGTATACTGGTGGAAGGGGATGCATTAGCCTGCATGGTACATTAGGTATTTGAGAAATCATAAGGAACTAGTCACTAAAAGGAAAACAAAATAAATAGTCATTGCTAAGTTCTATTAATTTTTCAGAAAAAAACAGATAACGAAAAAGATGGCCCCACTTGCAGAATTTTTACTTCCAGTCCTTACAACTGGGCTCTGCTGGTTTAAAGACTTTAATTCTCAAATGGGGTATCCTTCTGTCAAGGACAGAGACATTGAATTGTAAGTTGTAACTTGTCTGAGGATTTCAGTCTCCTTGTTCCAAGGGACCAGAAGACAAAAAGAGGAGTCACTATCCAGGCTGGGGTAATAGACCTTTATTAGAAAGCAACAGGGATGCTGTTACATAATGAAGAAATGAGGGAGGCATATGCTTGTCAGCCAGATAATCCAATTAAGTGGCTCTTTTTATGGTAAATGGACAAGTTCATCAACCCTGGCCTGAAACAAGCATAGTGATCAGGGGCTCAGAACTCTCAGAGATGAAAGTCTGAGTCAAGCCACCAAGATGGCAGAGGTGCTTGCTAAGGATGGGAAATGGACAGCGGATGAAGGAGATGATTAGATCAGTTGCAACTGTAGGAACAATGATCTTATTTTCCTGTGGTTCCCCTAAAGAGGAGAGGTCACCAGAATCCTGGAGCAATTGCTTCCAGAAATGTGTTTGAAGAAGTAAATCCAAACAACTAAAGGAATGACCCATGTTGGACACTGTGATATATACCACCCAGTCTCTCTCAGTGAAGGACTTGTTGATAGAGATGCTGGGAGTGTTTCCTGGAGAAAGTCTTCAGCTGTCAGCCCTTCAGGGATTGCCCATGGTCACTTCCTTTCTGGGGTGGCCAACATCCAACAAATTATACATGTAGGAATATAAAAGCTTGGTCATCTTGGCCCAGGGAAAGATGTTTTACTTTAATATAAGACATACTTGAACATGCTTAAATATTGGTGGAAAGAAGCCTGTAAGCAGGGGAAATTTCTTCAAAAAGCAGAAGGCAGGAGGGCTAGAAGATTCAGATCACAGGTGATATTGTAACAAAGGGTCATGTCTTATTAGTACTACATAAGAGGCAAGATTCAGTATAATATTTTCTTAAAAAGCAATACCATTACCTTCACTGAATTTTTGAACTCACACAATATATTGTAACGAATACATCTGAATCATTTAATGTGGCCTTCATTTGAATTTTCTACACATCATAGTGATTTGGTATTGTCATCAAATCAGCAGTATGATAGTATTAACCTCAAATTCAGGTATCTGTAGTATTAATACAAGACTGTAACCATGCTTATCTTTTTATTTGAGTAATTTTTTCCTATGAATTTTGACTGAATTAGGCTATAGTTGCTGGCAAATCCTTGGATTGGCTCTGGGCTTCATCCCAAGTACTGTCTTTACATAGAAATAAAACAAAACTTCAGATATCTAGATCATTGGGGAATGAGGCTGATTTGGATATAGGGGAATCCTGAAAGCCTGGCTCTCTTTTCAGCCATGTGGCCACTTGTTCTCCTCCCTTCTGCTTAGCCCTGTCTCTGCTTTGGGAACTGGTCCCACCACAGTTTCATGCCATTCATCTTTGGATCCAGCTGGCCCTAACTCTACTGCTAGCTCTGGCTGTGCCATATTTTCATGCCAGACTAAGTCTTCTGTGTCCAATATGGTTGGCCCCATCTTCATTTCTGGTCTCAGGCCAGACTCAAATTATGCAGATAAACTGGAAATTTGGGTGTGGATAAACAGGTTTGGGGCAGACATATGGGGTTGTACTGTAATCCATCAAATTTAGCAATGCATTATTCATAAGATGGGAATTATTGTATCTTCAAAGGGAAATCCTTTTCCTCATCCTTCTCTCTTCCCTATGTTTCCATTTCCCACTGGCTGAAGAAAAATGTGGGTGGGTATGGTCCTGGACATTCTTTTGAGTTAGACTGGTGCCATATAACATCCCTACCACTTTAACATATTTTGTTGAAATTTAAATTTATCACAAGGTGTCAGTCACTAGCTATTTCTAGAAAGCCGCTACAGTACACTTTGGTTTCCCTGAATCCTAAGGAACTCTAAAGCCAAGTAAGAATGTCTATAAGCAGTGCAGAAGGAATCTCTTTACCATCTGTACTTTGGGGACTTTTAGTCTCAAACATCCAGCAGACAATTAGGCAACTTGTTTGAAATAAAAAGCAAAGTTGTAACTGCAAAAACTCCCAATACCCCTCTTCTCATCCTGCCAGTGTTGAAACTTTTTAATAAAAATAAATCAAATTTGGAGATAGTATTTTAACAGAATATAATGATCATGCTAGTACAGTTATTTTAGTCTGTTTTTATACTTATATTGCTCATCTTTATTACATAAATCCAATGTAAGAAACAATGCAAATGCAAAGAAATCAAGTGATTCTATTTAAAGATGCTCTAATGATTTATAAAAGCAGTTGTTTGAAAACCTATAGAAACTAAATAGGTTAAATGTAACTGCATGTACCAATTTGTGAAATAAGAGAATTTTTTGCCTTCCTTAAAGCCAGGTTTAAAGAAAAAAAAAAATCAGGCCAGAATATTCACCATCTGTTTCTAAACTGCACAGATGGTTGCAAATTTAAGTCTGTTGTAAAGTGTATTGCTTACTGTTCGGTCCACAGCTCTAAGTGTCAAATAAATCAATTGACAGTTAATAGTGTCAATAACTTTTCAGCTTCCTAAAAGTGGTATTAGAACCCACTGACCCATGCAGAATCTTAGTCTTTTCCTGAGCTAAATCCCTGCTGATTGCTTCTCAGCTAGTTTTTTTCCCCTAGACTCAAAATATTCTGCCAGGCAAATTTCCATGTGTCCCATGACCCAAATTTAATGTGTTCAATATTAAAATGGCAGTGTAGCATACATAACTGAATGGCATGACATGAAATTTAAATAATATGGGTATCTACAATTCACTATGAGAAGCAATACTTTCTTATCATTGATATGAAATTGAAAATATAAATTGATCTATGCCAATTTGGTTACCCCCAGCTATTTTTGTTAGTGTGCTGGTTTTGTTTTGTTTGGTAATGGTAGTTGCAGGAAAGAATTAGCTATCACACAACTAGTTTGTAAGGGGAAGAGTCAGGGACCAAATTCTGCCACATATAATAAATAGCACATATATATTGCAAAGCAGAAAAAAAAATTCTGTCATACGACTTGTTCTCTAAACTTGATGTGGCCTTGCCTTTTTATCTCTTTCTCTCTTTTCTGGTCCTTGGCAACCTTGGCAAACACTTTGTCTAAAATTTTCACCTGAAGAAAACTTAACAGCATTCGAGTTTAAGGATTCAGCTGCACATCTGCTTGAGTCAGAAGACCGTGAATCCCTTAAAGTAGGCAGAGGACATAAAATCCTTTATGGTTTAGGCATGGATCACCATCCCTAAATTTTGAGGCTATTGGACTTGCTAGCTTCTTATGTCCCATTTATGCAAGTGTGAGGAGTGTTTGTCGGATACTTTATTCAACTCATGTTTCTTGACTATGTCACCAATGAGAACTCATTTTTGCTGTATATTATCCAAATAGACAGTCTATTAATTTTAGCCACAAAAACTTATTTCTAACATTCATTGTTTGGGTATTAGAGACTCTGGCAATAATGTCCAGTTGAAAGCTGCTTTCCTCTTCCTACTGCTACCATCTTTACCCCTGGAGTGTAAATTTGTGATTAGCGCAACTCACTGCACCAGGGGTATAATATAAACCATCTAACTATACATTTATATACTCTGTCTCTGGTGACCATTTATTGCTAGAGTAGCTTGTCTCTGGCTACATTTGGAGGGTGGTAAAGCACCTCATTTACAAAGTAAACCCTATTGGCATCTTAATTTTCTTGAAATTCTTTCTCCTCATCTTCCTTCTTGTGAAAGATGCTGAAGAACTGAAAATTTTCAGCTGACTCTAGCAAGATCTTAGCCTCCAAACTGTTCCTACCCTTTTCCTAATTGTAAATCAACCAATTAATGGCTAACTGCAGTCTCAGGCTTAAAGTCTTGCAACCCGTCCCATCATTAACACATCCTCTGGTTCCCTATGTCTTCTGAGAATTTTAACAGTGAACAATTCTGGAAACAAAACTGGACTCTGATGTTCCTCAGTTTGTTCTGTAAGATCTTTAAGCATCTTACTCCTCTCCAGAGCACTCATTTTGAACTATTTTCACTTTGTGATATTATTAATAAACAATTGAGCCAATGGTTTTTGATTGACTTTTCTACTTTCCCATTGGTAAACATTTTCCAGATATTTAGCGGCCTCTGAACAAATTACCATATTTATTACAGCTAGTGTAAAGAAAAGGATATGATGTTTCTGAATATTCTATAATTTATTTATTAATAAAGACTTGCATAGTGCTGACCACACACCAAGCACTATTCTAAGATTCTTACAAGTATTAACTAGTATAATCCTCATAACCATCCTATGATAAAGATTTTATATTATCTGAATTTTAAATATGAGTAAGCTGAGGCACAGCTAAACTGAGAAACTTGCTCAAGGTCACCCAGCTAGTAAGTGGAATAGCTGAAGTTCAAAGCCAAATAATCTGATTCCAGAGAATGTGCTCACAACTACTAAACTATATTACTTCTCCCACAGCCAAACTGGGCATAAACAGCAAGACTGGACCATTGTTAAAAAAAACCTTCTTTTTAACAATTGACCATTCACTAAGTTACAAGTTACATTTTAAAAGGTTTTCTTCTTATAAAAATGTCAAGCTAAGTAAAAATAAAACACTATTTTATAAAATACTATTTTTCAGAGATAAATAAATTTTGAATCATTTTATGATTATCTTGATTTATCGGATGGATATTTTCAAGTATCTTAATCAGTTTTCCAAATATTTATCAACATATTTATCTATCATGGATCAATCAACAATTTTTTTATTCATTTGTCTTATTTTCTTCTCCAACTGATCAACAAAAAATGAGAGGTAATTTTTGTCTTTGCCACCCAATCTATAAAGAACTACCAAGACTTCGTGGCCAGCAGGCCTGAATTCCCTTTAAAGAGATGTTATTAAGGAAACTTTACTGTCAGTCAAAGTATGAGTTTCTGTTAATCAAAATTCCTTAACTAGGAGGGAAGGGAAATCTAGAAGGTGGAAGGAGAGAAGTAACCTCAAGAAACGTCCCCCCAAAGTAGGGAATTCCTGGAGTTTGGGGACAACTGAGAGGGTGAAGATCTTTGAGGAGACAATTTTTTGGTGTGGTGCGGGAAGAATTCAAATTAGTTATGAAGTGCTGGGAAAGCTAAAATAACCAACATCCAACTGAGCATAAATGAAGTGACTTCTGTAAAGAACAAAGCTGTGGTGTTTTAAGTGTCACTAAACAAAGATACTATGTTTTTCATTAGAAATGGGTTTTATTTATTTTTGTTCCCAGCCTTACTGAGATATAATTGACATATAACATTGTGTAAGGTGTAAAACGTGATGATTTAATACACATATAGATTGTAAAATTATTACCATGATAGGGTTAATTAACACTTCCATCACCTCACATAATTGCCATTTTTATTTTATGTTGTGAACTAATAACTCTTTTAGCAAATTTAAAGTACATAATACAGAATTGTTAACTATAGTTACCACGCTGTATAATAAATCTCCAGAACTTATTCATCTTATAAATGAAAGTTTGTTTCTTTCTTCCTGTCAAATGGCTTTTATTTTAAAAATTAAGTTATAATTGACATACAATATCATATTAGCTTCAGATGTATAACAGTGATTTTATATTTTTACACATTACGAAATAACACATTAAGTCCAGTTACAATCCGTCACCATAAAAAAATTGTTACAATACTATTGACTATTATTCCCTATGTGTACATTATGTCCCTGTGACTTATTTTATAGCTGGAATTTTGTACCTCTTAACCCCTTTCACCTATCTTATCTGTCCCCCCAAGCCCCTCCCCTCTGGCAATGACAAGTTTGTTCTCTGTATCTGAGTCTGTTTCTGTTTTGTTATGTTTGTTTATTTGTTTTGTTTTTTAGATTCTACATATATATGCAATCAGATGGTATTGGTTTTTCTCTGACTTATTTCACTTAGCATAAATATATATATATATATATATATATATATATAAACTTTATCTGTTGCTTCCATCCATATTGTCTATTATAAATAATGCTGCAATGAACATAGGGGTGCATATATCTTTTCTAATTAGTGTTTTTGTTTTCTTCAGATACATACCCAGAGGTGGAGTTGCTAGATTATATGATAGCTCTATTTTTAGTTTTTTGAGGAACCTCCACTCTGTTCTCCATAATAATTGCACCAATTTACATTTCTACCAGCAATGCACAAGGGTTCCCTTTTCTCCACTTACTCGCCAAAACTTGTTTATTGTCTTTTTGATAATAGCCATTCTGATGGTTGCGAGGTATATCTCATTGTGGTCTGGAGTTGCATTTCCCTGATGACTAGTGATGTTGAGCATATTTGCATGTGCCTGCTGGCCATCTATATGCCTTCTTTGGAAAAATGTTTATTCATGTCCTCTTCCCATTTTTTTAATCAGGATATTTTGTTGTTGTTGTTGAGTTTTATGAGTTCTTTATATATTCTGGATATCAACCCCTTATCAGATATATTGCTTGCAAATATCTTCTCTCATTTAGTAGGTTGCCTTTTCATTTTGTTGGCGGTTTCCTTTGCTGTGCAAAAGCTTTTTAGTATGATGTAGTCCCACTTGTTTATTTTTGCTTTTGTTGCCCTTGCCTAAGGAGATACATCCAAAAAATATTGCTAAGATCAGTGTCAAACATGTTACTGCCTATGTTTTCTTCTAGAAGTTTTATGGTTTCAGGTCTTACCTTTGTCTTTAATCCATTTTGAGTTTATTTCTGTATATGGGCTTCTTATTCTATTCCATTGATTTATCAATGTGTTTCTGATTCAGTAGCAGAATGCCCTCATTATATTTTTCCTTTTTTCTTTATGAGGCAGCATAGTATATTGGTAGCAGAAAGGAATCTGGAGGCAGAGAAACCTGAATTTAAAAACCAGCACTGGGCTTCCCTGGTGGCACAGTGGTTGAGAGTCTGCCTGCGGATGCAGGGGACACAGGTTCGTGCCCCAGTCCAGGAGGATCCCACATGTCGCGGAGCGGCTGGGCCCGTGAGCCATGGCCGCTGAGCCTGCGCATCCGGAGCCTGTGCTCCGCAACGGGAGAGGCCACAACAGTGAGAGGCCCGCGTACCGCAAAAAAACAAAAAACAAACCAAAAAAAACCCAGCACTAATTGACCACTGGGTAATATTGGAAAAAACAGCAACAATAACTTAAATTGTCTTAGCATTAATTTCCTAGGGTACATCTTGGGCAAGAAATATTACTATTTTGCCCCCCAAAATTTCAAAATTCCAAGAAAATCCCATTGGTATTTACATAAAATATATAAAACAATTTAAGGACAATTAATATTTTTAAAATATTATTTTTTCACCCAGCAGTAAGTTGTGTCTCTTCATTTATTTGGAATGTTTATAGATCAAGGAAAACTTTGTCAACTTTTTGCATTGGTTTTGTACATTTTTAATTCAATCAGTACAGAGATACTTTATTTTTCTTTCTATTATTAATAAGTTGAATGCATAGCTTTATGTTAAACTGTTTAACCAGGTATAACATTATGTATTTTAAGTGCTTTAAAGAATTTGAAACATTTTTAGACGGGATGGAGTTACATTCTTTTGGGAACATATTTTAAAACTTATCTTAAGGGCTTCCTTGGTGGCACAGTGGTTGAGAGTCCACCTGCTGATGCAGGGGACACAGGTTCATTCCCCGGTCCGGGAAGATCCCACATGCCGCGGAGCGGCTGGGCCCGTGAGCCATGGCCGCTGAGCCTGCGCGTCCGGAGCCTGTGCTCTGCAACGGGAGAGGGCACAACAGTGAGAGGCCCGCGTGCTGCAAAACAAACAAACAAACAAAACTTACCTTAATTGTTTTCATCACAAAAAAGAAATAACAATGTGACGTGATAAATGTGTTAGCTAACACTACTATGGTAATGATATTACAATACATAAATGAACTCAATAGGTCGTACACCTTAAACCTACATAATGTTATCTGTCAATTGTATCTCAATAAAAACACAAAATAAAACTCATAGATGCTATTCACAGAGCTCATGAGCAAATGTTTTGTAGATCCTCTGAAACTGGATATCGCTCTTTTTTTTTAATAGCAGTTTTCTTTGGCTTAAGAATTATCAGTAACTTGTCTTACTATCTCAACTCACATTCTCAGGACAGACTTTGAGTATAAATACATATTAATTTTCTTAAAGTAACTATTCAGGGACATCAGGGAACATTATGGAAGGAAAAAAATCACACCCTGATATGGTCTATTTTTCTTATGAAAATAAACATTGTATTTTTATAAAAATCGTATTCAAGTTCTCCAAATATGAAAAGAAACTCATTACCAGTTAACATATTACCATATTGTCACCCCAAATTGACTATGAAGCTATTTCCATTTTCTTTTCTCATATGTGAGTAAACTTACAGAATAAACATACCTGAATTTGAAATAAAATAAATCACAAAGAGGTAAAAGAAAGTTGCAAACACTAGATATAGAAAGCAATCTTGCTACCCCTAAAGGTTTTACTATAAGCATTTATTAACTAAGCCTAAACCAAATTTTTCCTCACTGGTGCCCTGAGATTGGTTGAATCATTATTACAAAACTTGTCTGGCAGGCTTGCTAAAGCGTATGCTGGGCTATATGTCATGAAGAATTTATATCAGGGTGTTAAAAGTGATGTGAGATTCCCATTAAAAGAAATAACCTTAATCATCCACAATAACATTGCATTAATTATTGATAAATCTAATCAGTAATCTGAAATTGCTCACATCTAAAATTAATCAGAAAGGCAGATGAATTCCTAGCATGCTGGCTTGCTCTTTTGCCTTCAAGTACCTTTACAGTGTTTTTATTTACATGCTCCTGAGTTGGAGAAAATTTAACTGAAAACTGGAAAGATTAGATTCTTCAAAGGAATGACTTCACTGGGGTTAGGTTCTACTCTCAAAACTGGGGTATCCACTGTGTGAACTCATGTAAACTGCTGCAACTTAAGTGTTTTTTGTTTTAAACCGATTCTCTTATAAAATCAAATTTTGTACCCATTTCTGAACTTTCCCCTATTTTTATACTCAGAAGTAGCCATAAGCATTCAAAAAATTATCTTAATATATTTATTTTTGTGGTGACTGCAAAAAGCAAACAGAGAGAGATAACTGAGTGAGGAGGGAGGGGGGGACGGAGAGGGAGAGGGAGAGGGAGAGGGAGAGGGAGAGGGAGGGGGAGGGAGAGAGAGAGAGAGAGAGAGAGAGAGAGAAAGAGAGAGAATTATACACTCAATGGCAATATACCCATAATCCAGTTTAAGATATAAACTATTTCCATCAGATAATATTTCCCTAATCCTCCTGGATCATATTCTCCACCCTTCCAACCAGAGTTAAGCATCCTTTTGAATACAAGTTAGTATTTCCAAATTTCATTTATTCATTTATACTTTACTATATATGCATACAAATTAAATTAAAACAATGTTATTGTTTTCCATGTCTTAATATTTACAGAAAGTGTATCATTATGATATGATTTGTGTAGCTCTGTACAATTCACTTCCAGAGCTGTAGAATGCCCTAGGATATGCAAGTACTAGAATTTATCATCTATTCTTTTGCCAATAGATATTCTAAATTCTTGAGATTTCGAATACTGCTGCTTTGAGCATTCTTGTACATGTCTGTAAGAGAAAATATTCAAGTGTTTCTTGAGGTCATAAAATTATAGTAGAATGGCTTCTTTGAAGCATATGCAGCTCTTGAACTTTAATAGGTATTTACCAATTTGATTTACAAGTGGGATTGTGCTAACCTGCACTAACAGTGGCTAAAATTTTTGGTTTGTTCATATTCTAGTTAACTTAAATTTTTTTTTCTGCCAGTTTGTTATATGTGAAATTGAATTTCATTGTGGCTTTTAAAAAATATTTCCACAATTAATTGTGAGGTTGAGAATCTTTACAACTTTTTTTTTTTTTGCGGAATGCGGGCCTCTCACCGTTGTGGGCTCTCCCACTGCGGAGCAGAGGCTCCGGACGCGCAGGCCCATCGGCCATGGCTCATGGGCCCAGCCGCTCCGCGGCATGTGGGATCCTCCCAGACCCGGGGCACGAACCCGTGTCCCCTGCATCAGCAGGCGGACTCTCAACCACTGTGCCACCAGGGAAGCCCGAGAATCTTTTATATGTATTGGCAGTCGCATTTTCTCTTCTGAATGATACATATTTGTCATATGCTATTTTTTTTTTTTGTCTTAGACCTGTGGTTTAATAAGTATTTTGATTGACTTCTAAATACTGGAGGATTTTCCAAATGCCTTTTTGTTACTGATTTCTAATTTAATCCTAAGAACCTACTCTAAATGATTTATATTATTTTAAATTTGTTTAGACTTGTCTTATGGCTCAGCAAAGGGTTTATCTTGGCAATGTTTTGTGATCACTTGAAAAGAATATGAAGTTTCCAACTGTTGGGAGGAGTGTTTTATACATATAAATCAGGTTGTGTTGGTCATTAGAATGGTTCCAATCTTCCGTATGCTTATATACTTATATCTTGGTAATATATTTTGCAATTAGCTGCCCAGGTCTGTGATTTTTTCTTTTGTTTTTGTTGTCATTTGAAGCACATAAAGTTTTCTTATAAATTACAGGTAAAACTGTTAATTTTTTGATTTACACATTTTTGTATTGATGCTTTTTATGAAATCATCCCTTTTTGGAAGTTAAAAGATATTCTATATTTTTTTTCTAAATGTTTAAAGTTTTTATTTTCCTAGTAATGTACTTTTGTGTATGGTGTGAGATTGGAATTTACTTATATTCTTTTTTTAAAAATTTATTTGTTTATTTTGAATCTACTTATATTCTTTAGTATATCATTCCAGCATTGCTTTTAAAAATCAATGCCATTGACATTCAATTACATCTCTCATCATAAATGACATTTCCCTATATACCTATATCCTTTACCGCAGCTCCTTTCTCTTCCATTTTTTTGCTGATTTATCTCTACATCAATACCATGCTCTCTTAATTATTATAACTTCATCGTAGCATTTGATACCTGTTAGAGCAAGTTCATCTTCTCTTCCCCTACCCATCACTAGTTCTTTTTCTTCAAGAATGTTTTAATTATTCTTGGCCTTTTACTTTTTCTTGTAAAGTTTAGAATAAGTTTGTTCCCTTATCCCTCCCACACAGAAAATCATAAGAATTGTTATAGGAATTACTTTATTTTATACACACATACATAAAATTGAGACCATTTATTTTCAAAGCACATTTTCTAAATTTATTACTGATTTTTATATGTTGATTTTTCTATAACACATTTATTACTTTGTATCATTAATCTTCTATCTAAAATCCTTAATTGTCTTATTCTAAAAGGCGTAGCTTCTGTTTAGATTTCTAAGTAAATAATTATATTGTCAATGAATGAGGATATTTTCTATTCCAATCTTTATCCCATTAGTTGTTTTTCTTGTCTTGGTGCAGTGACTGACTCCTTTGGTATTATATTTAATACATACTGTGATATTAGAATGTTGTATTATTCATAATCTTTAAGCTAATATTATTAACACTTTAATATCCATTCTGTTGTTGTCATAGGTGTTTTGATAGATGCACTTTTCCAGATTAAGATAATTTGCTTTGTTCCTCCATTGCTGAAAATTTGTTTATGTATTTTCTTAATTTTAATATTGAATGTGTAACTTCAGTTAAGTATTTTTTTCCTGAACTTAGTGAGATAGTCATTTTTGTTTCTTTTCATGGTTATATCTAGCTTTAAGGGATGATGGGAAAGATAGTCTCTAGCTGATTGGCCAGGAGCCCAGTTAAAACTTTATGGATTGTATTACTGCAATTATCAGTCCTTACTACACAATATTATACTGGTCCACATATTGATTGGAGAGCATTTGCTCTGTTTCAAATCCCTAGAACAATTTATATATGAGTATTATTTAGTTCCCCATCAATGCCTGGAGTTTTATTTTGACTCTTTCTTTCTTTCCTTCTTCACTCTCTCCTTCCCCCCTTCCTTCGTTCCTTCCTTCTCTCTCGGGATTAAAATTTGAACTATTGATTCAATACTGTTAATGTTTACAATTAGTTAATGTTTTCTATTTCTTATTGACTTAATTTTGGTAAACTATATTTTTCTAGTATATTGTCTATTTTCTCTAAAATTTCAAGTTTAAACTGTTATGATACATTTTTTATATATCTTTTGAAAATCACTACTGTATTCTCCTTTTTAATTCTTAATATTTCTTATTTTGAACTTATTTTGCTTTCCTTGATCAGCCTTGTCAGTGGTTTATCTATTTCATAAGTTTTTCTTTTCAAAAAACTAATATGTGTATTTGAGGATCCTTTGTAGTATATTTTTGTTTACTACTTTATCAATTCCTTACTTCATATTTATATAGCTTATATTTATACAGGTTATTTTTTTTCACTTTTGCAAATCAATTTATTTGCTGTTTTACAACTTATATTTCCAAAGGCTTTACAATGTCACATTTTCTTGTTTTTTGATACAATGCTTTAATAGTTCAGTCAAGAGAGATATCATATGATGCAATATTTAGCTCTTCCTTGAAGCTGGAACTCAGCAATTTATTTCCTCTAGAGCTGCTGGGTATTTCCAAAACTTTATAACATCTGCCTTGAATCTCTGTTACTTTGTAGGGGAACTTGGTTTTTGATCTCTCACAGTTACATTCCAATGGTTTGTGAGAGGGTCTCCTGCACTCCAGTCCCTCTGGCTTGGGCATTGTGTGTTTTCTTTGGAGGGTGACACCAGTGCTTTCACAGCCATCCATCCTGTCATTTCAACTGGTAAACCACAGGGACGATGTGCTCATATTCACCACCAGCTTGTAATAACTTGTACTTATTTCTGGTGGGCCAGACCATAAGTTGGGGAGGGACAGAGCACTCAGGTGGCATCCTGATTATCCTTCCAGCCTTCAGATAAGACCTTCCTTTGGAAGATGTCAGAGGGTCTTGTGGACTCACTTCTTCAAGGAGGCATTCTACCTCATCCATTACATCTTCAACTTCCAACTCAGAGTCTTCTGAATCCTCAGGAAGCACAATGGTCAAGGCAGCGCTTTTCTTCAACAAATAGGCTGTCTTAACATTTGAGATGCTGCTCAGGTCTTTCAGCTTCCTGCCTTTCACAGTCTTTTTAGTCTCTGCACACCTTTTCAAGTTCTCTTTATACACCTCCCCAATCTCATCATTCACCATCACTTCATCTTTGTCTGCACTTAATTTCCTATTTGTGACTGGCTTTCTCCATGACCCCTTGGTTTTGCAGTCTAGTGAGGTCCCTTCATCTCTGGAGGGCATTTGCTGGGGGGATTTCTCTACCTATGCAACTCATGTCGCACTGTATACCCTCATTTACTTTGGTAAACTGGGCCAACCAGGTAGGGGAGGGAACGGGCCTCTCGCAGCCATTGTTCTCTACCTCCTCAACTTCATCCTGGTTCCTGCTCCCCACTGACACCTGCTCTGCTCTGTTTCTACCACTTCCTGGTGAAGACTCGGGAATTCTCAGACTGTACCTCATACCACCAACTCATATCACACTGAGTGGCCTCATCTACTTTGTTGAACTGGGCCAACCAGGTAGCAGATGGAACACCCCCCTCAGGGTAGCTATTGCTCTCTACCTCTTCCTCTCCACCCACATTCTCAGGGGAGCCATGGCTCCCACTACTGTTCTCTGGCATGCTTTCCCCTACAGTAAGGAATTCCTGAGATTCTGAATGTAGGCTCGGGGCTTTAACTGCTTCCATGCTGGCACAGAGTGGCCTTTCCTGCTGAAGCTTGTTGATATCTCCAGGAGACTGCTACAATTTTGAGTTCAGGCTATTCTGGATCTCATCTCTGTCAGCTGGAGGTGGTGGGTTTTGGGAAACAGCTGCATATCCCTTCTTTTCTTCACCCAAGTTCATCTCCATGATAGATCCTGACTTAAACATTTCATGTCTTACAACATTAAGACACCACTCTGACTCGACAGCTCTGTGTTCATCTTATTTATACAGCTTATTTTCCACTAGCATTTCAAGGGTATAATTATAGGACTTTCATATATTGTTGCTTTAGAGTTTTACATTTAGTGCTAAATATTTTCTGATTTCTATTATCATTCCTTCACACTTATGCAGAAATATGTTTTTAAATTTGAAATTTATTTTATTCTTCTTTATCTTTTCAGTATTTATTTCTAAGTAATGGTAATTATGACAAAACAATGTTTCTTTGAAATCTGATTAGTTTTTCTTTCAAGTCTAATAAATAGACAATATTTCTGTCTTTTCCACAAATGCTTGAAAACAAGGTATATTTTTAACTTGTTGACTGCAGGGTTAAATGTGCCCGTTATTAATCTGTAATCAGGTTTTTCAAATCTTTTTTATTCTTCTAATTTTTTCTCATTGATCTATCAATGATAAGAGTTGTATTTGCATATTACCTTTTATAATTATGTATATTTTTGTTTAATACATTTTAAGCTATAACATTAGCTTCATTTTTTTGTTGATGTTACTTCACATTTAAACTTTCTGTAGCTTTATGTCATATATGCTGATTTAAAATTGCAGATGGTTAGGTTGCATTTTGTCCAATCAAATCACCTCTTTTCATCTTTAACTGTTAAGTTTAATCAATTTATATTCATTACTATTACTGATAGATTTGTACTTATATCATCCTATTTATGCTTTCTAGATATGTGACTTCTTTAATATATAATCTGATATTTGTAGTTAACATATTTCTTTTGTTCTTTTTTAATGTGTTCAAAAATTGATTAATTCTTGCCCCCTCCCCATACCCCTGACACTGCATTAAAGTTTATACATTCTATTTTTATTATTTTTGTAGTTACTCTTAAAATATTAACACCCATACGGTATATTAAACAACTGTATTTAACAACAATTAATGTTAATTAATCTTTTTACTTTTTCTTGTTCCACCCCGACAATATGAAATTCTAAGTGTGAACCTGTCACACTCTTCTTGTCTTACATCTGAGGTTGTAGGTTGAGTTCTACAGTGTTTTCTTTTTTTTCCTGAAACTCAGCCTAATATTGATTAACTTCCTGATCCTTGAACAACACGAGTTTAAACTATGTGGGTCCACTTACGTGCAGGTTTTCTTTCAGTAGTAAACACTACAATTCACATAATTTGCACAGGTCAGTTGAATCCATGGATGCAGAATCAGAGATACAGCAGACCACAAATGTGGAGAGCCAAGTCTAAGTTATATGTGGATTTCGACAGCTCTTAGGGTGGGTGCCCCTAACCTCCACATTCTTCAGGGGTCAACTGTGTTTTTAAATTGGGGCCTGTGAGCTCCCGGTCACTAGAATATCATCTGTGGCTTAGGATGAGGTTGTGTACTTCCAAAGGATATTTCAGTTGGATTCTTGGCAAGGTTGTTACCAGCATGGCTCTTTATGTTAACTCTTCAGCATTGGAGTCTCTGTACAGCACAGATAGTGACAATTCAATACCAAACATACATCACGATAGGCTCATGTTCTGAATTCCTAGGAAGACTCATTTTCCTATTTAGAGCCAAAGTCAGTAAGAAAGCTTGCTTTCTTTCTCCTTTTTCCTAGTCTATCTTTTTGCTAAAAGTATAACCTTTCAACAGCTCTGTCCTTTACATGGAAGTCACAGTTCCATTCCCCTAATAGCCCTGCTCTCCTGTCTCCACTAGACTCTGTTTAAACCAAAGCCCTTGTTTTTTAAGACTAGCAAATGACCCTTGAATAACCTAAACTTCAGGTACCATTTATAAAGTTTCTGGAACATAATGCGTACTCAAAATAGTCCCATTTGTTGTCATGTCTCCTTTCACCCAGAATTTTATGTTTGTGAACAGATGCAGTAAAACAAAGACAAGAACTCAAGAGCACTACCCTAGTCCACTTTTCTATCAGATTGGTCATATAACAAAGGACAGCTTTTCTATCTTTTTCTTAGTATATTTTTAGTCCCCAAAGATATCGAAGTTTGAGTGTTTTAATTCATTAACATAGAATTTGTACCAGATCTTCGTAGGCAGTTAGACTAATTGGAATGAGAGCCAATCAAATTTTGCATTACCTGAGAATAGAGGGGAAGGAGGGACAATATAGGGCTGGGGAGGTGGGAGACACAAACTACTGGGTGTAAGATAGGCTCAAGGATGTATTGTACAACACGGGGAGTAGAGCCAATATTTTGTAATAACTGTAAATGGAAAGCAACCTTTAAAAATTGTATAAAATTTTAAAAAATTAAAAAGAAATATATGTATCTAAGTGTAATTTAAGTTTACTTTAATCTTATATTTCAGTATTTGACACATTGAACTTGTAGCAATAAGATCATAGTAAAAACTGTAATATGTTATTATAGATGTCTAAATGTCATTCTATGTTGTACACAAATTCATAGTATATAAAAATGGTATAGAAAGAGCATTATATAAGCTTTTTTTCTTTTCTTATTTAAAAGTCTCACTTGCCTTTGCTGAGCAAGCTGCAACTTTAAGATACAGTTGAATTGTATGATTGGATTCTTTTTTTAATTGCTCTGTGACAGACTTCACAGAATCACGTCAAATTTGAGAAGAAGAACTACAAAAGAGTTTCACCTGAGTTGTACCTGTCACAAAGAGAACTGTTGAAACATGGATAATGGGCGTGTGCTCTGGGTTTCTTTGATTTAATTGCCTGAGTCTCCTCTGTAGTAATACGTCTGGCTAAGGTTTTCAACTTTCAAGAGAAAGTTGCTAGACTGTAGAGCTATTTAATAAAAGCCTTTCTCATTGACTTTCAAGATACTTAACCTCCTCAAAGACAGGAAAGCCTACTTTGAAAGAAAAAAATAGGTTAATTGATCTTCATGTGAAGCTTTCTAAATAGCTAGGTAGATATTAAGCTTTCTGAAAATTCAGAACTTCTACTAAATGAACTAAACACTACTGGGTACAAATAAAGAGGTGATTATTTTATCAATTTCATTAGCACAATTTATTAAAGGTCCTGGCCATGATACAGGGAGCACTAAGTGAGGTACTACAGGGAATTATAAGGAAGAAAGCAGTTCTGCCCAACTAGGTTTATGGTCCTAAGAAGGACCTCCAGAAAGCCTGATAAAGATGTGCTAACTTTACTGAGCCAAGGGAATTTAAAAGGAAATAACCATCCAGTTTTCACTGTAATTGGTCCCTTTGAGGCCAGCTTTGCCTGAAGCAGATATAATTTTAAAAGGAGGCAGACAACCCAGTTGGGTTCTTCTTTAAATGATCTGAGGCAAAGCATGGGATAAAGATTGGAAGCATATTCCTTGGAGTTTTTCCTGTCATTGAGGCAGGATCTCTGTTTAGCTCAAGGGATATCTTGGACTCTTCTTGAATCTTTTATTTTTACATTTTACTACTTTCCTGAGTTTGCTGAGTCCAGTTGTATAAACATCTGAATAGTAACTTTCAAGCCCCATGCTTCATCGTTAATGCTGATAAGAAAGAATTCCAAATATACACAAAATATTGTATCTCTAAATCTATCTATGCAGATCTACACATCTATCTTTAAATAAAAAGAAATTAGTCATTGTAAGTTGTTGATTAGAACAATACAACTATTTCTGAGATAAAACTATTTCTTTCTTCACAAAAAATCATGAAAATAAAACAAATATTTATTAAACACCTATCTAATATAGAGCAATATGTCAAATATCATTAAGTGCACAAACATGAAGTCATGGTCCATGGCTGTGAAGTCCTTACGATAAAATAATGGAAACAAAATAACTACAGTCCATAGCAGAAATTGATGAGTGTCACAAGAAAGAAAAAGTTCTGTATTAACTGAGAATGGTGTTTCTTAAACTTTGGTGAGTATTAGAATCTCTGGACCTTGGTAATTATGCAGTTCATATTCTGCCCTTTCTAGGATGAACCTAGAATTTACAACCTTAACTCTCCATGTGATTATAATGGATTGGTCTGAGGACCACACTTTGAGAAACATCTCAATAGTATAAATATTATTTATGGCTGAGGATGATGAAGAAAAATAGTCTTCATGAAGCACGTAGAACGTTTGTTGGCCCTCAAAAATATAATTTTGACAGAATGGAGATAAGAAGAGAGTCCAGTTGATAGAAATAATACGAAAAAAATGGATGAAGAATTTGTTCTTAGAGACTGCCTCTGAAACAGACAGACACTGAAGTAGAACTGTGCAAAAGCAGAGTTGTATGGACTTGCAGAGTCAGCCAATAACTAGGATTCTAAAGTGCCCACTGAAACATGGCTATTATGACTTCTTTTGTTAACTCAAATTTTGTTTTGGAGAAAGACAGGGGAAGGGAGAGGTCATGGAGGAAGGGATGGCAATAATAATTTAATGAAAACATAGCTTGTTTGAGTCCTTTGTTATCCAAGCAAATATTGTTAAGGGAAGAGTTAACATCTGACTGTCTTTGCAGCCATGTTTGTAAGATGGGGATCGTGTCCTACCTGTGGTTGTCTGTCTTCCTTATTTGGCAGAATAGGATTTTTCTTGGTCAGGCAGCCTATCAGCGAAAACTGCTTACTTGTTTCTTTTTTCTAAGTGCCGGAACTGTTCTTGCACTGAATTTGTTTCTGTCCTAAAAGGAAGAAAAGCACCTATGTAATAGTGTTACATAAGTCAAATAAGTTAACATTTGCAAGTCATTTGTAACAGTGCTTATTAATGTAACATGAACAACAACAGGACAAAACAAAAAAACACTGTCTTTGTCTTCGTGTCTACTGTATCTCTTTAGAATTAGGTAAACTGCTGCCTAAACTATACTCAGTTCTTGTTATAGTGCATTTTCCTTCATTTCTAATCCATTTTCAAATTCCTCTGTTCCTGGTTCAAACCTATCTTCTTATAACAGTGATGCTTTGCTTACTCCAGTATTTCTGAGACCTGGTCATGTTAATTCTTTACATTTATAAAGAGGAAGGATTCTAATTTTATGCCTAAAACCTTTATTGGTTCCACTTTGCTGGCTCAGAGAGAAAGGTGTTAATAATTCTTTTTTCCTATTGTTTCACATTTCTGACTCCACTAATGGCCCTTAGGCTCTGTGCTGGATATAGTCCATTTACTCCTCCAGGTACACTCTCCTAATACCTTCTCTATGTCCTAGTGGCTGACCTTTATAGATTGCAGCACCTAGGCTTTCTTGTCCTTTGGTTTGGACTTGCCCTTGCAATGGATCAGAGTACACCTCACTGAATGTCCTCAGTAGAGGAGAGCTTATATGAATCAAAGGGATAGTACAATATATGTTTTTAGAAGAAAAAACCAGATCGTTAAATGCTGCTGCTTTTTGTTTGGTGCCATCTGGGAACTCTTTTTCCTCAGGTTTCCTTCCATCTCTCGTGGATTCTGTTCTGTTGGCAATACATAAGGAACTCGAGCTTGTCCCAACATAAGAGAGCTCCCTAACTTTAGAAGGTACAGCAGAACCTAAGGTGATTTCTAAGAAAAAGGAGCGTTGCAGAAGCACCTCGGGGCAATTCTCCTCTCTTTTTCTTGGATCCATCTTTTCATGCTTGAAGGGAAAACGTCAGCATACCGAGCTAGCTTGAAGGGCAAACTTGTGTTACCTGCACCATCACTCTACATGATAATCCCAATGTCTGATACTGCTAATTGAATGGCATTCTTGTTCACTAGGCTATGTTCTGCAACGAATCCTTCTCAATACAGCATTCCAAATAGCCTCTTGTAACCCATCAGAATTGGTACTCAAGATGAAGCATATTTTTTTTATCCCTTCTAAGAATAGAGGGACAAAAAGAGCTCCCAAATATCCTCCATGATGTAGTTTAGTTCACCAGGGAAAGAAGAGTATATATGAATTTGGAGCCTTCATCCTAACAAATAACAGAATTTTCTTTCTCAGCAATTTTGGGGAAATATTGGGTTAAGTTAAACAGCCTAAACATCATCTTAGAGCCTTGCACATGCTAATCTGCACCGCTCATCTTCAACAGATGAGAGAAGTCTATAGCTTGAATTAATCAGATTTATTTTGGTTGTAAGTGAGGGAACTCCAGCTGGAATGAGTTTAAGAGGGGAAAAACAATTTATGGATACCAGACTATAGAAATGCATGGCAAAGATAATCACTGGTTCAAAACAGACATGGAACCAAGGAGAGGGATACTGTAAAGATTTTTTTTCCAATCTTATTTGTTTCTATCAGTTTCATTCTTTATTCTTTTTAGACTGGATTTTTCTCAGTGACATGGAACGTTCCACTAACATTTCCAAATTAGTATCTTAGGGTTTTGCCAACAAAGAGAGATTGCCTTTTTTTTTTAATATATATTTTTTCCAATTAAAAGTATAAAAGCTAGGAAGCATATAATGGGCTTGGTTTGGGACATGCCCTGGGAGTGGAATATTACAATTAGTCAGCCCCTAGATCCATATGGTTAAAGCTTAGGAATGAAGAACTCAAAATAGAAAAACAGAGTGCTCTTGCAAAGAGAAAATGTTATTGGCCATTCAAAATAGTAGATGATCATTACAAAGCATTTTCCATGTTTATTTGATCATTGAGTCTTTTTATTGTACAG
Organism: Delphinapterus leucas; assembly: GCF_059928025.1. NCBI lineage: Eukaryota > Metazoa > Chordata > Mammalia > Artiodactyla > Monodontidae > Delphinapterus > Delphinapterus leucas. The sequence goes on along the minus strand of NC_143145.1, from coordinate 28,435,758 downwards.
AAAATCTCAAAAGGACCTCCAGTCTGCTAAATATTCTTTAGAAAATACTGGTTTATTTTAAACATAGCTCTCAGAATATTTAAATGGTGGTGTATGGCTTCTGGAGGAATCAGATATTCAGAAATCTGGCCATATTCAATACAGCTATCACCAGCCAAACAAAACAGGAGTTTCTCATAATTCCTTAAAAGTTTTACTCTCTCTAGTCATTTTGCTTTTTTAGAATGCTTTCAATGATTATCACTTTCTTTCCTTTCTACTCATCCATATTCTACCTAAACTTTTGGCCATGTTTAAGCTGCTCTGATTGTGGGAAACTAGCTCCCTAGTGAACTCTTACGTCTTTAAGCTTTTATACGATGTTATTTTACAATTATTTGGCAAATTTGCAAGTACTGTGAACTGTTGTTTTTGTGTGCACATGAACTAGATGTGTGTTTGCATGTGTGCATAGATGTTCAAGCATGTGTGTATGTGTGTGTGGGGGGGTGCTGTCTCCCTAAATCAAGGGAATATAATTCAATCAGCAAGTTCTGTCATAGATCATAGAGAAATGGGAGGAAGTTACAGGAGAGAGCCTGGGAATGTGCGAAAGCTGTATCATGAACTATTGTTACTGATGAGAGTGTGTTGCTTTGGTGACCACATCTATGTTCTGTGGTAGATGATCTGTCCTGGAAGAAAAAAAAAAAAAAAGTCATTTTTCCCTCATTAGTTATTTCTGCCTTACTTTTCAGGGAATTTGCCTATTGGTTCCCTAAATGTTGGTGCCTGAATTGTGAACACTGTTTTCCATTGGTGATTCCAAAATAAGAATCAAACCCAAACTATGCAAATAAATACATATTATTTGATACTTAAAAAGTATATCAATTAGGATTAAAGATGAGCTGAATGAAAAAGAGAACCCCAAATATCCGTGACCTAAATAAAACAGAGCTTAATTCTCTGCTAAGTTAAGTTCAGAGGCGGACAGTTCTCTCCAGACATGAATATTCCAAACTCAGGAAGCATTCCTTCTTGTTCCACTCAGTGATTGCTTGCATGAGTTCTATTTTCGTGGTACAAATTGACTTTCAGGCAGCAATTTTGGGGAAAGGATCAAGATACAGAAGCGGAAAAAGCTATGCATCATTTATCTTTTAAAAGTGTTCTTGAGAGCTGTTACCCAACACTTCCACGTTAGTCTTTCTGGTAAGAACATAATCCCACATTTTCATCACTGACTCTATTTTTTATTTAATAGTCTAATAAACATCTGCCATCCTATGCAAGATCTAGAATATTGACAGTAAATTTATTGTTGATACTCTAGATGGTTTTCTTTTTTCCCAGATTAATTGAGACATAAGCCCATTAAAAAATAAAAGAAAGGAAAGGGAAGAACATCTAGGAGGTTATACACTAAAATGCTAATGGAAGATTGACTGAGGCTTTAAAGGTGATTGTTTCTGTTTATTTTCTGTTTACTCACCTAACATTTCTAATTTGTCTATAATTCTATATTACTTATATAATATAAAGATAATAAAAGTCAAAAACCATAAAAAAGAACTTTTTCTCTGTTCAGGGAGTTTGGGAGAGCAGATCACTTTGACAGAAACCATTTGTAAAATGATAGCTTAATATTCACGTTAGAGAAAAAAATAAATTGTATTAGTTGTGACCTAGTAAATAGATGCCAATCTTATTTATTTCAAATGATGATTTTGTAATAGCAAACCTACCGTAAGTGAAAAAGTCAAAGACTTAAATATCAAAAAAAACTATTGTTGAAAGAGCACTAAACTAAAAGCATATGGCCTGGCTTTAAATTCAAAGAGATAAAAGACAAGGAAAAGGAAGAAAATAAACTTCACTCTCCATCTTTACATTCCATCTTTTAAAGTTTTAAACTTTGTGTAAATCATCCTTTTCAGGCTTGGCTCTTTAGCAACTAACGTTTCACTAAACATTTATTTGCTAAACAGCTGTCAGCAGTTATTGATAGAGTATGTGTTCAATGTGATAATAAGGTGACCTTTTAAAACTTAGAAACAAGGAAAAAATCGTTTAAAATTAAACAAGAGGGCTTCCCTGGTGGCACAGTGGTTGAGAGTCCGCCTGCCGATGCAGGAGACACGGGTTCGTGCCCCGGTCCGGGAAGATCCCACATGCCGCGGAGCGGCTGGGCCCGTGAGCCATGGCCGCTGAGCCTGCGCGTCCAGAGCCTGTGCTCCGCAACGGGAGAGGCCACAACTGTGGGAGGCCCGCGTACAGCAAAAAAAAAAAAAAGAAAAGAAAAAAATTAAACAAGAAAACCTCATATTTAGCTGATACAACTGATATTCCTGATATGTCTTTAGCAGATAAATGATCAACGTCCTCATACAGTGTTACTGATGAGCCTAAGGATCATCATAAATCCTCAAAATAAACTGACTATGATCTCAGGCATACATAACATGACTGAAATTCCATTGTCAATTGTATGACACCATACCTGGAAAAATAATATACAGAGAGGTATGCTCACCTTAAGGGGAAAATGCAAAGAACTAGACACTGTCAGGATTTTCCAGGGAAAAGAGATATTCAATTTAACAGACAAGAAAAAGGTCACTGAGAAAGTGATACTTTCTGTTTGGGGAGTGGAAGAAAATTTTCCATAATCATTTATCTCAGTTCACTTTTGGGCCATTATCCAAACTGCAGATTTGTAATTTGGTGTCCTAAATATTTCCATTCCAATCAGTGATTTTCTTGATAAAGGATTGCTCATTTGTACAAACAGCTGTCAAAGTCCATTCACTACAGTCCAATCATTCCTTTTTTTTTTTTTTCCCCCCGGTACGTGGGCCTCTCACTGTTGTGGCCTCTCCCATTGTGGAGCACAGGCTCCAGACGCACAGGCTCAGCGGCCATGGCTCACGGGCCCAGGCGCTCCATGGCATGTGGGATCTTCCCGGACCGGGGCACGAACCCGTGTCCTCTGCATCGGCAGGCGGACTCTCAACCACTGTGCCACCAGGGAAGCCCATTCCTTGACTGAACAAACTTGTGTGTCTTGACATTCACAGCTAAGGTTAGTCCTTAGACCATGGTGAATTTACCTAGGCAAGGGTATGCAGTGATTCTTCCCAAAAGCTGGCCAGCTAGCTTTCTTCTGTTGACATCTGCACCTCTACATCACTCTCTTCAAATTTCAACATATTGTCACCTCCAGGTTTGCTAATGACTACTTTGTAGCCAGGTGTATTTGCTTTTTCATCTCACTTGTGAGATGATCAAGGTAGTTATCTACAAAAGAGAAAAAAAAAGGCATTTGTAGATAAATTGATTGGATACAGGACAAAATATCTAATTCTGATACTTGAAGTAACTTGGATCAGTGAATGATCAGCTAGTTTGAAAGTCACAGAGTGAATTTAGTGATAGAAGTTTTACTATAGTCTTTATTCTGTGTAATTCAAAGTAAAAATAGAAGTGTATTAATTGTTCTGATAATTTCATGTCAGCATTCAGATTAGTCTTCAAATAATTGGGTTGCTAATAGATTCAGTGTATTCCAGGAAATGTGTATGCAATAGAAAGCTGTTATTTTTCCTCACTCTTCTTTCCTAAATTAGAATTTAGAACTCTTTGATCTTCCTGTGAAGATTCCTCCAGCTTCAGTATATGTGGACATAACCTTAAAATTTGTTTCTGTTTACTATTCTTCATATCAAATGACATCCAAGTCAATGTCAGCAAACCCTTTCTCCCCCTTTCACAAGTTGATTTATTTATAATAGATTTTTAAGGTAGATTTAGAGTATGAATCTTTTTTTGATGTATATTTATTTATGTTTGTTTGTTCTTTAAATCTGTGTCTCTCTTTCTGCCTTGCAAACCTGTTCATCTGTACCATTTTAGGAGGGCAAGAGTCTTTTTATTTTTTTTAACATCTTTATTGGATATAATTGCTTTACAACGGTTTGCTAGTTTCTGCTGTGTAACAAAGTGAATCAGCTATACATATACATATATCCCCATATCCCCTCCCTCTTGCATCTCCCTCCCACCCTCCCTATCCCACCCCTGTAGGTGGACACAAAGCACTGAGCTGATCTCCCTGTGCTATGCGGCTGCTTCCCACTAGCTATCTGTTTTACGTTTGGTAGTGTATATGTGTCCATGCCACTCTCTCACTTCATCCCAGCTTACCCTTCCTCCTCCCCGTGTCCTCAAGTCCATTCTCTACGTCTGCATCTTTATTCCTGTCCTGCCCCTAGGTTCATCACAACCATTTTTTTTTTTTTAGATTCCATATATATGTGTTAGCATATGGTATTTGTTTTTCTCTTTCTGACTTACTTCACTCTGTAAGACAGACTCTAGGTCCATCTACCTCACTACAAATAACTCAATTTTGTTTCTTTTTATGGCTGAGTAATATTCCATTGTATATATGTGCCACATCTTTATCCATTCATCATTATTTTTAAAGAACTCTCCTTTTCCTTTTTAAAATAGCTGTATGACATTTATCTTAGAAATCAGATGAATTAAAATTAATTGAGTATTGGGAATTAGAGGATTTAGAACATGGACTGAATGACTGAAGACATCTCTAGGTAGTAACTTCTAACTTGAATTATGGTTCTGAGGGTTTTAAAATGGGAGCTGATGTAAATTAAATATGGGAGCTCAATGGAGAGCATAAAAACATAAACAAATGCTAAATCTATTCCAGAGGTGAGAAAGACATATATATATATATATATGTATATATATATATATACATATATATATGAATGAAAGACATCGAGAAAACTTGTCATAAATCATAGAAATCCACAAATCATAAATTAAGACAGTATTAAGACAGTATAAATGTTCTAACAATTTTGGCTATAGCTAACATTAAAAATACTGTATAACTGAAACCCTTAGGACCATTAGCTGCAAATTCTGAAAACTCCTTTTACTTGAGGAAGAGGGTAATGACAACAACAAAAAAGACATCTCTTCCATACAGGTAGGATCCTTGTGTGTATGGGGGCAGGAAGAATATAACTGTATAAAAGTGGGATATCTCCCCATGAAGCAGACATTAACTTTTCTCTGATAAAAGGTTTATAATTTTTAAAAGTTAACATTACTGTTCTTTTTCACTGTTGCAAACTGACGTAAGTCCTTTTACCCATTCAGTAAACATCAGGGATCTTTTGATAAATATTCACCATCTCTGCGGTTTACAGGGAGGTGGGAACTATATTTCCTTTCCTTCATATCCTTAGCACCAGGTGGTAGGTATCAAAGAAGGCAAACATTGCTTAATGCACAAATATTAATAGCAAGAATGTTCAGAACAGTCTTATGACCTATTCAGTAGCTTGGACAATATCTCTCTCCGTCTTAGACTTTTTCAGTGGCACTTTGTGTGAAAACTTGACTCCAAGGTGGACTCTTGGATTCTTTGAGGACAAAACTGGCCAACTATAGTGAGGTTAAGTACATTCCCTGTGAATTTGGATGTAGGAATGTATTAGTTTGCAATTACTGCAATAACACTACATGATAGACACAAATCAAAATGGCATACAAAACCCAAAAAATGTTTATTGAACTCATGTTTCTGCATGTTGGCAGTTTGGGGTGAGGGGTTTGGCTGATCTACACTGGCCTAGGCTGGGTGTGCCTGCTTTAAGCTATGGCTTCAGCTGGGCTTGTATCTTTGCTGGAATACGATTTGGTCTAGGGCCCAAGAAAATGGAGAAGTGGCCACCTAGGGAAAGCTCATCTTAGTAGAGGCAGAAGAGGGCAAGACCAACTGCATAAGTGCTTTTTAAGCTTTTGGTTATATCACTCACACTAACACTCTATTGGATAAAGCAAGTCATGTGATGTATATATCCACAAAAGATGTGGATATAGGGAAAGGTGAAAAATTGGGGCCATAAAACAATCTAGCACAAGGACTAACAAGGTTATAGAACTCAGGAGCTGCACACCCCACTTGCCAAATTCTTCTACCTAATCTTAAAATGAGACCTGCACATATATCCTAATCAAACAGTTTTCTAGAACATCACTATTTCACCAATAAAAATAGTGCTTTTAACATCCTCTTGCTAATTAACAAACACCCTGGTGTAGATTTCCATAATGATATCTGAAATTTTAAACAAAACTGTTTAAATATTGATTCCTACTTAAAGTACTTCAAGTGCTGTCAGAATAATCTTAGTGATGTAGACACACATACATCACACCATTATCTTGTATTACCACCCAGGCAATTATGGGAGCCACAAGACTTTTCATGAAGTGATACCTCTCGGCTTTCGTCGGGCAGTCCCATCTATGTTCTGAAAAATTGGTCCCTCTGATTTTAAGTTATATATGCTGGGTGGAAGAGAATTTCTTGCTTTTAAAATAACTTCAAATAACGTGGATTTAGCAGAATTTGAGGTCTCAGCTCTTTGGTAACTGAAATTCCTCACCAAAAACAGTTCACTCTCTTTTTTACCTCTCTTGGCCTTGGATACCTGATCCAATGTTCACATTGTGAAGTGTGAACACTCTGACCCATTACTGACTGATTAAGAACTAGCCTAGAAACAGCTAGAAAGTTTTAGAAACCGTTGGTAAGGTCAGAACTACATAAAATTTCTTCTAGTAAGGAATTTACCCTGGAGGGAAACAGAATTACTATCCAGGCTAGTTAGCAGGAGACTGAAAAGGTGAGGAAAGCAATCTCTCAGAAATGAGTGGCAATTCTTGACTGCAATCATCAGGAGGGAGAAAACTGAGTAAGTTGAAAAAAATATTTGCAAGAAAATTGCTCTCCTGATGTTTCCCAATACTGGTATGGGAGGCCAAACAGGCAGCCATGCAAGGAAAGTTAATTGCCTGCAAGGCCTGTAACAAAAGAATAAACCAGAGGGAAAACATGAAATTGGAATCCAAATATAAATTTTCAAAAAAACAAATTAGCGAACAGTAATAAAATCAAACACAGGGGAAAAAAGCTCGTAAAATACTATTAAAATGGTAGCAGACACTTGAAATGTTTCTAAATGTAAAAAAACTATGCCTGTAAGTTATAAAACTATGTTTGTACTAATACATTTTCCAGTGGCAAAAATGAGGCTACTCTTTTTTTTTTTTTTTTTTTTTTGCTGTACATGGGCCTCTCACTGTTGTGGCCTCTCCCATTGGCGGAGCACAGGCTCTGGATGCGCAGGCTCAGCGGCCATGGCTCACGGGCCCAGCCGCTCCGCGGCCTGTGGGATCTTCCCGGGCCGGGGCACGAACCCATGTCCTCTGCATCGGCAGGCGGACTCTCAACCACTGCACCACCAGGGAAGCCCAAGGCTACTCTTTTTTGAACAACAAAGATTACAGGCAAAGTGTCTACTGGAATCCATGTAGTGAAGGTATGAATCACAAACATTAGAATTTCTTTGAAGAGAGAGGTATGGCAGTTATTATTTGAACCATTAAAAAATAAAACTATGTGCAATAATTCCGGACAGTAGAGAAATCATATTTTGCTATATATGTATATATATAGATAGATAGATTTATTTATTGCTGTATATGTATGTGTATATGTGGGGAGATGGAGTGTGATTCTGACTTGTAATAAAATTTATTGAGATAGGAAGAATAAACTATTTCATTTATTTTATTGGGAGAGAATAACATTCATTTTAAAATATTAAGTCAGTTGCCAAATTGATTTGTCTGCTCTACATACTATATGTTTCCATATAAATTTTAGAAAGAGTTTTTAATTTCTACAAAAAATCTTTCTAAAAATTTTTTCCTACAGAATGTCTGCTGAGATTTTGATAGTGATTGAAGTGACCCTGTAGATCAATTTTGGAAAATTCCTATTTTAATATTACTCAGTTTCCAAATCCATTGACATGGAAAGTTTCTCTATTCAATTAGGTATTCTTTTATTTCTCTCAGCAATGTATAATTTTAAATATATAAATCTTGCACTTCTTTGGTTAAATTTATTCATGATTTATTTTCTTTTAAATGCTATTTTGAATAGAATTGCTTTCATTGTTTTCAAAACATTGTTTTGAATGTTTCTTGCTATTGTATAGAAAAACAACTGATTTTCTTACACTGATCTTGTTTCCTGAAACCTTCATAAACTTGTTTATTAGTTCTAGTGGTTTTATTGTGGAATTCTTAGAATATTTATGTACAGGGTCATGTTATCTCCAAACATAGTTTTACTTCTTCCTTTCCAATATATATGCCTTCGATTTCTTCTTTCCTCATTGTACTGGCCAAACTCTATTAAAATTTGAATAGAAGTGGTGAGAGGAGACATCTTTAACTAGTTTCTGATCTTAAGAAGAAATAATTCAGTCTTTTTCCATTAGGTTTGATGTTAGGTATAGATTTTACTTGGATACCCTTTATCAAGTTGAGAAATTCTATCTTATTACTAGTTTGCTGAGATTTTTAATCACAAACATATGCTGCATTTTGTCAATTGCTTTTTCTCTGTCTTTTGAGGTGACCATGTGGTTTGTATCCTTTATTATGTTAATATGGAACATTACATTGTTTCAGATAGTAAATCAAATGTTAATTCCTGAGATAAATACCACTAGGTCATGATATATAATCATGATGTGTTGCTGAATTTGTTTTGCTAATATTTTGTTAGGGACTTTGGTGTATTTATCAGATATTGGCCCTTGTTTTCTTTTCTTGTGATGTCTTTTGATTTGGGACCACTATTACTGGCTTCATAGAATAAGTTATTAAAGATTCCTTCTTCCTCCATTTAGAAAGCATTTTTTGAAGTACTCGTATTACTTCTTGTTGAAACACTTAATAAAATACACCAATCAGGCTGTCTGGGCTTGGGGCTTTGTTTTGTGGAAAAGTTTTCAATTATTAGTTGAATATATTTGCTATTCAGATTTTCTATTTCTTAAGTTAGTTCGGGTAATTTTGGTGTTTTAGAAAATTCTTCATGTCATCTAAATTGTCTAATTTGCTAGCATGTTTGTTCACAGTATTCCCTTAGAGGATCACCTCCTCTGTGAAGTCTTCCTTGCCTCCCTCAGAAGGAAGAATAGCCCTTGATCTTATTTTCATGTTTCCCGTAACTCCCCAGAATCTCTTTCTTACAGCACTTTCACACACTCTGCTGAAATATGCATGCATCTGTCTCTCTGCCAGTGAGCTCTTTGAAAGCCCAGGCTGTGCCTTGATCATTTTTTCTGAATTGCCAGTGTCCTTCAAATTGTCGGGTCCACTGTAGGTGCTGGATATAGGTTCAGTTCCCCAGAAGCACACCCTGAGATGGGGATTTATTTGCAAGTGATTTATTTTACAAATGCTCCCAGTAGAAAAGAGTAATGGGGAAGAGGGCCAGGGAAGGTGAGGAGGTCAAGCAAAGATATAATTTCAGGCAAAAGTCCCGCAAAGGGGAACTTAAGCTTGATCCCATAGGGAACTCTGGTGCATAAGTTTAAGCCTTAGCAGTTGTAAACGGGGTTTAAAAAGAAAAGAAAAAAAAATATTTTTTTAAATATTCTTTTAATATCTGTAGTTAAGTAGTCATGTTTCCTCCTTTATTGCTGATTTTGGTAATTTGTATCTTTTATTTTCTTGCACAGTTTGTCAATTTTGTTGATATTTTCAAAGAAACAACTTTTAATTTTAACTTCATTATTTTTTCTATATGTTTTCTACCTCATTTATCTCCGCTTTAGTCTTTATTATTTCATTATTTCTGCATGTTCTGGATTTAGCTGGTTTTATGGAGAGAGGTTATGATCTACTCACTCTATTATGCCAGAAATAAACCTCTAGTTAAAGCAGAGATACATCATTTTAGACCTCGTTAGTCAGAATCTCTGGAGGGGATTCCACTGAGTGTCTACTTCATAAAATTCCCGTGATGAATAATGATGGTCACCAAGATTGAGATACAATTATATTTGGCAAGTCTATGATTTGGTCTATGATTTTGGTTACATTCACATTCCTGAAATAAGATAATCAAGTTTAATTGATAACCTAAGTATAGAATCAACACAAAAGTTACATATATATATAATATACATATATATACAGATATAACTTTTCAAATGATAAATAATATAATATTATCATATCAGTTATTTAGTACACTCTTCTGGACACATTTACATGTGAAGTCAAATTGTAATGGAAAAGTTGTTTGGCACAGTAGATAAGTAGGACAGAGAAAGCTAAGTAATTGAATACAGTTAATCTGATTAGGTTATGAGAGCTCAGTATTTCCTTCTCCTTTGGATGATTACACTTGACATAGTGAATTCAAATATCCAAGGCAACCAGTCACTGTTCAACAGCCAGCATTAGAAACATATTGACAGTTCTTTCTTTTTGGTTGCACCTACTCTAGATTCCCTTCAGATCTTCAATTAACAAGATCAATTTAAGTATGGGATTAGTTATTGTTGCATGACTGGATTTGCTTATACACAGTCTTTTCACAGCACATATTTAAAATCTCTTCTATTGTACGCTATTTCTGTATGGAGGCTTATAATTAAGAGAGTGACATACTATCAAATGATATTAATACCAGAATACAGAACATCTTTATCATTGATATTTTAGCAGCACTCTAGATAAAAGTTGAAAGATGGATATAACATTGCTTTTTCCAACACTGGATAAGGATCAAAATAATTTTGGGGTTACAGTTTTATATTCTAACAGAATGCTTAAGTTACTACAAATTTGGGTAACCAATTGCTATGTATTACCTAACTTTCATAACACATATTTAATTTAGTAACACAATTATTAATAAAGGTAACAAGATAATGAAGGAAATAATTTTTATTTAGATAGTAGAGTTTTTAAAAATATTACACTCCAAGTATAAAAGAGATGAATGAAGAATATAGGAGTAGGAAGGGAAAAATAACTTGTTTGTCTTACTCAAATATTTAAAAGAGGTCTAAACAAAGTCAACTCAATTGAAGCCCGACTTTCATTGCCTGTTTTTATAGTTCCATGTAGAGTGGGAATCTACATGTCCAGACTCCTTGCCTTGAGAATATCTCTTGTATTTGCATATTTCAATTTTGGTCATGTAAACTAGTATATATGATAAATATCAATTTACCATATAAACTGGTAGCTCAGGAGTGAAAGGTAGAAAGAGTCATGTAACCTTATAGGTATTTGACCTTAGTCTTCATTCAGATCAAAATTCTCTATTCAAGCCTTTAGGCTATCAAAGGTAGTACTTGAGATGGTTAGGTCTCAAAATAGTCATGAAAGTTGTGTACACATCCACATGATTATTATACAATTTTAGCTCTGTAAAACCCCATACATTTGCCTTTATTTTCTTTGTGATTTATTGGAAGAGATTTGGACCTGAATTCTTTTGAATAACTGGCTCTTTCCCTGTGTTAGTCAGTTTGGGCTGCCATAATAAAATCCCATAGACTGGGTGGCCTGTAAACAACAGAAATTTATTTCTCATAGTTCTGAAGGCTGAGAGGTCCAAATTCAAGATGCCGGCACATTTAGAGTCTAGTGAGAGCCCAGCTTCTGGTTCACAGATGACAGTCTTTTTGCTGTGTTCTCACATAGCAGAAGGAGCAAGCTAGTGAGTGCTCTGGGGTCTCTTTTATAAGGGCGCTGTAGGGAAGCAAACTTTGCCACCTCAAAACGTGTCTCTTTGGCATGAAGGTTAATTTAGGCTGATTATTTTTAAGAAACAGAAGAGTCAAAAAGTTTTTCTTGTTACTCCCCTGAACTGCCTAAAAGAATTTAGATAAAGGGCCTGTTCCCTGAATAGAGCTATCACCAGAGATATCTTCAAAGAATATGGGCTAAGTGTGGTGGGAGGGACTCTGCAGGGCTTAATGTTCAAAGTCCACTCTGTTGCCCCACTGTCTCTACATGGTCCAGCAAACATTTTTTACCAAACATTTATTCCTCCATCTCTATGTGAATTGTCTTCCTTCCCTTTGAAGTTCCAACGCAATATACCCAACATTCTCTTTTGCTTTTTAGCTGAAGATGGTACTTAAATTGAGGACTTTGGCCATTTTGGCAAATTACTCAGTTTACCTGGGTCTCTCCCATGTATACATTTTATTACACTTTTGTTTGTTTTCCTCCTATTAATCAGTCTCAGGCCAATTTAATTATTAGACCAGCCAGAAGAACCTAGAAAGTTAGAGGAAAATTTCTTCCTCCTGGACAGCATTAGTCCCATTCATGAGAACTCAACCCCCATGACCTAATCACCTCCCAGAGGTCCCACCCTTCATATACCATTGCATTGTGGATTAGATTTCAACATATGAATGTTACGGGACACAAACATTCAGTTTATAACAATCCCCTACTTCACTTTGCACATGTAGACTAGACACAGGAATGCTCCTGTGACCATACAGAATGCCCAGAGAGTTACACCTGTTGATTCCACTGAGATTCAAGGAAAGAACAGAAACATTGTCTTTGCACCAATGAGGACAATTAAAACTGGTTTTTATTTTTAAGCAAGAAATCCTTAGAGACAGTGGAATTCACTGTATTCTTGAAAAATAATTGTCATATTTATTGTAGTAAAAAGTCTACAATAGAGCTGTTTTCACATTTATCTAGGATTTTCCATTACCAAAGCTAGTTTGCTTCAACTAAATTATACAGAGACAATGCTTAAAGGACTCCAGAGAGAGCAATCCTAACTCAATAATTTCCAAGCAGTTTTCCCCATCATGACCCATAGTCTATACCCTAGCAGTGTTTCACTCAGCTTGATTGTTGCTAAGCAACAAATAGGGTATAGAAGTTAAGCTTCTGGAATCACTTACACATTAATTATAAGTCAAAAACATTAGAATAATGCAAGTTTTAATAATGAAGGGTATTACATATGTTGTCACAATATGCCTTTTTTCCTAACCAAGAAGAGAAAGACCTGTGGGATACTTGTCATGGGGAAATGACATTTCATTAGCTTTTGGAGGTACCAAGAGAGTAGATTTTAAGAGAAACAATTAGGTGTTTTATAGCTATCTTTCCCTTTCTCAAAGGTTTTTTTCCCTAATTGCTATTACTTTGCATTCTTTGAATTACTGAAGCTAACAGTAGCATAAGTAGGTGTTACATTTCCTAGTTAGGAAGTTGCTGAAGTGTTCTGATGATTGCATGATTACTAAAGACTTTTAAATGCAAGGGAATTAAAGACCATTAAGTGCAAAGAAATCAAAGACCAATTTTTGTTCTCTAAACTTAGAGATCTTTATCAAATTTTGATTTTCCCACCAGGAAAAAGCAATATTCTGAAATCATAGCGCATCTCCATCCACATCTCTCAAAGTTCTTACACTACTATCTACAGTCAGTCTCCTTTGTGAAGTTGTATGGCTGTATGATTTTCCTTTCTTTCTAAATGGAAAATTCTGGGACATGTGTTAGCTTAAGCAAGTACTCTTTCTTGTCCTATGGTAGCATGCCAATATTTGGCCAAAAAATGGACTAAGGAAAACCTGAAATGGTATCAGCAGTGAGCTGCCAAAAGACTCGTTTATTCAGACTAGAAAAGCCAGGTTTATTGCACAGTGTGGGCCTCTCAATCAGCAAAACTTGGATATGAATTATTTTAGCTGTACTAAATACAGACCGTATTAACTACAGACTGTAGCTGTACTACAGTCTATCAACTAAAATTGTTTAAGATATATGTCATATTAAATATGCATTCAAACTTTACACACATAAAAGTCCCTTGGGAAAGATACTCAGTATATTGAAAAGGATATGGACTAAATATTCAGATAAACATGAGTCTGATTTCAAGCCTGGCACTTGACATCTGCGTGACCATGGCTCAGTACTTCACTGTTTCTTGGTCTTGGTTTACTCACATATAAAATGGGTGTGTGTGGGGGTGCTAGAACTTAACTCAAAGGGCAATTTTATGGCTCCTAAAGAGATACCTTTCCTGCCCAGCCACACTCACTTTCATTTCTTTGCGGCCCTTTCATCTTTGTTGGCCAGTTACTTCTTTTTTTAATCTACAATTGTACAATATCCCCTAGATATATCACTGGGAGACAAGGAGACAGCAGCTTTCCTATCAAATGTCAATAGATAACAACATTTTGCTATCAGTATGTATAATTAATATAAGATGTGCTGTGACTGATCACCAACAAATTCTGAAAGAAGCCATGTGATTGGCCACCCGTCTGTGCATCTATGAATTATGGAGTAATTTGTGGACTGAAGAGCTAGCAATGAAGTTTTTATGAGTTTACTCACTGTAACCCTAACCCTAACCTTGTCTTTGGCAAATGAAATTTCAATCATTTTATTGTGCGACTGCTGTTATTTAACTATACCTTGCCATTTGAAATCCATGTATACTACAACAGTGAGAAACAAGGATTGTTGTGTATGTGTGCATCTATTTCCTTTTCTTCATGAGATAGCATGGATTTCATCCATTTTATTCTCTGCTGCTTCCCTAGCCCTCAGAACAATGCTTAATACATAACGTGGAATCAAAGAAAGAATGAGTGTTATCACATGCCTAGAGTGCTTATCATGGAGCCCAGAATATATAACAATTACCCACTAAATGCTGGGTTTCTTAGTCTTTTCTTAGTGTCTCTGGTTTTAAGAAGAGGTAGATTTGTCAAAATGAATTAAGCACTCAGTGTGCTCTAGTGTATATTTGGCACAGTATAATTTTGTGAAGAAAGATAGAATTTAGTTCCCTGAAATACACTTTGTGCTTTGTAGCCATAGAATCTAAATTTGATCCTGGCTTTGCTATTTCACCTTAGGTACGTTATTTAAACCCTCTAGGCTTCATTTTCTTTATCTGTGTAATGGCAGCAAGTATATCTACTCACCTAATTGAAGTATGTGAAGCTTAAGAGAAATTATATGTGCAAAGTGCTTAGTCCAGTGCCTGGTACTTAGTAGGCACATAAAATATTTAGCTATTTTTTGAGTTTGTGGCCCATAAGGAAAAACAAAATAATTTAAAAAGATATAATGAATTTTACAATGTAGATGACAAGAATATATTACAAATATATCCAACTGCGGTTATATGTTGTATTTTTAAATTCAAATGTAATTTCTCCCAAGTGTAATTGACTTTTTTGTTGAGAGAAAATTCTGAAATTGAGCAAATTCCACATTCTTTTATTGGAGGAGACTATTTTAAACATTCACAAAGCAGGAGTCTATAGACCTCAACAGAGAGATCAGAGCTATGTAAGATTAAACTGAGAACTAAAGTCAAATTAAAGATTACTCTGAAACCAAAACCAGTTAAATAGACACAATATTTTATTTAGTTTTCAAAATGTGTCAAGGTTCTTAGCATCTACGTGGTTCAGTTTCTTCTTTTGTGAAATGGAGATGGAAAGATCCCTATCTCATTGGATATTATGATGGTCAAATGAGATAACACATTTAAAATATTTATCATAAATCTTGGACATAGTAAGAATTCAATAAATCTTAACTGATTCTATCCTTTTGTTCATATAAATTAATCTTAATGCCTGACAATAATTTCTTTATTAGGCATTTTCTTTTTTTAAATTTAATTTAATTTATTTGTTTTTAAACAGCAGGTTCCTATTAGTTATCTATTTTATACAAATTAGGGTATACATGTCAATCCCAATCTCCCACTTCATCCCCCCACGCCGCCCCTCACCGCTTTCCCCTCTTGGTGTCTACACGTTTGTTCTCTACATCTATATCTCTATTTCTGCCTTGCAGACTGGTTCATCTGTACCATTTTTCTAGATTCCACATATATGTGTTAATATACTATATTTGTTCCTATCTTTCTGACTACTTCACTCTGTATGACAGTCTCTAGGTCCATCCACATCTCTACAAATGACCCAATTTCATTCCTTTTTACGGCTGAGTAATATTCCATTGTGTATATGTACCACCTCCTCTTTATCCATTCGTCTGTCAATGGGCATTTAAGTTGCTTCCATGACCTGGCTATTGTAAATAATGCTGCAGTGAATACTAGAGGGAATGTGTCTTTCTGAATTATGGTTTTCTCTGGGTATATGCCCAGTATTGGGATTACTGGGTCATATGGTAATTCTATTTTTAGTTTTTTAAGGAACCTCCATACTGTTCTCCATAGTGGCTGTATCAATTTACATTCCCACCAACAGTGCAAGAGCGTTCCCTTTTCTCCACACCCTCTCCAGCATTTGTTGTCTGTAGTTTTTTTTTTTTTTTTTTTTTTTGCGGTACGTGGGCCTCTCACTGTTGTGGCCTCTCCCGTTGCGGAGCACAGGCTCCGGACGCACAGGCTTAGTGGCCATGGCTCACGGGCCCAGCCACTCCGCGGCATGTGGGATCTTCCCGGACTGGGGCACGAACCCGTGTCCCCTGCAACGGCAGGTGGACCCTCAACCACTGCGCCAGCAGGGAAGCCCTGTTATTTGTAGACTTTATGATCATGCCCATTCTAACTGGTGTGAGGTGATACCTCATTGTAGTTTTGATTTGCATTTCTCTAATAAATCAGTGATGTTTAGCAGCTTTTCATGTGCCTCTTGGCCGTCTGTATGTCTTAGGTGAAATGTCTATTTAGGTCTTCTGCCCATTTTTTGATTGGGTTGTTTGTTTTTTTAATATTGAGCTGCATGAGCTGTTTATATATTTTGGAGATTAATCCTTTGCCCATTGATTCATTGGCAAATATTTTCTCCTGTTCTAAGCATTGTCTTTTTGTCTTGTTTATAGTCTCCTTTGCTGTGCAAAAGCTTTTAAGTTTCTTTAGGTGCCATTTGTTTATTTTTGTTTTTATTTCCATTACTCTAGGAGGTGGGTCAAAAAAGATCTTGCTGTGATTTACATCAAAGAGTGTTCTTCATATGTTTTCCTCTAAGAGTTTTATAGTGTCTGGTCTTACATTTTGGTCTTTAATCCATTTTGAATTTATTTTTGTGTATTGTGATAGGGAGTGTTCTAACTTCATTCTTTTACATGTAGCTGTCCAGTTTTCCCATCACCACTTACTGAAGAGACTGTCTTTTCTCCATTGTATATCCTTGCCTCCTTTGTCGTAGATTAGTTGACCATAGGTGCGTGGGTTTATCTCTGGGCTTTCTATCCTGTTCCGTTGATCTATATTTCTGTTTTTGTGCCAGTACCATATTGTCTTGATTACTGTAGCTTTGTAGTATAGTCTGAAGTCAGGGAGTCTGAATCCTCCAGTTCTGTTCTTTTCCCTCAAGATGGCTTTGGCTATTTGGGGTCTTTTTAGTCTCCATAAAAATTTTAAGATTTTTTGTTCTAGTTCTGAAAAAAATGCCATTGGTAATTTGATAGGGATTGCATTGAATCTGTAGATTGCTTTGGGTAGTATAGTCATTTTCACAATATTGATTCTTCCAATCCAAGAACATGGTATCTCTCTCCATCTGTTTGTGTCATCTTTGATTTCTTTCATCAGTGTCTTATAGTTTTCTGAGTACAGGTCTTTTACCTCCTTAGGTAGGTTTATTCCTAGGTATTTTATTCCTTTTGTTGCAATGGTGAATGGGAGTGTTACCTTAATTTCTCTTTTTGATCTTTCATTGTTAGTGTATAGGAATGCCAGAGATTTCTGTGCATTAATTTTGTATCCTGCAACTCTACCAAATTCATTGATTAGCTCTAGTAGTTTCCTGGTGGCATCTTTAGGATTCTCTATGTATAGTATCGTGTCATCTGCAAACAGTGAGTTTTGCTTCTTCTTTTCCAATTTGTATTCCTTTTGCTTCTCTGATTGCCATGGCTAGGACTTCCAAAACTATGTTGAATAAGCGTGGCAAGAGAGGACATCCTTGTCTTGTTCCTGATCTTAGAGGAAATGCTTTCAGTTTTTCACCATTGAGAATGATGTCTGCTGTGGGTTTGTCATATATGGCCTTTATTATGTTGAGATAGGTTCCCTCTATGCCCACTTTCTGGAGAGTTTTTATCATAAATCAGTGTCGAATTTTGTCAGAAGCTTTTTCTGCATCTATTGAGATGATAATATGGTTTTTATTTTTCAATTTGTTAATATGGTGTATCATATTGATTGATTTGTGTATATTGAAGAATCCTGGCAACCCTGGGATAAATCCCACTTGATCATGGTGTATGATCATTCTGTTTGCTGGTATTTTGTTGAAGATTTTTGCATCTATATTCATCAGTGATATTGGCCTGTAATTTTCTTTTTTTGTAGCATCTTTGCCTGGTTTTGGTATCAGGGTGATGCTGGCCTTGTAGAATGAGTTTGGGGGTGTTCCCTTCCTCTGCAATTTTTGGGAAGAGTTTGAGAAGGATGGATGTTGGCTCTTCTCTAAATGTTTGATAGAATTCACCTGTGAAGCCATCTGGTCCTGGATTTTTGTTTGTTGGAAGATTTTTAGTCACAGCTTCAATTTCACTACTTGTGATTGGTCTGTTCATATTTTGTTTCTTCCTCAGTCTTGGAAGGTTATACCTTTCTAAGAATTTGTCCATTTCTTCCAGGTTGTCCACTTTATTGGCATAGAGTTGCTTGTAGTAGTCTCTTATGTTGCTTTGTATTTCTGTGATGTCTGTTGTAACTTCTCCTTTTTCATTTCTAATTTTATTGATTTGAGTCCTCTCCCTTTTTTTCTTGATGAGTCTGGCTAATGGTATATCAATTTTGTTTATCTTCTCAAAGAACCAGCTTTTAGTTTTATTCATATTTGCTATTGCTTTCTTTGTTTCTATTTCATTTATTTCTGCTCTGATCTTTATGATTTCTTTCCTTCTACTCACTTTGGGTTTTGTTTTTTTGTCTTTCTCTTGTTCCTTTACGTGTAAGGTTAGATTGTTTATTTGAGATTTTTCTTGAGGTAGGCTTGTATTGCTATAAACTTCCCTCTTAGAACTACTTTTGCTGCATCCCATAGGTTTTGGATCATCGTGTTTTTGTTGTCATTTGTCTCTAGGTATTTTTAAATTTCCTCTTTGATTTCTTCAGTGATATCTTGGTTATTTAGTAACATATTATTTAGCCTCCATGTGTTTGTGCTTTTTACGTTTTTTTCCCTGTAATTGATTTCTAATCTCATAGTGTTATGGTAGGAAAAGATGATTGATATGATTTCAATTTTCTTAAATTTACTGAGGCTTAATTTGTGACCCAAGAGGTGATCTGTCCTGGAGAATGTTCCATGTGCCCTTGAGAAGAAAGTGTAATCTGCTGGTTTTGGATGGAATGTCCTATAAATTTCAATTAAATCTATCTGGTCTATTGTGTCATTTAAAGCTTGTGTTTCCTTATTAATTTTCTGTCTGGATGATCTGTCCATTGGTGTAAGTGATGTGTTAAAGTCCCCCACTGTTACTGTGTTACCGTTGATTTGCTCTTTTATAGCTGTTAGCATTTGCCTTATGTATTGAGGTACTCCTATGTTGGCTGCATATATATTTATAATTGTTGTATCTTCTTCTTGGATTGCTCCCTTGGTCTTTATGTAGTGTCCTTCCTTGTCTCTTGTAACATTATTTTAAAGTCTACTTTATCTGGTACGAGTACTGCTACTCCAGCCTTCTTTTGATTTCCATTTGCATGGAATATCTTTTTCCATCCCCTCCCTTTCAGTCTGTATGTGTCCCTAGGTCTGAAGTGGGTCTCTTGTAGACAGCATACATATAGGTCGTATTTTTGTATCCATTCAGTGAGCCTGTGTCTTTTGGTTGGAGCATTTAATCCACTCACGATAAGTATTTTCCTATTACCATTTTCTTAATTGTTTTGTGGGTTTTTTTGTAGGTCCTTTTCTTCTCTTGTGTTTCCCACTTAGAGAAGTTCCTTTAGCATTTGTTGTAGAGCTGGTTTGGTGGTGCTGAATTCTCTTAGCTTTTGCTTGTCTGTAAAGCTTTTGATTTCTCCATCGAATCTGAATGAGATCCTTGCCAGGTAGAGTAATCTTGGTTGTAGGTTCTTCCCTTTCATCACTTTGGCTATATTGTGCCACTCCCTTGTTCCTTCATCTGGTACATAGTCCTCTGACTTTTCATTTTGTCTGTCTTTCTGTGAATGTGGTTTTTGTTCCACAGGCTGCAGGACTGTAGCTCTTCTTGCTTCTGCTCTAGGCATCTTATTTCTGTATCTTTTTCATTAATGCTATTTTGCTTCCTTTGCTCATTATAAGGTCACTGTAACAATCCTCCTCTGGTTTCTCTGTCCTCAATTGCTTCCTCATTTACTTTTTTGTTTAAGTTTTTAATCATTCTCCATTGTATATAAGAAAAGCCCAAACTTCTAGCCACCAATTACAGTTCTTATAAACTTTCCAATTAGTACTCTCCTTAACTCTTCCTGTTTCAGTCAAATAAATATACTTTTGTTTATTTTACTCCACACATAATTTTTTTTACCCATCATGGATTGACAGAAAATTTTCTCTGTGTGCCATCTCTGATTGGCAGCTGTCTATTGATGGGCATTCTGAGACTGCCTCAACTCAGGAAGAGGAAAAAGCTACAGATCTTTAGTAGTGTGCCATGGGCTCTGGAGTGGGGACAGGAGTATCAGAGATATTTGTCACTTCTGACTTCTGTCATTTCCCCTAACAAGATATCCTTATGGCCTTCTCTGCTTCTCTAAGTTCTAACTTTTTCAGAGATTCAGCTCAAATCCCACCTCTTCTATAATTATGCCACCATCCCATCTATCATAGCCCAGAATAATCACTGCCTTCTCACATAGGATTTACAACCTGAATCCATTCTTTGGCACTAACGTATGCTATTTATATGATTGCTCATGATTTCAACCTACAGATCCCATGAGGTCAACTATATTGTGCCTCTTTCTAGAACAGAGAATTCTGCATGCATTTATTATTCACAATTTTTAATATCAATCATAACAGTAGCTTACTTTTCTTACTATCATATTTTATCATTTTATATACAATATCCCATTAAGATTTAATTATTCATGGCCTTATGGAATCATGTGTTAATATTGTGAATATTTACTGACTTTAGTAGAAAGCTTATACTCACCAACTTTATTTTTATGTTGGGTGTTATTCAAAACATATACATGGACTTGGAAAAGGCTAGGTAGTGTGTCTTACAAATTCTAAATATTTTTATGAGCCCCACATATTTCTTCTAACAGTGACAATCCAGTTAAATTAAGTATTAAAATAAATATTAAGCATGTTTATACAAAGTAACTATGGATCCCAAATTAGAGAAAAGGGGGTATAATATTACCTCTTGAGTATTGAAAATATTGAGGAAGATATTTGATTTTCAGGGTAAATTATGATGCAGATGTAAAGCCATCCCAGTTTACCTCCTCTGATCTTCCTTTGTTCTTCAGACCTCCTGAAAGTGGTCCAGAAATTAAGTTTGGGGATTATTCACATAAGAGTTTAAACCTAATTGCAACACTTACTAATAGCTTGATCTTGGACAAGCTACTTAATTTATTTGAGCTTCAGTCCTTACAGTAAATTTGAGATTAATAATCTTATGTATAGATTATTGAATAGAAAAATGACATAAGGTCCCTTGCATATGAGGATTCAGCAAATGATAAAGTAAAGGTTATATTTGGCAGTTGTAACAATATCTTTTACTGACTCATAAAGGATGCATTTATCACTTTCAGTATTATTTGAACTTTAATATCATTTTAAAATATTTTAATAACTGGAAATACAAGGCCTTTTATTCTGGAACAGAAATTCAAAATTCTAAGTAAAACATTAGTAACTGAATCTAGTACTGTTTTATTATAATTCTATACTATGACCATTTCTTTAATAAGAAATCAAGGATGCTTTAATTTTATAAAATCTACTGATAAACTTTATATCAGTTGTTTATTTTATATTGTTAATATAGTTTATATATAGATACATATATTTTACATGGTCATTTATGTTTATTATATGTATTTATTCTTAGTTATATTATTGCTGCATAACAAATCACTCCAAGTCTTAGTTGCCCAAAACTACAACCATTAATTGTTCCTCTTGAGTCCTTGGGTCAGCTAGGCAGTGCTCTTGGTCCGGGCCAGGCTTGGCTGACTTTGGCTAGGCTCACTCATGCCTCTGTGGTTAGCTAGCAGTTGATAACCTCATTTACTCAATGGGTAGTTGGCTGTTTTGGGCTCAGGCAGAATCCATTATTCATCAGCCTAGCCCAAACTTGCTCAGACTGTGGTGGCCAGGTTTCGAGAGGAAGCATGGAAGAATGCAGGTTCTTTTGAGGCCTAGGCTCAGAACTGAAAAATGTTGCCTTTGCCCTGTTCTGTTGGACAAGGTAAGGCATATAGACAGCAGAAATTCCAAGTATAGAGAAACTGATTCCTCATATTACTGTCAGGAGCTTCAAAAGCATGTACATGCTGGGAGAGGTGGAGAATTGTTTAGGTTGTTGTATTGTTAAATATTAATACAATAAAGGAGAAAATAACAATAGAATCATATCAATGATACCTGCTGAAAGATCATTATATTCAAGAAATATGATACAAACTTTATGTAAAAGAGAAATAGCAGGACATTTCCTAAACTTGATAAAGAATATCTTTAGAAATCTAAAGAAGTCGTTTTCTGATAATAAAAGCTGTAGTCAATATTTGTATTAGTTTCCTAGGTTTAGCTCAACAAAGTACCACAAATTAGGTGTCTTAAAACAGCAAAAATTTATTCTCTCACAGTTCTGGATGCTAGAAGTCTAAAATAAAGGTGTCAGCAGTGTTGGATTCTACTGGACCCTCTGAGGGAGAATGTTTTATTATTTTCTTCTAGTTTTTTTCTCACTGTCTTTGCCATCCCTTGGCTTGTATCACTCCAATCTCTGCCTCAGTCTTCACAAGGTGCTTTCCCCTTAGTCTCTATCTTTGTGTCTCCTCCTCTTCTTATAAGGACGCCAGTGATGTGAATTAAGGCCCCATTCTACTCCTGTATGACTTCATCTTAACTAGTTATGTGTGCAGCAATCTATTTCCAAATGAAGTCACATTCTGAGGTTCCGGGAAGGACGTGAGTTTATGTGGACACCATCCAACCCAGTATGATATTACTGCAGGGGGATGTAGATTGTTCAACTACTTTTCTGTATATTTATGCCAATTATTTTAGACGAGATAAATAAGATAAAGAACCACAGATTTGGAAAGGAGAGCAATTATCCTTATTGATAGTTAATAAGGTTGTCTCCCAGGAAAACTCAACTGATTCAGTTACAAACTGTTATAATTAAGATGATAGTCTAGTAGGATGGCTGGCTTCTAGGCAAAATGCTGGTACAAAACTAGTAAGAAAATACAGTGGGGGGAAAAAGACACCACTCACATAGAGAAGCATCAAAACATAAAGAAAGTAAATGTTTAGGTCGTATATGAGGAAACATGTAATATGGCTCATAAAGGTAAAAGCCTTGTAGTGTGAAAGAACGTTTTCTGAGTGTAAAGCTTTAACACTGGAAGAATGTTAAGTACACTAACCATAATGTCCATCTGGAAGAAGTGTTAAGTATAGTTAAAAAGTTTAGAAAACAAGGAACAATTACGTGGGACCTGCTTTAACTGGTGTCAAAATCATTATAAATCTCTAAAGAAAAAAGAGTTACTGATTCAGGAAAAGACATACAAGTCAATGGAACAAAATCGTAAGTTCAGAAACAGGACCAAGGACTTGTGGAAGTTTTGGAATAATATATGTGGCATTTCAAATCAGTTGAAAACATTTGTTTTTTAATAGATGGGGGTAATTGGTTCTTAATTTCAGTAAACATAAATTAAGGCCCCTTACTTCAAAATGGTAAAGATTTTAACATTATAATACAATGAAACCACTAAGAGAAAAAATGTTTGTATTCTCTTGTAATAGATCATTTTCAGCCAGTCACAAAAACTAGAAAGCATAAATGAAATGACTGGCAGATTTGAGTACACAAAATGTTTGAAAGGTCTTTACAGAGAAAAACATCATAAATAAATGTAAAAAACAAATGAACATTGTTTGTACCTGTAAATGTAAATTTGAGAAAAATATGGTACGCTATTTTAGAAGGTCAATTTGTGTGTGTGTGTATAAAATATCTTATGAAAATGAATTAGGTACTAATAAAGGTAGCTCACAATGTAATTACAAATAAAAGTGTACATTTTTACATGAAAATTGGATAATTAGTTATATCATGATCTTATTTTAGTTTTAAAAAAGCTTATCCTTTTGTATGCATATATATAAATGTATTATTAGAGAATATTTCCATAAGCATCTAGCATAATTCTGGCAAGATACACAGAGACTCTCTCCCAGCTTCAATCATAAAATTCCAGGGAAAGTTTCGAACGGGCCATATCGATTCCCTCAACTCTCAGCTAACCACTGTGACTGGAAGGAACAGAGGCTCTTATTGGCTCAGCTCGGGCCACGTGTTCAGGCCTATGTGTAGAACCTGGGAAACCCTCATGGCTTGAGTGAAAAAGAATAATTCCTCAAAACTGGGGGAACTATTGCCAGAAAAATGGTGAAATAGTTTTGGCAAGTTAAAAAAACCAAAAAATAAAGATGGCTACCACATTTTCTACTATTTTCCTGAATTTCCATATATATGTGTGTGTGTATTTATATATCACACTTTCTCATACATACATACACACAAACACAGACACACACATCACTATTACCATGTATCCTTCTCTTTTTAGTTAATAATAGATGATTGGCCTTTTCTACTTGTAAGAGCAACCCATGTTCATCAAGACCTTTGCCTGTTAAGTTTTTTTGGCTCATTTATAAGCTATGAAGTTGATCTGGAATGATTCTCTAGTGAATAAAGAATTTGGGTTTGTATCTGATAACTGAAATGACATTATTTTTTTTTGTGTGGTGACGATATGGGTAAATATGAAATAGAAGATGGAGTAATTTTTGTGGATACAATTTCAGGGTTCAGTTAAATCATATCAAAATGGGGCTTGTAAAATGACTTTAAGGACATTTTCTACCTCTAGATTATAATTTATAATGATATTTTGTCATAATAAGACACTTTTTATAATCCTTCCACTTTTCTTTTTGCAAAAAAGCTAACAAACGCTAGACGTTAGAAGGGAAAAAATTGGCTTATATACAGTTAGATATGTTAATGATTCTGTTGCTTTACACCAAGGGTCTATAAACTATTGCCCTTGGGCCATAGTTTGTGTAGAAATTTTACTGGCACACATATTTGTGTACATACTATCTATGCTGCCTTTGTGTTATTCTGGTAGAGTTGAATATTGTGACAGGGAGCTTGTGTTACCCTGAGGCTAAAATAATTACTATCAGGCACTTTGTTGAAAAGTTTGCCAACCTGTGCCTTAATCATTTACCACAAAATAGCCAATAATTTAAAGTTTCCTTGACTTCTGCTGAGACTCTGTCAGTGTATATCCCATTAATTATACTCTTTCTTTTGAAATGGGCATTTCTCAATTAATATGTTTAAAACTATATCTTATTTCCCTTACATGGGATGTTAAAAATAATTAATTTCCCACTTCTAATTTAGTTTTTCCTCAGTGCTTTTAGGAAAATTGATACCTAACATTACCTCAATTACTTTAAATGACATATACTGGTTTATTTTCAGTTTACTATTATTTGTGAAACTCCAAGCAGTCATTAAAACCAACAGTAAATAACTGAACTGTAATGACAGTAAGATACTAGTACAAAGTAGCATAAACTTCTTATTTACTTGTTGTGAAACTTTTTAAAAGTCTTATTTGGAAAGTGTTTTACTACTGGAAGAGAATTTTCAGATATTTTATCATTTTTAATTCCCATAAGAGTATGAGATACATGGAAAATAGTATTTCCATTATGTAGGTAAACAAAAGAGCCTAGAGATATGAGTTGCATTGCTCAAAGTCATATAACTAGTAAAAGAGAGGAGGAATTAATCTCATACATTTTGATTGATTTCTACTTCGTTTTATACTTTGCTGCAGTTTCAGTCTATCTACTGTCTATCTATCTACCATCTATTTATTTACATGAAATCTAGCCACATCCCCTAAAATAGATAAACTTAACTGCAGAGACTGTCTTACTCATGCCTCATCGATTCCACTAGATGCTTAGAGCACTGCTTTGAATATAGTATTGAATCGGTAAATTTTTGGATATAATTTTATTCTAATATTTTGTAAAAAGCTAAATTTAATTGTGGAATTGGGTGAAAATTATAGTTATGAATCTATTGCTCTTTCTCACTAGGTATAAATTCCTTGAGCTACATGTCTAGCTGATGACTCTTGCTTTTTGCTGCCTAAGCAACTTAACCTTTTTATTGTAAAAACATCCTTCTCCTTACTGGGAAAACACCCTATTTTTTTAAATTGCAGAAACCTCCTATGGAGTTGATCCCAGCTCTATACTTCAGCTTATGTTACCTGGCTATCTCCCCCTATTCCAGTGATGGGTTCAGGAATGTGCACTTACGGAACGCTTAGGGAGAAGGTACATCGTTTCCAACTGGCAATGTTGGTAATAAGGTTGATTCAAGCCAGGGCTTGATAAGGATTCAACCCATGAAGCCTGGACATGAGATAAAGAAAAGGAGAGTAGAGAGGTAAGAGACACTGGACTTTGACAATGTTGTTTATCCAGTGGATCCAGTCATGCCTGCATCTATTCAAGTACTTCTAGGTTATGTAAGCCAATAAGTTCCTGTTTTTATCAAAAAATTGAACTGCATTTTGGTTATTTACAAACCAAAGTAGTCATGATGGAAGAACTGAGCCTTAGAGTAGCTACTCATTAAATAGCAAATTTATAACTGAATGGAGAATATGGTATAAAAATAGGTAAGTGACTTTAAAAGAAAGTTTTAATCCTGCTTTTCCTCAAAATATCTGATTATTATAAAAGCTCTCTAGGGACTTCCCTGGTGGTGCAGTGCAGTGCAGTGGTTAAGACTCTGAGCTCCCAATGCAGGGGGCCCAGGTTCTAACCCTAGTCCGGGAACTAGATCCCACACCCCTCTTAGTCACAACTAAGAGTTCACATGCCACAACTAAGGAGCCAGCAATCTGCAACTAAGGAACCTGAGAGCAGCAACTAAGGAGCCCGCCTGCCGCAACTAAGACCCGACGCAACCAAACAAATTTAAGAAAAAAAAAAGCTATTTTGAGCTCTGTAAATATTTCCATTTATTTGTTGTATAGATTTTTCTTATTGCAAGAATCAGTCAGGCTTTAGTTCAAGATGAAGCTTGTGGGAGAAGGATGGATTGTTCAACGCACACATGCACAAATCAGAACTGTAATGTTTCTGCAGGATAAAAACAGTGATATATTTTATTTGCTTATTCTAAAGCTTTTATTTATTGGTGCCTTACACAGTATTTGGAAAGAGGGTAATATTGTTGGGAACAAAAATATATGACTTTTAAAGCTTCCAAAACAAGAATATATAACTTGGTTTGCAGTTGACTAAACAAGAGAGTGAATGAACATAATTTCTACAAATTTGAGAGTTGTACAAAAATATATAGTTAACTCACATAATTATCTTTGTTTTAATAACTACATTTATAAATTATATGATTACAGCAATGTTGGCCTATTATCTGGATTAATCTAATAAATTATCACTGTATAAATGAACAATAATCCCCAGATGAAATATACTTGATGGGTTTAAATAATATATATAAATAATATATATATTTAAATTTTATCTATCTAGATATCAATACACACACACACACACACACACACACACGAGATTAAGGATCCTATTTGGTTTTTGTTATTTGTATACCTAGATCAAAGTAAAAGTTAGCCAAATGCAACTTGATTCTTTAATGTGACATTCTACCCAACCATTGAAAGGAGCAATTAGAAGTTGAATTGTTTTTTAAAGAGATATTTATGGATTATGTTTTCATACCAAGTAACACATGTAATTTAAATTAATGTTCTTCCCTCTGTGTCTCTGTTTTAGTGTAACACAGACATTTTCTTGAGAATTTTAATATGAAATGACCTTTTCTAAAGTAATTTAATGCATGCCTCTGTCTTCCTCAAGCCCTACCCCTACCGTATGGCCTCTTCCCCTACCACACTATTACTTCAGGAAGGGACAGACCATGTCTAGCTCTTCCTCAATGCTATACTTCCTGCACCTAGCACAATGCTTGGCATGTAGTAGGTACACAATAAGTGGTGTTGTTAAAGAGTGATTAATAGCTAGAAGAATTGGAGAAGAATGAGAAGGAGTATTAACGTGAGAGAACAGTATATATGAAGACAGGGAGTAATAAAAGAGCATTTTGCAATTAGGTCACTGGAAGTACCTTTATAGCATGAAGACAACATGGAGGAGGGTGGTAAAGGGTGAGACTAGAGGTCATGAAGATGCTCACAAGGCTAAGCAAAGAAGTGCCGCTTTGTTGTTGAAGCCTAGTGAAGTATTGAAAGATTTCTACCTAAGGATGAAAATGAGGAGGTTTACATTTTGGAAAGTCTGTGCAGGTAAAAATGTAGAGGATAGATTGAATGGAGTCAAGACTGGGGACAATAGACCAGTTAGAAGCCTATTGCAGTAGGTGGGAGTGTTTGAACTAAGAACAGAAGAAATAGAAATAAATAAGAGAAAAACAACTCAAGAAAATTACAGAACTATCACCCCCAAATCCTGTCTACCTTTTAGATGCAAAGGGTGATGAAATGAAGGAATTCAGATATACAAGAAGCATTCAAAGATCATGTTTGGGAGGAAAGAATTAAGTTCTAAAATCTTGACTTTGAGGTACTTGCAAAGCATCTAAGTGAAAATATCCAGTTAGCTTTAAGGGTCTGGGACCCAGTATTCATTCACTCATGTTTATTGGTCATTGTTTATTAAGCTTCCTTTTTGTGTATGGAAGGCACTGTTATAGGTATGAGGGTTAGTGGCAAAGAGAACAGTCTTTGCTCTCATGAAGCTTAGAACCTAGGATGAACATATACAATAGTCAAGGAGACAAGTACACAACATAACTTCAGTTAGTTATATGTAATGTGAAGAAAATAAAACAGGGCTTGGATCTAGACAGGAGATTATTCTAAACAGGGTGGCCAGAGAAAGCCTCTGAGGTGACATTTAAACACAGACCTCCAAAATGAGAATGAATCTTGTCACACTAGCTAAGCGAAAAGAAAATTTAAGGTGGTGGCAAGTTGTCAACATTATCAAAACCCACAGAGTGCAATAAAATAAAGATATAAAAATGTCCTTTGGATCTAGCTATCTGGAGGCTATTGGTGACTTAAATGAGAGTGGTTTAAGTAGGTACAGGAAGAGATGTTTGTTAGATTGAAGAAGGAAGGCACAAATGGGCTTAAAGAAATACAGAGCATTAGCACAAGATAATTTTTAAAAGAAAGCTTGGCTGTGAAGGGACATAGAGAAGCAGCACAGATGCCAGGATCTGAGGAGTGCCAGGAAAGAAATTTGTAAATGTTTCCAATTATATTTTTTCATGAATCTACAGAGTGAGTACATTTTATGCAAACCTCAAAGATAAAATTTAGCCCACTGATAAAATGACATATTGTTTTAGAGGTGGGTGATAGTATTTTTTGTTTAGCCCATTAATTTCATGGTAGAGTAAAAATGGACAAAAGCTGGGGTGCTGCATGTTGCATAATGTAAAGAGTTGACATCTAGTCACTAAGAGATTACATCAGAATGGCTTGGAGTTAATACTATTTTCAAAGCATTTCTAAATTTAAAGGATGGGTCTTTTTCCTTGAGCCATTGCTTTCATATAATATCATGAGAGAAATTTTTAAACTTTCCTTTGGAGAATGATGAAAATATTTGCTCTTTCTGATTCAGCATATAATGGGAACAAGTCTTGATGAAGAAAGTCACACTTTCAATAAACATGCAGACACACCTCTAAAACGAGCTGAAAAACTAAGCATAATTTGGCCTAATAATTTTAGCTCTACCATCTTATTTCCTTCCTGAGTGTAGAAGAAATTCTTATTGTACAAAGTAGCACTTTAAATACATTGTCAAGTGATGGCAACAACCATTATTTTTCTTCTCCTTTCAGTGGTTGTTCCTTTATTTTACCAGGCAGTGATGCCATTTCTGATTTTTAAAGTAAGACTTTAAATAAGACTTTATTAGCTATTTTTTAAAAAAATCTTTTATCAAGAAAACCTCTGGTGCTAAAAATTAAATGTCTCCAGGAATGTTTTTGTGTCATTAGGATACGAACTAATGATTAGCTATCAGACTGGGTCTCTACCTAGAAACTGCTCAGCAGACCCAGATTTTAATTGAGTGCAGCAAGTAAAACAGGGCTGTGCTTGCTACGCAAGGCAACTGTCAAGTCTCAAAGAAGTCGCTGAGCATTTCTCCTAACCAATTAATATATGACACCTTAAATAACATGGACTCGCTATTCTTTATTAAAAGAAACTAGGGCAGGGCTGCCAAATGAAAACATGTTAAGAATATCTGCAGCTCAGAAAATTAGATTTCTGTTCAGAATTCTCTGCAATTATTTCTAAAGTTAAGAGACGTGACCCTAAGATTTCCTCAAACTTCCTTCACAATTTAAACTGTTCTTATCACAAGAACAAGGTCAACATTATGTGCATAGATAGTTATTGAAAATTTTGCTGACATGATGATAGTTTAGCGAATAACAAATAAATCTGGGTTTGCTTTTTGATCTGTCCATTACTAACTTCTTTACACACTAAACCATTTTTTAAAATGTGTATTAGGAGATGTTGAGCTTATACTACAGCCTTTCCAGGGAAGGAGGAGTCTATAAATTATTCCTTTTTCTAGTGTTTGTATAACAGAGAGCAAAGGACATGTAAATAGCTGTGTTTATTCCATACCGTAAATTGGAACCATGCTACCAGCAGACTTCATATTTTCTCTCCTCTAAATGGTTATTTGAACACTGATTGTTTCAAACTTAGAAGATATTCCTTATAGCAAGAAAATTATATAACTGGTGATTGGATATATAACTTCCCACAAGTTCTGCTTATTAGAAATCGTACAGTCTATTTATGTTACTAGTTGTAATAAAATTGAATTGAGGGAGAAATCATATTTTGGCTAAAGAAAGAGGAGGAAGAATAAATTATTTGATTTGATTTTACTGGTCCAATTTGGTATTAGGCAAAAATTTCCAAGGGCTTGCTTAATTACACCCAAATTCTACTGCCTCTCCAGCTTCATGATATATCATTGTCTAATTCTCAAAATTTCTCAGAAAGGGGAGAAAGTGGTCATGAAATTACCAGTTGGCAAAAGTCAGTGAAGAAAGTTAAGGGCCTTTATGGTGACTCCGTGTATTGTGAAGCATAAGGCAAAAATTCTGGCTTCCATTAAAATTCTACCCACAATATAGTACTAACATCTATACAGTAGGAATTGAAAGAGTGGCACAGACATTTTTATATTTTGGAACAATTAGATTAGTCAACCATAAAACAGGATCGCAAAGTCCATTACACAAAGTATTTGGAAGAAAATATTATGCACAGGTTTGAGAATTAATACTCAATAAGCATTGTCTCTCTTCCATGAAAAAAATTAATTGTAGATTTCTAGCAAGATTAAGAGCATATAGAAAAATTAAGTGAAAAATGGAGAGAAGATCCTTCGAATATTTATGGAAGGATCTTTATGAAGTCTTTAATGGAAGCTTCCATTAAAATTATATGCACAATAAAGTGTCAACATCTTTATATGGGAATTAAAAAATTCACATAAGACATTATTATATCTGAGATCAATATATTAATTGTACTAGTACAGAGCTGAGTCAGATGGGACCCAGCATTTGACCAATTTGCTATGCTTGACCTATCTGTATGGACATGGTAAGATTTATCACTCCTGCCCTCGATACTTTATTTTAATCCACTTTTATTTGACAAATATGTTTAAACACTGTTAGGGACTGATTGTGTCCTCCCCAAAATTCATCTGTTGAAGGCCTCACCCCCCCAGTGTGATGGTGTTAGGAGGTAGGGCCTTTGAGAGGTAATTAGGCTCAGATGAGGTCATAAAGGTGGAGCCCCCATGCTGGGAAGAAGAGGCACCAGAGCTCTCTCTCCAACATATGAGGATATAGCAAGAAGACAGCCTTGTGAAAGCCAGGAAGAAGTTCTCTAGCAGAACCCAACTGTGTTGGCACCCTGATGTCACACTTTCCAGCCTCCAGGACTATGAAAAATAAATGCCTATTGTTTAACTTACTCAGTCTATGATATTTTGCTATGGCAACCTGATATTTTGTTATGACTAAGGCAAGCATCTACTTTATGCCCCACAATTTGCAAGGCACAGAAATTTTAAAATGAGTGAGATAGATAGGATCCTTGCCCTGAAAAGTTTCACTGTATTCTTGGATACAGCTTGAGTAGTGTGAAATAAATGTGGAGCTACCAGAGTGATGACATCAGTTATATTTACACACTAACTTGAAAGAAATCAGCTTTTATATTTACTGGAAAATATCTACATCTTGCACTAAATCTAGTGACATGTTTTTGTGTTTCTCCGTATGTGTATTAAACTGTGTCAGTCTTTTGATTTCTCAGTCCAGAAGAGATGAAAACATAGAAAAAGGCTCAACTACAGTCTACTGATGCCTAAAGAAAGAAACTTACTTTCCTGATACTGACATTAATGGAATATATTTTATCTTGGTACAGAAAGAACCCTAAAAGAACTGGCGCTATCTTCAGTAAAATATCCCAAGTTTTGAGATTCTTACCGTAAGCTTAGAGACAAGTAGAGAGCATAAGACAAAAAAAAAAAAAAAGAAAGAAAGAAGAAAAGAGACTGGTTCAGAAAATGGTACCATAGATCAGAGAAACCTGTTAGATAATTAGTTAAATTTGTGAAATTAGATATTTGACTTGCATTTACTCTTTCCTAGGACTTCATATTTAGAGCCCAGCTAAAATTCACTATTACTGAGAAATGTCTTCTTGTATCTAAAAGTAATATGTATTTAGAGGAATCAGAATGGCTTATTATACTTTAAACTCTAAAACAAATTAAAAGATTTTAAAAATAAGAATTCGTATAAAGAGATGATAGTGACAAATGATTTTAATACTCAATATGTTTTTCACTTTCTTCTTTTTTACCTCTCTATGGTTTTGCATGTTGTTTCTTTTACAGTATCTATACATTAGTTTTGTGTCAAGTTCTTCCTAATTCTCAATTATCTTCCATGCATCAAATTTTATTGTGGGGTGGAGCTGTAGTAGTGAATCTCCAAATTATTCTGGTTGGCTCAAATCCCTCTCACGTAATTTGTATTTCCTTGCCATGGGGCACATCTCTCCTCCACCCCCAAATTCCACCCCCACACCACTACCACCAAGTTTTTAATGTTCAGTGGGTCAGAAAACCCATGGCCAAGCCCAAAACTCTCCAAGTACTCATTTAGTGATATGTGGAATCCCTTTTTCATTGTGCCTCACCTTTGAAATGTAGTTTCATCAGGTTTATCTTTTGGTTTCATTATTTCAATGTTTCTTTGAATTTCAATTGTGCTGCTCCAACCAGGAGGGTCTCATTTTTCAGTGTGATCAGAACAAATACACAAAACTTTTTGATTTGTTTGTTGATTGTGGTTGTAACTGTTAAGTTAAAGCATAAAGTTTTATGTTGATTTTTTTGGTAATTCTTAAAGTGTCTCAAAGATAAGAAAGTAAAATTGTGTTTAACCTATTTCAGTTGATTACCTTTTCTTTCCATGTTAACATCTAATGTTGCCAAATATACAGGAAAATATGCAAATTGCTGCAACCTTTAATATAGGAATTTGAATATAGGTCAAAGTCTTTAAAAATGATTATATTCTTTGGTCCACAAAATTCACTGCTAGGAATGGGTCAAAAGGACATAAAATTGTCACCTAACATTTATGCATCAAGTATGTTTACTGCAATGTGCTTGTTGCATAAAGTGACAATTTGGGAACCATCTAAATATCTAGGAAGAACGATATAGTAAATAATGGAATACTGTGTCTACATTTAAAATGATGTTATGGAGGTATAATTGTGATTATGGGTAATGTTCACATTGTATTATTTTGTTGAAAAAAGTTTAAAAGCAGAGATACTACTTCTATAAGAAAATACATATATTTCATTATATAATTGGAATAATAAATAAGAGAATGTAAAAATAGAGAGATTGTGGGTGATTTTGTTATTTGTATAGTATATGCTGTGCTCTAGAGCTACAAAGAATTTTCAATCTTATTTTAAAATAAGCAGGAGAAAAGATTCACAAGATTTTGTTGTTGACAGTAAGTTCATTAAAAAAAAATGATCAGTTCTTAGAATGTACCTAGTCAGCTTTTTAAAGTTCAAATATTTACTTTCTGAAATAATAAAGAAAATATTATGAGGAGACTTCATTTGATTTAGTTCTTAACACAAAAGTTTTTTTTCCCTTCTGTTGAAAATGAGTTGAATAATCAATGATGGCTTTCTCCAGTAACATAATACTTTTAAAATGCTTTCAACCTAATGTTACATGTAGATTGAAACACAACATAAATTCAATAATTCATGTATCAGATTCTCAACAACCTTAAACAGAGGACAAAAGACCAGATCTGATTGATCCATTACTACTTAAGGTTACCTGCTTAGTGTTGTTTTCTTTGTTTTTCTCCTAGAATCCTTTACCTATATTAGATTCTTCAAAACCAGAATATGTGTGATATGTTACCAATAAAAATATATTTTAACCACAGTAACAGTGCACTGACACATAACTGTTGGTTGAATGAATGAATAAATATGAGATAACTAAAAAAGAAAAAATAAGAATGCCATATTTAAACAGTTCATTTTTCTTTTACATGTTTATTTTTTGAGATAGTAATGTCTTTCTTTATAATTTCCCTAGATTAACTTTCCTTTTGCTGTTTCACAGTCTTTGTTCTCCTCTGTTCCTATAACATGTCGTCTTTTTTAGATACTGATCTGTCAACCCCTATTTCATAGTTTTATTTCACCAGATTAAATTACATCTGTTTAAATACAAATAAACATTTGTAGAAAAAAGCCATGAATCCCAATGAAGTTATTATAAAGTTCAAGCTACTGTAAAATGTGAGAGCAGTCCAAATATTTGTGCATGTAACTTGGATATCCCTCACACTTAATAAATTTATGAACCTGACTTAAGAAGTCATTGCATCTTTGGGTTTGTTTACTGACACAGCCATTGTTTTTGCTGAGGTCCCAACATGGGGGCCACTAATTAGTTCTAGTTTTTTGATACTTAGGTAACCTTTATTCCCTTTACTACTTCCTTCCATAGTTTACTTGCTGTTCCCTCCTATGATGGGCATTGTTTATTCTACCTCCCGGCAAGAAGAGAAGCATATTTTTTTTCAGAAGTTGGGGAAGGAACAAAGGGGGTCTCCAGCAGAGGGGTTGACATTCTTAGTGAAACAATTCTTCAGTTTTCCACACAGCTCTTTCCTTCCCAGGATATTGCATACATTTCTTTTATGTAGAGGGCCTCGGGTTGGGGTTAAAAACGAGGGTTGATGAATAACTGTTTCTATATCTGGAATCTTGCTATGACAGTCAAGAGACTTGGCTAGACCTCTGCACACAGAGGATCTCTAGGGTAGAGACTAAGAGGAATATATATTCACACACATATGCATACATATATATATATATATGAAAAAGTACAACTTGAATGAAGAAAGTCCAACATGATCATTACAACTCTATATTCCCAGAAGAAAAATTTATTTCAGTTGCCCATGAGTGGTAAGATATTATAGTTTTATATTGAATGCCTTCAGAGCATCCAGATATTTTAAAAAACTCCCAACTAGCAAATATATGTTATTTTATTTAGTCCTTAAAAATTAAAGGGAATAAAAATCATACAATGTCTGTTCCAAGATCACAATAGAATTAAACTATATAGAAATCAATACAGAAAGAAAACTGGAAAACCCCCAAATATGTGGAGATTAAACAACACAATTTCTAAAAAAAAATCACATGAGTCAAAGAAGAAATCTAAAGGGAAATTATAAAATATTCTGAACTAAATGAAAATGAAAGCACATCTTATCAAAACTTCTCAGATGCAGCAAAGGCAAAAGAGGGAAATCTATAGCATTGAATGCATATATTAGAAAAGAAGAAAGATCTAAAATCAATAACCTAAGTGTCCACCTTAGGAACCTAGAAAAAGAAGAACAAATTAAATCAAAAGAAGAAGAAAAAAATAAACAATAAGAATTAGAATAGAAACCAATGAAATTAAAATAGGAAGTCAATAGAATCAACAAAACCAAAGATGCTTCTTTGAACAGATCAATAAATTCAATAAACCTTTAGCCAGGCAAACTAAGGAAACAAGAGAAAGGACACAAATTACTAATATCAAAAATGAAAGAGGGTCATCACTATAGATCCCATGGAAATTAAAATAATAAAAGAAATATTATGAACAGCTCTACACACACAAATTTGATAACCTAGATGAAATGGACCAATTTCTTGAAAGACACAGTCTGCCAAAACTCACAGAAGAAGAAATAGACAATTTGGATAGGCTTATCTGTTAAAGAGATTGAAGTAATATGAATGACCTTTAAAACAAGAGTTCCAGTCAGCTTCACTGGTGAATTCTGCCAAACATTTGAAGAAAAGAGTATGCCAATTCTCTGTAATCTCTTTCAGAAGACAGAGGCAAAGGGAATACTTCCTAACTCATCCTATCAGGCCAGCATCACCCCAATACCAAAACCAGACAGAGGCATTACACGAAAAGAACACTATAGTCCAATCTCTCTCATGAACATAGATGTAAAATTCCTTAACAAAATACTAGCAAATCAGAGTCAACAATGTATAAAAAGAATTTTATACACCATGGCCAAGAGGGATTTAGGTTCAACAAACAAAAAGCAATTAATGTAATTCATTACAGCAGCAGGCTTAAAAAAGCAAAATTACACGATCGTTTCAGAAAAATCATCTGACAAAATCCAACACTCATTCACTTTAAGACCCTCAATAAACTAGGAATAGAGGGAAACATCCTCAATTTGATAAAGATTGTCCAAAAAAAAAAAAAAAAAAAGCCTACAGCTAACATAATACTTAATGGTGAGAAGCCTGAATCTTTCCCACTATGATTAGGTATAGGCAAGAAAGTCCTCTTTCATCACTCCTTTTTAACATCATACTGGAGTTTCTGGGTAGTGCAATAAGACAAAAAAGGAAGTAAAAGGTATACAGGTTGGAAAGAAAGACATAAAGCTGTCTTTGTTTACATATGATATGATCATCTATATAGAAAATCCAAAAGAATCAACAAGAAAACTCCTGGAACTAAAAAGCTAAGTTGCAGTATATAAGGCCAACATACGAAAGTCAATTGCTTTCCTATATACCAGCAATGAATAAGTGGAATTAAAGGTTATAAACACAGTACTATTTACATTAGTAACCATGGAAATGAAATACTTAGGTATAAATCTAACAAAATATGTACAATATCTATATGAGCAAAGCTACAAAACTCTGATGAATAAAATCAAAGAACTAAGTAAATGGAGAGATAGATAGTCTATGTCTATGCATAGGAAGACTCAATATTGTCAAGATGTCAGTTCTTCCCAACTGGATCTAGAGTCAATGTATTCAAAATCAAAATTCCAATAAGTTATTTTGTGGATATTGATGAAATGATTCTAAAATGTATAATAAGAGGCAAAAGACCCAGAATAACCAACACAATATTTAAGGAAAAGAACAAAGTTGGAAGACTGACATTTCTTGACTTTAAGACTTACTGTAATGCTACTGTAATCAAGTCAGTGTGGTATGGGCAAAAGTAGACAGATTGATGGCACAGTATAGAGAGTCCACAAATAGACCCACATAAATATAGTCAACTGATCTTTGACAAAGGTGCAAAGGCAATACAATGGAGCAAAGATAGTCTCTTCAATAATGGTGCTGCAACAACTGGACATCAACATGAAAAAAATGAATCTAGACACAGACCTTCACCCTTCACAAAAATTAACTCAAAGTTGATCACATACCTAAATGTAAAATGAAAACCTGTAAAACTCCTAGAAGAAAACATAGGAAAAAACCTCCATGATATTCAGTATGGTGATGACTTTTTAGATACAACACCAAAGGCATGATCCATTTTATTCCCAATTATCCAGAAATAATTGATAAGCTAGACCTCATTAAAATTAAAATCTTTTGCTCTGTGAAAGACAGTCAAGAAAACTAGAAGGCAAGCCACACATCAGGAGAAAATATTTATAAAACACATGTGATAAAGGATTGTCATCAAAAATATACGAAGAACTCTTAAAACTCACAATAAGAAAGACAACAGATTTAAAATGGGCCAAAGACCTTAACAGACACCTCACCAAAGAAAATATACAGGTAACAAGCATATGCAAAGATTTTCTATACCATATGTCATCAGGGAAATGCAAATTAAAACACTAATGAGATACCACTGCACACTTATTGGAATGGCCAAAATACAGAACACTGACCACACCAAATGCTGGTGAGATTGGAGCAATAGGAACTCTCGTTCATTGCTGGTGAGAAGGCAAAATGGTACAGCCACTTTGGAAGACTCTTTGATGCTGTCTTATAAAACTAAACACACTGTTATTATATGATCCAGCAATCATGCTCCTTGGTCTTTACCCAAAGGAACTGAAAACTTATGTCCTGCACATGGATGTTTATAGCAGCTTTCTTTATAATTGTAAAAACTTGGCAGCAATATGATGTTCTTCAGTAGGTGAGTGGATAAATATACTGTGGTACATCCAGGCAGTTAATCATTATTTAGGACTAAAAAGAAATGAGCTATTGAGCTATGAAAATATCTAGAGGAGCCTTAAATGTATATTACTAAGTGAAAGAAGCTACTTTGAAAAGCCTACATACTGTACTTTTCCAACTATATGACATTCTAGAAATGGCAAAACTATGGAGACAATAAAAAAGATCAGTGGTTGACAAACATGGGGGTGGGGAGAAATGAACAGGCAGAGCACTGAGGATTATTAGAGCAGTGAAAATATATGCTATTATAATAACAGATATCATTATACATTTGCTCAAATTCAGTGAATGTGCAACACCAGGAGCTAACACATATATATGGAATTTAAGAAAAAAAAATGTCATGAAGAACCTAGGGGTAAGACAGGAATAAAGACACAGACCTACTAGAGAATGGACTTGAGGATATGGGGAGGGGGAAGGGTAAGCTGTGACAAAGCGAGAGAGAGGCATGGACATATATACACTACCAAACGTAAGGTAGATAGCTAGTGGGAGGCAGCCGCATAGCACAGGGAGATCAGCTCGGTGCTTTGTGATCGCCTGGAGGGGTGGGATAGGGAGGGTGGGAGGGAGGGAGATGCAAGAGGGAAGAGATATGGGAACATATGTATATATATAACTGATTCATTTTGTTGTAAAGCAGAAACTAACACCATTGTAAAGCAATTATACTCCAATAAGATGTGGGAAAAGAAAAAAAAAGAGTGAACCATAATGTAAATTATGGACGTTGGTTGATACTGATGTGTCATTGTAGGTTCATCAATTATAACAAATATACCACTCTTGTGGGTGATGTTGACAGTGGGAGAGTCTATGCACATGTGGGGGTAGGAATGAGAAACATCTGTACCTTCTGTTTAATTTTGCTGTGAAGCTGAAACTGCTCCAAAGAATAAAGGGAAAAAAAACCCCACCTAAATAAAGTTAGTGTAATATAGGGAAACTTGTATTTCTGGAAAATTACTGAACTATACTAAAGCCATAATAATCAATTCCTTAGAAAAGTAGTATAAGAAGTACCATAATTCAAAAAGACACATGCACCCCAATGTTCATTGCAGCACTATTTACAATAGCCAGGACATGGAAGCAACCTAAACGTCCATTGACAGATGAATGGATAAAGAAGATGTGGTACATATATACAATGGAATATTACTCAGCCATAAAAAGGAATGAAGTTGGGTCATTTGTAGAGACATGGATGGATTTAGAGTCTGTCATACAGAGTGAAGTAAGTCAGAAAGAGAAAAACAAATATCGTATATTAATGCATATATGTGGAATCTAGATAAATGGTACAGATGAACCTATTTGCAGGGCAGGAATAGAGACGTGGAAGTAGAAAACGGACATGTGGACATGGAGGGGGGAAGGAGGGGTGGGATGGATTGGGATTGACATATATACACTACCATGTGTAAAACAGCTAGTGGGAACCTGCTGAATAGCGCAGGGAGCTGAGCTCAGTGCTCTGTGGTGACCTAGATGGGGGGGGGCGTGGGAGGGAGGTCCAAGAGGGAGGGGATATATGTATACATACAGCTGATTCACTTTGTTATAAAGCAGAAACTAACACAACATTTTAAAGCAACTATACCCCAATTTAAAAAAAAGTACAACTGTATTTCTCATATGTGTTATAAAAACACATACATAAATACACATTCATAAAAAAGAAAAGAAAAAAAACTTCTTAGCCATTTATCCATAAAAAGAAGGTGATTTGTAGTTAACAGCTTCCCCATAAAGAAAACTTCAAGCCCAGGTGGCTTTGCTAGGGAATTCATCCAAACTTTGAAGAAAGAGATAATAGCAATTCAATAAAAGCTTTTATAGCAGGGCCAGTATGAGGTCATGGTATCAAAACCAGACAAATTTTGAAAGAAAATAAAGTTAGAAACAATATTCTTCAGAAACATTTGTGCAAAATTTCTTTAAAAAATTTTACAAATTGGGGCTTCCCTGGTGGTGCAGTGGTTGAGAGTCCGCCTTCCGATGCAGGGGGCACGGGTTCGTGCCCCGGTCCAGGAAGATCCCACATGCCATGGAGCGGCTA
The DNA here is from genome assembly GCF_059928025.1 of Delphinapterus leucas. Classification (NCBI taxonomy): domain Eukaryota; kingdom Metazoa; phylum Chordata; class Mammalia; order Artiodactyla; family Monodontidae; genus Delphinapterus; species Delphinapterus leucas. Next base: position 28,394,752 of record NC_143145.1, on the reverse strand, counting down.
GGCCCATGAGCCATGGCTGCTGAGCCTGTGCGTCCGGAGCCTGTGCTCTGCAACGGGAGAGGCCACAACAGTGAGAGGCCCGCGTACCGCAAAAAAAAAAAAAAAAAAATTTTACAAATTGAATCCAGCTATATACAGTTGATCCTTGAACAATGTGTATAGCTTATTGTTGTCCCTTCCTAACCAAGGTTCCTCTGTATCTGCATCCATAGATTCAAACAACCTCGGATCATGTAGTACTGTATGTAATATTTACTAATAAAAAAAGTGTATAAGAGAACCTGCACAATGGACACATATACACTACCAAACGTAAAATAGCTAGCTAGTGGGAAGCAGCCGCCTAGCACAGGGAGATCAGCTCGGTGCTTTGCAACCACCTAGAGGGGTGGGATAGGGAGGGTGAGAGGGAGGGAGATGCAAGAGGGAAGAGATATGGGGACATATGTATATGAATAACTGATTCACTTTGTTATAAAGCAGAAACTAACACAACATTGTAAAGCAATTATACTCCAATAAAGATGTTTTAAAAAAAAAAAGAGAACCTGCACGGTTCAAAACCATGCTGTTCAAAGTCTTAACTGTATATGTAAATATATCTATACATAAATATGTATATATATGTTTATAGGTTAAAGAATACAATATCAATAAATATAAATGAATATATAAATAATGTAAAATATTTATATATAAATGTATACAATATACATCAGGACTAGTGAGGTTTATCTCAGGATTGCAAGACTGGTTTTACATTTGGATATCAATAAATATAATTCACCGTTTTTTGTTGTTTTTTTTTTTGCGGTACACGGGCCTCTCTCTCACTGTTGTGGCCTCTCCCGTTGCGGAGCACAGGCTCCGGACGCACAGGCTCAGCGGCCATGGCTCACGGGCCCAGCCACTCCGTGGCATGTGGGATCTTCCCGGACCAGGGCACGAACCCGTGTCCCCTGCATCGGCAGGTGGATTCTCAACCACTGCGCCACCAGGGAAGCCCTAATTCACCATTTTTAAAAATCAAAATTTTAAAAACATTTGATTATTTTATGGATGCAGAATGAGCATTTTACACAATTTTTAAAAAATAAATTTTTAAAATTTGGGTCTTTTTAAAAAAATTTTTAAATTTGGGTTTTCGTTGCTGCACATGGGCTTTCTCTAGTTGCAGCGAGTGGGAACTACTCTTTGTTGCGGTGCGCAGTCTTCTCATTGTGGTGGCTTCTCATTGTGGAGCACGGGCTCTAGGCATGCGGGCTTCAGTAGTTGTGGCACACGGGCTCAGTAGTTGTGGCTCGCAGGCTTAGTTGCTCCGCAGCATGCAGGATCATCCGGGACTAGGGCTCGAACCAGTTTCCCCTGCATTGGCAGGCGGATTCTTAACCACTGCACCACCAGGGAAGCCCATTTAACACAATTTGACATCTATTCTTGATTTAAAAAAAAAAACCAGAAAATTAAGAATAAAAGGGAACTTCTTCAACCTGTTGAAGGTACTCTGTGACGACCCTACAGCTATCATCCTTATTGATAAATGTTACATTCATTGAAGAATAATGACTATTATTAGGAAAGAATAAATGCTTTCTTTTTAAGATCAGAAAAAAGACAAGAATGACTTTCCTCATCACTTCTACTTAACAGGAGGCTTTAGCCTGTGCATTAAAGAAAAAGAAGGAATTAAAGACATTCAAATTGGAAAGGAAAAAGTAGAAAAGTAAAAAATCTCTTTATTCACCAAATACATGATCACCTATGTGAAAAATCTGATGGAATCCTCAAAAAAGCTATTGGAACTAAAAAATGATTCTAGGAAGGTTAAAGAATATCAGATCAATAAATATGAATGAATTTTATTTTTATAATTATCAATGAACAATCACAAACTGAGATTATAAAAATGATACCATTTACAATAGCGTTGAAAATATGAACTGAATAGAGATACATTTGACAAAAGATATGTAGAACTTGAACATTTGAAAATAACAAAACATTGCTGAAAGAAGTTAAAGATCTAAATAAACAGAAAGATGTACTATGCTCATGGGTCTAATTTTTCAATATTTTTAAAATATCAAATCTTCCAAAACTAATATATATTTAGATTCAAAACAATGCCTTCCAAATTGCTATCCAATTTTTTTAATTGAAATTGACAAACTGATTCTAAAATTCATTTGAAATACAAAGCGCATACAAAAGCCAAACAACTTTGAAATAGAAGAACAAAGTTGGGGAAACAAACTACATTATTCTAAATGTAAGTATAAACACCTAAATGTAAAATCTAAAATTATAAAATTTATAGAATAAGAGGATAAAAACCTTTTAGAACTAAGTTGGGCAATTTTCTATTTTTAGATATGACATCAAAGGCATGAAGCATAAAAGATAAATGTGGATTCATCAAAATTAAAAACTTCTGCTCTTTGAAAGATACTGTTAAGAGAATGAAAAGACAACTCACAAACTGGGAGGAAATATTTGCAAGCCATATATCTGATAAAGCACTTGCATCTGTATCAGATAAAAAACTTTAAAACTAAATAAGAAGACAAATCAGTAATAAATGGACAAAAGATATGAGCAGAGTCTTCACTAAAGAAGATATGCATATGAGAAATAAGCATAAGAAAAGATGCTGATTACCATTAATCACTAAGGAAACAGTGAATCAAACCCACAATGTGGAACCGCTACACAACTATTAGTGTGACTAAAATTAAATAGACTGACCATATCAAGAGTTTAGTAGTATGTGGAAGAAGTTTGGACAAAGTCTCAGTTTCTTGAAAAGTTAAACGTATACACGCCATATTACCCAGACATTTTCCTCCTTTATATTTATCCAAAAGAAATAAAAACATACATATGTATACTTAAAGACAACTACAACCCAAATATCTACCAACAGATGAATGGATAAATAATGTATAGTAAATGCCTACAAAATTGAACATTATTTAGCAAGGAAAAAGCATTGACTATTGATACATGCTCCAATAGGTGTAATTCTCAAAAATCTTTTCTGCATGAAATAAGCCAGTCAAAAACTATATGATTTCATTTATATAATATTCTATAAAATGCAGAGACAGAAGCAGGTCAGTTGTTATCTGTGTGGGGATGGAGGGAGACAGGAAGGGGCTGAATGTAGAAATTACAAAGGGACTTAAATAAATTTTTGGTAGTTACAGATGTGTTCATTATCTTGATTTTGGTGATGATTTCATGCATGTTTACACATGTCAAAACTTATCAACTGTATACTTTAAATATATGCAGTTTACTGAATGTCAATTATACCTCAATAAAGCTGTTAAAAATATTCTGGATACTGAGAGTAGTACTTGACAGCTATAATTTAGATATTCATACTACCTAATGTAAAAATTTAAAGACAAATAACATGTATTACTTTATTACTCCTAGAATGCAAAGTTGTGGAACCACAATTATAGAAAGTAATATTTTCCTTGGCTGAGATGTTTTTTAAAATGTATCAAACATGATACAGACTATGTAATGTATCAAAATGTAATTAATTTAATCACAAGCTTAACCCTGTAAATGTGTTTTTATATCTTTTAAAAATATCTAATTAAATGCATGTGTGTGTGACTTAGCTTAGTATGCTGCTTTTAATGGAATTTAAGGAAACTGTAAAACATTTATAATATGTGCCAGGCACTTCCCCTTCAGCAGCTCAAGATCCAATTTAAATATGAGATTTACATTAAAAAAATAAATTCACTCTGTCTGCTGCATTGAGAAGAGGATTAAGTATTAGAATTGCATATAGTAGATACAAGATTCCCCAGTTAACAGCCTAGTATTCCAGATAAGAAGATGGTTGTTTGACATAGGTTAGCAGTAAAGTTTGTAAGATAGACAAATATGATATATTTTGGGTGGAGACTCAAGAAGACTTGTTGATGAGTTGGATGAAAAATGTAAGAGAAAGAATAAATTAGGGATGAATCTTAAGTTTTGGGGTTTAAGCAACTAGATAGATAATGGTGCTACATTCCATATCCGTAAAAACAGATCTGGAGGACAGAAAACAAGTATCTTAAATGTCACTGCCTATCTTGTATTTATTACTTTTTTTTTTTCAGTGCGCGGGCCTCTCACTGCTGTGGCCTCTCCCGTTGCGGAGCACAGGCTCTGGACGCGCAGGCTCAGCGGCCACGGCTCACGGGCCCAGCTGCTCCGCGGCATGTGGGATCTTAATGGACCGAGGCAAGAACCCCTGTCCCCTGCATCGGCAGGCGGACTCTCAACCACTGCACCACCAGGGGAAGCCCTATTACCTTTTTTAAATTGATATTTATATAGCCTAGGCTTAGAAACATCAGTGATGTAACACTACCTTGTGAGATAACATATTCCTAATTTGAAACTGTTTTTAGGCTTATCTGAGATCTTCTATGTAATGTCCAAATGTCCCTCTATAGTTCTTAACTCGGTCTTTTGGAACACACTAAGTTTGGATGACGAGTCCAGACAGATTGATTCTAATTTGTTTTGAAACTCAAATAGTAATATCTATAGTTACTGAATTTCTTTAATTCAGTGGACATTAGCCAGCTTTTATCCTTTAAATGTAACTTAGATAATATGAATATAATATTTTGTAATTTTTCTTATAATATTAATGAATAAAATGAAAGCAATATCACAGTAGCTCACAAGACAATATACTACTAGCTACGAGCTGAAAAAATTTTTATCCCAGTTGTGAACCAAATTTATTTTACCAGTAGGTGCCAGTCTCGGCTCACAGAACTGAGACCGGAGTAATTGCTTATTGGTAAATTCTGTAAGAGGGATTTCTGTTTAAAAAATGTAGAATAGCAGAGATTTTATGTCAAGAAAGAAGGCAATTAATGGATTTTGAAGGCAGAACACAATACAAGCTCCTGAACAAACCTATGACTATAACAACGACCGGAAATAAGATTAATCACTTCTTCCAGAATTTTCATATTGATATAAGGAGACACTATGCCCATAAGAAGGGAGTGAGAAAGGAAAAGGGAAAAAATATGTAAGTGGCGCTTATTAAAGTGACTTCTCTGTTTACCTTATCTTCGCTCCTCTCGTTTTTGCTTTTATAAATTTTTTTGATGGATGTGGAATAAAAATACATAATACATTAAAACCAACATGACTTGATTTTTCTGTACTGAATTGTATTAGCCTGGAATTCTGAATCGAACAATGAGGAGCCCAGGTGACCACTATCTGTGTGTATTGACTTTGCTGTCACTGAAGCAAGGTGTATTCACATACTAGATCAAGATTTAGGAGAGTCCTTGGATCATCTTTTTGTGAGCAGCTCAAATATGCCCAGAGTCAGGTGCTGTTCACTCTTGACTAGGATGAAATTGTACCTGCAATAAATGAATTGTTATAGATATGATGTAAAACAAAAATTTTTTTTTGAGTGAATTAGTCTAAGGGATATTTATAGTATCTGGATTACTAACGCTTTCCATGTACACTACAGTGCCTCAAACTTTTCTCTGCCTATTAGCCTTATAAAATTGTATGTATAAATACTTAAAAGGGTGACATAGCATTCAAAATCCAAAAGCTCCAAAATAAGGAGTTTATTTGCTCCAGGAAAAGCTAAAGCAATTCTGAACAGAAGCTATGTTTGCGAAGTACACCCATGCACAGAGGTGTTAATTTTCATGCACAAATATACCGCTGCTATCCAAATGCATAAAGGTATACCTGCAGCTTGTCAAATTAGCTTTTCTTAGTTAAATGGGAGACCAGTGAAATGCTGGATCAATAAAGCGTGAAGCTGGCTCTCCCTTTCCAAAGCATTCGAGGGTCAGTTGTGGACCTGCTAATTGACCAGGGTGAATATACACAGTGAGTGAAGAACTCATCCTCATTAAATAAAATGTCCCTACCCACAGGCTCCCTTATGTATGACCCAAGAAGCGGTGCCCAGGATAGGCAGAAGAAATGTGAATTAATTTGCACATGCTAAATTCTCCTAGCAATTTTCTCTACCCCTTATTTTTTGCACATAAGGTATAGTGGATTAAGAGACAAAATTATTCCCAGTCTGAAAGTCACTAAAAGAGCACTGAAATACATTGAAATATGGTGAAAATTATCTCAGAACACCATTCTACTCCCTATTCCTTGCATATCTAGAGATTATGCCTGTCCAGCTTAGGAAAAATGTAGAAAACAGGTTCAAATGGAAAATAAAAACAAAACATAGCAAAATCAAGCAAACTATCAACAAAGAAATTTTGACCACTGGCCTATTGTGTAGTTTAAAATCAGGGATGTGTAGGTTGAGTGGTGTAACTTTAGGGGCACCACCAGTCCTGGAATCAGCTAGCTGACTTCTGTCTAAAGTTGACAGCTGCAGCCAGGTGAAATTCTGAAACTAAATGATACAGTGCATGCTGCTCCTTAGATGGTTTCATTTTTCTTCATTTTTATTTTTCTCTAAATTATAAACACTTTATGTTTTTTAGAAAATCACAAAGAAAATTGATGGAATATAAGAGAATGAAGGCAATTGGAAAATTTTAGGTCATATTGAGCCAAGAAAAGAAAGTTAATTTAATTTAATTTCAATACAATTACATACCTTATGCCAATCCTATGTGAGTATGATATGTTATTCAGATATAACATATGAAGAAAAGTGAAAAAGAAATCAATTCCAAATTCGTTAAAATAATACATTATTGGCATTACTGTGGTGCCAGTGAGGGCCACACTCCCTTTAAAGACTCTAGAAAATAATCCATTCTTTTTCTCTTTCAGCTTGTAGTAGCTGTTGACATTCCTTGGCTTGTGGCTGTATCACTCCAATCTCTGCTTTCTTATTTATTTATTTATTTATTAACATCTTTATTGGAGTATAATTGCTTTACAATGGTGTGTTAGTTTCTGCTTTATAACAAAGTGAATCAGTTATACATATACATATGTCCCCATATCTCTTCCCTCTTGTGTCTCCCTCCCTCCCACCCTCCCTATCCCACCCATCTAGGTGGTCACAAAGCACAGAGCTGATCTCCCTGTGCTATGCAGCTGCTTCCCACTAGCTATCTGTTTTACGTTTGGTAGTGTATATATGTCCATGCCACTCTCTCACTTTGTCCCAGCTTACCCTTGCTTTCCTTTTTACATTAACTACTCCTCTGTGTGTGTCAAATCTCCCTCTGCTTTGCTCTTAGAGGATACATATGATTGCATTTAGCTCTCAACTGGACAATCTAGGATAATCTCCCTATCACAAGAGCCTTAACTTAATCACATCTGCAAAGACTGTCATATAAAGTAGTATTCATAGGTTCCAGGGATTCGGATGTCTTTTTGGGGTCCATTTTTCATCCTACTACAATTATCAATTGTCACTGCAATGTTACCAGATCTGTGCTCACCAATTACTCTTTGGTAGTACTCTTTAGTTATTTGGTCCTAAATTAGCCTAATTAGGAAGGCTAATTCAGAGGCATTTAATAAAACATTCCTTTTTCCTTCATGATTGAACTTTACTCTTTGCAGTAGTAGTGAACATTTTTACTACTTGAAACGTTGTAATTAGAAATTGAAACACTACTTGAACATTGAAATTAGAAGGCCCTTCTGATGCTACAGAAATCTCATAAAATAAAAGATTTAGGTAATTCAAGAACCAAGTATAATCCAAATGATATTGGGCATTCAGGGACCCAACCTCCTACTGGTTTCATGCTGTTTAGTTAAATTGCCCTGGCACCATACAAATACGGTACCCATAGTTCATCCAAATTCTAAGCTTTAAGGCACCAAACAGCTAAAGTGTCATTGAAATATTTCTGTATTGAAGCCAGAGAGTATATATTCCCCAGAGTTGAGAAATCTTGTCCCTCCAGATAGAGTATAGACAGTGCTCAAGTTAGAGGGATAGGGATACAGAGTAAATCCAACAATGCCAGATAACAAGACTCAATATTTGATAACTATATTTAGAGCATATAAATAAGAAAATGACTAGGACTTACTAATAAAAGCCATGAAGAAAGAATTGGCTGTCCTAGTATATCAGGGAGAGAGAGGGAAATCAGAGCATCTCAACAGTACTAATGAAACAGGAGGCAAGGGGGCAGGGCACAACCTTTAAAAGAATGCCATAGCCACAGTACATGATGAAAAATAGTGAGAACCAACTAGGTCCAAGATGGTGGAAAATTCAATTTTCAGTAGACCTTGAGCCTCATTATATGCTCATTGTAATACATTAGCATGCTAAATGACACACCCACTAGTGCCATGACAGTTTTGAGATCAACCATAAAAGGTCAGAAAGTGGGCAGTGGCCCAATTCCTGGAAATCCCCACCCCTTCCCCAAAATAGTTGCAATAATCCTCCCACTCATTAGCCTATGAAATTACCCAGCCCATAAAAACTAACCACACCATATTATCAAGGCCTCTTGCTTCTTGCTTTCCGAGATGGCCCACACCCTGTCTGTGGAGTGTGTTTCTCCCAAGGCCTCTCACTTTCTGAGATGGCCCACGCTCTGTCTGTGCTGTGTTACTCTCTAAATAAATCCACTTTATACCTATCACTTCATCTCCGAATTCTTTCGAGACCGGCAACACTAACTCAGAGAATTATTTCTCCAGCCACCCTGGTTATCATCAGGGTGTTATTAGATACTGCCTGTAGTTTGTGGGATTAGGTCTCTAATATAGCAAAGGTTTGATCATGTCCAACAGAATCAATTTTAATCTTCATAAAACCTGTTAAGTAAAAATAAACAAGAACCAAAAACTTGAAGTAACCCTTCCTGTAGGAACTTGACAGAGTATCCTTTACCCGTACAATAGTGTGGTAGTTTGGATGCCTAGTGTCAAATAAAAATCGTCACTCACCATCTGGCACTACAAGCATGGAGTCACTAGCCACTGCAGTCACTGACCTTCAACACACATTGAAAGGATTTCAGGGTGGATATCAGGAATGAGGCACTCTGTGCTCTGGGAAAACTGGCAGAACAGGCCTTCAGATAGATATTTTCAGAAGATTTTAGGGGCCCAAATTCTTGCATCTTCTCATATGTAGAAAAGCACTAAAATCATTAACGGAGACACCTGCTTCTCATGACTAGTGGCAAATATCACATGACTAGTGGCAAATTTCACATGACTAGCAGCTAGCTTCTGCAAAAATGTGTGTTTGATTGCATGTGTCCGCCTTCACCAAAGTCACATATATACTGACTTCCTCCCACCCCCCACCTCTTCAGAGTAGTTCCTCAGAGCTATCTGAGATGCTGTCTCCCGGGCTATAGACCTCATTTTGCCCCATATAAAACTTAACTCACAACTCTCACATTGTGCATTTTTTTTCAGTCGACTCTAGATTGAGTAAAAATGATACTGTAGTCCCAGCCTTCCTTACAGAACTTTCTCTAGGCTCCTTTCACATTGTGGGCAGCCATGACACTGACCTAAGGGCTTACCAATTTATTTTTTAAAAGTTAGGTTGTGGTAAAATGAGAAAAAAAAAACACAGAAGTATACATAAATCAAAAGGTTATAGCAGATTATTTCTTTTCACTTAATATCCATTCTCCTTTTTTTTTTTTAAGTAATAGAATTTCCATTTTCATGTAGGTTGCAGTAAGACAGCTAAAAGACCACATTTCCAAAATTCCTTATAGCTAGGGGTGACGTGACCAGTTTCTTGCCAGTGAAATGCAAATAAAATTGTAGTGAGGCATTTCAAGAAAGGTATGGGAATTGAATTTTAGCGAAATGGGAATTGTTTCTTCTCCTGTCTCTCTTTCTTGCTTCCTGTAATGCAAACAACAGGAAGTCTCCTGGACTATAGGTACCCTTGGAAAAGGAACCAATGTAGTCAAGGTGGTAAAGCAGAAATATTGAAGGAATCTTATTTTATGGGAAAGAAGGATAAACACCTACCTTATTTTGTTGTTTGTTGCCACTATTGTTTTGACGTTTTTGTTACATGCAGCTGAATCTAATCCTAACTTATAAATTATTATGTGTGTCATTAGCTATGTCATTGTGTTATTGATAAAATTCACTCAAAAATGTATTCTGCAGCCAAATGTCAGCAGGTCTAGGGCTGCAAAAAACTTTGTAGATTAGTAAATATTGTAGGGTTTCTCTCTCTTTCTCTGTATATGTATATAATGTAACTTTAAGGGAAATGTTTACCCTAAAAGCTAAATTCCTTTATTTCTTGAGCATAAAATATTAAAATTCAAAATTATTATCTACTCTTTTGAAGACCTTACACAGCTTTGATTTTACGGCATTTGCAGTTCACAATTTTCCTTGGACTTTTTTTTTCGTTCCAACTTCAGATGTGACCTTTATCATCTAAGTCACCAGTCAGCAGTTAATCTTATGTTTTGATGTCATGTTTCATGGCTAAATTGTTTGGAAAGTATTCCAATTAATATGGCAAGGTGTTGGAAGGAATATACTCCAATTAATATGGCAATGGTTAAGTATTTTGATTTCACATATCAGCTACAAGTTACAGCTGCTTTGGTTAAAAGACACTTTGTCCACATGAATGTAAAAATAACTTGTATCTGTCATGCAAATTCACTTGTATGATAATTCCTTAATCCCTCATTTAATTTTCTGTCAATCCAATTTAACCTGTTGCTCAAGTGCACTTGGGTTCTAAATATAGACGTATCACATATATAAGATAAACTTTTTTTCCTACATCTCCATGAACCAATCTTTTGATTTCAAAGGTAATGCTCTGGGTCATATTTAATTTTCAGTAGCTAAGGGGATATTCAAAAAGGACACTTCAAGTGCAATTTTGCTAACATCCTTATCAAGTTCCATAATCATCAGATTTCTGGTAAATCCAGACTGGTTGTAGTGGAGTGTTGGTGGGGGAGGGGCAGTTTTATACTCCCTTTAAAAATATAGGTATGCTTTGAGGCTAGTCAAGTCAGAATGCCAACTGTAAATGAGTTACTGTAATGATGGTAGATAGTACTTGAATAACACCACTTACAAATACACTCTTTTAGAAGGTATGAGAAAAATGTCATCTATAAAGCAAATTTGATCTTGAATTAGGGACCAGTCCCATTTTACCCAGATCATCTCTAAACACAAAATCCTGGAGAGAAATGAGTATTGTTCTACTGACTAACACATAAGTCACTGTCACCTCATATAACTGCATAATAAGACCTGTATTGCTTTACTTTCACAAAAATGAAGAAAAAATCTTCTATTTCTAGCATTCTCTCTATGCTTGTTAATATGTACAACTACAGAAATTTCTGATGTAGATTCACTTTGATCTACTGTAATACAATAGTATGTAAAATATAGCAGTCATTACTACCCAGGCAATTGTACAGAACTCATTTTTCTTAATTAGGTCTTACTACCCTTCGTGAAGGAGCAACCTATTATTATTCTTTTTTGGACAGTGGCCCAAAACACTAGTTTTAAAAAGACAGCTCCAGTTTTGGTTTTCCTGTCTGAAATATGTAAATGCCCAGAAAATTTTGGAACTGACGATCCCCAACAGCATTGGGCTGTTGACAAATTACAAAATTCTCTGTGAATAAATATTTTTTACTATAAAGCTGACTGGATATCTTCCCTTTCACAAATCATTTACAGTTCTTTAAACTATGTACCAAAATATATTAGGCTCAGCTTCTCAGTTTGCTTTTTGCTCCACTTATCCACACTAAGAAAAGTGTACGTAGGAAACTTATTCCAACTAAGCATAAATGCTTTCAGTTTTCTCTCTTGGAAAAAAATGGTATTTTAATGCATTTAGAAGTTTTCTTTCCATTTGTAGTGTTATCTATTGTCATATATTTGTCTATATACTGGGAAACTCTACTTGTATATCCCAGCATCATCACCTTCCTTTTTCGTAAGTCACCTGGGGAAATTACTCATGGAAAGTTTTGTTAATTCAGTGTGTTTGTTTTTCTTGGTTGCTTCTTACCTCTCACTTCCCTGCATTACATGCCCTTCCCTTTGGCATCTCTTGAATTGTTGTTTATGTTGTTATGTGACACTACCATGTGCTTTTAAACTCTACATATGTTTACATACTGTAATATGTTCTTTTGGGGAAGCCACCAAATCTTATTCTTACTTTTCATTTGCCCTGACCTCCATTCCAGATTAGAGGATAGAGTTGCTTCTTTCTAAATACTTAATGACTTGGTGATTACCTCATACTTTTGCTTTAAGAATACGGCATCTCGGGGCTTCCCTTGTGGCGCAGTGGTTAAGAATCCACCTGCCAATGCAGGGGACACAGGTTCGAGCCCTGGTTTGGGAAGATCCCACATGCCGTGGAGCAACTAAGCCCATGCGCCCCAACTACTGGAGCCTGCGCTCTAGAGCCCACAAGCCACAACTACTGAGCCCGCGTGCCACAACTACTGAAGCCCGTACACCCTAGAGCCACAACAAGAGAAGCCACTGCAATGAGAAGCCTATGCACTGCAACGAAGAGTAGTCCCCGCTCGCCACAACCAGAGAAAAGCCCACGCGCAGCAATGAAGACCCAACACAACAACAACAACAAAAAAAATACGGCATCTCAACAGACTTCAAATTGGGCAGCAATATGCAAATTAGCAGCAACACATAAATTTAGTTTTGGAAAGTGCTCTGGCTATCTATTTTGTTACTCTTCCATATTTAGTAATTTAATTCCCACTTAACCAAACGAAACTGAGGCACAGGACAGATGCGTGCTTGGGTATTGGAGGAAGTGGAAACATGTCTGGAACTGAGTTATGGGCTTATGTTTTTTCAAATCTTTGTATTACTCTTTTTTGAGCCAGAGGGAATTAGCTAATAGGAGCAATGTCCAAATAACATGGCTGAATTGGGTCAGTTCATATTGCCAAAGTAAGTTGATCATTAGGATTTCTGTTAAATACCAAATACCAAAGGGTGTTTGGACTGATGAGAAAGGAGTTTGCTGAAATCCTCTTGAAATGACTTCAATTAACACTGGGATTCTCATTTTCTAACCTGTATATCTATGTTTATGTTTTTTCACTTCCAATCTTTTAAACACTGGGGAAATAAAATATACAATGATAAAGACCCAACAGAAAACAAAACAAACAGTCCTGGAAGTGGTATTAAAACTACCATTGTTTGCTTATCTGTTACTGAGAAAAACGATGCTTTATTTTTCTAAATCAGGAATAATTTCAAGAATTTAATTTGCCATTTTAGAAACAGTGTTAGCATAATTGGTAATATATGTACATTTGAGTCTTCTTATACACTGAATCTGGAAACTTAAGCAAACAACAATAGCTAATATTCACTGGATGTTTACTGTGTGCCACATACTATACTATAGGCCTTTTCATTATTAAACATCACAATAATTTATTAGGTGGGGTTATTATTCTTCTCATCTTCCATATCAGGAAATTAAGGCTTAGAAAGGTTAATGTCAAATAGGTAATAAGTGGTGCGACTAGGGACAACTACCCATTCATTCATGATCAAGCATTTTTATGTTGGGCTTATATTGTTGTGGCTCTTTTATCAGATACAGATGTTTTTGAATGGTTTGTATAATTTTAACATTATCTTAAGATTAGCATTTCTATGACAAACATTCATATTTTTCTATAAGCCTAAAATAGGCATAATTAATAATGCTCTATGATTGCAGGTGATTTGCTATTTATATGATAAAAGATACATGTTTAATATATTTGAAGATGTAAGGTCTCTGTTTTGTCTCAGAGAGATAATAAAATGAGATGGGTTGTAAAGAAGTTTTCTGGTGAATTATAATAGCAAGATTTTGATGTACTTGGATTTGGCTAGTAGGGATCATACCACCTTTCCACTTCACGTTCCCTCCTTCCTCTGTCCCCATAAATATTACGGTAATGTAAAGTTGATATTTTTTTCAATGGAACTTTGTCATTTGCTTTAACTTTCCTCACATCTTTTGTGCAATATCCAAGTAGTGGGAAAATGCATTCATATGTGGGTCTTGGCTGGATATCTCTAATGCAACTCGTTAGTCTTCTGAGAACATATATAGCACAGAAATCATACAAGATTGATATTTCTAAAGCTAATGAGCCTCTGATTAGCATCCGACTAGCTATAGTTAGCAAGATGTATGCCCTTCCAGTGATTTATAGTGATTAACATAATCCAAGATTCTTTCTCATCTCTAAAATTTGTCTTATCAGCTGGCTTAAAGAAACGCCCTCCCCCTCCACACACACTTCTTCCAATGTTCTTTGTGGGAAACAGAACAAAATAAAATATTTTTACACTAAAAGAAATTATTTTCAGTAAAATATATTTGTTGAAATATTCCCTGGGAAGAAGGAAACAAAAAAAAAACATTGTGTAGAATATGATGGCAATCAGGAAACTGCACACATAGGGTTATACACTGATGTGTCTACATAATATAACTTTAGAAGTTCTGGATAGGTAATGATGGGTCTCTATTTGAGTCCTGAGTTAAAGTTTCATTAATTCCTACATTTATTCATTCACCAAATATTTATTGAGCATATGCCATATGACCTTAAACTGTGCAGGCTTCTAGAGATATGACCAGGAACAGTACAGACATAGTCCCTATCACTAAATACTTAGAGTCTGGTGGGGGTAGGCTGGTAATTAAGTAAGCTATGAATTGTGGTAAATGTCTTGGTAGGAGAAAGGCATGGCAGGAAGAAATAATCTAGTTGGGAAGCTAAGGAAGTTTTATTAGAGGAAATGATTTCAACCTGAATTTAAAGGATGAAAAGAAGGTAATCAGTGAAATAATAAAGTATGTGTGTGTGTGTGTGTGTGTGTGTGTGTGTCTGTGTGTGTGTCTGTGTGTGTGTGTGTGAATGGTAGGAAGGGATGCCTAGTGTTCTGCAAGCCATTTTCTGAATCTGCTTTCTTATTTGTAATATGAAACGATTTGGTCACACAAATTCTAAGGTCTCTCTTTGCTTAGGAAAATGCTGTTTCTCTGAAATCATAAAAGCAACATTACATTCATGAGACTAAAAGAGTCAAGCTCTCCTAATGCTTAAGCCGTATACTGTTGCATCAAAAATTCTATCTTTTAGGGCTTCCCTGGTGGCGCAGTGGTTGAGAGTTCGCCTGCCGATGCAGGGGACACGGGTCCATGCCCGGGTCTGGGAAGATCCCACATGCCGCGGAGCGGCTGGGCCCATGAGCCATGGCCGCTGAGCCTGCACGTCTGGAGCCTGTGCTTGGCAACGGGAGAGGCCACAACAGTGAGAGGCCTGCGTACCACACACATAGAAAAAAAGATCCTCTAGTCAAATAATATAGAGGACACATACACAGGCTAACAAGAAACTTTCTAAGTATCTGAAATACTACTAAAATAATCCTACTGGAATCATGTAAAGTTCACTATAATATTTGGCTTTTTACCAATAATAACTTTTCCACTAATGTTAAGAATCAAAATGTACCCAGATGTGTTTTAAATTCTGTTCCCTAGATTTAGACAGAGAATTACATTAAGGTGCAGAGTAAAAAAATGTCAGTCGATTATTAATTATCAAGACATCTTGGGGAAAAATGGCTTCTATAGATTAATGATTTTATTTGAATTATAGGAATGGACTACAGAATGGAAATATATTCTGGTATAAAATTGAGCATAATGTTTTATGACAATTTAAACATAATATTTCCCTTGAAGTACAGATTTATATGTGTAGTTATTTAGCATCTCTACTTTGAAATCAAATTATAAACTACTGAGCCTGCACTGTGGAGGCCACAAGCCACAACTACTGAGCCTGCGTGCCACAACTACTGAAGTCCATGTGCCTAGAGCCCTTTTTTTTGCATGTCAAAACAACCTTTATTCTGTTGCTATCATAGTAAATGGACACTCCATGTTTCATGTGGTTCAACAAATCTGTAATTCTTAATGCTTATTTTCCTTTCATAACCTAAATCAAATTCATCAGCAAATATTATCAGATCCATTTTCAAAACTATCTAGAATCCATCCACTTTTTCTGCCTTGAATTCCATCTCATTAATTTATTGCTAACGCCTCTTAACTGTTCTCTCGACATCTGCCTTGAGTCCTTTTGATCTATTCTCAACAGAATAGCTACAAGTTTCCTTCTACTGTGACAGTGTACCTAGTATCATATAAACCTCTTGACAGGAAAACTATTAAAGGTAGATAAAGTATTTTTAAAAACAGCTTTTGATTTTTTGATTGTATTGGGAGTAAATATTGAAGACTGTGTGATCCTGGAGAGACAGAAGATGTACTGAAAGGGAAATTGGGAAAAGTTCCATTTACAATAGCATCAAAAAGAATAAAATACCTAGGAATAAATTCAACTAAGGAGGTTGCTATAGACTAAATCTGTGTGTCCCTCCCCCACCAAATCCACATATTGAAAACTAACCCCCAGTGTGATGTTATTAGGAGGTGGGGTCTTTGGGAGGTGATTAGATCATGAGGGTGGAGCCCTGATGAATGGGATTAATGCCCTTATAAAAGAGGTGACCTAATAGACGTTGTTATAGTCTTTTTGATGTTTCCATTTGGTTAGGCTATAGTCCCCAGTTATTCAATAAAGCACTAATCTAGGTGTTGCTGTGTAGGTATTTTGTATATTTGGTTAAAGTACATAATCAGTTTACATTAAGTAAGGGTGGATATCTTAGGTAATCTGGGTGGGCCTGATTCAATCAGTTGAAAGGCCTTAAAAGCAGGATTGAGGCTTCCCTGAGAGAAGAATATATTCAACCTATGGACAGCAGCTTCAGCCAATGCCCATGAGTTTTAATCTATCCCTCCTGATGGCCTGCTCAAGGGATTTTGGATATTCCTAGACAGCTCTCACAATCATATGAGCCTATTCCTTGCAAGAAATCTCTTGATATATATACTGGTGCTGCTTCTCTGATTGAACTCTGGCTGATACAGCTATCTAACACAAGATGTCCAACTTCCAACCAAAACTTATTAAACATACAAGGAATCAAGGAGAAAACAAAAATAAAAACAAAAATCCAACATACTGTCAAGGAAGAATTCAATCAATAGACCAGGCTCCAAATGTTGAAATTAGAGAAATTAAAACAATTATGGTTAATATGTTAATGTCTCTAGCAGTAATAAAGACAGACAATATATGTGAACAGGTGGGAATT
This sequence comes from Delphinapterus leucas, assembly GCF_059928025.1. NCBI lineage: Eukaryota > Metazoa > Chordata > Mammalia > Artiodactyla > Monodontidae > Delphinapterus > Delphinapterus leucas. The sequence continues at coordinate 28,377,526 of NC_143145.1, read as the reverse complement.
ATTGGCAAAGATGTGTAAGATATAATAAAGAACTAAATGAAAATATTAGAAATGAAAAACATGTTAAATGAAGATAGTCTTTGACAGTTTATCAGCAGACTCAACACAGCTGAAGAAAGAATCAGAAAATCTGAGCATAGGTCAATGAAAATTACCCAAATTGGGACTTCCCTGGCTGTCCAGTGGTTAAGACTCCTTGCTTCCAATGCAGGGGGTGTGCATTTGATCTCTGGTCAGGGAACTAAGATCCCCCATGCTGTGCAGCATGGCCAAAAATTAAAGAAAACAAAAAACAAAAAACCAAATTGAAGTACAAAGAGAAAAAAAAGTTGAAAAAAACCCCACAAAGCATTATCAATTATCCAGATGTTGTGGGACAACATCAGTAAATATCATATGTGTAATTAAAATCTAGAAGGATAAGAGAGAGAGAATAGGGCAAAAGAAATATTTGAAGTGTAATGGATAATTTTTCCCCTGAAATTAATGTCAGACACACACACACACACACACACACACACACATCACATTTAAACTTGTAAACCAAATATATAAAGAATACTTTGAGGACACTGAGGAAATAATTACATTCAGAGAAAAACAAGATAAGGATCATAGTACTTTCTTTCAAATAACCATCTAAGTCAGAAGGCAATGTAGTAATAAAGTACTAAAAGTGAAAAATAATTTTCAACCAGATTTTTATATATATGGCAGAATATCCTTGAAGGATAATTAACAAAAATTTTATCAGACAAAAATGAAAAACAAATTACCAGCAGAAAATAAGAAATATTAAAGTTCTATGATATATTAAATTACTAGGTCAGTTTATTAAATATAACTGCAAAGTATCTGAATTCCCATTTTGTGTTTATAGGCAAATCTACATGAAATGTCAGATTATAATCAGAAGGCTAGTTGGTGATCACAACATAAGAACAGAGGAGGTTAAATTAATAGAATGTTTAATGTCATCAAAAATCATGACTGATCACACAGTAATCATGTATTAATTCCATTAATACATCACAGACAGCTTGCTGACCTGAAAAGTCAGTAGCTGGAGAGGAACATCACACACTGATTTTTCCAAGAGACTTGCAATTGTTGATAGCTTAGAATTCACACATTTCAACAGCTAATGTTTCAAGTCTTCTCTACCTCAGGTTGACTCTTCTTTTTTTCTCTTTCTATTTTTCATTCTTTTTTATGCTTTCCTCACTGATCTATCACCCTTTTAGTTTACACATTCTTTCTTTTAACATATTAGCACATGCAATCTTTTTACCACAAATACTGACTTAAGAACCACTCTGTTTCTTTAACATAGACTTGAATTTCTATGCCTTCTTTTGGTTTTATAGCTTTAATCTAGAAGAGAAATTTAATTTCCCCTACTTCTCAGTATTGCGTTGGCTTTAAGATATCCCTTAAAGAAGATATTTCTACTTTAAGTTTGCCTATTTACTGCCTAAGATTAGCCACCGTGTCTTTAAATTTACTTGAATAAAACCCCATGCACTTTAAATGTCTTTGAAGGATCTATACAATCTGCATCATTTAGTTACCCATCATTTTTCTGAGCTCATTTCCTGTCATTTTTAATAAGCATGTTCTTGCTCTACCAAAGCTGCCTTCCTCACCATTCTCTAAATTCAACTATTTGTCTGCATATCACCTTACTCTTGTTTCATCTCCCTGTAAAGTTGTTCTCTCTAAAAATATACATAGCTTGTTTCCTCACTTTTTTGGTCTCTGAACAAATGTCATTCTATCATAGAGGCCTTCTCTTATTAACTCCGTTCACTGTAGATACCCCTTATTCTACTTATTTCTTGACTTACTCTTACCATCATCTGACAACTTCTGATTTTTTAATTTAGGGTCATGAGAGGAGAGACTCCATTTGGTTCACAGTTGTATGCCCGACAAACAGAAAATTTCTGGCATAAAACTAGTTTCTGTAAATATTTGCAAAATGAATGAATGTATGTCAGACACTACATTAAATCCTTTCCCAGTCTATTATTTCAGTAAATTCATATATCAACTAATTTTATAGATGAGGAAGTAAGAGCTCAGAAAGGTTAAAATATTTTGGTATTTCAAAGTTTGAAAAATTATGTAAACTCTGCTAATCTGCCAGGAGTTGTCAGCCATGATGTTCAAAGACTGACTTCTCTGACATATGTCATACTTGGTGAGCTCTGAAAAAATAAGGATGTGAGGTAAAGATCAAGGGGAATATTGGAACAAAATACATAATTAAAGGAAGGCTGGCCCAGACGAAACTTCCAGGGTTCTCAGGGTGAAGGTAAGATTGAGAATAGAGAATAGAGATTCTGGACTGGAACGTAATTATAGACGTAGTATCACATAATCGTGGCAGAGAAAGGTGAAAAAAGGGTGAAGATGGAAAGAAAAAAAAAAAGGAAAGCATGCTTTGTTATTAATGAGAATGTTCCTTACACAGGAGGGCTAAATGTCTTGTGTCTGTATCTCTAGACATATTTCAGAAGTGGAGTGGCTCTCTCTGACAAAGCTATTCTAAAAGACATTCCTACTTTGTTTTGGTAGTTTTATTAGTTGAAATGAGGACAATCTTATAATATTTATGTCTGTTAGTTAATGTTTCTAGTCTGCAGAAGAGATAGTGTTCATATAGCCTCTCTCTTTTTATCCAGGTCTAGCAACCTCAAATATAGTCAGCATTTAAGAGATGCTAACTTATGACAGTGATGATGATTCAGTAGAGAATTGACCTTTCCTTTTGAAATAGAATACTTGTTTTATCAGTTTGACTGATAAATCTTGTGTTATGGAAAGAGATATAGCCACTGAGTCAGAAGCAGTCAAACTCTGTCTAAATCTTTCACTTGTAGCTGGTGAATGTACTTAAATTATCAAGCCTACATGGGGGGATAAAATACATTGTCCTGATCATCTCAGAGCATTGTGGCAAATGTGAAAGTATTTTGAAACCATAAAGTCTATTGTTATAGGAAATTTGCATTTAATAGATATTAATTTTCCTTCACTCTGAATAGACATTTTAATTTCTGGATTTTCCTGTTATTTTTTTAAAATTATATTTTCCACAACCTTGTCTTCTAGAGGAAGATGAATTCCAAATGTTGTGCAGCATAGATCCCATAAGGCTTTTCTCAGAATATTATATTGTTTATCTTCCACATTTCAAGTCACACAACGAAATATTCATGTGGAAATTGCAGGGAATTAAAAGAGGAAAAATAAAGAATTTTAAAAGAATACTTAATAAGTGTCATAGTTTCTTTTCAGATTTTCAAGGAATTGTCATAGCTGAATATACCTATTCCATTACCATGCCAATCTAATCAGAGCTCTGAATAATAAGACAAAAAGACCTGCATGTGGAACTTGGGGGGTTTCTGTAAGTTGAAGTCACAGCTACTTATCAAGCTGTTGTGGAGGGATTATTGGTAACTGATGGAAAGAGCCATTTTTTGAGTTTTGATCTTTACAATATAAAGGAAATCTTCAAGTTTATCGTCCCAAGTGCTAAATTTTGGGATAAGTAAAATACTTGATCAAGACTAATTCTACAAAGTATGTACATATTTGTATAAATATTTTTCTCCTGTTTTACATATTCCAAGATCATAAATGAATCAACTTAGAATATTTTAGCACTTTAAATGCACGATACTTATAATTTAGTACTTTCAATGCTACCAACGAAGTCTATGGTATATATCTTAAGAGTTGATTATTCCAAGATATATATATTTGAAAACATATTAAGTGACTTGAAATAGAGGCTATATAGTCTTCCCATTATTTCTTTCTAAAATTACAGTAGTCTTCCTATATAATTTCTAATGTGGAATTAGAGATTAGTACTGCTTATTAACACCTAGCAGTTCAGCAGAGGTTAAAGGCTATATTGTGAAAGCAGATGGGCAAGCTCCTTAGTACCACGTAGGGATAGCAACAGAAAAATATGCCTGGGGAATCGGAACAATTTTGTTAAAAAAAAAAAAAAACTACAAAATATTGTAGTTTAAGATATAAGAAGTACCTACTGTGGGAAATGCTCCAGTGACATGCTGGTCATGTGTCAATTTTGTCTTTATGTCTGAGTTCAACATTAATTATGTTTATAATAAATTAAAACTGTTTTCTTTCCTGAATGGAAGGGAAAAGGGTGAGAGAAGAGTTCCTTACTAAGAAAATGGGATGGAAGACATAATTGAGAAAGTAAGGCAGAGAGAAATGATAATATAAGAAATAAGGCAATTAAAAGCAAAAGAAAGAATAATATTACAAAGGGGAAAAGAAAAGAAGAAAACACTGGAATCATTTTCAAAGATCTTTTTACTTCAAAAGAGAAGAGGGTGAAATCTGATCTTCTGTAAATTAATAAAGATTCCATATATTTGAAAAGGTTAATTCAACAGTGTGACATTGTGAATATCATAAACATATATCCAAAATATTACAGTATATTTATACTCCATGTCCATATTCACCTCACTCATTGATTTCACCTGACTTAGCTGATATAAACAGGAAAGGATAATTCCTCAAATCACACCTTGGTAGGAAACTGAAAGGAGGCCCAGATCAGTCCTGCATTTTATTGTTATCTATTTATTTATTTGGTCTTGTATTCTTAAATTTGAAATGTTTGGTATAATAATAAGGAAAACAGAAATGATTCAGCAGCTATTTTCATAAACAGGATCTGTTTTCTGGATCATACATGACACACCATCACAAAATAATGGGCTCCAAGTTAGGGCCATAGGGTATTTCATAACATTTAGTGTGTAGGTTGTAAATGTTTTTGTAAATGTCTTGCTGATTTTGTGAAAAGATCTTTTAAGTGATAAAGAGCAAATGTCACCATAGTAAGGTGAACCTGAATAGAATTGGAGTGGGTAAAGTATGGCAAAGCGCAAATGAAATGCTGAAAATGAGGAGAATAAAAAGCAGCAGGAAGAAGGCATGTGTCTAAGTGTCTGGGATGTTGGGCAGTAGAGGCTAGGCATCATTGGTTTGTCCTAACTCAAATTACCCTCACACCTGGTCTTTGATCTATGCTCTGCTTTACCTCTATCTTTTATATCTCAGTGAAAAAGTCAACCAAAGTACCAGCTATGAATTGAGCAGATGGTATTGTCAGCAAAGATATTCCTTGTAATATCTTGTAATCAGTTGACCCACTGAATTACCCATGTTCTGTACATAGAGTAAGTGATAAAGTGATGAGTCCATCTTTCGTAACACTTCCCAGCTATTCAGGCATTTAATTAATGTTCTGTTTACATACCACTTCCAGATCATTAATAAAGATGTTTAATAGAACTGAATTTTTTTTAAAAAAAGATCTTTTGCTTTTCTTCTTCAAGAGAAGAAAATGTGAGTCTATATCATTTTGCCCTTTCTAGTATGTCACCAAACTTAAGCTCTTTTCCTACAATCCAGTATCATTTCCCTTGGCATGTTCAAGTTTCTGCCCGTATAAAAAATAAAAAATTCAAACAATCAAATTAACCTCTTTCTAATTGGTAGTCCATTTGTCTACTTCCATTTATGGCAAGATTCTTTAAACAGCTTTCTTCATTCACTGTCTCCAAATTTTTTCTCCCCAATTCTCTTCTAAAAAGCTTTAAAATTTAGCTTCTTTATCTACTATTCCACTGAAAGTGCTGTGGCAAGCTACCAGTCATAAGTTATCTTAATGCTTTGTTAAAAACGAATCATTTCTCATCCCTATTTTATTTGACCTTTCTGCAGGGTTTGCCAGATAAATCTCTCTAAGGAGCCTTTCCATATGATTCCCGTGACACAGTGATTTTCAGATTCTACTTTTCTCATTGCTTTGTCTTCAGACCCTGACATGGTCTTCTCTTTCTCTGAAAATGTTTTAAAGGTTGACATTTCCTGGGGTAAAATCCTTTAAAATCATCTGGATTTCCACTTTCTCCTTTGGGGTTTTCATTCATTGTCACGGCTCCCAGTAAATGGTAATGACAGCAACTTTCATACCTATTTTGAGAACTTCAGATCCACTTATCTGACTTTGTCCAAAATAGCTATGGTATGAAATAAATTAATTAAAAAGTAAATTAGTAACTAAGATTTTCATGTCTTGACTATTAATTTTTTGCATATTCTTGGGTTTGACAAAATTATGAGACATTCTTATATTTATGGTCATTTTACATGTGCAATAGATGTTATTTAAACAAATTCTCATCACTGATTCTCTTACATAGAGAGGGGTACATCCTTTTTTTAAAATTAATTTTTAGGGAGTATAGTTGATTTACAATGTTGTGTTAGCTTCTGTTGTACAGCAAAGTGAATCAGTTATACATATACATATATCCACTCTTTATTAGATTCTTTTCCCATATAGGTCATTACAGAGTATTGAGTAGAGTTCCCTGTGCTATACAGTAGGTTCTTATTAGTTATCTATTGTATATATAGTAGTGTGTATATGTCAGTCCCAATCTCCCAATTTATCCCTCGCCGCCTTCCCCCCAGTAACCAAAAGTTTATTTTCTACATCTGTGACTCTATTTCTGTTTTGTAAATAAGTTCATTTGTACCAGTTTTTAGATTCCACATATAAATGATATCATATGATATTTGTTTTTCTCTGCCTGACTTACTTCACTCAGTGTGACAATCTCTAGGTCCATCCATGTCACTGCAACTGACATTCTTATATTTATGGTCATTTTACATGTGCAATAGATGTTATTTAAATAAATTCTCATCATTGATTCTCTTATATACAGAGAGGTACAGTCTTAAAATGATCATTCTTTACTTAGTGCAATGGAATCTGAATGGATTGTATATAAGTATCAACCCAAATGTGTCAGCTTGTTGTCTCTTGACAGCTCACATGAAATACCGCATTTCATATTTATGATCTTATTTTAAATAAAAACTCCTGCAGTCAAATCTAGGAGTCTCAACACTGGAATCACTGACCTCCTGTATTTGTATCCCAACTACAATTGTGTTTGGGGAATTGGAGAAACATGACTTGTATTCTTTTTTCAAACAGCACATTAAATAGAACAAGTTGCAGGACTGATATAATGCTCAAAGCTACAGGAAATTGAAACTTATAAACTTCTAAATTTACAGTATATAACAGGTTAGTTTTCTACCTTTAACATCGAATTAGAGTATAATTTCACATATTGCTTTTTTTTTTCTTTTTTAAAGAAGGAAACCTTCATTTTCTTCCTCCAGTCTCTTTTATTCCCTAGCTGGCTCTGCTCAAAGACATCAAACTGAGAAACATCAAAAATGGCATGGGGGCTGAGCTGTTCGCACTAGAGAATTGTTTTCTTGTTGTGAGTTTTATGCAGAGAAAGAGCTGAACTTTTGGATTTAAGTTTAGTTTAGCCTTCTATAGCAATAATTTTTTTCTAAATTTGTTTGACATCCCCAAATAAATGCTGGGAAAATTGACTTTCTGTGGGAAATCTGAAGTATCTAGAGAACTTTGACCATGGAGTTTAAAACAAAGAAGGATGACAAATTCTGATTTGTTTGTTTTGATTTATCAAAGAGCTCTGACCTGAGATAAAACAGAATTGACTTTTTAAACTTAAAAAAAAGTATTAAGTCCCCAAAATCATGAGAATTGTCTTTTAATCATTTTGCTTAGAGATTCCATTGACTTGAATGGATATTACACCTCGTTTCCCACAGGAAAGGATGAGAATTAATTGTTTCACAAACTCTTGTCTTTAATAATAAGATTGTGTAAGTTATTTGAAAGTATGAAATATAAATGTTAAATTACACATTCAAAGGCTTTGGAATTTGTTTGTAGAACAACCAACACAGAAATATCTTGCATTGCTTTCATGGTTCAATTTTGTCAGCCTAGTGTGCAAAATAAAGAGTAAAGCTCAGGGTTACAGCTTTTCTGCTTATATATGTGTTGACAGATTGTGCTTATCAAAGTCTAGAGGTTCAAGGACGGTGGCACGGCAGTCATCACTGGTTCAGCCATGGCTGTCTTTAGCACTACAGTGGTTTTGACAAAATTGCAAATTGACCTCAAGCTGCCCTTGAAAGTTGTAAGCTGAGATATGGCAAGCATATGCCACTAGGCCTCAAACCCAAACCTGCCAAAATGGTAAGAATTGGTTGCTGAGTAAACCTGTTAAAAATGTATCCTTTTACCAATTAAATAGATGGAATGAGTTTATATACTGAATTCATTTACTATTTAAAATGCTTTACTTAGAAAGTGATTGCTAAACAAGGAAAGAGAAAAAATATTCTTTTTTAGTATGTCAGGCTAAAGTGATGTGACTTCTTAGAATGTAACACTTAACTTGAAAATCAGTATGACTACAAAACTATTTACTTAAGGTAGATGAAAGCAAAAATACTCTTCATTTTAAAACACTTGCTTCAGCAGACTGTATTTTCAATTTATCTGAGATGACGTACATTTTGCTGAGCTAACATGGATAACAACGAAAATCATCAATGCTCAAATATATTGTCATTGTTTCCATGGAGACCAAAGAAATCATAACCACTGAGTTCAAACATTTTGAGAAAGGCTAAATACCACACCACACATAAGGTGAAGAGTGAATGGGAAGAAATTAAATAAGTGATAGAAATGCAATTTTATATATGCCATGCTTAATATGCAATAAACTGAATTCTTTATTCTCCTTAAATTCTCCCAAATAAGTACAGTTGTGGTATATGATGTAGTGAGCAATGAGTACCTTGACCCTGAAGTCAGAACACCTGGGTTTTAGAACTGACTTTCCCTTAACAGCTGCTCGTCTTAGGGCAAGTAGCATAATTCAGTTATTAATTCCGTTCAAGGAGCTTAAAAGGATAATAAGTCAGAATCGAGATGAGCAGCTGAAGAGTCAAAGGTCTAAAACCAGCAGAGATTTCAAGCTGCCTTGCCTACATCTTTTTTTTTTTTAGCCCTCAGGATGGTACCTTTTTCAACTTGCTAATATTATGCATTTCCTTAGCCCTAGTCATTACAATCTGCATCTTTGTCCTAGAATCTAGTTCTACTTTTGCAAGGTGGAGTATAGTAGTATGTTGGGATTCTTCACTTTTCCTCTTATGTGGTTGGTGAGATTCACATAAACAAGAAACTTGAACATTATTTCAAAAACTGATACTGGAACTATCTTTGAGGGAACTACGAGTAGAAAGTGATGCCCAAGAGTATGAATATGTGAAGGGACAAAATGAAAGAGAGAGAGAGAGAGAGAGAAATATATGAGGAAAAGAGAGGAATTTGACTTTCCATTTGAAACGGAGAAAGTGTTTCTAATAAGAGGAGAAGAAAAGAGGGGGAAAGAAGAGAGTAGATGGTGAAAGGAAGCTCCTCAGAGGTCACATAGCCACAACATAACTTAAAAAGAGTAACGTCTCCTGTGCAACTTGACGTTGTCTACATTTCTGTGATGAAATCCACATCTAAATCATCTCACCTCCACCGTAAATAAATCAGATACTTACTCCCAAGGTTGTGTGTACGTTGTGGGGGAGAGGAGATTGTCTTTTTCTTAGTAAACAAATGTCTTCATTTGCAAACATTTATTGAGTATCTTCTGTCAGGCATTGTGCTAGGTGCTGGAGATACAGTCATTTTAGGAAGAGGTGCAGGAAGGAGTTTATTAGCCAATTGGGCAAGCATTTAAGGTGCCCATAGTAAGTGCTATAATTGAAATATACATGGGCACTACATGGGAGGAGGGGCACATACATCACACAACTCTAAAGAAAGATGTCTTAGAAAATATGATTCTAGAAACTTACTTTTAAAGGATGGAGTGCTAACTCTTTTTCTATAAAATAGGGTGTGTAGTAATTGCTTTAACTGCTTCACAAGAATGTTCTATGGAGCAAATGTGATAGTAAAATCATTATAGCTAGGAAAACACCATACATACATGTAGTATGTATATCTTGATGTTAAATAGCCCTATAAGAGTAAGGCTAGAATCAGGAAAAATCAGATAAATATGAATTTATCAGATGATATTGAGATATTACTTTAACATTTATTCTGCATTCATTTAATAAAAATAAGCCTGTTTTCTTTCTTTTAAATTGCATGTATCTTTTAAAATGTGTTAATTAAGGAATATTAGGTTGAGCCATATGAAATTGCTATTTTGGTTCATTAAAGACAGTTGAATGTTAGCAATTTCTTATGCTTCAACCTAGTATGTATGTCGGACATACTAGTTTAACTTTTCTGAAATTGATTGTTATGTTACATTTAACCCACATCCATAACTGCATGGCACTAATAATGCACAGTGATTATGGAGAGTAGTTAATGTAATGACGGTTACAAAGTCTGGTTCAAAAATTTTCTTAATGCAAGTTGGCAAAAAATTTTGCATTCTTCTTTCTTGTCCTCTCCATTTAATTTTGCAATTGTATGAAACAATTTCTTAGAAGGTATATTAAAGGATTTTAAATTTCTACTAAAACAAATCACTTGCTCCCTGTTATCATAAATTGTTTGCTTTTGGAAGTTTAGCTAATTGCTAGGAGCAACTTCTGCTACTTGCCGGTGGCAGGCTGGCCTTTCTATTTGGAGGTCAGACTAATAGTTGCATGGAGAGTTTTGTACTCAGATTTTTCCAATACTCAGCAAGTAATGGTAACTACCAGGGAGGAAACTTTGTAACTTCCATTCAAGAATTCTCTCTCCTATCAAAATGGACTAATTTTTCTTTCTCAATTTTTTAATACAGAGGCATGTGTTAAGACCTGTCTTGTCACCTTGATTTTCAGTCATAAATGTTTTAGTATTTGCTATAACTCAATGCTTATATACCCCCAAAATTAATATGTTGTAAACTAACCCCCAATGTGATGGTAGTAAGAGTTGGGGGTCTTTGGGAGGTTATTAGGTCACAAGGGCAGAGCCCTCATGAACGATAATAACACCCTTATAAAAAGACCTCCGAAAGCTACCTTCTTTCTGCTTTCTGAGGATATACAGCAAGAAGACAAATGTCTATGAACAAGGAGACAGGTTCTCACCAGACACTGAATCGGCTGCTGCCTTGATTTGGGACTTTCCAACCTCCAGAACAGTGAGAAATATGTTGTTTATAAGCCACTCAGCACATGATATTCTTATTATAGCAGGCTGAATGGATGAAGACAGTATTCTTCATAGATGGATAAACAGGCTAGTTGTCCATCAAAATCCACTATCCATTGTAATATAATAATGGCCATGAACATGGCTAGACTATATTTGCTAAACTCTCTTGCAGCTAGGTATGATTATATGATATGACTCAGTCTTCTCAAATGGATTAACAGTAGAGGTGATATGTGCCAGGACTGTAAGAGAACAGATAATCATTCTCTGTCATCTCTTTCCCCTTCCCTCAAATCTGATAATAGAAACTCCGTATTTCAGTTTTAAAGGTTCACCCGAGGACAATACTGTAGCCGATGGCTGAGGAGTAGGTTGGAAAGAATCTGGGTCCCCCGGGCAAAGTTCTGCACCATCTTAGAACTCTTACACTTGAGAAATAATTTTGTATTTTGTTTAAAAAGCTGAATCTGGGGAGGATTTCTTTGTTAAAGGGGCTAGTGTTACTCTAAGTAATATAGCGACCCATCCTAGCCTGGTAGAATCCTCCACTAGGGCAACTATGTGATGTGCTAGAAGATAGCTTAGTTCTACCTCCAGTTCTGCAAGGACATGGAATATACATTTCAACAACTTCAACTATAAATTGCTAGCTTTGTTAGAAACTTTTGGTGCTCTGCCCAGACCCACATTACAGGCCTGGTACACCCGAATCCAGCCACAGCTAATGGGACCATTTTCCTCACCTGGATATGTCTCTGAGGTTATACCTTATCCCAGAGATAACTCATAGCCAATACTGCCAGTCCCCTTAATTCAAAGTGGTCAATTATGAAATGGTATTTATTTGCAGGCATTTGCTGAGAATCTTCTACATGCCATGCATCATGCCAGGTAATACTGAGTTGAGTATAGGCTTTAGCTGGATCCATCCCTTTGCCAATGTTCTTTCCTGGACCTGTCCTTCATCCCTCACTCCCATATAGGTGTCACCTGAGAGAAATTTCTCATTAAATAATCTGAGCAAAATCTCCGAGAAGGTGCTGCTTCTACTGAACCTAGCTTTAGAGTTCAAATTAAATGATCATGAAGTTCTGTTCATTAAAATAATTACTTAAAACCAGGAATAATCATAGAATTTTATGCTTATAAGTGACTCTATAATCTGTTGGTTTCATTTTACATTCTAAGGCCTTGTAAACTCTTTTTCCCAATATATATTCTTTTGCATATATTGGAAGATTTTGGCCACCATTTAAATGATTTTTTAGTTTATTTACAAAATACATGTGATTGTGCTGGAAATAGACAGAATGGTTATTATGAACAATGTTAGATCATATTTTAGAACCTCTATGATAGGGAGAACTTTAGCACTCATATTCACTCCAATGCAGTTAACAATTTTATTTTTTACATTTTTAAAACAATTCTTTCCTTTATTCTCTTATTTCCTTTGTTATAATTAGATCATTGCTAATCCCAATGGATCAAATAAAAATTTCATTCTTCTTTAATGTAAAAAATAGGCTAGCGTAAGATATTTCTTGGAAACTTCTCTATGAATCAAAATATTTTGGAAGGGCAATTCAACCATGTAACAAACTTTTTGTTAATTAGTACTTGAACCTTTCAGCTCCAGCTTTTTTTATAGCTGGAAATGGGGATCTAAGAAATTTAATCTTGAGTTTCTTGGGAAATTTTTAAGTGTAGAATTCTAAGATTTTTTTATCTGTGGAATTAAAATCCAACCCTTTCTATTGATATTATACATTCAAATTTATATTCAATGAAGAACTTTAAATAATGTAATTAGTTATTGATAAAAACATGATTTATAATATTCAAACATCTTGAGTTCATATTTTTAAAATAAATTTATTTATTTATTTTTGGCTGCTGGGTCTTTGTTGCTGTGCGTTGCCGCAAGCGGGGGCTACTCTTTGTTGCGGTGTGTGGGCTTATTGCGGTGGCTTCTCATTGTGGAGCATGGGCTCTAGGTGCGCAAGCTTCAGTAGTTGCGGAGTGTGGGCACAGTAGCTGTGGCTCGTGGGCTCTGGAGCACAGGCTCAGTAGCTGTGGTGCACGAGCTTAGTTATTCCATAGCACGTGGGATCTTCCCGGACCAGGGCTCGAATCCATGTCCCCTGCATTGGCAGGCGGATTCTTAACCACTGTGCCACCACGGAAATCCCTGAAACATCTTGAGTTCATATTATCCAGATGTTTATTTCAGCTATAATGACCACACCCTGCAGTCTCAACTTCTACCAGTGAATCAATAGTTCGTGATTGCCATATTATCTATCTAATGAGACTTTATAGACATTTCTCAGAAAGGAAAGTAAAACAGTAAAACATAGGCATTTTCTTGTAACTTATTTCTTGTCATAGATAATGGCCTATGTCTAGCAAGCCAATTCCATTTTTATGGTAAAAGAGCTACTTCTCTTGATTTACTTAAGCCTATGTTCCTCAAACACTGTTCTTAAATCATTCAAACATTATTTCATTAAGCATTATAGTAACTTGAAATTTGAAAACTTTGGTAAGCTAATGGATATTTAAAGAAAACATAAAATTATAAAGTTCAAATTAGTCAAGTGATAGTTTTCCCCGTTCATTATTCAGAAAATTTTTAGAATTTGAGTGATAAAGAAAGTCAGATTAAAAATCAATAAATGTGATACAATTAAAACTTAAAAATTAGTTGCTTACATTTTTCATGTTCTCTTCTGGACTTTGTTCACATTCATATGCAAGTTTTATATAGTTTTATCTTCACAGTTTTATCTTTTGCTTCTGACAATATTTTAATTTGAATAACAACATACCACTGAGAAAGTGTGCCATAATTAGCTGTTTATATTTTATAAATTAAAATCTCTATTCATCATGCCATGTAGAAATATTCATAAGTAAAATAATTGAGAATTTTCTTTTTATTGGTTTCATGGTGTTTTGTATAGCTGAAAGCATGATAATTTCAGTTCTCCAAGTGTAAAAGGGAGAAAAGGTCACCAATAAAAAGCATAATCTGGAAAATAACTTATTTCATTACATACAAGTAGAATCAGGCACGAGTTGGATGAAATGTGTTTTTTTGTTTGTTTTTCGTTTTGTTCTTTTACTATAGAATTACTTTTCTGATGGGCAAAAGGGAAATTAAAGCATTTATTAGAGCTCTGTGTGTGTGTGCATACTAAAGAGAAGACTAAACTATATTACAGACCCTGTAAAAAATTAATAAACAGAAACCTCAGAGTTAGGGGACTATAAGGGGGAGCTCTCGTGCCCTGAGATGATAGCAGAGCCCAGCAGAAAGAAGAAAAACTCCTCTTCTCTCCAGGCAAAGACTCAGCCAATAAAAGCCATGGACTCTGTTTGCTACAGCCCTCCCGACTTCCTTTTCCTCTTTATAAAAGTGCTCTCCTTCCCTAGCCATGTGGGAACTCGCACATGGCTCACCGCGGTTGCAGACCCTAAATTGCAATTCTCCACTGATCCTGAATAAACCAATCTTTACTGAAAACATGTCTGGCAGTCTACTTGTTTTAGGTCAACATGCTATGGGTAGATACTAGTAAGTTGATTTTTTTTTTTTTTTCAGGTTTTTCCAGACAGGCCCAGATTGGATCTTTGGTCTAGATTTTTATTTTCACTGCAATATTGAAAATGAATAGTGGAACAGTTCCCTTTAAACTTTAATAAAGAATTGTGCCTTAGTCCCTAAATAAAATCATGATTAGAACCATAGAAACTTGCCAAATAGTTCTCTACAGAGACTCTTGAGATTTAAGTTGTGACAGAATCTGATTCACTGACAATGCTTAAGGCTGGAGTCAAGATTCTCATAAATTTTAACAACGTGGCTCCAAACCTGACCCTGTCCAATTACTTTTCTGCATTGGAAGTGATTGCAATTCTGGATCATGTCTAGGCTGCTCAGTGCAGGTAAGATTTAAAAGCCATTTTCTGTAAAAAAGCTTGCCTTAGCAAGATAAATAACGTGTGTGATCATTTCTCTCCAGTTGGTTTGCTGGCACTTTTTGGTTATTATTGAAATAGGAGTAATGGCATATTCTGTGGTTTCTCCTATTCTTTTAGGACAAAAGAATGAATGTGGATTCCATTAAAATTGGAACAGGAACTATTTTAGAATGAATCCCTGATGTTTATGGACAGATATTAGCTATATCAGAAATAGTCTCAGGTGTGGCTATTTTCCAAGTTGTTAAGGTTGTAATATAAAGAATAAGTTTAAAATGTCTGGATCATTACTTTAATTCTTAGCTAACAGGAAAAGTCAGCAATATGGACAGCCATGCACAACAAGAGTATAGGGTGGTAGGTACAGCCATAAGGAAAACAACAAAAACTAAATTTTACCAAGAATTTCTAGAAATATTTTAAAGTTGTGTTAAACCACCACATTTCATGACTGTTATGAACAGCATTTGCTAAAAGATTCTGAGAATCTCTTCTGAAACTGATATTCACCAAATGTCATGCTGTAATTACAATTAGAAAACAGCATTGTGGTGTTCCATATTCATTAATCTTGGATAATTGTCACACCAAATGTGCAGTTTTAAAAGCAAATAAGATCAGTTGCTGTCACTGAAAGCTTTATGCAGAAATCAAAATCAATGCTCCTTTTTTTCTACTTAAGACTGTACAATTATTGGAAGATGGCAATTAGAGCAAAACTTATGATTTATAGCTCTAACAAATACAAGATTTCTGCTCCAGATAAACAGGTTCATAATTCTCTAAGTACTAAAATGTTTAATAAACTTTCTTTATTAAAGAAAGATACACAAAATCTATATATATTATTATAGACCTTGTGAGGCCTTCTTAAGAATAGCTTAGTTATGAAAAATCCATTTGAAATTCCAAGAAAATTTTTATAGTAGGGAATGAATCACTCTCTATGTTGAAAATCATGCTTACTGAGGCCCAATGTTTTCTCACAGAGGACAAGGTAGGGCATAAGGAGGTTGGGGCAAAATAAAACTATTCTTTATGATTAATATACCAATTCCATCACTGTGGAATGACTCTCAAATTTCCATCAGAATGCAGATCCCTGGTGCCTACACCAGGAAAAGACTTTCTTAAGAGAGAGATAAGGTTCAGCATTTTAGACAATTTTTGTGCCCTAAATTTAAAATCAAATGGATGCTTGTAATTTCTCCCCTAGTTTTAAAGAGAAAATGAGTAAGGATTATTGGCTCTATGGCAGATCCCATAACTCCTTCAGAACTTCTTAGGTATGTGGTTTTGTCATAAGGGTGAAAACCCATCAAATGTGCATCCTAAACAAAATGAGGTATTTGGATTTCTTCCATGAGTAACACACAAGCCCCTCAGGACATTGTCCTATTTTGATCAGGCTAGGACTTGCCAAAACCCCAGAAAGGACAGCTGAGCAATATGGTAAGAAAAAAAATGTAGCTTTTACATTAGTTTAAAAATTTTATTCACTAATGTATTTTTATTTCATACATACAAAACAATATATGTAGCCTATAAGCAAGTTATGGAAGATGTTTATAAAATGAATACTGTGAATTTATCACCCAACTAATGACACAGAATGTTACCAACAATGTTTAACCTCCCTGGTTGCACCTCTGACTTTTTCCACTGAAGTTAAGCACTACTTCGAGTTTATCATTCCCTTGCTTTGTTCATGTCTCCTAATGTACACTCACAAGAAATTATCTAAGGTATATATCTACGAGTAGAATTTACGGGTCGTGAGTTATCCATATATTCTTCTTTGCTTGTTAATGCAAATTTGCTTTCCAGTTTACCTATACCAGTTTAAATCCCACTAGAAATGTATAAATCCCCATTGCCCCACATCTGAAGAAATTCTTGGACTTCTCAGAATTTAAAAAAAAATTGAAGTAGTTCATGTAAAGTGGTATCATAGAGATAAAATTTTTCTCACTCATATTTCAAAAGAGAATGAATATATTTATTTGTTTGTTAGCCATTGACTGTTACTCTTCTAAGGAGAGTTTATTCAAGTCTTTTAGGAATTTTCTTTATTAAGTTGTTGGTCTTTTTTGAATTGTAAGAGTACTTACTATTGTTTAAATATTGATTATTAGTTGGTTAAATAGGCTGCAAATAGTTTCCCAGTAGGTAACTCATATTTTTACATTCTTTTACTAACAATAATCCTTAATTGAATGTAGTCAAATTTACCTGTTTCTTTTTGGTAAGCTGTTTTTGCATCATTTTAATCAAACATTTCATAGATCCAGAATCATAAAGACGTTCATCCACATAACATCAACAGAGGAATGGGTAAAGAAGATGTCGTATCTATATACAATGGAATATTACTCAGCCATAAAAAAGAATGAAATAGGCCATTTGAAGAAACATGAATGGACCTAGAGATTATTATACTAAGTGAAGTAAGTCAGACAGTGAAAGACAAATATCTAATGATGTCATTTATATGTGGAATCTAAAAACAAAAAATGATACAAATGAACTTACAAAACAGAATTAGACTCACATACATAGAAAACAAACTCATGGTTAAAAAAGGGGAAAGGGGAGGAGGGATAAATTAAGAGTTTGGGATTATATGATACACACTACTATATATAAAATAGATAAACATCAAGGACCTACTGTATGGTATGGGAACTATATTCAATAATTCAATATCTTGGGACTTCCCTGGTGGTGCAGTGGTTAAGAATCCACCTGCCAATGCAGGGGACACGGGTTCAAGCCCTGGTCTGGGAAGATCTCACATGCCATGGAGCAACTAAGCTCTTGCACCACAACTACTGAGCCTGCATTCTAGAGCCTGTGAGCCACAACTACTGAGCCCATGTGTCACAACTACTGATGCCCGTGCTCCTAGAGCCTGTGCTCCACAACAAGAGAAGCCACTGCAATAAGAAGCCCTCACACCGCAACGAAGAGTAGCCCCCGCTCACCACAACTAGAGAAAGCGTGCATGCAGCAACAAAGACCCAACGACGAAGACCCAACGCAGCCAAAAAAATAAATAAATAAAATTTAAAAATTAAAAAAAACATAAATAATTCAATATCTTGTAATTACCTATAATGGAAAAGGATCTGAAAAAGAATACACACTCACACACACACACACACACTTTGCTGTACACCTGAAACTAATATAACATCGTAAATCAACTATACTTCAATTAAAAAAAAAGAGTAGGTAGACATTAACAGGTCTTTTAGGTGCAAATGTACATTTTAAGTACATGCATAGCATCTTTCCTACAAGCTTCTCAAAATATCAAACATTTAGATAAAGCAGCCCACATGATAATCAGAGCTTTTATTTTTAAAGTCAGATACACTGAGATAGATTTACATATAGAAAAATTCATCTCAGTTCTGAGTTTTGACACACACATATAAATCAAATACAATATAAATACGTACAATCATGTAACCACCGCCACCAAGGTAAGAACAGTTCCATCTCTCCAAGAAATAACTTGTAGTCCTTTGTTGTCAATCCCTGTCCTCACCCACAGTCTGAGACAACCACTGATCTGTTTTCTGTCCCTAGAGCTTCATCTCTATGTATGTCTTGTCCATTTTTAACATTAGTTGCTTATTAGAAATGTTTACTGAACACCTACCACATCAAAGGCACAAAATTACACCAGTCTCTTAATATTCAACATTCATTTCTAGTCAGATTCGAACATTGTTCAGAACAAAATAAATATCAATTTAGAAATAGCCATATGCAAATTTCTCCCATAATCACTATACTTTTTTTTACTTTCTAAGTCTAAAAATGGAGACAGTGATTGGTGGGAGGTTTCTTAATCAGTGAATGATGATAAACAGTTTCTGGAACTCACACTGACTTTCAAAACACAAAGCCTTTAGAGCTGTTTCAGCCATAGCTTTCAACTGTAGTCTTTCTCTGTGTTGGAAGAATTGAAGAGTCTAGCACTGCAAATCCCTGCTGATTGCACCACCATGTATCTAGACCTGGGCTGATTGATTTAGGTGAAATTGGCTGGAACAGATTTGTACCATCAACAGAGAAAAAAACAAAACAAAAAAGAAACTAGCATGTTGATACACATTATACTCCAAGTTATGCCTCTTCAAAATCAGAAGTGAAAATCAAATTGTTAAGAGTTTCTCTTGAGCTTTCCTTTAGAAAGGTTCTAGCTTTGCAAAATGGCAGTTTATTTTTTGGCATAGAGTTTCCCATCTGAATTGATGAGCCTTTATTTTTGTCAGTAAATTACTCACAATAAGTTGGTCAAAGTCTTTCCCTTCGACTTAGGAAGTATGGATCTAGGCAATTCCTTTCACTTTTCCCCTTGAATAACAGTTCTTTTTTATTTTAAACTAAGGGTATTGTTTAGTGTAAGTCAAATCAGAAAAGTTGAAATATGACTAAATTATCTTCATAGTCAAAGAGTACTAAGATTATTCAAAGTCCTAGTGTCATTTTATTACCAAATATACTTTCTCCTCCTTATGAATTAATATTCAAGCAACTTTTGACTTGAAATACTTCAATCTGTTTCAAATAAAGGAAAACAAAAAGTTTTAAAGCTCTTTTATTAAATCTCAGTAACTCTTAAGCTTTTGAACTGCATCTATGCATAGCTTTCTCATTTCTCCACTTACATAAAATCACAATCTTCTTTATGGTAGGGATAATATATATTTTTATCTCCCACTGTCCTCAAAGTTATTCCAAGCACATTAGAATCTATGTGATTATTTAGAAAATAACTAGTTAATTAAATTTCCCACAGGTACAAATAAAAATCAGATATTTTAGCTGTAAGCCTGGGGGAATAATTGCATGGGGCTGTCAAATTAAGCAATTCATTAAAAAATTTCTTTTACACGTGCAGGCAGCATCTCTTCTAGGAAGCCTGTCTCACAACCAGTCTAAGCTAGTCTCTTAATACACTGTAATATAATAATCTAGTAATTTGATTGTTTCATTCACAAAACTGAAAATACCTTGAGATTATGAACATGTGGCTTAATCATTTTTTTAATCTTTCCTGTAGAAAGCATCTACTTCATGTTTGTTAAATAAGTCAATATATGTTGAAAATATTTCTTTCATACTATAGTATGCTGTAAAAAGAGAAACTATTTAAATATGCAAGATAAGTAAAATATATTATACCAGGTATACAGTTAGAAATATTGACTTAAATGTGGTTTTCATTGCTTCAGGAAGTTATCAAGAACACAAGGCAACAAAAGTGGAGTGTAGAGCAAAGGTACTTTGTGTCTGCAGAAACTGGAACTTAGGCATTGAACCACAGTGGACTTCCCCAAATGTATGACTTTGTGTCTCATTGACAAAACTCAGCACACTGTAGAGGTGGCAATGAGCAGATAGGTCCTATTGCTTATGCTTTTGGTGTCATACCCAAGAAAATACTGCCAAATCTAATGCCATGAAGTTTTTCTCCAGTTTTCTTCTAAAAGTTTTATGAGTTTAGCTCTTACACTTGTCTTTGTCCATTTTCAGTTAATTTTGGTGTATGATATAATGTATGGGTTCAATTTCTTTTTTTTGCATGTGGGTATCAAGTTTTTTCAACACCGTTTCTTGAAAAGACTGTCCTCTCCCCATTGTATGGTCTTGGCATCCTTGTCAAAAATCATGACTATATATGTGAGGGTTTATTTCTGGACTCTCTATTCTATGCCTCAATCTGTATGTCTACCTTCCTGTCAGTACCACACTACTTTGATTACTATAACTTTGTTGTAAATTTTGAGATGAGGAAGTGTGAAATCTCCAGCTTTGCTATTGTTTTTCAAGACTGTTTTGCCTATTCAGAATCTCTTGAGATTCCATATGAATTTTAGGTGTCATATCTAAAATGTCATCACCAAACACAAGGTCATCTAGATTTTCTCCTGTTATCTTCTAGGACTTTTATAATTTTGCAATTTACATTTAGGTCTGTGATCCATTTTGAATTAATTTTTGTGACAGATAAAAGGTCTGTGTCTAGATTCATTTCTTTGCATGTTGACTTCCAGTTGTTCCAGCACCATTTGTTGAAAGACTATTTTTTTATCCATTGTAATGCATTGCTCCTTTGTCAAAGATCAGGTCATATGTAATTTAAAGTGATAATTTTTAGACCATAATCCTATCCCCAACAAACTTTTACCCAATGGCTTTAATATACATTGTTGATTGTTACCAGCATCAATTGTTATATTGGAGATTGCAAAATGAACCTGAGTTTAATTGATATTTTTATAGCATGAAAATTTAATGCAGTAAGTTAGCTCCATAATATCTTTTAGGCTCATAATATTAAAAATAAATGACATATTCCAAGTTGGAGTATTTTAAAGAAATACAAAGAAATGCTTAAAACCAAGAATAACTTGGATCAACATATAAAAATATACCATAAATCGTACGTTTTTTATTTTTAAAAAAGCATTTTAATTGTCTCATATATTGGTATAAAAGATCTCATAAATATTTTTATTTTAGTGCCTTACCATAATATATTATTCCAGTAACTTTTATAAAATCCAAAGTTTTTAGCAAAATATGCTACCCCTTAAAATAGACTCTGCCTGGTTCTCTGAGCTTCTCAGTGTTTTCTACCCTCCTTTTCAATACTTGAGCTCCAACCATAATAAAATTCTTGCAGATAAATATGCTTACCAGTTCAGAGCCTTAGGATTTTACACATGCTAGTATTTTATTGGAATGTGTTTTCTTCTCAATCACTTGTAAAATCCCTATTCTCCTTTAAAGTTTTAAATCTAGCATTATTCCCTTGGGAAACATCCCAGATTGATTTTAGTTAGAGTTGACTATTCTCACCTGTTTCTCCCCCAAATCCACTATATACTCTTATCACAGCACCTAAGTCACTGTGTATGCAAGGGGCTTTTATGAGTCTGATTCCCATTCTCAAGAGTTAGCTCCTTGAAAGAGCAGGAACCTTATCTATGACACTCTGCTGGATATATAGAATAGTGGCTGCTGGATAGCTGGTGTAAACCCACCTAACATGATTCAAAATGGAGTAACACCTGTCAAGGGCCCCTGTGAAATCTCTTTCAGACACCCAAGAACTGTAAAATTACTGAAGACTACAAGTCTATTCTCCGAAAAACCACATCCTATAGAGACACAGCCAGCCCGGGTACTGCTGGACCAGGATAGACATGAACCCACCCCCTTTTCATGCACCTTGCCTTTTGAATCCCAATAAAAGACTCAAAGCCCCACCCTTCAGTGCCAATGCCACTCTATGCATCTGGTTCCTTTTCCTCTCTTGGAAAGTGAATAAAAACTCTCTTTTCTCCTCTTGCTAATATTTCTGTGAATTCTTTCACAACCTGCATCAGCTCACCTAACAGCTGGTTTCAAAGAATGTTTGATGATTTAATTATAAAAGTTTCAAGATATTATATACCACAAAGAGAATGAGGAAGGGTCCTTAGGACCTAGGAATTACAGACGAGGAGCAAAGAGCCTTGGTGCAGGAAGCATTATAAAGATAAATTTCAGATCTCACACAAACACTGCCTATTTCAGAAATCACATTTAGGCCTGCCTTGTTTCTATTTAGGTAAGAGACAGTACTATGGTTTAAATATGTGTGCCCCCAAAATTCGTAGGTTGAAATTCTAAAGCCTGATGTGATGTGATGGTAGAAAGTAGGACCTTTGGGAAGTACTTAGGTCATGAGAGGAAATCCTCAAGAATGAGATCAGTGTTCTTATAAAAGAGACCTCACAGAGATTCCCTTGCGCCCTCCACCATGCAAGGGCACAGCAAAAAGACACTGGCTATGAACCAGGAAGAAGGTCCTCACCTAAGCATGCTGACACCCCAATCTTGGACTTCCTGGCCTCCAGAACTGTGAGAAAATAAATTGCGGTTGCTTATAAGCTACCTAGTCTGGTATTTTATTATAGCAGCTCAAATGGACTAAGACAAAAACCCCACTCTCAATATCAAAATCTGTGTTAAAATTCTGCAGAGAAACAGAATCAACAGAATACACAGAGATATATACAAGAGGATATTTATTATAGGAATTGGACCACTTGGTTGTGGAGGCTAAGCAGTCCCTCCTTGAAGTCATCTGTAAGCTGGAGAGCCAGAAAAGCTGGTGGTCTATTTCAATCCAAGGCTGAAGGCCTGAGAACCAGGAGTTCCAGTGTCCAAGGGCAGGAAAAGGTGAACATCCAGCTCAGGAAGAGAGAGTGGAAATTCACTCTTAAACTTTTTGTTCTAATCTGGCTCTCACTGTAACAGATGATGCCTACCCATGTTGCTGAGGAGACATCTTTACTCAATCTACTGAATGAAATGCTAATCTCTCCCAGAAATACCCTTAAAATACCCCCAGAAATAACATTTTACCAGCTATCTGGGTGTCCCTTGACCCAATAGAATTTACACATGAAATTAAAAATCACAGGTAGGTTATAAAAGCTCTCTTTGGACTCAGCAGATTTCTGGTCTCCCAATGGAAACACTGGACTCACGTGTGTCTCATTGTCTAAGCACTCTTAGATATCAAAGATTTGAAAGGATTTTAAATGTACATTGATTTTTGGTTGAAAAAAAATTCACAGATTTCTGTATGCCAAGAATTCACTTTATCATATCAAAAAGAATGTGCAAATGCACACATCTTTTCGGCCTCCTATATAGAAAGTAATGAAATAGTTACATTTTACTTGTTAGGCCTGGCTATAAAATGATTTTGGTAACTTAGGGAGAGTGCAAATCATCAGTAAACAATTGCTTGAATATTCTGGACTACTTGATGACATAGAAAACAGCTTTTCTGATTCTCAGATGTGCAATTACAATGCAGCTTGAGTTCCAAATCTGCTTGCAGCCCATGATACACTCCTGCTGAGTGAACTGTCTGATTGCCTTCTTGAAGGCATTTTATTGTTGATCACAATTTAAGTCAGTGTATTATTAATTTCATTTGTAACTTGATTTTGATATGCCTTTTTGCCATTCTTCTTAAATTCTCTGTAGCATTACATGAAGGGAGCTAAATGGGGGATGACAATGGGGAGCATTAACTCCACAGATGGTCTTACTGAATGGCTTTCTTCAATGTTCTCTGAGGAATTATGTCATTTTCAGTGATTGAAAGTTATTTTTTAAAACTGAGTTATCATTTCCACCAACTATAACTCTTATCTCCCACAAATAGGGCCACATCTGTAAGTGACCTAACTCAGCGTTTCATTAAAAAAATATCAAATGGTACTGTTTTTCAAAGTCTGCTTGAAGACCACCTAAAAAATAAATAGTTGTTTCTGGGTCCTTATTCTGGTAAGAATATTAAGTGATTCTTATTACTACTGATAGAGTAGTATAATCCTTACATTTGAATTCAAGGGTAACTTTGAAGTTTAAGTTCATAATCAGTAAGAACTCTTAGCATACTATCTGTAAGATGTTTTATCTTTCATGAAATCCAGCAACGAAAATCTAATTAAAACATTATTACAGGGCTTCCCTGGTGGCGCAGTGGTTGAGAGTCTGCCTGCTGATGCAGGGGACACGGGTTCGTGCCCAGGTCCGGGAAGATCCCACATGCCGTGGAGCGGCTGTGCCCATGAGCCATGGCCGCTGAGCCTGCGCGCCCGGAGCCTGTTGCTCCGCAACGGGAGAGGCCACAACAGTGAGAGGCCCACGTACCGCAAAACAAAAACAAAAACAACAACAACAAAAAAACATTATTACATTTGTCTGGGACCTAATGAAACTTCAAAGCTTTTGCACAGCAAAGGAAACCATAAACAAGACCAAAAGACAACCCTCAGAATGGGAGAAAATATTTGCAAATGAAGCAACTGACAAAGGATTAATCTCCAAAATTTACAAGCAGCTCATGCAGCTCAATAACAAAAGAACAAACAACCCAATCCAAAAATGGGCAGAAGACCTAAATAGATATTTCTCCAAAGAAGATACACAGACTGCCAACAAACACATGAAAGAATGCTCAACATCATTAATCATTAGAGAAATGCAAATCAAAACTACAATGAGATATCATCTGACACCGGTCAGAATGGCCATCATCAAAAAAATCTAGAAACAATAAATGCTGGAGAGGGTGTGGAGAAAAGGGAACACTCTTGCACTGCTGGTGGGAATGTGAATTGGTACAGCCACTATGGAGAACAGTATGGAGGTTCCCTAAAAAACTACAAATAGAACTACCATATGACCCAGCAATCCCACTACTAGGCATATACCCTGAGAAAACCATAATTCAAAAAGAGTCATGTACCAAAATGTTCATTGCAGCTCTATTTACAATAGCCAGGAGACGGAAACAACCTAAGTGTCCATCATCGGATGAATGGATAAAGAAGATGTGGCACATATATACAATGGAATATTACTCAGCCATAAAAAGAAACGA
Organism: Delphinapterus leucas; assembly: GCF_059928025.1. Lineage (NCBI taxonomy): Eukaryota > Metazoa > Chordata > Mammalia > Artiodactyla > Monodontidae > Delphinapterus > Delphinapterus leucas. The sequence goes on along the minus strand of NC_143145.1, from coordinate 28,351,928 downwards.
AATTGAGCTATTTGTAATGAGGTGGATGGACCTAGAGTCTGTCATACAGAGTGAAGTATGTCAGAAAGAGAAAGACAAATACCGTATGCTAACACATATATATGGAATTTAAGGGGAAAAAAATGTCATGAAGAACCTAGGGGTAAGATAGGAATAAAGACACAGACCTACTAGAGAATGGACTTGAGGATATGGGGAGGCGGAAAGGTAAGCTGTGACAAAGTGAGAGAGTGGCATGGACATATATACACTACCAAATGTAAAAGCGATAGCTAGTGGGAAGCAGCCGCATATCAGCTTGGTGCTTTGTGACTACCTAGAGGGGTGGGATAGGGAGGGTGGGAGAGACACAAGAGGGAGGAGATATGGGGATATACGTATATGTATAGCTCATTCACTTTGTTATAAAGCAGAAACTAACACACCATTGTAAAGCAATTATACTCCAATAAAGATGTTAAAAAAATTATTACATTTGTCAATATTAATTTTAGAAGTAACTACTTATAAAGAGTTAAGTAATATCAAGAAGCAAGTGGAAATTGTAGTCAAGGTCATTTTTTATCTGTCACTTCTGATTTAACAATTATTTTCCCCGATCCTACTTGTATGGGCAATAAAAATAATTTATCTTTAAATGTGAATTTTTCACCTTGCATCAACTGGTTTACTTTTATAACATTAAGAATTGAGGAATCATAGGATATAGTCATATTTTTTTGCCAACAAATAAAATATGAACACATTTGTGAAATTCACTTTTACATAGACATGTACAAGGAGCAATATAAAAAGAAGAAAAAATATGCTAAATAGCCTATAGTATTAAGAGTGAGACCTAGATCCATCCCTAATGAATCCATGATTCTGGGTAATCAGTACTAGTCTCTGAGCCACAGTTCTCTCTTACGTGGGGATTGCAGTGTCAATAGTTGTGAAGATTAAGATGCCCTGAAAGTGCTTTATAATATAAAGGCACAATATAAAAGAGAATTCTTTTTATTTATATATCAGTCATTTGACTTTATCAACAAATCTCTCTTTTTTGAAAGACAGTAGCAAACTAGAAGTTATACAATCATTCTCCATTTGTGTTAGATCATCGAACCATTAGCAGCTTTGTCAGTGATGGAGGCCAGAAATAAACCCATACAAATAGAGTCAACTAATCTTTAACAAGGATGCTAGGAATACTCATTGGGGGAAAAGACAGTCTCTTCAACAAATGGTGCTGGGAAAACTGGATATTCACTGGAAAAGAATGAAACTGGACCCCTATCTTACTCCATACCCCCAAATAAACTCAAAATGGATTAAAGATTTAATATAAGACTTGGAACAGTAAAATTCCTAGAAGGAATAACATAGGAGAAAATCTCCTAGACACTGGTCTTGGCAATGGTTTTATGAATCTGATACCAAAAACATAAGCAACAAATGCAAAATTAGACAAGTCATACTACATCAAACTAAAGTTTCTTCATAGCAAAAGAAACAACCTACAGAGTAAAAAGGCAACCTATGGAATGGGAGAAAATATTGGCAACCAATATATCTGATAAGGGATCAATATCCGAAATACAAAAGGAACTCCTACAACTCAATAGCAGAATAAACAAATAACCCGATTTAAAAACATGCTAAGGGCCCAATAGGCATTTCTCCAAAGAAGACATACAAATGGCCAACAGGTACTGGAAAAGGTGCTCAGCATCACTAATCACCAGGGAAATACAAATCAAAACCACAATGAGATATTACCTCAGAGTTGTTAGGATGGCTATTATCAAAAAAGCAAAAGATAATAAGTGTTGGTAAGGGTATAGAGAAATGGAACTCTTCTACACTGTTGGTGGGAACGTGAAATGGTACAGATGCTATAGAAAATTGTATAAGAGTTTCTTAAAAAATTAAAAATAGAACTACCACACAGTCTAGCAATTCACTTCTAGGTATATATCCAAAAGAATTGAAATCAGGATCTACAAAAGAGATCCTTGCTTTTATTGCAGCACTTATTATTCACAATAGCCAAGATATGGGAATGAGGCAGGAGATAGATGGACCCCAGTCTGAGCAGCTGGAATCTGTCCCCCATGGACAGATACTCCAAGATAAAGATAATGGCAGAAGCAAGGAGGCGCTGAGTCCTGCTTGGATTAAAGGTAAAGAGAACACATTTCTCATTCTTGAGGTCAAGGAGACCTCCCAAAGTACACACGTGCAGAAAGGGTCCTCAGGGGTAAGAAAAGGGAGGGGACACCAGACCATAATACCTTCTGTCAACTTCCTTGTGCTGGAATCCACCTTGGCTAAAAGATGTGCATGCACACAGGGCAGGGCCCTGGGTGAGACGAAATATGGACTCAGAGCCAGACAAAGCAAGATGACTGGCTAGAGGGAACATGGAAGAACTGCCCCCATATAAATGATTTAAACTACCCCAAAAGCACATGACTCTTTCTCTGAGCCTGCCTGTGTGTCTATTCGCATGTACCTTTTTTCTTCTAATAAACACTTTACTTGTTTTGCTACTTTCTGTCTCTTTGCTGAATTCCTTCTTCAAAGCAGGCAAAAAGCCAGGGCCCTACTCCTAGCTACTAGTCCCTGGTGGTCTAGTGGTTAGGATTTGGTGCTTTCACCACCACAGCCTGGGTTCAATCCCTGGTTGGGGAACTGAGATTCTGCTTCAAGCCACCACAGGATGCGGCACCCCACAGCCACCCGAGATCAGGAACATCCTAAATGTCTATCAACAGATGAATGTCTAAAGAAAATGTGGTATATACATACAATGGAATGTATTAAGCCTTAAGAAAGAAGGGAATCCTGCCATATGTGATAATATGGATGAAGCTGGAGGATATTATACACTTAAGTCACAAAAGGACAAATACTACATGATGGCACTTTTACGGAGTATCTAAAACAGTCAGACTTTAAAAAGCACAGAGTAGAATGGAGGTTGGCAGAAGAGAGCAAAATGAGCAGTTGTTATTCAATGGGTATAAAGTTTCAGTTATGCAATTTTTAAGTTCTAGAGATCTACTGTATGGACCTGTAGTTAATGTTACAGTTAACAATACTATATTAGTTAATAATACTATATTGTACACTGAAAAATATGTTCAGAGAGGAGCTCTCAAGTATTCTTACTACAAATAGGAGAGGTGGGCAGGAGGAAACTTCTAGATATGTTTACTACCGTAATGTGATGATGGTTTCACTGGCGTATGCATATGTTCAAACCCATCAAACTGTATATATTAAATATGCACAGTTCCCTTGTTTTTCAAGTATACCTCAATAAAGCTGTTAAAGAACACACAGGGAATTAAGGTAATTCTCACACGCCCTGGAGCCAGGCAAACGGAGTGCATAGACATTTTTATTTTATTAATGAGAGGGCACAAAGAATGAGGTATTCTAAGTTTTTAACTTAAAATTAATTTGGAAAAGGAGAAAAAATTACTTTTGGCTTAAATGATAGCTGTAGAAAATACCTAATTTTTCACATACCTAATTTTCTAAGTAATTAGAAATATTTGAATCTAACAAAATAGTTCTATGGTTAATAAGGATGATTACATCCCTTACATCTATGAAGATGAACATTTAATTCTCATTGCAATGGATGTAGTGATAAATCGTAGGGGATAGTGATAAATTATTGATGATATCAGGATGCCATCTAGAATTTATTTCTTTAAAGCAGAAACACACTTATCTTTTATTATTAATTCAGGTAGGTAATATTTATTGAACACAATATATTGACTATTTACATTTTGTTTTGGTAACTGGTGGGACTGTTTTCCCATTTAGTATTTTCTAGGAAACACTCCTACCCTTTGCACGAGGATACCATATTTTTAATACAATGTGACACACCTACTCTATTACCGAACACAAGTTCCTGTGCCTGATGCACAGTGAGGTCAAACAAAGTGAAACTTCCAGGTTTGGAGCAGAGAAAGGTTTATTGTAGGGCAAAGCAAGGATAAAAGCTCAAAAACCCCAAACTCCCTGATGGTTTTCAGGGAGAAGTTTTTTAAAGGCAAAATTTGGGGTAAGGGCTGCAGGGTGTGTGACTTTCTTGTTACTGGCTGGTGGTGAGGTAACAGGGTAGTGCTCCAGGGATCTTGTTTCAGGTTAAAGTTACCATCCTCCACCCGGGTAGGGGCCTTAGCTCCTGCAGAACTCAAAGGTATTGTCATGTATAATCTTTCAGGAGGAACCAGGACCCTGCCCCAAGGCTGCAGTATTGTTTCTTGACTGTTCCTCCTTTGTTTCTGCATCCCCTCCCTTCCCTGATTAGCAACTGTTTGAATCTGCCCTTTGGAACTCAGGGAAGGTCAAGGAGTTTGAAAGAAGCCTACTTGCTACAAACAGGAAACAGGAATGTGGAAAGGATTTGTATCAGGGAGGGACCCACAGGGTCCTGCTTGGTTTCAACTCCTGCCTTCAGTTGATTGGTTGATAGGAAGATAACTAAATTAAATGTAGTAAAAAAAAAAGTTTGTAGTCTAGGATTATTAGACTTGACGTGGTCCAAAAGTATATGGTAAAGTTTTTTTCCAGCAATTAAGGCTGTGAGATGTAAAATTCAAAAACCATCAGAGGACACATTCTGTACTATGAGGAGAAAGCTTCAATGAAAAGAATGAAGTGGATTCAAAGAGAAAAATGAGAGAAAGGCAATCAAGTCTTTACCTTGTTCAAGTTCCAGGTTCCAGTTCTGAGGATTAGGAGTGCCTCTAAAATTTCAGGAACAGTGTTGCTTATATTTAATGATATCCTCCAGGGCACTGAGAAAATATATACATTGGATTTCTGTTAGTTGCAAATACGAACTCCAATTAACATTGTTCTTAAGATTTCTCTCATATTCATAATGAAAAAGAAATACTCCTATGTGGAATGAAGATAAGTAATTCTTATTTATTTAGGATATGATTCTAAGTTATGCGGCAGACCCTGCATATTGACAATGGAAGTCCCATTGTGATGATTTATATACTATTGATTGGTTTGCAATTAAGAAAATATTGTTTATTATTTACATACATGAAAAATATCTACAGATGTCTCATTCAGGAAAATACAAAGTCAAACAAAACAAAGGAAACAATTCAACCTGTGTGGTAGGCAGAATAATCATCTCCCCAAACATGTCTATGTCTTAATTCCTGCAATCTTGTGATTATGTTAGATTACTATGTCAAAAGAAAGTGAAGGCTGCAGATGGAACTAAGGTTGCTTTAAGATAAGGAGATTATGCTGCAGTATTCAAATTGACCCAAAGTAACCACAGGGGTCCTTGAAAGTAAAAGGAGTCACAAGAAGAAGATCACAAGGAGATGTGTGACTACAGAAGAAAGTCACAGAGAGCTGCAACCTTTCCTGCTTTAAAGAGGGAGAAAGGGAGCCTCTAGAAGCTGGAAAAGAAAAGGAAACTGATTTCCCCCAGATCTCCAGAAAGGAGCAAAGGCTGCCAACCTATCGATTTTCATTTGTTTCTGACTTCTGACCTACAGAATTCTAAGATAATAAATTTGTGTTGTTTTCAGCCACTAACTTTGTGGTAATTTATTATGGAAGCTGTAGAGAACCAATATAAACAAATAGTTCAAAATTAATATAGAGAAAATTGAGTAGTAACACTTGTAGGAAGTAATTTTTTTTCTAATACTCAATGATTAAAAAATCATTTTTATATCTTTAAAATAATTAAATATAAATATTTTATACCATGTGGTAGGACTATGATAGTAATGGAAATAATTTTGAATACTGACCTCACAGAGCTAGACAAATTAAATACATAATGTCATATGTCAGAAGAAGTAAACGGCATTATGGAATCTAAAGGAAGGGCGTTTAACCCAGATTTGGTGGAGAAAAAGATTTCTGGGATAAGGGGACTCAAGGGATGAATAAACCTTAGTCTGTCACACGGGTAGGGATGGGGGTGTTGAAAGGACAATTTATATGAGAAAAGACTGGGAGTTTAAATTAAACTTGACAATCAAAAAATAAGTTCAAAATAAATGGATCCAAAGTGGCAAAATAGGGTGCCAATATATGGGCTCATTTTTAGAAATGCTTATTGTGTCCTTAAGTCTTTCATATCACTGGTCCTTCTGCTTCCGAGATTAATTACACATGGGTAAGGTAAACATGGCGAGAAATGGCTAATTCTCCATTAGTAACAGATCATGAAGTTATCCAGTTTTCCTGACTATGCACAAGCAACTCACTCAAACTCCTACTATCTATATTTCCAAACAAGTATCCACTAGAGTCCTGTGACATTTTGTCTATTTTAAGAAACTGATGCCACCAAATTCATTTCTTTATAAAAAAAATAAAAGCACATAATTATAATTTCAGAGATTTCCATCACATTAGATATTCTGAACACTTATACCATCATTCTGGAAACATCAATTGCAACAGAAAAATAGTAACCCATTAAATTTGTAAGTCCCAAAATACTTGAAGCATCTGCCTTTTAAGAAGATAAACTCGGAGGAGAAATTATACAAGATAGACTTGAATGACAATCCATCATCAACAGTAACCCAAACACATTGTGTTTTTATATATGCTTTTTAAGTGTCAGTAAAGATGACACATTCCTGAGGATAGTATAGAAGCTGCCACCAATGGAAACTGCCTTCCATTATACTTCTCTCTTTTATGGTTCACTTTTCACTGACCAGAAGTTGTTACAACAGTAGGTAGAAGAAACCATTTAGAGAATGTCCCTGAACTCCTGATAAACATTGATTTCATGGACAATGCTTTTCAATTTTGTGCATGTCCTTCATATTTTAAAACCCTTCATATTTTAAATTTTTCTCTATTTAAATGAGATTTAAAGCCAATCTCATCCATATATCTATGATAGAAAACTAGAGCTAAAATTTGTTAGTTAATATCAAAATTGATATTACAAATGGGAGCTCAAAGGAAAGAACAGTTAAAGTTTACTTTTAAAATCAGCCATTCTGTTTCAGGCATGTAAGTTGGGGCAAAGGTACTACATAACTAGTAAGAAATCTAAAAAAATTGATGTGACAAACTGGACAATCTGACACCTGGACATGGAGTTTTTAATTAACATCAATTCTAGCTACAATGATTCTTTCCTGTCTCTTGTTTCCAGGACCTTTCCAGATCCAATGAAATGGAAAATTATGAAGATAAGTTTTTCAGGATGCCTGGTGCTTTACTTCTCTTTCTCCCCCAAACTCCCTTCTTCCTGGCCCTCATTTCTAGACAGTAGTAATTGCGAACTTCTTTGCTTTTCCTTTCTAACTTTAGAAAAATACAAAAAGGACCTATTCACTCATACATTTCTTCTTTTATTTTAGTGTTTTTGTTCAGCAGAATATAAATGTTAGTCTTGCTACTAAACAATTTAGTTCTGGTAAACAGCTGGGCCAAGTATGGCATTTTGACAAAATCATCTGATTTGCAATGGCTGAAATCATGAGGATATCGACTTTATATTAGAAGCCAAGATTGGTGTATTATCTCAACAAGTCAGCAGGATCCCCAGGCTCTTTCTATGTATCCATGATTCCACCTTCATTTAAGGCTTTTAATTTCAGGTTTGTCTTCTGATGGATTGCAAAGTGGCTACCATAGCCCCAGACAACATGACGTGATAAAATAACAACGAATCTGGAAGTAAGGAAGAGAGAACAGGACAACTATTTTATCACGGCGGTTGATGGTTTTTTTTTACTTTTTAAAAATTCACTTCACTCTTTTTGCTTTCTGGTTTCTGAAGAAAATTCCAATGTAATTATTATCTTTGTTCCTCTATAGGTAAGGTGCATTTTTTTCCTCCCAACTTCTTTCAAGATCTCTCTTCACTTTAACTTTCTGCACTTTGAATATGATATATATATACAGGTGTAGATTTTTCAGAATTTATCCTGCTTGGTGTTCTCTAAGCTTTCTGGAACTGTGGTTTGGTGTTTGTCATTAATTTTGGAAACTTCTCAGTAATTATCACTTAAATATTTCTTCTGTTCCTTTCTCTCTTTCTTCTTCTGGTATTCCCTTTTGTATGTATGTTATACTTTCTGTAATTGTTCCACAGTTCTTGAATATTCTATTCTGTGTTTCCATTCTTTTTTCTTTCACATTTCGGTTTTGGATGGTTCTACTGACATAACTTCAAGCTCACTGATCCTTTCCTCCATTATGTCCAGTCCACTGATGAGCTCATCAAAGGCATTCTTCATTTCTCTTACTGTCTTAATTTCTATCATGTCATTTGGATTCCTTTTTAGATTTTCCATCTTCCTGTAATATTACCAATCTTCTCTTGTGTACTGTCCACTTCCTTTTTTATTAGAGCCTTTAGCATATTGATCATAATTATTTTAAATTCACAGTCTGATAATTCCAAAAGCTCTGCCATATCCAAGTCTGGCTCTGATGGTTGCCTTGTGTCATCAGACAGTGTTTTTTGTCCTTTACTATGCCTTGTGATTTTTGTTGTTGTTGTTGTTGTTGTTGGAACCTGGACATGGTATATTGTGTAAAAGGTAGGACTTTAGTGTGAGGTTTCATTTTTATCTAGCAATGAGTTAGGCTGTGTTTACTATTAGATGTAGTTGTGGTGTCAGAGACTAAAATTTCCTCAAGTGTCTTTGTTTTAGTTTCCCCCATTTTCTGTTTTCCTTGCAACTCTTTAAATACAGTATGAGCCTATGGTTCTTTTATCTGTAATCTTTTGTTATTATAGAGGAGCTCTACTGATGTGGTGGTAAGGTCTGTGTATGGGGGAGGGCAGGGAGCATTGTATAGTCCTATAATTTGGTTTCAGTCTTTTATAGTGAGCCTGAGTTGGGTATTTCCCTTGCCCCAAAGTAAAAGCTAGAAGCGGTTGGAGTTGAATAGGTCCCTTCCTTCGGGTTGGTTAGGCTTTGATAAAACTCCAGTTGTTTAGGCTCTGATAAAATAGTTTCCTTTGAGAGAAGGCCTTGTTAAAGAGAACAGAGAGCTCTGAGTGTATTTCAAAATGGTTACTTTCTGTATTGGCCTGTCTGTCTCTACAGTTTTTGGGGTAGCAGTCTACCCTGTGAAAACAATTCTCCTGTGGACCTAAAAAGAGTTGTTGATTTTCAATTTGTCAGCTTTTTTCTTCTTGTGAGGCGAGGAATGATGACTTCCAAGTTCTTTACATGTCAGACTGGACACCTGAAACCTATGATGCATTTTCAATGTTAAAAATCACTATGGATTTCTGCTTGTGATTTGTGCATTTACTTCAATTGACTATGAAATGCGAATAAGGTACTGTGTATTTAAGGATACCATATAATAAATTATATATGACATTTTCACAAAGGCCTATACAAGTTTTGAAAAAGAGTGTGTCATGTGAAAAGAACATGTCATGTGAGACACATTTATTGAGAAAGAACTCAATGCAAGCCATGCACATGATCTGATTAACATCTTTAATCTCTTGATTACCTAATTCTCCTCTGCTTGATGCATTCCCTTAGTGAACTGAGGTGTTCATATGCTACATCTCTTCTAGTTGGTGGGGATTAAGGAGAAAAAAAAAAAAACAAGAAATATTTCTTTGTGTTTACAACATAGGAAGTTGGAAATATGGACTTATCTTGACTGATTTTTATTAGGCGAACATGGATAGCCATCTGACAATATCACAGACTATAAAGCATATGTTGAACATCTTTTAAAATTAAAATACACATAGCCTTTGATTTGGCAATTCCATTTTCAAGAATTAGTTTTATAAATACATTAGCACATGAATAAAAGATTTATGCACAGGGATATCTACGAGGTTTGGAAACAGCTTAAATATTAATGTAAAAGGATTTGAAATGGTCTATTGTTATTTCACAGCAGCCTTAGCAGGTCGTCGATGGCAAAAATTACTATTACAACAAAGAAACTGAAGTACAGGGAAGTAGGTTAAATGATATCTAATTAGCAGTCACCTACTCTTAATCCAGTATACCAGGTTGTGTTCTCTCAAATTAATTGTTCGGTTAGTTCTATCTTACTATTTCAATTTAAGTAAGATAATTTTCCTTTCTACTTACTTGAATTTCTAAGCCTTTCATTATTCTTTCTCCTCTAGTGTACTTAGGTTATAGTTAATGTTTCTAAGAATAATAAATGTGAATTTTTAATCTTCTTCAAAGTTTCTTTAAGTACATCTGAACATTTTAGGAATATGTGATGTCTAATTAATAGTATGTATTAAATTTGTTTCCTTAATATCTTCTATGCTTATAATGTTTAGATTAACATTGCTTAAATAAAGAAGCTTTGGAAAAGTAACATTTTATTTGACATTTTCAAAGAGCAGAAATAGCTCTTTGCCTACTAACCTTTAAAAAAATTATGAAGTGTCGGACTGATGACGTCATTTTGACTATTACAATCATTTCACCAATGACTCTTTCCACTTTCACATACTCTTACCTTTAATCTGAACAAAAGTGGCACATTCTTTGTGTTTTTCTAATACAGTCAGTTTTTTCATCATTTTTTCACAATTTTTTTTTTCTAATGTCCTTTACTTGGAGCTGTCTCTAACATTTTTAAAGGGAGAAACAATTTCTACCATATAACACAACACACTAACATCTTTGAACAATATTATGAGGCATAGAATATTTATTTATTAGGCTTTGTTTACATTAGACCAAGTCAACAAGTTCTTTAGGTTAAATGAGTATAAAATGAATAAAATGATCATTCTCATGGAAATTAGCTGGGGATAATGGAGACAGCCCATTTGCTATTTTTTTTTTTCTACACAAGTTGATGTGAATCATACGTTCATCCTAAAAACCACTTGATAAAGTACTACTTTCCTTCAAATGAACATAACAAATTAAATGTTCTGACCCCAAAAGTTTAATATAGTCCCTTTCACTAGATATTTTACCATATCAACTTTTGAATGCTACACTCAAATTATTAGACTATTAAAAAGAAAAAGTTAAAGGCCACTGGGATTTGGAAGCTCACAAGCCAATAATGCTAAGAGTAATAGTAATAATAAAACAACAAAAATAATAGTAATAACTCAAAAGAGACACATGTGAAAAATTTTTAAATAAAAAACTTTTTTTCATGAATTTCATATTCGACTTTTTGTTTATTAAAGCAGAAACTAAAATAAGAGAATGTGGCAGATTGTATGTTCCAAAAATGACCACAGCAATATTTCAGTTCACAAATTTTCTTTTGGAACCTTGTAACTTTTCATCAAGTAGTGGAGTTAATTGTCCTCTCCTTCTGAATCTAGGTGGGACATTGTGACTGTTCCAGTGAATAGAATGGGCTGGGAAGGAAAATGCTGAGTGACTTCCAAGGCTAGATCAAAAAGGGCCACACAGATATTCTGAGATATTCTGAAAATTAACCCCTCTCTCTCTCTCCCTCTCCCTACCTCTATCTATTTCTTTCTTTCTCTTTCTCTTTCCTAGGGCTGAGGAAGGCCTGGCCATATTGAGAGGTTGCATATAGACCTTCCAGCCAACAGTTCCAGAAAAGTTTCAGTTGACAGCCATCCTTAAGCATTAGACATGTAAATGAATGAGCTTTCAGATGATTTCATCTCCTAAACATTGCACTGCCTCAGTCCCGTGCAAATGTCAGGTTGATGCATACAATAAAATCTGTTATTGTTTTAAGCCACTCAGTTTTGTGGTAATTGTTTATGTGGTCATAGTAACTAGAACATAGAGCAGCAAGCATTCTTATTGTTTTTCTGCTCCTACAGTATAAAAATAAACTCCATAACAGCAAGAACAAAATCTGTTTCATTCACAGCTGCTTCCCCAATGTGTGGCACATAGTTAAATAGAAATCAGGTGAATTAATGAATAGAACTTTGACTAAACTGTTTCAATACCAAAACTTACAAGAATGTTGTGATGCATCTCAATGTCTTTCCTGTCCCAAAGTGCCTTAAATATTTATATTAGAAAGAAAGTCTCTCTCTTTTTGTTTACTGTTAAATATGGATTTTTCTTAGAAGCCAGTCAAATTGCTAGGAAACACCGATTAATAATAGCATAAAAGGGTCAAAATGAACCCTCTCTCATGCCTTCCCCAGCCTTGGAACAGATTGTTCTTGCTTGGAAAGCAACTTCTCATTTACCTTCTTCAAACTCTCTCTCGGTTTTTCTCCTCTTCTTGAAAGCTGATGTCACTTAAACCTTCTCACTTACACACATTTTTACACCTTTACTGCTTTGTATGTATATTTATTTTTTTATGTAGTTTGCTTAAGGTTGATTAATTTAGCCATCTTGCATGTGATTTTTCAGTACTTTTCAAATTTAGAAGACACTAGCAATATACAAAATGTCAGAATGAATCCATGTGTCTGTGTTCTATTGCCTCAATCATGTATCAGGTTCCTCTGGCAATGAGGCAAATAGAGCAACATTAGTATTTTCTACAGATTTTAAGTAGCATCCCACTATCTGCCCTCCATCCCAATAGTCACATTCCTCTATTATATGTAGGACAAGTGGTTTCGCTCATATTTATTGCTGAGTCAGCCAATATAGCTGCTTGCTTTTCTGCTTCAACCTGATTATCTAGTGTTGTCCTTTGCTAGATTTCATCACTGTTCTTTCATTCCCCTATATTTACTCTAACACCAGGTGGTTTTGTGTGGCAGACCTTTCTGAAGGTTAGGAAGTAGCAGAATGCAATTACCACATAAGGCTGGAAAGAACTGTAAACCCAATGTTAGACATCACTCTTCCTAGAACTGCATTATACATTTCCCAAGGAAGGTGATTTTTCACTCCCTATTTGTTCTCTTAAGACTCAGGTCCCTGGTCATGTTTCTAGGGCCTCTCCTTTCTCTTTGATAAGCCCCAGTTCACACTGTAGTTATTTTCCAACCACGTATCCAAGCTTCCTATGCACATCTGAAAACCTACAAATTATTATTATGGTTCTTGGCTTACAAATAAGAATGAGGTGGCTGAATTCCTTACCAATGCAAAAAAGCTTATAATGGCTTGGAAAAAATGGTGCTTTTTGGAGGAAAGAGAGAGATGAGATCTTTTCTTCTAGGTAAGATTAATGGCAATGATATCATCTATGCAGTATAGAAATATATATCCTGCTTCTTTTGTCATCCTTCTCATGTCATCCTTCTCATGCATTGTTAAGTATTCTGAATGCAGTGAATATGTGAAAAATAATAAATGACTAAAAGTAAGGATAAGTCTGAAAATGCCCTAGAAATTTATTTTGTGATTATAGTTAAGACTGGTATCGTTGAACAGTTTCACTGAACAGAAAGTGACGAAATTATTCTCAATCCTTAAGTATTGTTTATCAGCTAAAAATGTGAGAAAGAAAAATATTTCAGGAATTTCTCTCAAAAAATATGAGTTTGAAGATGAGATAATTCTATAGCTTAAAAAGAGTTTTTAACAGATTCATTTATATAAGTGTAAAAATATAGAGTCTGTATCTCAAGTTTTAGAAAAATCTTACATCCTTTTATTAATATTTACATGTAGGAAATGAGGAAGGCCATCTTGAGCCCGTGACTGGGTAATTATCATTCTTTGTTCCTTAATACACCAAATTAGAGCTCTGTTTTATACATGGATCTAACTTTTAGTCATCAGAGAGAGAAGTCTTGTGAACAAATGAGCAGGGCAAAACCTTGTGACCCTCAGGTCATAGAAAAGACTGCTACGTTGCAACCCCAAATACACTATTCACATCACAGCTGTAATGAGTGAATATGAATTAACAAACTTTAAAAGGCTTTTTATAAGACGTTTTAATAACATATATTTGAATAGGATAATATTACTTGCAAAACAATACATTAATAATCTATCTGTTTGGGGGTACTAATTTCCTTTCTCTATTTAGGTTACATTGTATACTTCTATAATGGAAACTAATTTCTTCATTAATATCCAGAAGATGGAACATACTACTAAATATACATTTATCAGTACCAGCAGATATTGAAGAGGAAGTAGAAACAAAACATGCCTCATTGAACTTGAATTATAACTTAATATATTATCATTAAAAATGTATAGTCTAAGCAAAAAGAGAAAGCCCCTATTACACTATATAAAGGGAATCTATTAAGAGTGAAGTTTCTCAACTCCCTATTCCCACCCATACATGTTCACTTTCCTATATCTGCATCCACCCTTCCTTTTTTTGCTCCATATAATGGCTAATTCCATATGCAATGCTGTTTTCCTGACCCAAGTGCTATCCTTGTTTCTTATGTATTTTTAACATCTCCCTCCCTATTGACAATCTCTTGATTATTAAATCTATTCACAAGTTCCTCATCTTGGTACATACTTCTAAGTAAAACAAAATGAAGCAATCTCTTTCCATCTGCATCTTTCAGGTACTACCATTTAGCTCTACATTCTTACAGAGTTAATCTTTCGAGAGTCTTAAGTCAGCAAATCTTTAGACTTACTTTCACATACTCATGTTCATTCTTCACCTGAGAATACTCTATATTTCTTCTTTCCCAAATCTATACAATCCACCTTTATCATGGACATCAATCCTCTATATTGCCTAATCCCAGTGTGAATGACTCAGCTCTGATCCTCACTGAAATCCATAGAATCTGGCATTGTGGACTAATTCTTCACCATCAAAACTTTCTCCTTACTCATCTTCCAAGATGAGTGCATATGTGGAGCAGAATCCAAATGAACAGTAGTTAGTTTCAACATAAAATTACCTTACACATCCAAGTGTGTGCTTGATAAATCAATATATGTCGCATCTAGTTATGAGTGAAGTGAAGGAGAGAGCTGCGAATTAAATCCAGAAATATAGAACCAAAACCTGTGACAGAGAATTATAGAACTTTAGAGCTAGAATGGGTCATTTTATAGGGAATAAGATTGAGGACCATAACCTTGCCAAGTTCACACTTACACTGAAGAGCACTGAAATTTATATCCCCTGGATCCCATTTCAGTTTTTTAAATCTTATTAATCAATTACTGTATTTATTTATTTATTCTCCTTTACCTTATCAAGATAAATACAACATTATGGGAACCAAATTTCTGAAAAATTCCATTAGTAAATTTTATCTTACGTGAAGGGACTATATTGATCCAATTATAAGATTTCAGAAATTTCTATAGTTATCAAAATAATGAAGAAGCTGAGAGAGCTGGCATACTTTGAATTTTTGGTTTTATATAACACATTTTACTGTACAAGCTGGAATGATTATTGATTCTATTTAAGATTTTCTTTTCCAAATTAGGCATTGGTGCAGCTAAAATGTATTAATAAACTAATATAGATGTGGGATCATTTTTATCATAAAATAAAAATGTATAATTTTTATAGGCTGCTATACACTGACAGGTGATATATGTGGACTCTGTTGAAAATAAAGTATAATACAAAACAGAAACTGCATGGCTGTTTTGAACATTTGAATTCTAGAATCTCATATATATTTTCATTTGTAATTTGAACTGAATAGAAATATCATTGGCATATATAAAGAATCTAATGTGATCTCTTTCTCCTTCTATCCCTTTCTCATAAATGCCACTTTCATCTTGGAGCCTCTCCTAGTTAGAGCGAAGTCACAGCCTTATGACATAGCAACAAATATTTCTTATATCCCCAAATATTACTTTACCACTGATTTTGCCGCCTTGTATGTATTATAATTGCATCTTATTTACCAAAGATAATTCTAAATAATTGTTCTATAGATACATCTAAATGTTCCTCTCAATTTTATACAATAGCATGTAGGCATGTTTGTAAAAATGTGCAAAACAACAGAATTATCTGTAACAATGTAAAATTCAAAAGTTTATAACTTGTTATAACTTGCATACCTATTTAAGGCTCAGTCGGTTACCAGGTAGAAAAAAAAAAGTGCATGCCAAGTCTGTAGGTAATAAAGCATGCCTGGATATAGTAAAATAAATCACCACAGGAAGATGAATCGTTGAATGAAAGGTGAAAGAACTTTTCCTTGTGCAACAATCAGGAATTCACTGAACAAAACAAATTATCCCCTATCAGCCATTTAAATAGTGGCCTCAGAGAAATAAAAGGATTTTCAATATAAAAGCCTCCTGTAAAATGTGTATAGGTAACTGCTTAGCACATCAGATGGCAGAATAATAAATTTCATACTCCTTAAGCTTATTCCAAAAAAGTTTCAATTTTATTAAAATAAAAATACACTAAAGGTTTTTTAATATGAGAACATTTCCTTAAATTTGATTTATTCTTGAATAAATAAATCAAATGGATTTGGAAGAAAGAACTCTTTATGTTGTAAAGGTAATGGCAAGATGAGCTAACTATGAGTTCCAGCTAACAAAAAGTAGCACAATTTTTACCTACATATGTTTCTTGCAGTTAAAATAAATTTGGTTAGATCACCTAAAATCACAGAGTGTGAATTTCTTAAATGATGATCTAGAAATATACTGGATTTTTAAAATAAATGTAGTGAAGTTAGAATTTCCATGAAGGATGAAACATAAGGTTGCAAAAACCTTCGAATTAAAACATCCATGGTCTTGTGTCCGTTTCCATTTTTGAATAGTTACTGACAAGTACCTTCCTTTTAATTCTTTCAATTAAACCACACTTTGTCACATCCGGGGAAACTAAAATATTATTTTGTGCATCATTAAAAGAGAGATATAAGTTGTGCTTGATTCATAAACTAAACTCACTTATCTCACAGATTCTCCCATATGGGTTTGGGTAAGCCTCAGCTGTGCAAGCATTCAGTCACTGCAAAATAGATCAGGGTTTTCTGCCTTAGATTTAGGCTGACCTTGAGTTCTGTAGGACTCCTGAATTGCCGAATCAATTATAATGTTCCAAAATCACCTTGGCTCCCTCCCACACTATCCTCCTTTCTCTCTTGTTTATGCCCAAATATATATGCACAGGGAGCTAGACAATATACCTTGAGAAGCCAGACAGGATGTCAGCCAACCATGGCTCTTTTGAGCTTAGCAAAGAGAGAAGATATATCTCCTGAATACTGCACATGTCTTGCCAAAAACCTCTTCCATTTGCCTTCTTCCCTGAAATCCATAATTATGTTTCCGTTTTTAGACTTTCTATAAAATTTGTTGCCAGGCTAATAATTCTCAACATTTGTGCTATCACAAACAACATATTATGTATATGGAACAATAGGATAAATGGAGGGTCCCTGGCTTTCCTGAGGCTGAGAGATTCATATCTCACACACTTTGAAAAGCTCTGACTTGGAAAAATGATCAAACAATATGCTGCATATGTTTAAATTATTTCATATATAGTGTTCCGATGTACTTTTTGAGAGCATCCTCCATATTTTTATTTCCCATATTCACCTATACACTACTGGTTCCATAGTAAAGAGAGAGCGAGAAGTTATCCAAACTCCTTTATTTATTTATATAAATTTATTTATTTTTGGCTGCGTTGGGTCTTTGCTGTTGCGCACAGGCTTTCTCTAGTTGCGGAGGGCAGGAGCTACTCTTCATTGCGGTGCGCGGGCTTCTCATTGCGGTGGCTTCTCTTGTTGTGGAGCATGGGTTCTAGGCATGTGGGCTCAGTAGTTGTGGCTTGTGGGCTCTAGAGCGCAGGCTCAGTAGTTTTGGCACGCGGGCTCAGTAGTTGTGGCGCACAGGCTTAGTTGCTCCGCGGCATGTGGGATCTTCCTGGACCAGGGCTCGAACCCGTGTCCCCTGCATTGGCAGGCGGATTCTTAACCACTGTGCCACCAGGGAAGTCCCTCCAAACTCCTTCAATAACTATAACTGGTTTTGCTTGATGGGCAAATTATAAAAGTTCATTGCTCCCCACAGTCAGCACCTATACTATAACTTTAGAAAATCATATATTTGTGTTGGTTTTATCATAACTGGAAAACATAATTTTAATGAATTTTATTTTTGGCTTTATGTTTAAAAGCATAACTGCACTCTCAAGAGCAGGTTAAGTGCATAGCCTATATTCAAAAAATCCTACAAGCCACTATGCTGAATAGAATGATTTCACCGTAAATTGTTATCCTCCCCAACTCTCTCCTTCCCAGTAAAGCTTCTGATAAATGCTTTCACTGAGTGGTCATGAAATTTACACCTTTGATCCTTCTATCAAAACTGATTATACAGTGTGTAATACTCAGAACAATTTTCATATAATTATTATGACATTTACCAGAGTAATGTTCCTGACACTTACCACAAATTGTACTATTTAGATTCTGGATCTTGGACCTTTTTTTTTCTTCAAATAACCCTGAAGTATTTGCTGTCATAGTAAATTGTACATACTGTACATATATTTTGATTAGTTTTGCAATTTCTTTTTTTTTTAAGTTTGATAACTTTGTGCAGGAATCCATGGTATAAGATTAGGTAGAATTTTTATTGAAACTGGCATTTCTCTGATAACCTTCTCCATTACTTAGAATGTGGCCAACTTTCTTATATACATTAATTGTAAAATGTCTGTGAACTTAGCTTGCAAGTGTAAAATACAGAGAAGATGAAATACCAAAATTCTCTCTCATAAGCTGTCAAGGAGGAATAATGAGAACCATTTCAGTAGTCCATTCACTCTACGGCATGATTTCAGAGCTTGTTGCATTTGTTTGTACTGCTGATTTTTAAAACTGACAATAAAGCTCTGCTTTTTATTATATAGCCTTTTTATTACAGCAGTGTACACAGTATGGTAGCATTTTGAACAGTTTTGTAAACTTCTGTGACAATAACAGAGTTTCCCTAAGAGACCCTTAACCATTAAAAATGTTTTCTTGCTAATTATAAACTGCATGGACAAATGACAGTTGATGGGATACAGGAGGAAGAAAAAAAATGAGGTCATGAGATCTGAATTCCAGATATACGACTGCTTTACTAAACTCTTGCAATTTTACCTTAAAAATAAGAGTTGGTCATGTGGTCTCTACAGTCCTGAAAACCATAAAATTACTTTTCTCCAAAGGCCAAAAAAATGGGATCAAATAATCAAAATAAATCCTATACATATTCTTCCTGTTTAAGGGGAAATGGAAAAGTAACTATGCCAGGATGAGTAAACCGTTTGTTTCATGGATCTAGGAAGACAATTCAATTGAGCAAATGCTAATTTATAACCTCCTATGTGCGTCAAAGGCATGACATTCGTCTAAGCTGCTATTCCAGGGTCCTGGGAAAACCCATCAATCTACTATAGACCCTGTGAATGATTTTAAATAAAAGCCCCCCCCCTTTTTTTCCAATTTCACTTCTGAAGGATAATGGGAACAATATCAGCTTCTAATTGTTCCACAGGAATTGTAAGAAAATTCAATAAAGTGGCATGGAAATAAATTTTAAAATGCATATTGAAGCAATCTGAAATATGCCATAGAAAAGTAAACTAAGAACTAAAATTGTATTTCTCTGTATAAAATTTTTTTAAATTCTCATTATTTTTCCCCAACATTATGGAAAAAATATTTGGATAAAAAATAAATAAAAATCCAAGCTCTGACCTTCCAGCTGTATGATCTTTGATATGATAATCTATTTAAATTCTCTGAGCCTCATTTCCTACATCTGTAATAAAAGCTAATAAAATACTTGGGTGGGCATAAAATATAAGTGTATAAGGCTCCTTGTACTTAGTAAAGAGCTAGTAAAATTTCCATCCTCTTTTCCCTTGACAAAATTATATGAAAGTGATGAAGGATTCTTTAATCTGTCTCAATTTCAAAGCAGTATAGTGTAGGTTATTCCATACCCATTATAGTTTTAGAGATTCCCAGGGGATGTTTGCACTCATTCTTAGTCACTTGCTTCAGTTTACTAAACCACATAAGTAAGCAGTTCTTTCTTCTGCCTAGTATATAGTGAACCTGCAATAAGGAGAACATATTTTCCTGCATTGCCCTCAGGTTGTCAGATTCCACTTTACAATGCCTAGTGTTTATTCACCTAGGGATACATTCATATACAATCTTTTTAGTATATAGTAAGTTCTTGAGGTGAAAAAAAGAAGCAGTAATGAGATAATCCAAACAACATCTATATTTGATTTTGGATTCCATTAGTTTTTGCTTTTCTTCAGATTTACATTCTTAATTATGTTTTGCTCAGGCTAATATTCAAATTAGGTTGATTCCCTGAGCATAATTATCAACGGTAGGGGAAGACAGCTTAGAAGAGTGGAGGGTGATTGAAAAATATCTGTATTTTTCACTAATAATGCAAACATGAAAGAAATGTAATTACAGGTAATTCAAACATTAGATAGCCCACGTGTTGAAAAAAAGATGAATAAATCATCTATCAAAATGCAAATAAAATACACATTTCCGCACTTAATTACTACTTAGAACTCAGAATTCATTTCATGTGATGCTGTGATTATTCCATTATAATAAAAATCCCAAACCCTGGAGAGAAATTATTTATTTGTGCCAATGGAAAGCAGTATTAGCACAGACATATGAGTTTTTCTTAATTCTGTGGTTTTTTCATACTGAACAATCATATCATAGTTGGAACATCAGAATTAAGCTTTCAACTCACAAGTTGTTGGGCTGCTTCAGAAAAAGTATTTTGGTAGGAGATGAGAAAAGAACTTAAGTTCTGAGATGGGACAGAAGAATATTTAGAAAAGAATGAATGGTTTAAATATTTAAATAATTTTCTGCATGGCAAATTTTGGTTTGAAAAATTGGCAACGTGCTAAGTAGGCAGTAACTAAGGTTCACATTGCTGCCCACTAGCATTTAATTCTAATCAAATTATGATCTGTCCAATAGGAGAAATATGATATGGCAAAACAGGATCCTGAAAGTCATTTCACAGAGCTGCCATTCCTCTTCCTAGAGTACAAAACGACTGTACAGGTCCCCTGTCAGTTTTCATTGCTGCTCACTGGATTACTCTGACTTTTCTTCTACGTCCTTGAATGCTTATTCTTTGGACTCTTGCTCTTATCTAAATTGTTCTCAAATGCAGTGCAATAAATAATTACATACAGATAGAAGTAGAAAACTAAGAGCACAGTGAAAAGTTGAAGTTGACAGCACAGACATGAAGGTATTTTGGTCTTTGGAAAGGGACGTTTTAGTTTTTGTGCTAAGAGTAGTGTTGGAGTTTTGTCCATATCTTGGCCAGTTGCAGTGATTGCACCACTAAAGGTAGGCAAGGGCTGAGTTGGGATTTTACAAACAGTGAAGTTCAAAAAATTCAAGAGGGCAAAAGTATAATTTTATTTTTCCATAAAGTACACTTAATAAAGCTCTCAACATTCTGCCTAATAGCACTTGGTCTACTCACAAGTAAATGCAGTCCAAAGAGGCAGAACTCACTAAATTTTGTCCCAGGTTATAGGTGTACCAAGATATTGATTCCTTCAGACACTAAAGCCTTTGGAGGAGGTCTGAGGTAACAGAACTCTGGAGTTGCTTGTTTCCCCTATGTGCAGTCTTCTCCATTTACGTTGGTAAACTGTACAAGTATTACCACTTTCTACCTGTGATTGATATAGTAATAATATTTTAGAAAGCTCAGGAGTAAGGTTTTTTGTTGCTATTGCTCTAGCAAGATATCATGTCAAGGTTCACTCACCAAAAAGTCAGGATACGGTTTGTGTAAGCTTTTGAACTTCTTAGAAACTCACATGCTCAGGTGAGTTAAATTTGTGTTTCATCATCCCTTGGTAGTCAGTTTAAAGAACAAAACTGATCCAAACCTCACGATTTCAAGTTGCTGCGGCCAGCTTTATGAATATTGAACAAAGTAAACCTATTTTAGCACTTATTTTTCCTCATAGTTCTGGAGGCTAGAAGGCCAAGATCATGGTGCCAGGAGGGTTGGTTTCTGGTCAAGCCTCTCTCCTTGGCTTGCAGATGGTGCCTTCACACTGTGCCCTCACACTACCTTTTCTCTAGAGAAAATCAAATGACTACTTATATGTGAGTCTATTTCTAGACTCTCTATTTTGCTTCACTCCTTTATGTCTCTACCTTACACCAGTATCACACTATGTTGATTATTGTAGCTTTAAGATATGTCTTGAAATCAGGTAATGTCAATGTGCAAACTTTGTTCCTGTTTTGACTATTCCAATTCATTTGCCTCATCAAATAAATTTTAGAGTTAGCAGATCAATTTCTTCAAAAAGCCTATTAAGATTTTGATAAGCATTACATTAAATTTATGGATGAATTTGAGGAGTACTGACATTTAATAACGTTGCATTTTTAAAAGCATGAACATGGTGTATCTCTTGAATTATTTAGTTTTCTTTAATTCTCCTCAACAATGTTTTGATATTTTAAATGTATGTGTCTTCAAATTTTTTCATAAATTCATCCCTAGTTTTTTTATGCTGATAATATAAATGGAATTTATATTATCAATTTTTTGTATCAATACTTGTTAATATTATAGAGAAATATAATAGAACTTTGGATTTTGACCATGTATCCTGATATCTTACTAATTTCACTTTTAAGATTTATCAGTGATTTTATAGCTTTCTACATATACAATCATGTCATTTACAAATAAAGGATTTAAAAGTTTACTATTTTCTTCCTAAAGTGTATAAATTTTACTTAATTTTCTTGCATTGTTCACTGAAAAGACCTCCAGTATAATGTTGCATAAAATGATGAGATTACTCAACTTTGCTTTGATCCTCATCTTAGAAAGCAGTCTTTTTCCATTGATTATAATGATGGCTGTAATTTTTCATAGTAGCTCTTTATTAAGCAGCAAAAATCTCATTTATTTCTAGTTTGTTGAGACTTTTTATCATTAATGGGTCCTGCTTTTTATCAAGTCATATTTTTTGCATAGAATACTATATAGTTTTTGATCTTTGAATCAATTAATATGGCAAATTCCAATGACTGATAATATGGATATAAAACCAATATTTCTTTCTAAAATAAACTTTACTTGCTCATTATGTATTATCATTTTTATGCAGTGTTCAGTTTGATTTCATAATGTACTTTAAAGATTATTGCATTTTTGTGTAGGGATATTAGTTTGTAGTTTTCTCCTTAAGATTAGTGTATAAATTTGGGGGACTGGAGTAACATAAAGATGTTGATAATGTTACCTTAATATGCTTTTAAGGTCTGTAGGATTTGCAGTGATGTTTTAGGCATATGTACATCTATTATTGCTGTGTCTCCCTGCTGAATTAACCCTTATAACATTATGATATTTTCCTATTTTCCTTTGATAATAGTTTTTTTCCTATTCTTTTTCAAATTATTTTCCCATTTACATTATTACAGAATATTGAGCAGAGTTCCCTGTGCTATACAGTAGGTCCTTGTTGGTTATCTATTTTAAATATAGCAGTGTATACATGTCAATCCCGAGCTCCCAGTCTATCCCTGCCCCCCCTATCTTTCCCCCTGGTAACCATAAGTTCATTCTCTAAGTCTGTGAGTCTGTTTCTGTTTTGTAGATAAGTTCATTTGTATCATTTTTTTTTTAAGATTCTGCATATGAGATATCATGTGATATTTGTCTTTCTCTGTCTGACTTACTTCACTTAGTATGGTAATCTCCACATATTGAGAAATCATCCACACACAAATATGGTATCAAAACCAGCAATTCTGAGAGGGGGAGAACACAAATGCAGGATATTGGAAATGCATTTGAAATTTAAAGCCCAGCAACTTAAAACAATCTTGTTTATATATAGACTGCTATATAGAAACCTCATGGTAATCGCAAACCAAAAATCCACAATAGATACACAAGCAAAAGAGAAAAAGGAATTGAAACACAACACTAAAGTTAGTCATCAAATCACAAGAGAACAAAAGAGGAAGGGAAGAAAAAAGATCTACCAAAACAAATCCAAAACAATTAACAAAATGGTAATAAGAACATACATATCAAAAATTCCCTTAAACGTAAACAGATTAAATGCTCCAACCAAAAGACACAGACTGGCTGAATGGATACAAAAACAAGACCCGTATATATGCTGTCTACAAAAGTCCCACTTCAGAGCTAGGGATACATACAGCCTTTGATAATACTTTTTAACTTGAAATATTTTTTTCTAAAATTAATATACCACTCAAGCTTTCTTATACTTATTGTTTATATGGTGTACCATTTTGCAACTTCTACTTTAATTTTTTGTCAACAGAGAACATATTCTTTAATATTTCAATATTTTTAAATATTTGATTTATTGAGAATTACTTTACAGACAAGTGTATGGACTATCTTATTAAATATCCAGGTGTGCTTGAAAATAGTCTGCAATTCTCAGGTTTTGCATGTAATATTTTACAAAATTCACTAGTTCATTGACATTGTTCAAATATTCTATATATATATTGATATTTTATTTGTTTTATCCATATATATATATAAACTAAGAGGATTATATTATAAAACACTAGTAGATTTTGACTCTACTCTTTCAAAAGGATCTAAACAAGACTAAGAAGAGGGGAGCAAAGATGGGGGAATTCTTTTTTATATGACATTGGAAAGGATCTAGATGTGAAAACACCTCTGCAGGTGGAGAGTAGAGACATTTCCTGAAGGAAGAACTGGGTGGGGTCCAAGACTGAGGAATTGACTGAGGAATTATTTTTTTCTTAGACTTTACTTATTTTGTCAGATTTACTTAATCTATAATTTTAAAATAGTGTGAACTCCAAAGCAGGCTGGTGTTGGGGATCTGGAGATTGACTAGTTGGGGAGAGACAGCAAAGGGACATTATTCATCACCGTCATCTTAGGGAGGAATTGGTAATGATAAAGGTGGGTAAGGATAAGGACCAAAGTGGATTCCTGTTAGAGAGACGATCACTACCTGCTCCACAAATAGGTACCACCTGGTATCAGAACAAACTAAAGGCAAGAAAGACAATGATACAGAATTTCTTATATGGTAGCAAAAAACATAATTTCAAAATGAATGAGATCCTTCCATCTCTGAAAATAAACAAATGGGACCTAATTAAACTTAAAAGCTTTTGCTCAGCAAGGGAAGCCAATGACAAAATGAAAAGACAACCTACTGAATGGGAGAAAATACTTGCAAATGATACGACCAATAAAGAGTTAATATCCAAAATATATAAAGAGCTCATACAACTCGATATCAAAAAAATAAACAAATTAATTAAAAAACGGGCAGAAGATCTGAATAGACATTTTTCCAAAGAAGATATACAGAAGGCTAACAGGCACATGATAAGATATTCAACATCATCAATCATCAGAGAAATACAAATAAAAACCTCACACCTGTCAGAATGGCTATCAACAAAAAGACCACAAATAACAAATATTGACAAGGACGTGGAGAAAAAGGAACGCTCATACGCTGTTGGTGGGATTGTAAATTGGTGCAGCCACTGTGGAAAACAATATGAAAGTTCTTCAACAGACTAAAAATAGAACTACCATATGATCTAGCAATTGCACTCCTGGATATATATAAGAAGAAAATGAAAACACTAATTTGAAAAGATATATGCACCCAAATGTTCATAGCAGCATTATTTATAATACTCAAGATATGAAAGCAACCTAAACTCCCATCAACAGATGAATTGGTAAAGAAGATGTGAAATATATATATATATATACACACACACACACATTTATATCTTAAAATATACACACACACACACACAATGGAATACCACTCAACCATAAAAATAATGAAATTTGCCATTTACAACAACATGTATGGACTTGGAGGGTATTATGCTTAGTGAAATAAGTCAGACAGAGAAAGACAAATAGTGTATGATATCAATCATATGTGGAATCTAAAAAATAAAAGAAACTTGTGAATATAACAAAAAAGAAACAGACTCATAGGTATAGAGAGCAAACTAGTGGTTACCAGTGGGGAGTGGGAAATGGGGAAGGGCAACATAGGGGTAGGGTATTAAGAGGTACAAACTACTATGTATAAAATATATAAGCTACAAGGATATATTGTACAGCACAGAAAATACAGCCAATACTTTATAACTATAAATGAAGTATAACCTTTAAAAAGTGTATGTTGTACACCTGAAACATACAGTATTGTAAATCAACTATACCTCAAAAATGTTTACAGTATTGAAAAAGACTAATAAGAGATCCTTCCATATTCAAGTTGTTCCTATTATCTCCTTTAATTCTTAGAATAAATATATTAACTGTGAATTATCAATAATTTATAGAAAAGGAATCTGAAATTCAAGGTTAAGTACATTAATGTCTATAGCTATAAAATAGCAGCACTGAATTTTTGATTTAAATAAGGTCAGACTCCACATTTCATTTTTCTTGTACAATACTGCAGTATATGCAAAAGAATAGTCTTGTAGGCAAAGATCCAAAATGCATTCTACTTTCCAATAATGTTTAACTGTACAACTAGATCATATTTTGTATCTGTTAAATATTGGAATCATTTCATTAATTATACTTAAGAAATTAATGACAAGATAAAGACAGATTCTTAGTAAGTGACCAATTCTGCCTCCAAGCAAATAGCAGCACTGTCTCTTTGTTTTCTTTTTGGAGGGAACATGTAAACAACTGTATATATAAAGTAGCATAGAATTCATTCAGAATAATTCAGAATAATTCAGAATAATTCAGCAAGCAGTATTTGAAGTCTTGGTTTCTTTTCCAAATCAGTGAGCTGCTGAAATGTCTCTTTAAAAAAAAAATTAATGATGAATGATTGATATGTAAAAATATTTCGTGTATACTACATGATGAATTTGAGGATAAGTATACATCCATGAAGTCATCACTATCATCAAGGCCATAAACATATCCAGCACCTCACAAAGTTTCCCACCACCCATTTTCTTCTCCATCTCCTTCCCCTTCCCCCTCTTCCTCTTCTTCTTATTCTTATTTTGTGGTAAGAATATGTAACATAAGATTATGTTTTCTTAGCAGATTTTATGTGTACATCACAGTATTTTTAGCTATAGGCATTATTTTGTATAGTAGATCTCCAGAACTTTTCTATGTTGCACAGTTGAAACTTTGTACTTTTAGACCATTTACCTCCCCATTTCCTCCTCCCACGCCAGCCCCTGGCAAACCACTATTCTACTCTCCATTTCTATGACTTCAACTACTTTAGATTCCACATATAAGTGATATCATGCAGTATTTGTCTTTTCTGTGTTTGAAATTAAAAAAAAATAATTTAGGAAGTTGAAGGATTCCAGGATCAAATTAAAAATGTAACTAAAATATTCTAACTGTATTACAAATGTGTGAAATAACTTCACTATAGATGGTGTTGGTGGGAAAAGTGCTGAACTAAGTATGTTTGGAAATTAAGTTTAAATGCCAAAGAATGTACATAGGCAGTGTATTTTAGTTGACAAATTGTTTTTCATAAGGATATATGTTAATTCTGATACTACTCTACATGTATACTGGAATTGAATAATTAAGTAAATGGTAAATGACAGAAACCAGGTTTCTTACTCTTGGAGAGGGGAGTGTACAGATAAACAAGGGGAGAAAACAAGAACGGTCCATGTAATAATGGATTAGAGTTAGAGACATCAGTGTGAACTCTTGTTTAAGTTAATATGGATGCAGTAGGTTATATATAAAAAATACTTATATTGTGTGTGTGTATATATATATATATATATTTAGTATATATATTCATCTGTTAGCTGAGGGGATCCAGAAGCAGCAATACATCATTAGCAATGAATATCCTTAGTAACCATATTTTGGTTTTTAATACTATTCAATAAGAGAAACCAGGGCTCTTTGGAAATGTGGCTGATTCTAAAAATGGGGTAAGAAATACACAATTTGAGGCCGGAGTATCTTTCAGCAGCAGAAAGCAAGAAAGTGCTCAAAAAAACCCTCAATGAACAGAGTGTATCAAAGGGTCCCAGGATCCAAATGAAAGAGTTCCCAATGGCCAAGTCTGAAATAATTTAAGCAACAAAATAAAGTTGTACTGGATTATAAAACAAAATATAAAATAAATATCCCTGAGTCCATAATTATATAAATAAATGACTGCATAAATAAACAAATGGAGGAGAAGTAAAGAGACAAAAATCTTGTGGAAAATCATCCCCCCAAAAAATATTTAAAAGAAGCTTCACTCTCAAGGAGATAGAACATACTCATGATTCCTTACGTATGGCCGCACATAGTGAATTCCTTCCAAAGAGTACAGATATAAAGGGGGTAAAAAGTAAAACTTTAGACTAGAGAAACCTGACAATTACCACCTCCCCCAGGAGTTCAAGTTTAACTTCCACAGTGATGTCACGTTGACAGTATGTACACTTGCTGTGATGTGTTCGGAATGGCACTTTACCTCTCTGGGCCTCCTCCCAAAAACCTGTACCCCCGCCAAGTCTGGTCATGAGAAAAACAACAAACAAATCCCAGCTGAAGTAAAGTATACAATATACCTGACCAATATTCCAAAACTGTCAAGGCCATCAAAAACAAGGAGAGACTAAGAAATAGCACAGCCAAGAGAAGCATGCCCCTTGCACGCACCACCACCTAAGGGGTGGGCAAACTCCCTGAGCCACCCCTCCAGCCTGACCCCTGGACACACCCCTGCCCTTACACCATATAAGGAACAAGCTCGGCCCCCCTTCCACCCCCAGGGAGTGAGCAGCAAGGGAACATGTTGCTTGTTCTCACTCCCCTCTGCTGCAGCAAGGGTCCCAATAAAGCCCTGCCTGAATTTCTTGTCTGGCCTCTAGTCAATTTCTATTGCTTGGGGAAAGCCAAGAACCCTGGTCAGTATCACTAACATGATTAGTAACATGAAAAACTGTATGGGGTATATAAAGTTTTTCTCTTTCTACTATTTTATCAATTTTTCTGTAAATCTAAACCTAAAAAAAAAAAACCTGAAGTAAAATAAAATTTATTTAAAAGGAAGGAAGAAATGAAGGAAAGAGGGAAGGAAGGGAAGGAGGGAGGGAGGGATGGAAGGAGGCAGGAAGGAAGAAAAGCAAAGGAGGGAGAGAGGGAAAAGATTCAGGGAGGCAAAGTATCCCTTTTTTATACCAAGTCTCTTCCTGTGTTCCTTTATGGCACAATTTCTAGAAGAGTTGCCTATAAATCACTAATGCCTTCATCTCCCATTTGTTTTTTAACTTACTCCAGTAGAGTTCCTTCTCATCACTACAATAAATTTGATCTGTGGCACGAGTAACTTGCATCTGTCCAAATCTAAAGGTATGGTTTCTGTCCTTGCTGCATTCTTATGCTGAGTAGCATTTTGCACAGTTGACTTCTCCCTCCTTCTGGAAGTAGGTTGTTTTGGTTTCCTTGTCCTCATACTCTTTAGTTGTTGCTGTTGCTGTTTTTTCCCCTTTTCAGTGGCCACTCCTTTTCTGCCTTTTTGCAAAATGTGGGGTTTTTTTCCTGCTGGACTAGTAATTGGAATCTTCCAAGCCTTATCCCTAACTCTTTTATTCTTATTCCACATTTTCTTTAGATGGGTATTTCCAAATGGTATTTATCTCCAGCCCAGATATCTCTATTGTGCTCCATAGTCTTATACAAATGTCACCTCTTCAGAAAGATTTTCCCTGACCACCCAATCTGAATGTTTTCCTCAGTATTTCTACTCTATCATTCTATTTTTCATTTTATTGTTTTCAGTAGCATTTAACACTATCTAAAGATGCCTTGTTCCTATGTTTCTTGTAATGTCTGTCTCCCTCCTTTCTGACACTCCTGCTATCAGTTCCCCGCTAACCATAAACTTCAGAATTGCTACAACTTTGGCCATTTCCGTCACAATTTAATTCTTAGGGACAGTGCAATACAAAGAAGATAATGGATAATTAATAAACTAAATATACAGGTCTGGTATTATTAATATAAACACTTATTTGTTAGATAAATAAACATTTAATATCTGTGGAGACAAGAAATCACAGAGATTGAGACTGAGACATATTTATCTATCATATTCTAATTTTTCAGAATTGACTTTTCCAATTAATACAGTAGTATATTTATTACATTATAGCTCTTGGTATGTTTTCTGGTATCTGAACTATATCTCGCAGACTGTGAATTTTGTTGATTATTCTTAGTAGGAATGGAGAAATGTTTGCTGTAATGAATGAAAAAGGAATTTAGCTTTGGAGTCAGATACCTCTAGGGTTTTTTTCTGTTTAATGATTTAGTGATCTTTGACTTTATAAGGTTAACCTAAACTCTGATCACTGATTCTTTTCATTTTTGAAGCACATGCACGTATAATTGTTAATTAAAATATGCATATGATGCTGTAGGAACCCAGTAGTGAGTGAACCACCCTGGCCCGATGGAATAAGGAGGCTTCTTAGAGTAGGTTATTTTTTAGAAGGGTCTTAAAATTTTAAGTAGAAATTTAGGAGAGCTTTGAAAGAATTCACAATGCAGAAAAAATAACATAAAACACCAGAACATATAGTGGCCCCTCAAAAACAAAATCTTGTTCCAGGGACACAGGATTGTCCCCTGTAGCTAGAACACAGGTTTTACACAGAGACTGAAGTAACATAACTTGTCATTCCAAGATTTTGGATTTATTAGTATAAAAAATAAAGGAGAGCACTTAACATTAAACAACTGTGCTCATCTCTCAATCATCATAATTTGCTCTGCATCGGCTGCATGCTGGACCACTTATTTGAATGTTTTCAGCCAATGGAAGGAGTGATAGACTACTGTGTGTCCCACAGAATCCATTATTTCATTACTTCTTTACTGTTACAGTGCATTCATTTCAGCTGAGGATATCATTAGCCAGCTAACATACTACACTGCCCCTCAGATTCCTGAGACTAGATGCAATCATGTGGCTAAGTGTTGGCCAATAAAATATTGCCAGGTTTAAAAAACAAAGCCTCACTTCTGGACATGCTCTTAAAAGGAATGGGCACGTCATCCATTTGCCCATTTTCTCCTTATGCTGGACTAGAGTGTGGACTTGAGAGTGGGTAGTGATGCAAGCATCTTAGCATTCAAAATGGAAGCCACATGTTTCAAGCTAATATTGAAAGCTCACTTCAGGCTCCATTTATCATCCTGGTTTGCTACAATTTACTTAGATTTTAGTGTGAGTACTACTCAATTTTAATTTTAATATTTATTTTTATTTAAAATACGATATCCCAGATTTCAATTTTTTTTCAATGGGAAAGCTGATCTAAGTAACAAGTCAACTACAGGCATACCTCAGAGATGTTGTAAGTTTGGTTCCAGACCACTGAAATAAGTGAATATTGCAATAAAGTGAGTCACGCTTATTTTTTGGTTTCCCAGGGAATATGAAAGTTATGTTCATACTATACTGTAGTCTATTAAGTGTACTATAGCATTATATCTAAAATAACGATGTACATACCTTAATTTAAAAATATATTATTGCTAAAAAATGCAAACCACCATCTGAACCTTCAGTGAATTATCTTTTTGCAGCAGTAACATTAAAAAATCACCAATCAGATATCATCGTAACAAATATAATAAGGAAAAAAGTTTGAAATATTCTAAGAATTACCAAAATGTGACACAGAGACATGAAGTGAGCAAATACTGTTAGAAAAAATAAGGATGATAGACTTGCTTGATGCAGGGTTGCCACAAACTTTCAATTTGTTAAAAAAAAAAAAAAAAAGTAATATCTGCAAAGTGCAATAGAGCAGAGCACAATAAAATGAGGTATGCCTGTATACTGTTGGTAATGGAGTACCTAAACTACTGTATAATAAATATGTATATGATATGCTTTTAAGTTTGCACAATTGTTTTCTTTGTTTTGTGCAAACAATATTGGTTTAATATGGCCCATTCTTCCCATTATTTATACTGTGATGTAGACTTCCTGAGTTGAAAGTGGCTCTGCCATTAACTGTGTCACTTAAGTAATTTATTTAGTCTTTATCCCGTCAATTTCTTCACCTATAAGGTGAAGATGACAGTAATACCTGCCTTGTAGGGTTTGTATGGGAATATAATGCATTAATGTATTACATAAAGGATGTAGCTCCTATCACATAGAAAGTCATATTTACTTGTTAATTATTATTATTTCTTTAATTGCATCCTAAGCTTAGAAAGTTCTTTCTCTGCCAGAAGGCTAATAAATACGCTATTATGTCATGCTGTCTGTTCAGGACTTTATTCTTGATGTAGAAATGTTTAATTAGTTCATGCTTCTATACATTTTAATGTATAGAATGATGTCTGAGTTTCAATTCGTTGTTTCTCTAAATAGCCAATCAGTTTTTTACATGATTTTAGAAAATATTTTTCCATTCTATAAGTTTCTTTTGTGCTTGATTTTTTTAAAGGTCTTTCTGGGGGTTCAACATTTGTCTAGGTTGTGATAGTTACAAAGTGTGATATAGGATTCCACCCATTTTCTGACATGGAATTAAAGTGGGACTTTAAACACAACTAACAGAATAGACTCTAAGACATGATTAGAATCTTAATGACAAGAGGAAAGCTAGCCTCAGGTCTGCTGACCTATGAACTGAGCATTAGGTAGAGTGGAAATGAGAGGTCTTCAATTCCTAATTTTATTCTACCTTACTCTACCTTATTTTCTGAAATTTCTAATATGCTAAATAAACATAATTATTTGAAAAGCTGTAGTATAAAATGTAATGTCCCAGGTCTGTGCAGTGCTCAATTTGAGATATAATGAGTTTATTCTTATCTTGTGTACATTTTTTAGCTCTGAAAGAAGTCTCTGCCTAGCTCATGGTGGATACACTAGATTTATAGCAGTGATTCACTCCAGATCTGAATTACACTTCTTTTCCCAGTTTTGATTTTTCTGTTAACCTCTGAAAAGCATGCCAAGAAGTTATATGCATATAACTAAGCATAACTGTATAGCTTAGTTATGAAGGCATTCCTCTATCCTTAAAAGAGAAGTTGAGGACATATTTGACTTGCAAAGTTCACTCACAGGATTCTTTGTCATGCCATATTTGAAAGGATTGTAAAGATACACTCAATTTCTATGTTTTGAGCATACTTTTCCATTTAATCTGTCCTTAAATAAATAATATTTATTCCTTATGTAACTTCCTCCTCGGATTATGGAATCAGGCAGAATATTTCCCAAGAAAAATATTCATAGTTTGAGGGATAAACACTAGATTTTAGATATGGCAATTGTCAAAAAACTAATACCATACAATTACTGCAATAACCACATATGGGGATGAAAGATGAAGTTACAGCAACCTATCACATTATGTCCTAGGTGTTTGCTGAGCCCTTTTAACAATGTAAAACATATAAAATAAACATGATTCACAAAAATATACAAATTGTAGGCTCTTTATTTTACGTTCATAATTTTTAAAGTACTTAATTAGCCTTAGAGCAATTCAATAGGCAATTAGGAATTTGAACCCTTTCATATTTCTTTAGAATAAATGCTAAAGAGAGAATTTGGCATATAAAGTGGGAATACAGAAAGAAGAAAATATTCTTAAAATAATAAAAAAGCATACATGTAAATATTTATAAAAATTGTTCATAAATATATTTAGAAGGGTTCATAATTCCTCTGTGATTAAAATTTATCTACAATCACAAAACTGTTTAGAAATGCCTAGATGTTTCACGTGTAATGAGTACATGCTCATTATTCTTGAAAAAATATCTTCATGTGCATATTATTGCATTTACACATTAGAATTTGACTATGCATTTAAGTTCCCAAATGATACATTTTCTTTTCACAAAGTCATTTTCCTGGATGAAAATCTCAGCGCTATCGTAGAATACAAAAGTGCATTAGTTTAAAAATAAAGATGAATCACTTTTGTTTAAAAATCAATTTGAATGTTCTGAGGGAAACTGTATCATTGCTGCAATTCACACCTGTCAAAAATCACTTGTTTCTCTGAAAGGAAAAACAAAGCTGACAGATTTAAAGACAATTTCTGTATTTGAATATTCAACTGCATTTTTCCTCTCACAGTGATTAATCATATCATAATTTGTCATTTAAAATATTTTAATATACCAGCTTGTGATCCTTAGGCACAAATATGTTAAATATAAATATACAAGAAACATTATATCCTTCACGATTCTTAGAAAGTACACATTTTATTCTTGAAAATAATCTGAGAGTTGAGTCAATTTATGTTATACACTCCATTTTTGTATTAGTAAATACACTAGTGTCTGTGAAATATTTTTTTTCAATACAATGAAAAGTCTGAATTTTCAAAGATCTATATGCTAGATATAGCAAGGTAGAATATTAAGAGCTTCACTTCAAAAATGAATTTGGAATTTTCCAATAAACAAAACTCACAAAATATTCCAGCTTTGGTCAAAGCACATTGTAAATCTGTGACCACTTTTAAATGCAAAAGATACTGAAAACCCCAAAGCAAAGGAAAACAAGTAATTTTTAGAAAATGGATGTGTTCTTAAAGAGTTACTAAGAGGACACATCCTTGATCTAGATTTGCCATTAAAAATCATGGAAATTCCATGAGGGCTGTGTAAACCAACAGCATTTCATGGAAATGCATTTATTTCCATCTTTATCTCTTGTTGAAATTGAAACTTTTATTCTAAGACCCAATCTCAAAATGCTTGGAAAACAAAAGGAGTTTATCACCACACAATTGATAGAGGCTAGGTGTTACATTCGTAGTGAGAGACAGAGTGGGGAATGATCTGTGTCCATACCTAAGGGACTCTTAGATTTCAAATTAGGCATTGTTTACAGTCAAAGACTTTAAGAATGGGTAACTAAGTTTTCATAGCTAACACTCAGCAGTCTCACTGTCTGAGATGACTTCTCTTACACAAAGGAAATGAAAGATTTCTCCCTGACACTGGGAAGAGTACAGAGATCACACAACATACAAAAGGATAACACTGAGGTTTAAGTTTCTTATTATGATACTGATTCATAGTTGATGGAAGAATCTTTTTGAAGAGCTGGGTAGCAGAGTATGGCTCGTGTGGTTTCAAATGATCCTTGTGGGATTCATCCCTGTCAAGATGCAGGGCTCAGGAAACCAAGCCAATTACTTTCTTGGAGCTCAATACAGTGATCTCTCTAATGCTGTTAGGGAGAAAAAATACCTGCAGTTTTCTGGGTTTTGTGATGGAGAAAACAACAGCAAAAGTTAGAAGAGGTAAGCCACAGTGGCTGCAGCCATATTTCTAAATACAGCCCCATCAGGTGCACAGTAGCAAGCCAGGCCAACTCCTGACAGATCTCCTGACATATAGATTTAGCCAGTAAAATACAGCAAACCATTTTCAGATTCAGACACTTTATTATTTACAGAGCCAACAAAAGAAAGAGTAGCAAAAGGAGACAACTCACCAAGTTCTTTGTCCCAGACACCAAAAAGGATGAAACTGAAATAAAAGGGGCTAGACGACAATGCAATGCAAGCTTTGAACACCCTGTTTCTGAGAAGCCAATTCTTGAAGGCATTTATAGACTGCAATTATAACCCAAGGGGCACAGGGCAGAAGAAAGCCTCATATCTCATTAGAGATAAGAAATTGAGGGATTACAGCCTCCTGTGGAATATAAGGAGGTGAGTAGAAATTGGCCTCAAAGCAGCTTTTCATAAGCTTTCCATCCTCTTGTGTTCCAGGAGGATGACAAGGTGTTGTTCTGCAAGGGCTCAGAAAAGCTGGGGTTCAAACCACACTGTCTGCATGACCTATATGAACACATGCAAGGCTACTAGGCTGCCACAGTGCAAATCTTCCCCTACAACGCCTATGAAATACTGAATAATTCTACTTACATGAGATATCTAAAATAGTCAAACTTATACAAGCAGAAAACAGAATGGTGGTTGCCAGGGGATGGGGAGGGGGGAAGTGGGGAGTTACTGTTCAATGGGTATAATGTTAGTTATACGAGATGAGTGAATTCTAGATATCTGCTGTACAATGTACATATGCTACATGCCTATGGTTAATAATACGTCTATGGTTGTACACTAAAAATATGTTAAGTTTAGATCTCATGTTGTGTTCCTACAACAACAATAAGAGAAAAGCAAAGGGCACAAAGCTTTTGGAGGTGATGGCTATGCTTATAGTTTTGACTGTGGTGATGGTATAATCAATGTATGTATATGTCCAAATTCATCAAATCATATATATTCAATATGTGAAGTTTTTTTTAATATCATTTATACATCAATAAGGCTACAAAAAAGGGGGAAGGGGACTTTTCACCTCCTTCCTTAAAGAGGTAAAGTCTACTTCTTCAACATTTTAAAAAGGGTTAGTGTTTTGACATGCTTTTGCTAATAGAAAAGACCAGAAGAGACAGGTGCCAGTTCTGAGGTCAAGAGTCCTTGGATACTTTTCTCTCTCTTCTTTGGAATCCTATTTAATACCATCATGTGTGGTCAGATAACACTGTAACCAAAGACATCCATATGACATCACCCAACAAACAAACAACCTACATACAGCTGCATGAGTGAAGATGCTGAGATCATAACTGCCCAGCTGAGTCCAGCCCCAAATAATGAGCTAGGTGCATTAATTGTTTTAAGCCAATAAGTTTTGGTCTGGTTTGTTTTGTGGCAAAAAGCAACTGATGCAATCTTGTATTCACCACAGTAGTAGAAAGGGTATTTTATCAAGATACCTTTGGGGGACTACCCTGGTGGCACAGTGGTTAAGAATCTGCCTGCTAATGCAGGAGGCATGGGGTCGAGCCCTGGTCCAGAAAGCCCTGGTCCGGAAAGATCCCACATGCCATGGAGCAACTAAGCCCACGCGCCACAACTACTGAGTCTGTGCTCTAGAGCCTGAGAGCCACAAATACTGAGCCCACGCACCGCAACTACTGAAGCCTGCATGCCCAGAGCCCACGCTCCACGATAAGAGAAGCCACTGCAGTGAGAAGCCTGATCACCGCAACACAGATTAGCCCCCACTCACTATAACTAAAGAAAGCCTGCTCACAGCAACAAAGACCCAACGCAGCCAAAAATAAATAAATTAATTAATTAATTAAAAGAAAAAAAAGATACCTTTGGGGCTTAGAAAGTGTTACTGAATTATTTGAGAGATTTTCTCAGTTAAAGACAATTTTGTAATTTCCAAAATTAGTCACTTCAAATTAAAAAAAAAAAAGTTTAACAACTTTCTTCTTTTGAATGTAAATATTTAGTGACTTCATTTCATTCTTTTATTTGCATGAACAATACTCCAGTACTACAGCAATGATCAAAAGAAGTGCACAAGATATAATGGTGATTTTATTAAGACTCATACAATGTACTTGAATATTCGTAATGACTTCAAGCATCTCAAGCTGTGACTTAAATAACAAATAATTTTTAAAAAGTCTATTCATTACTTTTTTATTGTATAATGAAAGTCAGTGACCTGCAGAAAGTAATTTAATGAATTGAGACACGGATTTATAGGTGATGGTATAATCACTTTTAAGTTTATCCCCTCATTTTAATAATAGGATTACAATGGGTATTGAATAACGGTGCTTTTAATTTTATTACTTAATAGTTACAGATAAAATGTTAAGCTAAACATATAGTATATACCTTTTCAGGGATTTAATAAAAAAAGCTTTTTCTTGACATTTGATTACTTAGAAACTTATTCATTATAAATAATTAAAAATAGGATTAGAATCCTTGGGTAAAGAACACTTTTGCTTTCAATATATGTAACTCATGTAACACTGACAAAAGATACACATTTAAATACTGAAAACATACAATATATTTTGCGTGACACCTGATCTATCTATATATATATAATATGAAGATAAAATGGAAAGTGACTAAATGGTCTAGTATTTTCAATTTAATATGTACTTCATTGTGTAAAACTGGAACACTTTTCAGATCTGTTTAAAAATATTTAAGTGAATATTTTTCAAACCAAGTCTTGCTTTAGGCAATATTAAGCATTACAACAATAAAATGTACCTAAAATCAAGCACAGTAAATTATTTTCTTTTAAAATACTATATTTTTGTGAAAGCATTTCATACTCAATATAAAGAACTGAAGTAATATAGACACATGCAAATAAAAAGTGAAAACAAATAAAATTCCACCACTGAGAAATATAAAGTGAATACCATCCCAGATATATCTCTATACACACACACACACACAATTTATCATTTATCTATCCATCTATCTGTATCTATCATACCATCCCAGATATACCTCCATACACACACACACACACACACACACTCACACACAGATTAACTGTATCTATCTATCATCTATCTCTATCACCTCTTACCTCTCTTTCTAAATATACGTGTGTGTGTGTGTGTGTGTGTTTGAGGGCATAGAGGAAATACTGTATATGTACTGAGAGAGTCAATTCCTTCCCTCTTTTCACCTATTTCCAGAACTGTTTCCCCTATCCTCTAGTTCCTTCTTACTTCAGATCACAAGGAAAACATACCTGCTCAGTTTGTTTCTCTCCACACTGTGGTAAAAGATTACAGTGAGAATTTTCAGAATTTTTAGTTTTTAATTTTTTTTTTGCAACTCATCTGTGTGGTTCATAGGGAGTTATGTCAGAAACCTCAGCACATTTTTCCAAAATTCTCTGGTTCTTTCACTGGCAACAATTTTCAACATATATGGCATTAGGTCAAGTTCTTTCTATTACTTGACTGTTTACTGCTAACTTTTTCTCTTTTGGGGTATGGGGATCATTTAATTAAGGAACATTTTTAATAGAATTTCAAAACAGTTTAAATGATAGATAATTGGACAAGATGCAATCAGTATTTATTGAATGTATACTACTTACTAGGCACAATGGGGATAAATTTGAAGATTGGGATTGATATATACACACTACTATATATAAACTAGACAACTAATAAGGACTTACTGTATAGCACAGGGAACTCTACTCAATAATCTGTAATGACCTATATAGGAAAAGAATCTAAAAAAGAGTGGATATACATGTATGTATAACTGATTCACTTTGCTGTACAGCAGAAACTAACACAACATTGTAAAGCAATTATACTCCAATAAAGATGTTCAAAAGAAAAAATACTGGTACTCTGTCTACTGCTATTGCTGTCAGTGAATACATAATGCTATACGTATACATATATCCCCATATCCCCTCCCTCTTGCATCTCCCCCCCACCCTCCCTATCCCACCCCTCTAGGTCGTCACAAAGCACAGAGCTGGTCTTCCTGTGCTATGCAGCTGCTTTCCATTAGCTGTCTGTTTTACATTTGGTAGTGTATATATGTCAGTGCCACTCTCTCACTTCATCCAGCTTACCCTCAAGCTCTAATGTCTACAAGGTGATGTAAAAAGACCAAATGACACCTGCATACACAATAACATTATAAGAGAGGAACTCTGAGCTTAGGGGAATCAGGGTTTTATAATGGGCTCTAAGTATGCCCATCTTTTGCCTCAGAAGGAGATATTATCTCTGTCTTCAAAGGCTGTCCAATAGATAAACATCCTTGAAAAACATCCAGAACAAAGGGCAGTTAATTCGTCACTTGAAAGACATGCAGAAAAGTGAAAGGCCCATGAAAAATTGTCTCCCAACAATGAGTTGCTATGAATCATGAAAAAGAGGAGGAAGCTAAACATTAAAGATTCTTGGCATAATTGGGAAAAGATTCCCAGAGCAGAAGTTGTATTTCCACAGAAATACATATAGGCAGTGACTTGGAAAACTGTATAAGTTTTTATCACTTCATCAGATGGCAGAAAATGGTACATGTATTGAAAAGCATTGTTTGGGTTTCTTTAAGACAGGCTGCTGTAGTTCACATAAAGTTCAGGCCAAATCATGTAAACCAGAATGGCTTCCCTACACCCCAGTATTAGAAAATTTCTTCCATCATAGTCTGGGTTAGTTTTTTTCTGTCATACAATATTCTCCCCCTCTCGTTTTCTTCATCTTATCACTTAATACAATGAAAATTAATTATTTGACTAATTATTTGTTTAACACCATTGAAGTATATGGGATAAGTAATTTTTTGTATGTTTTCTACTTCGTTCATACCACTTATAGCACAAGCAGGCAATCGAGAAAAATAACTCTGAATGGATAAATGAATCTCTGATACTCTACCTAAAATCCTCCATTTGTTAGACTGCCCTTCAAAGATTCACTTTGGGACTCCATGGATAGCACTGTATCCTTTACTAGCCCAGAAGACAAACTTCTCAAGATCTTTTAAGGCTGCTTCCCTCTGCCACTTTCTTACGTTCTCTCTTTTCTTCCCTTAGGCCTAAAGCAGAGCTGGTCACCTTTATCTGCCTCCAGGGTTTTTTGGTCCAAAGGGGAGACACACACAGGCTAGAATCAACCTTAAGCCAATATCAATATATTAGCTACATGGAAGTAAGCTATTCAAATTCAAGACCTTCCAAAGTGGTGATTATAAATGTAACATGCTACATGATTGCAAGAGTACTCATCCTTCTTCTTTATTATGCTTAAAACTCTGACCAATGCTTTGAAGTAAAATTAAAAAACAAAAAAAGAAACACTAATGCCATGAAGGTCTTCTTAAGAGAGTAACATTTGAGGTCTGAAGGATGACTAGGAATTAACTATGACAGACGATAAAAGGACACCAGGCAGAGGTAACAGATGTCTAAACAGTTAGTGGTGAAGAAGATTAGAGGCTGAATAAACAGAGATAAATCCAATATGAATGGAGCAGAGTGGGCAAGAAGGAGAGTGGAAGGAAACGAGGATGAAAAGGGATAAATACAAATTTAAGTTCAATTTCCTTGTACTATTTTTTTTTGTAATTAATTACTTCCTTTCTATTTTCTTGGTAATCTTTTTTTTTCTAGTCCTCTTGGAATAATATATGACATCATCTCAATTGATTCTATGTATTGTTTGTTTCTTTGTTGATTAGTTTGTTTGACTGTATATATGTATATGTTTCTATGTATATTAGAAACTAAAGCTGGGGAAAAATGTATCATGTCAAGATATCGTGTGTGGGGTTCACAATTCTGTCAAGTTCTCATAGAGGGCTTAGCATACCCAGAAATACTTTCTTCCACCCCCTAGCATGTGTTCATTTTCAAAGTAAAATTTTAATGAAATATGATGTATATAAGATATACTTAGAGAAATGTACACACATTTTTAAAAAAATCATACATTTGAAACAACTTTATAAGTGTGAATGCACTTGTGTAACCAACATACTGATCAAAAAATAGAATCAAGAAATTAGCTTCATATGGATCAGAGATTTGCTTGTTAAAATTTAAATCATTAATGAACTAAAAGGCAATATAGAAATCCTTTATAATTTGGGAAGAAGAAGGGCTTTCAAACTGTGTATCAAAATCCAGAAGCCATCACAAATTTGACAAATTTTACTATACAGAATATTAAACATAAATATCCATGATAAAATATGACAAAGTCAAAAGGAAAAATGGGAAAATATATTTGTAGCCAATATCATATATTAAAAACTAATATCCTAAAGCATAAAGAGCTCCAAAAATAAATATATAAAATATCAATAAGTCTATGGAAAAATTGGCAAATGACAAGAGACAATCCAGAGGAAAAATACAAATGACTCTTGAACATACGAAAATA
The DNA here is from genome assembly GCF_059928025.1 of Delphinapterus leucas. Taxonomy (NCBI): domain Eukaryota; kingdom Metazoa; phylum Chordata; class Mammalia; order Artiodactyla; family Monodontidae; genus Delphinapterus; species Delphinapterus leucas. The sequence continues at coordinate 28,310,222 of NC_143145.1, read as the reverse complement.
TACTCAATCTGTCCAATTATAAGATAAATTTAGTATTAAGACTCCTAGAATCTGTCATACAGACTGAAGTAAGTCAGAAAGAGAAAAACAAATACTGTATGCTAACACACATATATGGAATCTAAAAAAAAAAAATGGTTCTGAAGAACGTAGGGTAAAGATGCAGATGTAGAGGACTTGAGGACACGGGGAGGGGGAAGGGTAAGCTGGGAGGAAGTGAGAGAGTGGCATGGACATATATACACTACCAAATGTAAAAGTGATAGCTAGTGGGAAGCAGCCGCATATCAGCTTGGTGCTTTGTGACTACCTAGAGGGGTGGGATAGGGAGGGTGGGAGGGAGACGCAAGAGGGAGGAGATATGGGGATATACGTATATGTATAGCTCATTCACTTTGTTATAAAGCAGAAACTAACACACCATTGTAAAGCAATTATACTCCAATAAAGATGTTAAATTAATTAATTAATTTTTAAAAAAAGACTACGTTGAGCAACAATTCTCATCTATAATGTGATGAAAATAAAAAATTTTGATCACACACTCTACTGCCAAAGCTGCATAGAAAGTGGCATTTTCATGCATATTTGTGGAAGTATCCATTGTTAATCCCCAGTGAATATAGTATAATTATACATACTTGCTTTTACCAAGAAATGCTACAATTCTACTTCTAGGAATTATCCTATAGATGTACTGTACACATGTAAAATGACATATAGGGTTACTTATTGAAAAAAATAACTAAAGATAGGAAACAAACTATTAAAAAAGTATCTGGAAAGACATAAAAGAGACTATTTGGTTAGTGGGACATTATTCAGGGGTTGGTGGGAGAGTAAGTGTGGAGGAAAAGGAACTGCACAATAACTTTTATCTTTTTAGTGTGAAATGGACATGATATTCATGCCAAAAAATAACATAAAATAAACTTTATGATTTTTTTCAAAAATTACCACACCAACCTATCAACATGGAGATAAACACACATAAACTTACCACTGACCCTGAAATGCTCCTGTCTTCCTTGTAGTCAGAAGCCCCACCCAAAGTTCTACTACCAATTTGATTTCTGACAATATATTTCAGTTTTCCCATTTTTAAAAATTTATAAATTATAATCTTACAGTATGCAATCTTTGTATTTGGTTCCTTTGACCCAATGTTATGTTTGTGAGAATCTTCTACAAACATTGTTGTGTTTCGTTGTAGTTGATCATCCCTTGGCATATATTTATAATTGTCTTGAGTGAATTATACTCTAATGTATTTACCTGTTATAACTTGATAAACATCTGGATAAGTTTGATGGAATTATCTTGATGGTTTCCAGTTTGGGGCTACTGAAAATAAATACCACTGCTAAAAAAGACATAATGCTGTTATGACCATTCTAGTAAATGTCTTTTTGTGAAAATATGTATGCATATCTGCTGCATATACACCTATGAATAGAATTTCTGGATGTCTACATATACATACATCTGAGCCAAAAGAATGTATTATTCTCTCAAAAATTAAAATTCAAAGCAAACAAATGGAACTAAATAATATCACAGAAAATTAAGAATGAGACCATATCAGTTCATGATTTGTAAGAGCTCTACTTTCTCAGGACTTCAGTTTTCAGAAGTCATTGAAAACTTGCTTACTGTTGGGAAAAATATCTCTACAGTTTTTCTTCTTGAAGTGCATCATAACTTTCCTAGTGGTTCAACATGTTGATTTGCTTTGTACAGATCACTGGAGAAACAGATTCGTGTTATTCAAATCCCCAGCTAATATTTTGTCTGGTATATGATGACATAATAAATACAAATTATATTGATAGGTGAACAAAATAACTTGAGATCTTTAGTGCTGAACTCATTATTTTACTTCAGGATTTCCTCTATGTGTTTATTTATTTATATGTTTTACAAGGTCATGAGACTTCTTTTTCTTTGTTCTTTAGTTTATTATCTTCTAAGTGCTGTGAGAATCATTTCTTGGGAAACATATATATGATTGATTATTCAGGCAGAAGCAACTGTCTTATAAAGTACGATGAACATACAGTTTTAGCAAGGGTCATCTTTATTGCTTTCCTAAGCCAGATGATAGCTTCCAAATCATCCAAAACTTTTCTCTTAAACCTGTCCCTAGAACATGGACTTCTCAGATTCAATTGCTGGGAAATATATGGTAATTTGTCTATCTCTTAGTTTCACATTAACTTTCAAGTTGTTTGTTATAGAAAGTTCTTAATATTATAAAAAAAAGCACGTCTAATTGTTGAAATAACATGGACTTGAAAGATGTAAAGGTGTCATATGATTACTCTACCTATACATTTGAATCCATCCATATTAGCTGAAAGTTCTTAATAAGAAATTAACCCCAACTCTATAAAAAAATTTAGGAATATACTGTGGCTTTATTGATTGTTTTTATTGAAGCATTGAATGAAATGTAAACCTTTAACTTACATTCATCCAGTTATCCCCTTGCATTTGCAAGAGCCCCATGGTAAGAAAAAATGAAAAGATATACAATTACTAAGTTCCCCCCAACTAGTGCTTCAGAATGTTTCTACTCTATATAAAAACAAGCAACTGTAGAACTGTTTAAAATATATGTACTACATTTTAATGTAACCATTCTATCAACTTTTGTTACTGTTTGATCAGGCTAGTATTAGATCTGCCTCTCTCTTCTCCTTAATGACATCTAGACACACCATATCAAAGCCAATGACCACGAGTAATTCAAAGGTGTATTACTCACTCAGGCATAAGCAAGGCAAGGGAGATCCTGGGCAAGGGGTCCCACCAGGTCACAGAGAATCTTGAACTCTCTGATGTCCTGGAGGATGGAAGAATGGGAGAAGGAGGGGTAATGGAAGGAAGAGGTATTGGGAGAAAGGGAGGAGAAGGGAGAATGGGGAGAGAGAAAGAAAAGAGACATTCAAAGGAGTGTTTGTATTTATACATATGACAGGAGATAGTAGGCAGGATTTTTGAACACTGCTAAACCGATTAATTTTGAGTAGCCAGTCCAATTGTGGGGAAAAGAGGAGGATGAAGAACAGAGGCAGTGCTGGATACCTTACATATAACTTGCCCCTTGTTCAGCACAGCAGAAATTGAATAGGGCTGGGGAGTCTGATGGTGCCTACCCACACAAGTGTTAATGGCTTAAACAGATTTCATTTCGCTGTGTGTGGGTAACTTACTGCTTTCCACTTTATTTCTCCACAAATATGTGTGTATGTATACATATGCACACACATACAAAAAGAATATTTCCTACTTCTCCTCAATTTTATTGGCTAATTTTTAAACACCAAAGGTGAAATAAGGTAGATTTGTGTGCTAACTTATTTTCTTTCATCACAGAAGCAATTTTGAACTAATGTTTCAAATCTAATGTTTTTCCATAGGGTATGGGTCAACGAAGTATTAAAGTACTTAGATTCATTGTCTCTGTTAGGTCTTATAAATATCATTAACAAATTTCAAATTATACCTTGTGTGTTATCATTTGTGATTTCTTTTGATAATTTAGTAAATGGCTAAAAGTCGGAAATATTATACATAATTCCAGAACATAACACTGCCTTGAGCATCAAAATACTTGTATACTTATTCATATTTTTACCTTTAAGACAGATATATTTTCATTTGGAAAACACTATATGAGGATGAGATAATGCAGGGGTATTGCTCATAAATTATGAACTCTGGTGACTGCTGATTCCATTACAATGAAAAATATCATAAATATTGTTTGTCCTCCTTAATTAGGATGTGTGTTTGGCACCTAAGTGTAGAAATAATTCAATATCCTATTTCCAGTGTTCATCTTACATGATGATTTTTGTGCTGTGCTTATCAACCACTCTCTCTTCAAACTCTCCTCTCCGGCTTCTCTCCCTCTTGGCTCTCAGAACTCTTTTAATATAGATTATTTTTCTCTGTCCCTTAAATATTGATATTCACTATGTGATATTTTTGACTCTTTTCTTCCTTTCCATTCTTGCTAGGTTTATCTACCTTCTCCCATGATCTCAAATATCACATACATACTCAAAACTTACAAAGTTATATCTCCATCCCTATTTTCAACTAACCACTAAATATAGGATATATATGTAAATTCTTTAGGCACCAAATTTGAAATACTTAAGATGATATTAATTATTTTTCACCTAAATATCTTCTTTTATATTTTCTCCTGCCTCTTGTATCAGTAACATCACTAATTTACCAGTGATCTAACTTTAAAGACACAAAGTGTTCCCCAACTCTTCCTACTCCAATCCCTCTTTTCCAAAAAAATTAGCATACAACCCTACCCCTCTAGCCACATAGGACAATTTTTCATTTTCTATAAACACATATACTTCTACAATTCAAGGCTTGTTTGATCTACATGGAGTGTCTTCCTTTTTTCTCCCCACCCTCCACTGCCTAGTTAATTCTTACTCATTCTTAAAGACCTGGCATTTTACACATTAGAAACTGTCTTAAGTGATTTATACAGAGTATCTCATTGAATATTCAAAATACTACCTTGTGTTGGAAACTATTGTTATCCTGATTTTACAGATGATGGCTCTTTAAGGGGTTAAGTAATTGTGACCCTCCCATTTGGCAGGCTGATCCTAAGGCATAGTTCTCTGTTGGGACTGGAAAACTGACCTTTACCCTGCCTAAGCGTATGAGCTTCTGATACCTTGCTCAGTGCTTCAGCCTTGTCAGGTAAAGAAGGGGAAAGGTCACTGCTCCCTATTTTCTCATGGTTTTCTTTAGATTTCATTTGTGAGAGGAAAAAAAATATGTCCTGAACAAAATCAGTGATATCCACATAACTTTAAATATTGGCCTTTACATTGACTTAATATATATTTACTGCACTAATATATATTACATGTACCACCCTCAGCTCTGAGTATTCAAATGTAAACTAGATCAATAAGAACATTTACATTGTTAATTGTTGTCATTTTATGAGAATATACCTTATAGTAATACCTATTAAAACCAAGCATACTATGTGGTTTGGATGATAACCTTTAGTTTTCCCAACTGCTTTTCCAAGATCTAGTAGATTAAGTCTGGTCGGGTTTCCTTAGATTCTTTTCTCCTCCTCTATGCTGTCTCAGGTTATGAAAGATATATAAATGCAAATTACAAAGCAGTATTTGTGCCTCTTACCCAAAAAAACTATTCCTAAATTAAGATATTTAACTCATTCCTGAAGCCTGTTACACTACTGTCATTTCAGTGGATGTAGTAGTTTTACTACCATTCTATTCATGAATAAATATTATCATTGCATTTTTATATTTTATAATTGTTTTAAAATTATGAGGAAATTCCATCTATCTATCATCTTAAAAGATGCATAAAAATACTGGTATTCAATACTGTTGGAGAGGAAGAAAATTTCCCTCTACTCTTCTAAGTTGTTCCAGTTGGTCTGAGAGTTAAATTGACATGAGACAGCTTAACAGGAGAAAATTAAACAAAAGTTTAATAGCATATATACATTGGAGAGACCTGGGAAAACTGAATAACTCACCAAAATGGCCAAACTTATCACCTTAAATACCATCTTCAGCTAAAGATAAAAGAAGAAGTTGGCAATAGTCCTTTGGGACTTCAATGGGAAGGCAGACACATGGAGACGGAAAAGCAAATGTTTGGTAAAGAAATGTTTGCTGGGCCATGCAGAGACAATGTGTCACAGAGTGAACTCTGATCTCTAGGCCTTGATAATTTTCCCCTACCACACCCAGTCCATATTCTTTACAGATATCTCTGGTCATAGCTCTATTTCTGGAACAGGTCCCTTATCTAAATTCTTTAGGCAGCTAACTAAGAGGTAAAAAGAAAGACTTCCTGAGTCTTCTGTTCTTAATCAGCCTAAATTAATCTTCATGCCAAGGAGATAAATTTTGGGGTGGCAAATTTTTCTTCCCCTATAATATTCTGATCCATATGTGTTTGAATGGAATTAATAGATAAATAACTTTTCTCCAAAATATTTATCATGTCTTTTTTCAAGCTGTTAAGCAATTTATCAAATATTCTTGTAATTAAAACAGTAAGTGTGTTAGAAATCAGTTGCAATAGCAAATAGGGTCAATATTTTTGGTCTAGAAGTGCATGTTGCAGAAGACAGATTAAATACATTTTTATATCAGACCTATTTCACCTTTATCATACAGATTTATCCTGTAGCTTCTAGATATACTGGCCACTGAATGACTCTACCAAGTTTATTTAGCAATAGGAAACTCAGCTATCTGCAGTTTCCTGATAATTTTATTTTATTTCCTAATAATACTCTTTCCTGGCTCTAGTCTTTGCAATTTTTGTCCTACTGTCTGGAATGTCTTTCCAGTGTTCCTCCCTTAGTTAAGGCTCAACTTAAGCTTTTCTCCTCTGAGAGGCCTTCAGTAAACAGCTATATTATGATCCTGTCCAATCAGTGTGTACACTTACACACATGCACACACAATTAATGGCGGAAATATGCTCCCTTTGCCATATTCCAGTAACACCTATATATTGATAGCATCTATCACAGTTCATGAAAATTTATTTTTCATTTGTCTTCCTCCCATAGTCTTCAAATTCCTTGAGAACAATGACTATCCAATTCGTCCCCCTTTCACATAGTAGAGACTCAATATGTATATGTTTAAATAAGTTGATAAGTTAATAACTATGTCTCACCAGTCTCCAAAATCAACTAATTTCTTTTTCTTGTGGCCAATTATAGCATTATTGATGTCAGTTACAGTCCAAAGACATTTCAAAGAATGTCTTTGCCTTAGCTTTTAACTTTCTACAAAAAAAAATTTTACTTAAAACATTTACAGCTCCGGTGTCCATGCAAATATCTACCCAACATTATTTATCTTTAAAGATATTACATGTTTGGAGTCCCACAGGGATAGTAATGTATGTGGCATGATGCCCTCTTGAAGATTCACTGTAATTCTGAACATCTGCTAAAAAATGGGAAGTGGATTCCTTATCAACACAAGGAAAATTACATACTCCTCAAGTTATGTAAAAAAGATCCATATGCACCTTAAAGAGATTAAGAATTAGAGGGCTTTATAGAAAGAGAATGCAATTAGAAGTTCAAATTTCTTCTCCACTATGAAATTCCATGTTATTAGAAAAATCATTAACAGTTTTATTACCTAGTTGTTTTTTCAGATCTCTGTGAAATGGGTATTAATATATTATTTCTTTATTTTTTTCTAGGTTTAAATTTCTAGGATATAAATAACAAAGCTCCTTCCAACATAAACTATTCAAAATCAATATCAACAATTTTTGCTGTAGTTTTTAATGTGAACATGTGTACACATTACATGTGTTAGCTTCTATAGGAAAGAAAAATACATAAATAATTTTTGCCCTCAAGTTACCAATTGTCTTGTTGCAAATATTAGTTTAGAAGTATGTAGATAATCAGCACCTGGTATAATTTAAGAGCAGTTGTCACACATGATGCTAGTAACATAGAAAGTACTAAAAAAGGTATTTGGAATGCAAAGAAAGTTTTAAAAATATAATACAAAAAATTGGGATAAGAGCCTCAGTTCTTTAAATGAGTTACTCGTTTAACCACTTTAATTTTTAGTTGTAAACTAAATATATTTCTTTATAGAAGCATTAATTTTTGTCAGAAATAGCAACTCTGATTCACAGAAGTCGACTTTAACCTGATGTGTCCTGAGTATATTTTTCACCCAATCATAAGCTGCATCATGTCCAGGTCAAAAAAAAAAAATCAAAACATATAATCATTCCCAACATACCTTGTTGGCTTGACTTCAAACCAATTTAGACAACTCTTCTGACTTACAGATGTAAATGCCCAACAGCCTATTAGGCATAGTCACTTGATGATTCCAAAGTTCACTTCTCAAAAATGAAACTACAAGGAACTCATCATCCTCCCAACCCAGCTCTCAAACAACAAACTGAAATAAGCAAAATAAAATAAACGCTATGCTCTTTATTCCAGGCCTTAAATTGGAAGAAATAAGGAATATTGCTCTTTGTGTTCCTACTCAATTTTAGCCTTGAACTTATACTTAGAAAGGAAGACTACATCCCTGCCCTAATTTCTAGCCTAATGCTTGAGATGACACAGTGGTATGAACCATGGAAATTGCTTAAATTGATAAAGACCCTATTTTACTCTAAGAATTATCCAACAAAAAAAGGAAGAAAGAGGTTATTCTGTGCCAGCCAAGCTCCAATCTTTAATTCCCTTAAGAAACAGTCAAATGTTGAGCTTTCAACACCACCACCCACCTGTCTGAATGCTACTACAGAAATCCAGGGAGCATTTTCTGCTACCAAGAAAATATAGAATTCAAATTAGCCGCCCTGCTAAATACATGAATTCCAAGAAACTGCAAAAACGCATGTAATCTTAATGGAAAAATACTAACCAGAATTCAATACAAAATGGTACAATTCAGAGAAAAAAATTCTCTTTAAAGAAAAATAAGGCAGAATATGAGCCCTAACTCAAAGATGTATTTACCACAGAAAACTTAAAAATTTTAGGGAAAAAAGGTTTTATCCATTTTCCAAAAGGAAAAAACACACACACACATCAAGGTTGCTAAAGAATTATTCAAATCTTTATCAAAATGTGTCCATACCACAGAAAATTGTACTTATGAAATTATTTTCAAATTAGCAGAAAATACCTCTTTTCTCAAGTATTCCCTTTCCCCAAATAGTTCATGAAGATTGGTGCTTACCCACTTCAAAATGATGAATTCTGCTCCTAAATCTCTGATAAATAGAAAATCATAGTATCTTTTCCAGCCGCTAATAGATTTTGTCATTGTTGTAGCCGTTGGTCCCAGCATTGCTAAAATATTATTGCCACCAGCAGAGCCCATTAACAATTCCTGGAAACTAAAAATAGACCCCGGGTAGGAAAATAAAGCCTAACCTTTTATTCTTTTGCACGTAGTCTAGTTTCACTTGCTCGTAGACAGCCGTGTGATGAGGCCTCGCAGCTGCTTCTTCAGACCGGAGCTCCTAGTGGGAAATGGCTACGCAAACGCCTCAGCCAGAGAACGTGTGCAGAAGTGCTACTCCCGACACTGCAATTCAAGATGGTGGCCGCGGGCTGTGTGCAGAGACGCTGCGCCCGGCACCGCGATCTAGAACCCTGAGCAGCACAGCTGCGCCCACTCTCCAGAACTCCACCCCCTCCCCAGCTGATGAGGTGCCCTATAAAGCAGCCCCGCCTCCCGCCTTTCAGGAAGAGTATTCTGGAGCGTGAGCTCGCACTTCTCCCTCAGTTCTTTCATCGAAGAAAAAAACTCGCCTTTGCTTCTGAACCGAACGTGGTCTTGTTCTATTGGCTCAAAGGACACCAGGCGGAAGGACCGTTGTTGGATCCCACTTAAAAGGGTCAGTAACGTTATTTTTCAAGAATACTTCCATTGTCTGCTTAAAATATCTCCTACTTGGGTCCTTAATGTTTCAACTGCAGCTTACACTTATATCATCTAAAATTTTTCCGGAAGTACATCGTTTTAGGTTTGGCAGGTAGGCATGTGGAAATGGGTGAGAGTGGATGGTTTCCGGGTGCAGCCACACCTAAACTAGAATCAAGTATTACCCTCAGTCACATATGTAGGTCCTAGACTTGAAACCAGATTATCAGTTCAAATTTCAACTCTGCTGTAATGGATAAGAGCTCAGACCCTGGGGGCAGGTTGCTTAAACTGTTGAGTCCCTTGCTAGCTGTGTGACCTTGGACAGTTCACTTAATCTCTCTATTCCTCATTTTCCTTAACTCTAAAATGAGGATAATAGTTCGTATAGTGTTATTGTGATGATTAAATGAGTTTCTAAAATTAAAGACTTTAGGACAGTGCCTTGTACATAGGAATTGTCATATAAATATTAAATTTTAACCATTGAGTTCTCCTTAGGGGGCCCTTGGTGTATTTCTTAATCTATTGAAAATGTTCAACATTTAAATTCCCCTCCTTCCAAGAAGATCCTTGTTCCCTATGAAGTTTTCCCCAACTTTTCTGAGGTCTGTGCATTCCAAGATACTTTTGGTGTGGTAACTTCTGTCTAGACACTAAGATTCAATTTCCTTTTTCCAGGCCAATTGGGAAGATTCTGAGAGCTGACTTTAGATGAACTTTCTGAAAATAAAACTCACTGACTCCAAGCTGACAATTTTAAAGAGCAGCTTCTCTAGCAAATGTTCATCCTAACAGGGCACACAGCTACATGAAAACTTTTACAATATGGACATACTTCAATACATGTTCTCAGTCAACTATCCATAAAGCTGAAGTATAATGTTAGTGAAAACACTGAGCTTTGGACAAAGATGGAGCATCCAACCATCTTCTTTAGAGTGGTGGATCAAATAGATGCTAGGGCTTCCCTGGTGGCGCAGTGGTTGAGAGTCTGCCTGCCGATGCAGGGGACTCGGGTTCGTGCCCCGGCCCAGGAAGATCCCACAGGCCGCGGAGCGGCTGGGCCCGTGAGCCATGGCCACTGAGCCTGCGCATCCAGAGCCTGAGCTCCGCCAATGGGAGAGGCCACAACAGTGAGAGGCCCGCGTACCAAAAAAAAGATGCTAAAATTTCTATGTAAACATCTCAACCCTGCTCAAGAACTTGGATAATTCCTCTGTTGAGACAGGAGAAGACAATATACTTATAATTACTATTCACTTGAGCTATTAAAGAGCTTCACAATAACTCCTTTAAATTGTCCAATGTTGAGTCTATGGCCATACCACCCTGAACATACCCGATCTCATGTAAAATATCCAATGCTGAGGTTCAGGGAGTTAATAGTAAACATTGCACATTTATCTATTGGATGTAATTATTTAGTACTATTAATTTAATATTAGAGATTGTGGACCAGATTTAGCACATTTTACTATTTTTTCTTACATTCAATGACCAAAAACTTTAGTGATTTCTGACAACAAATGCTGTTATTAAAATTATACCATCATGATGATGCTTGCCTTCCTTTTTGTTAGGTATTCAATTACTTTGAGGTTTATAATTAAATTTATGTCAAGAATACTGGCAATTGTATACTATTCTTAGCAAAATATGTATCATTTCTACCCCTTCCCACACACAAACTCCCCTACCCAGTTAATTTCACCATGTTAAATTCATTTAAACACAATCCATCTTCCCTTTATGTAAACATGTCACCAATACGCATGCGCAGTTCTACAGTTGTCAGAGCTATAAAATTATGTAAAAATGGAACAAAACTATGTATTTGAAAATTACTTATCATCATTTACATGCATTTTTATCTTCCCTACTCCTCCTTTTCTTTTAAAAATATTAACTTTTTTCTAAAAGAAAAATCCCAACATTCATGAACTAACGTAGTTTAGCTCCTTTATTTCATAGAACTCTAAAACAAGCAACTAAAAACTGAAACCTATAAGAAATCAAGAGTGCGAGCATACTAAGAAACATATACCAGATGCCATAATTGGAATCAGAATTGGGATTCATCTCCATGTTTGTCTGATGTAAATATCTGGATAATTTTCCATTAAGAGAATTTTGTAAAGACCTAAATAAATGGAAGTCCGAAGGTGCTATGTCTGGTGAATACAGCGGATGAATCAGAACTTCCCAGCCAAGCTCTAACAGTTTTTGCTTGGTCATCAAAGAACGTGTAGTCTTCCTTTATCCTCATGGAAGATTATGCATTTTCTGTTGACTAATTCCAGATGCTTTTCGTCGAGTGCTGTTTTCACTTGGTCTAATTGGGAGCAGTATTTGTTGGAATAAATTGTTTGGTTTTCCAGAGGAGCTCATAACAGAGGATCCCTTCCAATCCCACCATATACACAACATCACCTTCTTTGGATGAAGACCGGCCTTTGGTGTGGTTGTTGGTTGTTCATTTCGCTTGCCCCACGATCTCTCCCATTCCACATTATTGTACAGTATCCACTTTTCATCGCCCATTACAATTTGTTTTTAAAACAGAACGTTTTCATTACGTTTAAGTAGAGAATCACATGTGGAAATACAGTCAAGAGGTTTGTTTTCACTTAACTTATGTGGAACCCAAATATCAGAGATTAACATAACCAAGCCAGTGCGAATGATTTGCGACGCTTGATTTGGATATTTTGAGTATGTTGTCTATCTCCACGTGGTATAACGTTGATTTTTCTCAATTAATGTCATGATTTGATCGCTATCAACTTCAACTGGTCTACCCAACCATGGAGCATCGTCCAGCGAGAAATCTACAGCACGAAACTTTGCAAACCACTTTTGACATGTTTCATCAATCATAGCACCTTCTCCATATACTGCCCAAATCTTTTTTTGCATTTCAGTTGCGTTTTTACCTTTCTTGAAATAATAAGGCATAATATGCCGAAAATATTGCTTTTTTTCTTCCATCTTCAATATTAAAATGGCTACACAAAAATTCACGAATTTTGATAAGCCTTCTTTTTTAAATGCATGCTGATATGACAGCTATCACAATACAATCTAACAAAATTCTTTTGAATGAAGTTAAAGACAACTAAGCACTACTAGAGCCATCTTATGGAAAACACCGAGTGAACATTTTGGCCAACCCAATATTTAAAAAGAGCAGTCTGGAAGTATATCTAAGAAAATATACATTTAATACACGATATTGGGGAAATTTACAAGAATTTTTAAAAGATAACTTATTTTAAACAAATAGTCTTGGGATACCTGATTACTGGTGTAATGAGTTACAACGTACACTATTACTGCTTCTAAGCATATAAAAAAATGACTGCATTACTATTTCATTCTCTGATAGGCTCCTTGTATTCTTAAAAGCAGCCCATGGATAATTTGAAAACATATATTAGATCATGTCAATGTCTTACCAAGTCCTTTAATTGTCTTTCCATTCCATTCAGCATAAAAACCAAGTCTTGTAAGTGGTCTGAAAAGCCCTAAGTAGTTTTTTGTTCTACCTCTCTGATCTCTTCTACCACTCTTCCCCACTGCTTCCTTTGGTCCACCCACACTGGGCTTGTTGCTGTCCCATAAGCATGGCTCGTGTGCTCCTGTCTCAGGGCTTTTTTTCTGTTTCCTTTACCTGCAATTCTCTTTTCTCAGAGTCCTGTGACTTCTTTTCTCCTTCAAGAATATATATATTGCCACCTTCTCAGAGAAGTGTTCTCCTTCCACTTTAGAGTATCAGCTTCTGTAAGCCAGGACCTTTCTAGTTTATTCACTACTATATCCCTAGTGTTTATATCAGTGCCTGGAACAGAACAGAGATTTGTCTGTTAAAATACATATCTGGATAAATGACTAAATGAATGAATGAATAAGTTTATGGTTTAACTCTTTCACCTTTTATGTTTTTTAAAACCAAAATCACTGAGCTTGTATAAAAAGTATGGGCTTTTAATTTTATTGTTGTTGTAATGCTGTAAATTCAAGCAAACAATTTAAAATAAAAAAGCTGACCGGTGACTTTTTTTCTGTTTACAGTTCTATTGGAAAAGCGTTATTCTAAATGACTGGAATATTCTGACCCAATAGAGTGTATTGCAATGAGTATAAAGCAATTGTGGATGAGAAATTACCAAAAAATAGAAAAGGTCAATTAACAAATTATCATGCCCCAACATTCATGTTCCTAGTAATATTTTGGGTGCCAAAAGAGATATTCTTTCCTCCTCAAGCACGTGAGCAGTTTGCCTCAGTTCAGAATTTGTTTTCCCAGAATAGAAATCCCATGTAGAAAGCAGCCCTAGACTTGCATAGATAAAGCTTTCTCCAGGTTCAACCAGTGTCCAGTGAGTAAACTTAGACATTTTCAGACACCCTGCCATACTAGTCTAGGGTATTAAGAATATATTTCTGAGGTCTCGTCTGTGGTAGCGGTCCCTTTTCCTAGTGCTTGAAGACATAACATGTCTTATTTTCAATTTAATTTAATTCTGGATAATTTCTATCTCAAAGATTTAAAACAGAGGTTGAGATTCTGAGCGAAGAGTGAGTATTGCCATCTTCATTTACCAGCTCTGATTCATGGCTCACTATCTTCTTTCTCACACCTTATTAAATTAAAAGTAAGTGCTCTCACGGTCTGAAGGGCTCACTGCTTCTACACTCTGTTCAAATTACTACTGATGGCACTAGTTTTCCAACTATGTTGTCCTAATGATAGTTTATTTCTGGGAATTACTTTACTTGTCTTGTTCTAATGGCTTCCCACCTTAGTACCCTGTAGCCACCTGCGCCTCTTCTTCATAAGATAGAGAACTGGGTACTGTAATCTTCAACCCCTTAGCAGAAATTTTTCCCCATTTTGCAATTTTTGAAACTTCACTCTAAGTGACTCTTCTGCCCTGTGTTCCCCCAAGATTTCCGTAAATTGAGCTAAGGTTAATTGCATACTGAGCAAGGCTCTTCAATATTTCACTCTTCTTGTACATTGCAAAACAGAAATGGCTAGTTATCTCAGGTCTTTTTCGTGTGAAAAGATATGTTAATAGTCAGTGGCAAAATTCCTGTTTGAGGAATGGCAAAAATGTTTTGTTTGTTCAAGAAAAGTGTCTCCACCGTGTTTAGTTCTTTGATTATGGGCCACTTGGCGTTTCTCAATTTCTGCACTTAAGTTTGCTGAAATATTTCCTAGAGCAGAGAGTTCTCAAACTGCCTCTCTTGGTATGAGAGAATTAGAGAACCCTACAGAACATTGGCACAAACTTTGTTGGGATTTTTTCTCCCCACCCCCACTATCCTAGGTGGGATAAGCTTTCACACAAAAAAATGCAGTGATCAATCAGGACACATCTCATTATCATGTTCCAAGGGCAGGAAGTCTCTACTGAGAAACTTCAGTGGTTTGTTTTCCAGATAAGCTGCCTGAGTAACAAGGTATTCAGATGTAGGCAGAGGAGACAAATCTTACGTGGACTTGATTCTTCTGCCAATTAGAAAACAAAAGAAAATGAAAGTACTTTTTCTCTGATAAATGATGTCTACAAAAATCTATAGCAAACATAATTATTGGTGATTTCTTAGAATTAAGAACACTTTAAATTCAAGAGCATAAATCACCAGTATTATTCAACATCATACTGGATGGAGTTAATAGTGCACTGAAGGGCTTTATGAAAATCTTTCATAAATTCAGAATTTATTGTAATATCCACTAAGGATTTCAAGGACAAATATAAATTGAAAGTGGAGGCTTAATTCTCCCTATTTAAAATAAGGAAGGAGATTTCCCTTTTCTCCTTTTCATTAGATTATCTACTTTGGAAAATCTGTAATTTTAAGTACTTTCTCCTCCCCTTGAAATGACAGTGAATCATTTTGAAGACTAGGTTGGCATTTTCTTAGTTTTATGACCCAGGATTATCTTTCTCAAGGACCTGAGAGCCACTTCTTTGAAATGTAAAAATCAAGGGTGATATTGCACCAGTACCCCAGTGTCTGTGGGAGGGAAGGACCTAACTTCCCCTGGGCACCTTGCTCTCAGTTGCAAAACTACTTTCTGCCATAAAGATATGAGAAGTTTGCTCTTCCTCTGGATAAAGCCTATTAGCAAACACAGATAGTCACCTCAATTACCAGAGAAAGTTAAGATGAACAATGTGTGACAAATGGTACCCTCAAGTACTCTTACATAGTGATTGTTTATCTTGAGAAATGTGTGTAAAGGGTTGTATCTGCTTGGCTATTGTTATGAACCAAATATTTGTGTCCCCTTAAAATTCATATGTTGAAACCATACCCCCACAATGTGGTGGCATTAGGAGCTGGGGGTCTTTGGCTGACAATTAGAATTTCATGAGGTCATAACGGTGGAGCCTTCATGCATGGGGTTAGTGTCCTTATAAAAGTCATGAGAGAGCTTGCTTCCCCTCTCTGCTCCCTGCCGTGTGAGGATACAATGAGAAGTCAGCAGTCTACAGGGTTCTCTCTAGATCCTGACCATGCTATCACTCTGGTCTCAGACTTCCAGCCTCCAGAACGGTGAGAAATAAATTTCTGTTGCTTAAAAGCCACCTAATCTGTGGTCTATTGATTACAGTAGCCCAAACGGACTAAGACAGCTTTATAAGTGGATGAGATTCCATCCTATCTTTGCAGTCTCTTAGCAGACTTCATGTGATGCACATCACATCTGGTTTACTGCTTATTCAATAATCAAACTGTTTTTTTTCTCCACTACCTTTGTGGAGAAGCTTTCCAGCTTCTTTGGGGAGAAGATCTTTTTAAATTCTATTTTCCCAACAGGATGCAATGTCAGCAAAAATGTTACCAGAAAAATTAAGTTGGTAAATATTCCATGACACGGCTTCTTGAAAGTCAGTTCCCCAAGAAATCATGGTTGGGTTGGTGGTGATGGAATTTTGCCTGTGCAGGAAGCAGTTCTGCCAAGTTTTGCAAAGCTCCATACCTCAAGTCTTATAAAGCCCAACTATTTCACCTAAAACTCTAGCATCTTTGCCTAGTATGGGCCAAAACCAAACAAGCAAGCAAGCAAACAAACAAAACCCCCCAAAACCTTTAGAACTCTATGGAGATTAAGGGAACAGTTTCCTACTATATTACGAGTACATTTGCTATTTTTTTCTACACAGTGCTTAATAAGAAAACTAGGCATCACCTATGCAAAACTGCACTGTAATCATGCAATGATGACCAAAATGTGGATATGAACGATCATTCAAAACCTACAAAGAAGAGGTATGGAGGTCTGCCAAGGACCTAATATATACAGAAATGTAAAGAAATGAAATGACACGGTTCATTAAAAATTGAAGTGTGTGTACATCCAGATTTGATCCAGGTGCAAGCAAATGAAAATAATAACACTAAAAAATCAGTGGCTTAAATAAGTGATAACATCTTTTCTGTCTCACAGAACATAGGGAAGGTTACTATTCTTAAACCAGGAAGGCTCAACACTACTACTGTTTTCAGAATTCTGCACACTAAAGGAAGAAAAAAAAATTTGCTAAATCTTAGGAAATCCAAAAAGATCTTTTTATATTAATTCTTCAGGGCAAGGGTTGCTTCTACTTCCATATTTACATAACGAAAGAAGGTTTTCTTTTCCTCTCAGAATAGAAAATATCCTCAAAATGACTTAGCATGTCCATCTCTAGGCAGAAAACAGGTTGGCACAATTGTTTCTAAATTCCAAAGCACCAGAGGCTTTCTGTTACACTCAAAATTTTAATAAATGGCCTGCATTTATTGCAGTGTGTAACTCTTATCTTGTAAAATGGTCCTTCAGTTCATATTTGTTCTGTTCCCTTGCCCCTACAAGGATTGAACTCATTAGTTCATCCATAATCTAAGACTGTGTCTGTCTCAATTTCAGTGATGACCTTGACATCATATCCCAGGTGGGATGATTTTGATAGGAAAATATACAGCTGGATGTTGAAGTGCCCTAAGCAATTGCAGAAGACATCAGCTGTTTTCATCAGTCCAGAATATTGTCTCCTTTTTGTTTATTTGCAAAGTAGGATCTATCATTTCTTTAGGGGAATGAATTATCCCTGGAACCGAGCAGAACCCTGCAGCTGCCCCCTCCCCCCCAACTACAAAGGCCCCTCCGTGTGCCCTGACCCTTGTTTGTAGAAAAGCTGAAGTCTCCCAGATCTCTCTGAGGCACAAAAGAGCAGGTTCAAGTAGTTAATGATTAGGACAATAAGAATCATAGACTCAGTGTGCATTTTACAGATATTATAACAGCACCAGAGGGTAAAAGCTAACTGCTTGATGACCAGACTACAGCCATGATATAAACTGCTCCATCTTAAGCAGTACTGAATATATGGCTAGCACAATTCCAATAACGGGCCTTAAGAGAATGAGATTAACACTATTGCTCATAATAATCTATATTTTTGTGGATATCAAAATAATTATAGCTTGCTCTGCCTATAAATGTAAGCAAGCAACTAAAATTGTCAGCAAAGAGAGCTATAGACCCATATTGACATCTTCCAGTCTAAGAATATGGTGCCCTGTGTCAGCATGAAAAAGTTACAGACAACAGACCTTCACCCATAATCCCATAGAAATGGAATGATGTTCTGACAAGTGGGGATTTGTAAGCAGCTTTTGGCAGGAAAGAGCTCTCTGAAGGAGGCCCCTTTTGTCTTGTCACTTTAGCAAAGCTATATTGTAACTAACCTTAAACGAGGCATTTCCATGCTCTACTCATTTCCGACTCAAACACACTTTTCAGGTCTTTGGCTCAAACACAATGTTCAAGTCTTTTGATCACATGATACCTTGCCTAACCTGTTGGTTCTATCTATAGATCAAAGAAGTAAAAATGAAGAATAAGTAATTAACAGATGACCAGATCTCTTCCCTAGCTTCCCTTTCAGTAATCTCTCATACAAACTGTGTGAGTTAGCTTCTAAAGAAACATCACAAGGAGCTGACAACCCTGCATGCAGTAGGAGACGGAAATGAGTCTGATCCCCTAACTCAATGATTAACTGAGATTGCTTCCCCTCTTCCCTTTAAAAACTTTCATGGCCAAGCAGAATCTTCAGAGTTGTATTTGAGACACAGGTCTGCCTTCTCTCCCAAAATGCTGGCTTTCTGATTAAAAGCAATGTTTTTTATTTCTACCAACACTTGCCTCTCAAGTATTGATTTTCAAGCAGCGAGCAGCTGGACCTGAGTTTGGTAAGATCCTCACACTTTTGGCTTAGGTAGGATTATTAATTACCAAGCTAATAGCACATCCACCCTCCACTCCTGGGATAGTAGTGGTGGGCACATGTGACCCAAAGAGGCTAAACAGAATTTCTCTCGCATATTTATTTCTTGTTAGAATTAGACACTTAACAGACGTCAGTAAGAGGCCAGCTAGGTTGTAGGCAGTATACTACCTAAATGAGATTCTTCTTGCTGTTCTTCCTGTTTTTCCTAGAGTCTGGTATATATTTTTCTTAGATTTTGTAAGCTTAGAAGAATGGTTGATTGAATCGTTAGCCCAGATTATTCATCTCTTCCATCATCTAATGCTCAAGCCACAGACTTACCTTGGGTCATATATTTCCCTTCATCTTGTATTCCCCCATACCTCTACCTTGGTTTGGGCTATATGAATTGCTTTCACCAAATAAGAATTCTTCTGAGTCTGGGACTTAAGAAGTCCCCCCCACCCTGCCACGATTCTGCTTACCATTTGGCACCTCTGCCATCACCAAGATAATATTATACAGACTTGAGAAAAGCTGCTGCTCCCAAGAGGATGAAGCAGAGCCACCATCAAAGACAAAGACAGCCAAGTGCAACCTAGATCAGCCACCTGTGAGCCATCCTGCAGTAAGTGAATAATAAGAAATCAATGCTGTTTTAATCCACTGCATGTTGGGGTGGTTTGTTTCGTGGCAATATCAGATTGATACACTTAGATCCCTTTGCACAAATTCTCTTTTATTGCCTCAAAATATCCAGGTCTCATTTCAGCTACTGGTACCAACAGAGCACTGATACTGATTTAATAATTAATAAAATTATTATGTTAGTTTCCATCCAATAAAGACCTAGGAGTTGCTAGGAAATTGTGAGCAGGAGTGAAAATTCCTTGATTATGACATCCTGATTTCAGAAGTAGACTCTCATTCTAAGGGATTTTCCCTACCCCTTGGAAAACTTGGTCTTGTTCTTGAACTTTCAATATTTTCAACAAATGCTCCTGGAGTTCACCCTGTTACTTGTAATAATAATGGTCTATATTAAACTGGAAATTAACTGATTATTACAGATACCAAGTTTTGGGAACAAAAATCCCACTCCTGTTGAAGCAAAGCTTATGATCACTGAATGTATGATAAAAGGAACAGCTGCACAGTTATTCAGTGAGTTTAAACTTCATCAAAGCTCATGTTCAGGAATATCTAAACTCTCAAGTGGATAGTATGCACTGAAGTGAGTTGTCTAAAAATGATTCTGCAGAGAACAGGCCCAATTTGTTTAGAGCCATATGTTTACCCATCCTTCCATAATTTTTTTTTTTTTTTTTACTATCACTTGCTCTGTTAAGATATCCTTCATTCTAAGGATAGACAAATCCTTAGAATATAGTGAAACTTCAGTGTTACCCGCCCAGAGAAATGATTGGAGGCAATGAAGGGGATGTTCATTCACTGCAAATTATCACCGTCAGTTGCACACACTGAGACTGTATCTAGTAAAGAGAATGCGACGATCCTAGCATTTTTCCTCAACCTGCTTATACAGGCTCCTGCTAAGGGAAATTTGCCAATCAGAACAATCAAGTTAAAAGCCATAGTGAATACTATTATATTGGCAGAAGAAAAAGAATGTTAAGACTAGTTTGGGGATACACCAGAATGGTTAAGACCATAGACTCCAGAATCACATTACCTGGGTGTTAGTCTCCATCTGTCACATCTGTTTTGTGAATTTGGGACACTTATTTACTCTTTCTAATTTACTTATCTGTAAATGGGATAAAAATAGTAGCTACTACATAGGACTTTCCTGAAGATTAAGTAAGTGTATATTTATAGTGTGCTTAAATGACTCTTGGCACATTTACTAAAGTGTCTAACTTTTAGCCACTGTTGTCATTATTGCTGCTGCTACTGTTATTATTATTCATTATTCTTAAATACCTAGAGATCGCAAGGACCAAATTTTTAAGTTGTTTAAAATTCTTTGCTAAATAAAGGTGGAAAGAAGGATAAACCTAAAACTTTTTGTTTACCATGTGCCAAGCACAGTGATAAATATTTTATATGAGCTAAATCTTCCTGGAGAAAAACAGAACCAAGTAAGGCAATGCCACCCAATTAAGTCTATATATAACCATGCTCACTAATTTGGTAGCTGCTAGCCACTCTTGAGCATTTCAAACTGGTCTAGTGCATTAATTTTTTTTAACATCTTTATTAGAGTATAATTGCTTTACAATGGTGTGTCAGTTTCTGCTTTATAACAAAGCGAATCAGTTATACATATACATATGTCCCCATATCTCTTCCCTCTTGCATCTCCCTCCCTCCCACCCTCCCTATCCCACCCCTCTAGGTGGTCACAAAGCCCTGAGCTGATCTCCCTGTGCTATGTGGCTGCTTCCCACTAGCTATCTATTTTATGTTTGGTAGTGTATATATGTCCATACCACTCTCTCACATTGTCCCAGCTTACCCTTCCCCCTCCCCTAATATTAACTAATTTAAATTTAAAGTAAAATCTGAATGTTTCAATTATTTGAGAAAAAGTATGTTTGAAAAACTTGAATTTTTTTTCATTGTAACTTTTATGAAATCTAATAGATCAACATTTCTGATAAAATTTAGTGTCCAGATTGAAATGGCTATAAGGGCAAAATGCACACTGGTATTTGGAGATAATACAAAAAAATGAAAAGTATCTTATTAATAGTTTTATTATACTGATTACATTTTGAAATAATATTTGAATATATTGGGTTAAATAAAATATACTATTAATTTCAACCGTTTCTTTTAATTTTTTAAATGTGGTTATTTTGAAATGTAAATTACATTCTAGTTCTGTTGGTCAGTGATGGTGTGTGACCTCAGCTAGACCCTGAGTACTTCTCAGAAAGCTGTCAGTTTTCCAACCTTGCTCACTCTCCAGTGAGCCATCGAAGCAAATTCAAATGTCTCACTCTTCTCAAATTTCACCTCCTATCACCTCCCACTCAATCTGTTCTAATTACCTCATATCCGTCTGCTCACATAAAGAAAGAGGTCTCATACCTGCATGGTTATCATCTTTTCGTCCCCTCCCTTCTCTCACAGCGAAAGAAGATTCCTCCTCTTGTTCATACCCAGGCCCAAACATTTTGGGGTTTTGTTTTTTTCATCTTCTCCCAATCAATCTTCTCAAACACTGATCCCTTCTCTCCCCAGTACTTTCAATATCTCAATATTTAGTGGTTTGTTACATTTATTATCAGAATTCAAGACACACAAACCCTCAATCTCAATTTCCCCTCCAGTTATCAATCTAGTTTTCCTTTTTATAGTTACAAAGCTTCAGACAACTGGACACACTCCCCTATCAATTCCTTTCTCTTTAGTTTCTGACAGGCTGAATTTGGATTTCTGATATCATAAAATATCTACTTACCAATGTAAACAAGTATTCAGGTGGATAGTTCTCATTTCTTATTTTGACTTGCCAGAAGAACTTGGGGTAGTTGGCGTCCATATTTTTCTTGGCTTCTGGAATACCATACTCTTCCAATTAGCTATAAGTCTCTGTGATTTTTCATATAAGCATTACTGCTTCTCAGAGTTTTGCCCTGTTTCTTTTAACTCTACATTCTTTTTCTGAGTAGTATTATAGACTTCCACAGCTATAATTAGAATCTATATACTGTTGATTCTGTAATAAATTCCTTCAGCTCAGCTCATAATCCTATACATGAGAACAGTGCATCCAAATTATCCCTAGTTTCTTCCAGTAGTACATCAAAGATATTGTGGCAGGCAGAATACGCTTCCCCCTGCCTCAATGTCCAGATCCTGGTCCTTAGAACCTGTAAATACATTACCTCAAGAGGCAAAGGGACTTTGCACATTTGAATAAGGTTATAGACCTTGAGGGGGTGATAGTGTTTTAGATTTTGCAGATGGCCCCAACTGAGACAAATGAGTCCTTCACAGCAGAAAACAGTTCCCAGCTGTGATCAGAAAGCCATCTGAGGGTGGAAATAGGATCAGAGAAATGCTACATTGCTGGTTTGAAAATGGAGGAAAAGAACCAAAGATCAAGGAATGCAGGCAGCTTCTAGCCTCTGGAAAGGCAAAGAAATAATATCTCCTCTAGAGCCTGTAGAAAAGACCACAGCCCTGCTGACACCTTGATTTTAGCCCAGTGAAATCCAGTGGATGTCTGACCTACAGAATTGTAAGATAATACATATTTTCATTGTTACAGGCCACTAAGACTGTGATAATTTGTTTCAACAGCAAAATAACACTAATACAGATTTCATATTCAAAAGGAAATGAACCAATTTCATCCTCTATGAGACACACAAAAAACAATACAAAATATAGAAATTAACAATAAAACTTTTCTTTTCTTGATTTACTATCTTGGCAAACGGCACTTTCATATCCCTGATGCTCAAGTCTGAAACCTGGGTTTAAATTTGCCTCCTAAAAAAATAAATAAATAAGTAAATAAATAAATAAATTTGCCTCCTCCTTCTTCCTCACCCCTCACATTCAAACATTCACCAATGTCTGTACATGTATGTATGTGCACACACACACACACACACAATTTATGCTGAATCTTTCCAATTGCCACTGCCATTTCTATACTAGGCAGCTCTATTGCCTATAACATGGATTAAGGCCACAGCCCTTTAATGGGTCTGCCTATCTATTGTCTTACTACCTTCATCTTCTACAATCCCCTACTTACAAACAATGGCTTTCCAGGCCACTATTTTCCTCTCCATTTTCATCTCTAGCCACACAATTTCCTATACTGAACTCCAGAAATTCTGAACTTGTCTCAGTTTCTCAATGCATCGAACTCTTCATCTTATCCTTAGGATATTTCTAGCAATTTCACTTCCATTTCTCTTTTAGATTGTCTATTTTAGATTGATGTATAGGCCAGGCAACTCAGTGCGAGGTAAGAGTCATTTTCAAACTATCTTAAAAATTACAAACTACTGGTCCTAGTATTGTCAGATATATTAAGTTTGTACTCTAATACACTATTTTACCTATAGATCTGAATTCTTTATCCACTTCTTAAATAACTTCCACTTTGTATCATTTACTTTTCTGAATGCAATATAGTATTATTTGTTAAAAATAGATCTGTATGTTTGAGACAGGACAAATAACCTAGAGGCAACCACTTCACATTATTAGATTATATTTAAAGATGTCTTTAAAATGATCCCTGATACAGTTTTTCATGAACTTCTCCATTGGTTTGCTAAAGTATGTCCAACTGGTATTCTTTTTTCTTTTTTTTTTTTTTTTTTGGTGGTATGCGGGCCTCTCACTGTTGTGGCCTCTCCCATTGCGGAGCACAGGCTCCGGACGCGCAGGCTTAGCAGCCATAGCTCATGGGCCCAGCCGCTCTGCAGCATGTGGGATCTTCCCGGACCGGGGCACGAACCCGCGTCCCCTGCATTGGCAGGCAGATTCCCAACCACTGCGCCACTAGGGAAGCCCTGGTATTCTAATTATATTCATTTTCTCACTTTACCAAACCAACCAGGTATTACTTACAGTGATCATGCCACAAATATATTTAAACTGAATAACCTCCTGACCTAGTTCTTACCATTTGAACAAGAGACTCTTAAAATGGAGTGATTTGTAATTTGCACTCTTTCTGAATGAACAAGTATAATAACAAATGAACTATCTAAATATATGTTTGTGGTAGTTTGATTTCTAGCTGGGAATTTATCTGATGATTTGACTAATAAAGTTTTCATTTTAAATTCTATTTGCTTAAAACCTTCATCAAAGACAAATAAACTCATGTGACATTATTTAATGAATAGACACATTCTATCAACTGAAAGCAAAGAGCTCAAAAATCCATCAGTGCAAAACATCCTATTTGTGGTAGAAAATTGTGAAATAAATTACAAAATGCATCTTCCAGCCAAAGTTGATATTAACAAATCTTCAGTCCTTGGAGGTATTCAAGAGACCTAATTAGAGAAGGAAGATTGTTTCAAGGCAAGACTTGATAGACACTTACTATCATTTCCAGTGAGAACAGAAGTGACTCTGTTGAAAGCAAAAGTAATTCTTTTGAAATTACCTTGGCAGTACACAGTCGGTATCATCCTAAATTTTATTTTGACAGTACCCTGGGTATCTCAGTTGATGAAACTTCTTTTCCCTCATTAGTCTTATGTAACTTGTCATTGAATGCTAGTCAACACATATCACAATCTCTACTTGTTATGAAATATGGTACAGTGATCATAGAACTCCCCAGCATACTGATCATTCTTCCCACCATCCAAACCTCCTGTCTTTCTTCTTCATGTAAGTGCCTCCTTCACTTTTTAATATTGTTCTCTCTGTCAGCATTGCTATAAGCTGAAGAAATCATCTTTAAGTAGTCAAGTAACTCTGACTCTTTACACCTTTTTTTTTTTTTTTTTTTTTTTTGCGGTACTTGGGCTTCTCACTGTTGTGGCCTCTCCCGTTGTGGAGCACAGGCTCCGGACGCGCAGGCTCAGCGGCCATGGCTCACGGGCCCAGCCGCTCCACGGCATGTGGGATCTTCCCGGACCGGGGCATGAACCTGTGTCCCCTGCATCGGCAGGCAGACTCTCAACAACTGCGCCACCAGGGAAGCCCTCTCT
Source organism: Delphinapterus leucas (assembly GCF_059928025.1). Classification (NCBI taxonomy): domain Eukaryota; kingdom Metazoa; phylum Chordata; class Mammalia; order Artiodactyla; family Monodontidae; genus Delphinapterus; species Delphinapterus leucas. The sequence goes on along the minus strand of NC_143145.1, from coordinate 28,284,806 downwards.
ACACCTTTTGGAGAATTTTTAGCCTTCTTGGTGAAAAAAAAAATTCCTTCATACCATTATTTCAAAAAATTCATAAAATAATATTTAATGTATGATATTTATGCAATTGTAATGGCTACATTTTACAAATATCCCAAAGTAAAAGAGAGAGTACATATTGAATAAAACTGAAATAACAGAAAGTAAAAAGTATTCTAATCTAGTTGCTCCTTCTCTAAACCTGAAGTTCTATTACTCTTCTCCTGGAGATTTTTAGTTTCTCTGCTCCCAAATCTTTATATAATTAGGATATTTATATCTTTTACTGAGATTTGTAATCTGTGTGTGTATGTGTATCAGAAACTATAATTTGTGACTCACTGAAATGTCTGGTATGTTAAATATGTATATTGTATAACTGGTTAATATACAGGATCCTAGTTGTTGTTGTTTTGCACATGAAAGTACACTTATTACAGCTTGTAAAACATATACACTCTGGCTCAGCAATTTCAATCATAGAAGTGTCACAGAAAGAAAAACACCCAGTTTTATTGGTGCATTCAAGGACATCTGTGGTAGAATTATTTTGTGTAGCATAAAATTTGGAAACAAAATGGATGCCCATAAATAGAAGAATGTTTGAATAAAGTAGATACATTTACATTCTAAAAAATTACAAAGCCACTAAAATGAATTAATTACAACTATTCCAATTAATCTACATAGATTTCCACAAGTTATAGTCAAATGAGAAAAAGAAAGATGCAAATATATAAAAATAATGACAAAGATCTACTTATATTAGAATTTACAACATTTGTGTGGTATTTTGTAGAATTATACTAGCATAGAGAAAAATCTGGACACATACACTGAAGATTGTTAATGGGTTATTTTGAGGTTGCTAAACTGAGGGAGAGTGAAAGAAAAGGAGAGATAAGTCAAACAAAGAAAAAAAAAAAGATGAAAAACACGATCGCCCTGTTAATAAACACAAACAGCAACAAGATCATCTCCTGTGTCCCCAGTTCGGATAGTAAAGATCCACATAATTAAGCCCATTGAGGTAGTAGCTCAAAGAAGAAAAAAGAAATACAATGTATACCTTGAACTCCAAGCCTGGGACATGGTCCTTTTGGATGTTCTTAGTTCCAAGAGCCTGGAGGGATAAGGGGCTGGGCTGTTCCCTGAGGGCAGAGTCTCTAGGCCACAGTTTCCTCTATCCCTTCTGTTCTTTCCTATTGGTGATAATGACTCTATTAATATTATTAACATTCACTAACATGCCCTGTCATTTAATTCTTTAAAAATCCTTATCAAAAAACATTATTAGTGTCCCCATTTTATACCTGAGAATGAGCTTAGTTATTAAATAACTGTTCAAGGTTTTTGTTATTTGTAAATGGTAGGGTGGTTGGAACCATGTTATTTATTGAAAAAACCTGGCTCCTAAAAACAAACAAAACACAGAAAGTTTTTTTCTCTTGCTGCCTGCATTTTTCCTTTTTCTCTGAAACTGTCAGATATGTTTTGGATCAAGAGTCAATATTTGATTTGGGGCTTGGGAACAATAGACCAAACGATCCTTTCAGCTTGCCCTGGGTTCAGCATTCATAGCGTACCTACAAAGTTATGTGACTATTCTACCCTATCCACCCGGTCACTGGAGTGCCATATTGAGGTATAAGGCTAAGACCTCGGAAACAAACACACTTTCACACTTTGTTTTTCTCACCTATATTCCAACTGCAAGAATTTCACAGAGTATGGTGACTTTGGGGGCATTATTTGAGTATTTTAGGGTCTGCTGAGCGAAATAATCTTAATATAACCCCTTTAAAACACTGTTTTAATTTTTTTATTGATGTGAAATTAACAAAGTGTAAAATTAATCATTTTAAAGTAAACAATTCAACAGCATTTAGCATATTCACAATATTGTATAACCAACCACTTTATCTAGCTCCAAAACACTTTCATCACCCCAAGAAGAAACCCTTTACCCATTAAGCAGTTACTCCCCATTCCTCCCTCCTTCCAGATTATAACCAACACTAGTGTTTAATCTTTTTTTTCCCCTGAACTAACAAAACGAATGAACAAAGAAAATTAAAATTTCTGGGCCTGTTTTTTTACCTATATAATTGAGATTGTATACTCATGTTACAATTTACTGAAGAGTAAACACGGCATCTGGCACAACGCCCAGGACGTAGTAGACCCTGAGTGAAGATATTATTTCCCCCATCATACTCCTTCACACATATTTATTATTGTGAATTGAACAATAGGACCTATTCTTTGCAATACACTGATTTGTCACTCTTTAGCTCTCTCTGCTTACAAAGTTTTTGTATAGTATGCAATTTATTCTTTAAACCTCTTTGAAGGATAAGGAAGAAGAAGAACAAAGAGGATAAGAATGAGAAGGAGGGAAGAGGTAGAAAGAAAAGATTTTATTTTTCTAACTAACACAGGGAATTCAGGACCATGGAGTGACTGAGTATGCAGAACAAGGACCAGGACAGAAACCTCATTTCACTGACTTTCAGTTCAACCCCTTTCCACTTGGCTACACTGCTCTAAATGAGTGCCACACAAAGGGATCTCTAAAATATGAAAGAATGCTAAGGATGATTCATGGGGTGGGGGTGGGGGAATTGAAATTTCCTGAAGGACAGTCTCTCAGTCCTTAGAAAGTCATTTTCTAAAGTTAGCGCTGCACAGCAGGGAGGCTTTTAGGGCCTTCCATTTACTTAGAAATGAAAGCCAGAAAAGCAGAAAAGGTAGAAAAGAGCTGGGAAGTTTGAACACACTTAAACAATGAGACAGTGAAAACCAGGTTTTCCTGAGAAAAGGAAATCATTGGAAGGATGCCAGGGAATTGAATAATACTACAGTGGAAACTAAAAAAACCCCTGTAACTCTAACTGAAAATTGATTAAAAATACAGGGGTGTGTGTGATCTCAGTCATGAGAGAAGGCATCATATTTATAAGACAAACTGGAAAAATGCTACTTTTATCTCCTCTCTCTTTTTCTTTAATTCACAATTCTAGTACTTAGATAACACATGTTAGTAAGAGCAAAGTGAAGCACAGAGGGAAAACCTCTTTGAATGATTTATATATTTTCCCAAAAAACCACAAAAATTAGCATAAACTACTGTTAAATTATTAATACAAATGTGTAAAAATAACAAATATGGTAATGATACTTTAGTAATCAAAATTAATGTACAGAAATTTACAGCCTTGAATCTTATTGAAAATAAGATGGTGATACAAATGAATGTATTTTTTTTTTAACATCTTTATTGGGGTATAATTGCTTTACAATGGTGTGTTAGTTTCTGCTTTATAACAAACTGAATCAGTTATACATATACATATGTTGCCATATCTCTTCCCTCTTGCGTCTCCCTCCCTCCCACCCTCCCTATCCCACCCCTCTGTCACAAAGCACAGAGCTGATCTCCCTGTGCTATGCGGCTGCTTCCCACTAGCTATCTACCTTACATTTGGGTAGTGTATATATGTCCATGCCTCTCTCTCGCTTTGTCACAGCTCACTCTTCCCCCTCCCCATATCCTCAAGTCCGTTCTCCAGTAGGTCTGTATCTTTATTCCTGTCTTACCCCTAGGTTCTTCATGACATTTTTTCCCCTTAAATTCCATATATATGTGTTAGCATACGGTATTTGCCTTTCTCTTTCTGACTTACTTCACTCTGTATGACAGACTCTAGGTCTATCCACCTCATTACAAATAGCTCAATTTTGTTTCTTTTTATGGCCGAGTAATATTCCATTGTATATATGTGCCACATCTTCTTTATCCATTCATCCGATGATGGGCAGTTAGGTTGTTTCCATCTCCGGGCTATTGTAAATAGAGCTGCAATGAACATTTTGGTACATGACACTTTTTGAATTATGGTTTTCTCAGGGTATATGCCCAGTAGTGGGATTGCTGGGTCATATGGTAGTTCTATTTGTAGTTTTTTAAGGAACCTCCATACTGTTCTCCATAGTGGCTGTACCAATTCACATTCCCACCAGCAGTGCAAGAGTGTTCCCTTTTCTCCACACCCTCTCCAGCATTTATTGTTTCTACATTTTTTGATGATGGCCATTCTGACTGGTGTGAGATGATATCTCATTGTAGATTTGATTTGCATTTCTCTAATGATTTATGATGTTGAGCATTCCTTCATGTATTTGTTGGCAGTCTGTATATCTTCTTTGGAGAAATGTCTATTTAGGTCTTCTGCCCATTTTTGGATTGGGTTGTTTGTTTTTTTGTTATTGAGCTGCATGAGCTCTTGTAAATTTTGGAAATTAATCCTTTGTCAGTTGCTTCATTTGCAAATATTTTCTCCCATTCTGAGGGTTGTCTTTTGGTCTTGTTTATGGTTTCCTTTGCTGTGCAAAAGCTTTGAAGTTTCATTAGGTCCCATTTGTTTATTTTTGTTTTTATTTCCATTTCTCTAGGAGGTGGGTCAAAAAGGACCTTGCTGTGATTTATGTCATAGAGTGTTCTGCCTATGTTTTCCTCTAAGTGTTTGATAGTTTCTAGCCTTACATTTAGGTCTTTAATCCATTTTGAGCTTATTTTTGTGTATGGTGTTAGGGAGTGATCTAATCTCATACTTTTACATATACCTGTCCAGTTTTCCCAGCACCACTTACTGAAGAGGCTGTCCCTTCTCCACTGTACATTCCTGCTTCCTTTATCAAAGACAAGGTGACCATATGTGCGTGGGTTTATCTCTGGGCTTTCTATCCTGTTCCATTGATCTAGCTTTCTGTTTTTGTGCCAGTACCATACTGTCTTGATTACTGTAGCTTTGTAGTATAGTCTGAAGTCAGGGAGCCTGATTCCTCCAGCTCCGTTTTTCGTTCTCAAGATTGCTTTGGCTATTCGGGGTCTTTTGTGTTTCCATACAAATTGTGAAATTTTTTGTACTAGTTCTGGGAAAAATACCAGTGGTAGTTTGATACGGATTGCATTGAATCTGTAGATTGCTTTGGTAGTAGAGTCATTTTCACAATGCTGATTCTTCCAATCCAAGAACATGGTATATCTCTCCATATATTTGTATCATCTTTAATTTCTTTCATCAGTGTCTTATAATTTTCTGCATACAGATCTTTTGTCTCCTTAGGTAGGTTTATTCCTAGATATTTTATTCTTTTTGTTGCAATGGTAAATGGGAGTGTTTTCTTGATTTCACTTTCAGATTTTTCATCATTAGTGTATAGGAATGCCAGAGATTTCTGTGCATTAATTTTGTATCCTGCTACTTTACCAAATTCATTGATTAGCTCTAGGAGTTTTCTGGTAGCATCTTTAGGATTCTCTATGTATAGTATCATGTCATCTTCAAACAGTGACAGCTTTACTTCTTCTTTTCTGATTTGGATTCCTTTTATTTCCTTTTCTTCTCTGATTGCTGTGGCTAAAACTTCCAAAACTATGTTGAATAAGAGTGGTGAGAGTGGGCAACCTTGTCTTGTTCCTGATCTTAGTGGAAATGCTTTCAGTTTTTCACCATTGAGGACAATGCTGGCTGTGGGCTTGTCATATATGGCCTTTATTATGTTGAGGAAAGTTCCCTCTATGCCTACTTTCTGCAGGGTTTTTATCATAAATGGGTGTTGAATTTTGTCGAAAGCTTTCTCTGCATCTATTGAGATGATCATATGGTTTTTCTCCTTCAATTTGTTAATATGGTTTATCACATTGATTGATTTGCGTATATTGAAGAATCCTTGCATTCCTGGAATAAAGCCCACTTGATCATGGTGTATGATCCTTTTAATGTGTTGTTGGATTCTGTTTGCTAGTATTTTGTTGAGGACTTTTGCATCTATGTTCATCAGTGATATTGGCCTGTAGTTTTCTTTCTTTGTGACATCCTTGTCTGGTTTTGGTATCAAGGTGATGGTGGCCTCGTAGAATGAGTTTGGGAGTGTTCCTCTCTCTGCTATATTCTGGAAGAGTTTGAGAAGGATAGGTGTTAGCTCTTCTCTAAATGTTTGATAGAATTCGCCTGTGAAGCCATCTGGTCCTGGCCTTTTGTTTGTTGGAAGAGTTTTAATCAGTTTCAATTTCAGTGCTTGTGATTGGTCTGTTCATATTTTCTATTTCTTCCTGATTCAGTCTTGGCAGGTTGTACATTTCTAAGAATTTGTCCATTTCTTCCAGGTTGTCCATTTTATTGGCATAGAGTTGCTTGTAGTAATCTCCCATGATCTTTTGTATTTCTGCAGTGTCACTTGTTACTTATCCTTTTTCATTTCTAATTCTATTGATTTGAGTCTTCTCCCTTTTTTTCTTGATGAGTCTGGCTAATGGTTTATCAATTTTGTTTATCTTCTCAAAGAACCAGCTTTTAGTTTTATTGATCTTTGCTATCATTTCCTTCATTGCTTTTTCATTTATTTCTCATCTGATTTTAATGATTGCTTTCCTTCTGCTAACTTTGGGGTTTTTTTGTTCTTCGTTCTCTAATTGCTTTAGGTGCAAGGTTAGTTTGTTTATTTGAGATGTTTCCTGTTTCTTAATGTAGGATTGTATTGCTATAAACTTCCCTCTTAGAACTGCTTTGCTGCATCCCATAGATTTTGGGTTGTCGTGTCTCCATTGTCATTTGTTTCTAGGTATTTTTTTTATTTCCTCTTTGATTTCTTCAGTGATCACTTCGTTATTAAGTAGTGTATTGTTTAGCCTTCATGTGTTTGTATTTTTTACAGATCTTTTCCTGTAATTGATATCTAGAATCATAGCGTTGTGGTCAGAAAAGATACTTGATACAGTTTCAATTTTCTTAAATTTACCAAGGCTTGATTTGTGACCCAAGATATGATCTATCCTTGAGAATGTTTCATGAGCACTTGAGAAAAATGTGTATTCTGTTGTTTTTGGATGGAATGTCCTATAAATATCAATTAAGTCCATCTTGTTTAATGTATCATTTAAAGCTTGTGTTTCCTTATTTATTTTCATTTTGGATGATCTGTCCATTGGTGAAAGTGGGGTGTTAAAGTCCCCTACTATGAATGTGTTACTGTCGATTTCCCCTTTTATGGCTGTTAGTATTTGCCTTATGTATTGAGGTGCTCCTATGTTGGGTGCATAAATATTTACAATTGTTATATCTTCTTCTTGGATCGATCCCTTGATCATTATGTAGTGTCCTTCTTTGTCTCTTCTAATATTCTTTATTTTAAAGTCTACTTTATCTGATATGAGAATTGCTACTCCAGCTTTCTTTTGGTTTCCATTTGCATGAAATACCTTTTTCCATCCCCTTACGTTCAGTCTGTATGTGTCTCTAGGTCTGAAGTTGGTCTCTTGTAGACAGCAAATATATGGGTCTTGTGTTTGTGTCCATTCAGCTAATCTGTGTCTTTTGGTGGGAGCATTTAGTCCATTTACATTTAAGGTAATTATCGATATGTATGTTCCTATTCCCATTTTCTTCATTGTTTTGGGTTTGTTATTGTAGGTCTTTTCCTTCTCTTGTGTTTCTTGTCTAGAGAAGTTCCTTTAGCAGTTGTTGTAAAGATGGTTTGGTGGCGCTGAACTCTCTCAGCTTTTGCTTGTCTGTAAAGGTTTTAATTTCTCCATCAAATCTGAATGAGATCCTTGCTGGGTAGAGTAATCTTGGTTGCAGGTTTTTCTCCTTCATCACTTTAAATATGTCCTGCCAGTCCCTTCTGGCTTGCAGAATTTCTACTGAAAGATCAGCTGTTAACCTTATGGGGATTCCCTTGTGTGTTATTTGTTGTTTTTCCCTTGCTGTTTTTAATATGTTTTCTTTGTATTTAAATTTTGACAGTTTGATTAATATGTGTCTTGGCATATTTCTGCTTGGATTTATCCTGTATGGGACTCTCTGTGCTTCCTGGACTTGATTAACTATTTCCTTTCCCATATTGGGGAAGTTTTCAACTATAATCTCTTCAAATATTTTCTCAGTCGCTTTCTTTTTCTCTTCTTATTCTGGAACCCCTATAATTCGAATGTTGGTGTGTTTAATGTTGTCCCAGAGGTCTCTGAGACTGTCCTCAGTTCTTTTCATTCTTTTTTCTTTATTCTGCTCTGCAGTAGTTATTTCCACTATTTTATCTTCCAGGTCACTTATCCGTTCTTCTGCCTCAGTTATTCTGCTATTGATCCCATCTAGAGTATTTTTAATGTCATTTATTGTGTTGTTCATCATTGTTTGTTTCATCTTTAGTTCTTCTAGGTCCTTGTTAAATGTTTCTTGCATTTTGTCTATTCTATTTCCAAGATTTTGGATCATCTTTACTATCACTATTCTGAATTCTCTTTCAGGTAGACTGCCTATTTCCTCTTCATTTGTTAGGTCTGGTGGGTTTTTATCTTGCTCCTTCATCTGCTGTGTGTTTTTCTGTCTTCTCATTTTGCTTTTCTTACTGTGTTTGGGGTCTCCTTTATGCAGGCCGCAGGTTCGTAGTTCCTGTTGTTTTTGGTGTCTGTCCCCAGTGGCTAAGGTTGGTTCAGTGGGTTGTGTAGGCTTCCTGTTGGAGTGGACTAGTGCCTGTGTTCTGGTGGATGAGGCTGGATCTTGTCTTTCTGGTGGGCAGGTCCACGTTTGGTGGTGTGTTTTGGGTTGTCTGTGGAGTTATTATGATTTTAGGCAGCCTCTCTGCTAATGGGTGTGGTGTGTTCCTGTCTTGCTAGTTGTTTGGCATAGGATGTCCAGCACTGTAGCTTGCTGGTCATTGAGTGAAGCTGGGTGCTGGTGTTGAGATGGAGATCTCTGGGAGATTTTCGCCATTTGATATTATGTGGAGCTGGGAGGTCTCTTGTGGACCAGTGTCCTGAAGTTGGCTCTCCCACCTCAGAGGCACAGCACAGACTCCTGGCTGCAGCACCAAGAGCCTTTCATCCACACGGCTCAGAATAAAAGGGAGAAAAAGTAGAAAGAAAGAATTAGTAGAAGTAGAAAGAAGGGAGGGAGGGAGGAAGGGAGGGAGGGAGGAAGGAAGGAAGGAAGGAGGGAAAGAAGGAAAAAAGAAAGAAAGAAGATAAAGTAAAATAAAGTAAGATAAAATATAATAAAGTTATTAAAATAAAAAATAATTATTAAGAATAAAAAAAATTTTTTTAAATGGACGGATAGAACCCTAGGACAAATGGTGGAAGCAAAGCTATACAGACAAAATCTCACACAGAAGCATACACATACAGACTCACAAAAAGAGGAAAAGGGGAAAAAATCATAAATCTTGCTCTCAAAGTTCACCTCCTCAACTTGGGATGATTCATTGTCTATTCATGTATTCCATAGATGCAGGGTACATCAAGTAGATTGTGGAGCTTTAATCCGCTGCTTCTGAGGCTGCTGGGAGAGATTTCCCTTTCTCTTCTTTGTTCTCACAGCTCCCAGGGACTCAGCTTTGGATTTGGCCCCGCCTCTGCGTGTAGGTCGCCGGAGGGCGATTGTTCTTCGCTCAGACAGGATGGGGTTAAAGGAGCCGCTGATTCGTGGGCTCTGTTTCACTCAGGCCGGGGGTGGGGGGGGAGGGAGGGGCACGGATTGTGGGGCGAGCCTGTGGCGGCAGAGACCGGCGTGACGTTGCACCAGCGTGAGGCGCGCCCTGCGTTCTCCCGGGTAAGTTGTCCCTGGATCCCGGGACTTTGGCAGTGGCGGACTGCAGAGGCTCCCCGGAAGGGGGTGTGGATACTGACCTGTGCTCGCACACAGGCTTCTTGGTGGCGGCAGCAGCAGCCTTAGCATCTCATGCCCGTCTCTGGGGTCCGCGCTTTTAGCCGCGGCTCGCGCCCGTCTCTGGAGCTCCTTTAAGCAGCGCTCTTAATCCCCTCTCCTCTCGCACCAGGAAACAAAGAGGGAAGAAAAAGTCTCTTGCCTCTTCGGCAGGTCCAGACTTTTCCCCGGACTCCCTCCCGGCCAGCCGTGGCGCACTAACCCCTTCAGGCTGTGTTCACGCCGCCAACCCCAGTCCTCCCCCGGCGCTCCGACCGAAGCCCGAGCCTCAGCTTCCAGCCCCGCCCGCCCCGGTGAGTGAGCCGACAAGCCTCTCGGACTGGTGAGTGCCGGTCGGCCCTGATACTCTGTGCGGGAATCTCTCTGCTTTGCCCTCTGCACCCCTGTTGCTGTGCACTCCTCCGCGGCTCCGAAGCTTTCCCCCCTCCGCCACCCGCAGTCTCCGCCCGCGAAGGGGCTTCCTAGTGTGTGGAAACGTTTCCTCCTTCACAGCTCCCTCCCACTGGTGCCGGTCCCGTCCCTATCCTTTTGTCTCTGTTTATTCTTTTTTTCTTTTTCCCTACCCAGGTACGTGGGGGGTTTCTTGCCTTTTGCGAGGTCTGAGGTCTTCTGCCAGCGTTCAGTAGGTGTTCTGTAGGAGTTTTTCCACGTGTAGATGTATTTCTGGTGTATCTGTGGCGAGGAAGGTGATCTCCGCGTCTTACTCTTCCGCCATCTTCCCGGAAGCTCCCTCACTAACCCTTCTTTGTGTTCATTTTGGTTCAGTGTTCAGGGTCCAGCTTTATGCTGGGGGACCAGCTTTATGTTGCTCTGTTCTCAAGTTCTGATCAGCATAAGAGATGTCTCTGTCTTCATGCCAAAGCTTTTACAGTTTTGTATAACTATTGTGTTTTACCTTTCTTCTTTTTAAGGTGTTAGCCCTTGTTTCCTGCCTCTGCTTCCTAAACAGACACCTATTATTTAATTTAACCTGTTCAGAGAGCTGCCTGAGAGGAAGCTACTCAGCTACAAGTCATATGTACTCTTTTAGTTTTATATCTGAAAGCTTTAGGTGAGATTTGTTAAATGTTTCTTCTTAAATCACTGTTTCACTTTGCTTAGCAAAAAAGTCTGTATATTTATTGGTCATCTTCCAAGAAATTCTTCCTTCTTGCCCTTGACTCCCTTGCCCTTATTTTCAGATGTTTTCCAAACCTCTAGTTTTTTTTCATATTTTCTCTTTTCTCTCATGAAAATTCCATCTGCTCTGAAAGTCTTTCCTGATATTTATCTCCAAATCTAGATTAGGGGTTCTCATCTATGCTCTTATAATATCTACCTTGATTTTTTAGACAATTACCACAAAGTACTTTACCTTCTCTATTTTGCAGTAAAACTGCTGAAAGCAGACAAGGTCTCTATTTCAGTCCTATACTTGCAGCGTCTAAGAGCTCAGAGGAGAGTAGGCGATGAAATATTTCTAAATGACTTAATTAATGGGTATCAGTTTTATTCAGAAGATATCCAAAGGCACATTTACCATTAGGATCCCTCTCCAGTGTTCTATTCTCATGTTTTAAAATATTTTTTGTCCATTTTATAAAACTATGTTTAAGATAGTCCCACCATTTTTTACCCAAACCAACTCTGTATTGGTTCTTGATAACATATTCTCTAAGCCACCCAAGTTTCATCATTTGGAATTGAATGTTAGACCTTTTTCTCTTTCCGCGTGCCATCATGTCTGAGTAAATGATTCATTTTGTGGAATTCAGTCTCCTTTCTCTATTCATGTGGTAATACCATAGATAAGATCTTATGTCTTTATTTCATGTACTATTGCAATAGTGTGCAATCTGGCCATTGCACTGTCAATATCTCTTTCACATGTGCAAATCCTTTTCAGGTAACACTGTCACTTTCTAAGCCACAGCCACACTCGTGCCATACATAAGTCTCAAAATCTTCCATATCCTCTCTACAAACCCTTTTCAAGGCATCTAGGTTGTATATGATACACTTCAACCTGGTCTCTGGGTATTTCTCCTCACAATCCCAAAGCAGAAAGAGTTCTGCATAATGGAAATGTTACTAATTTTGGTAAAAAGAATATACTGTTTGGACTTTTGTTCTCCAACTATATATCTTTGTAAACTTTGGTAAGTCCCTAACTTGTCTGTGGCTTGGTTTCTTTCTATAAAAGTAAGATAATATCATTTCTATTCTAGATTTTTGTGTGTGTCTAGAGAACATTTGATAATGCATGTAAAGCACTTGCAAGAGTGCTTAATGCATACTGACTGCTTACTTGGTAGCAGCTGTTATTATGTCCACCCATGATCTGAGCAAGCAGAACTATCCCTTAGTCCACATATTATATTATACTTCAGATATTCTGCATAGGGACACAGACCATTACTAAGTCTGTACTGATTTATACAACCATCTAAAAGTAAACATGAATGTTTTCTAAATTCTCCATTGTTCCACTTTAGAGTTAAAGCCTCTCCCAAAAGTTGTCTATACTCTCTAGCTCTGTTTCCTACTTACTTCTTCCCATTCCATCTTGAACCTGCTCCAATCTGTCTTTGCCTCTAGCACTCATCAAGCTACTCTTCTCTAGGTCACCAATGATAAAAATCATTTCATGTAAAGTATTTAAAACATGGTCCAATATGACTCTGTATCCAAGTGCTCTTAGCTTTATAGGGAAAGCAACAGAGTTTCAAAAAATTAAAAATAACGATGGGCACAGTAAGGTCTCCTGGTCTTGAAGTACTTGGGTGAAATAAGTCATCCAGATTCATAGTAGTGCACACTTTGTGTTATCCAAGAATTGCCATATTTTTCATGAAGACTGTCAAAAACCTGAGTTACTTAATAGCTATTCAAAATTTTATACCCTCTTACTTTCATAGCAGACTTTAACAATGATAAAACGGGAACCTTTTTCATCTATCATATGAGAGCATAAAGTTTTCTTTTTCACATTGTGCTCTATCAGCCTTGAAGTAAATAGTGTTTACTCAGATTGAAGGAAAATTGAGCAATTTTGTATGGAATTTGATGATTGTTTATAGCTATGAAGAATGATACAAGCTCCACATTTCAACGTCTCCAAATGACAAAATCATTTGCAGTATTTGTACAAATAAGTAAATCTAGTCTTCTGTAACAATAATAGTCCAAAACTTTCTGTTTGAGAGAAAAAGTGCTTTCTGGCAAAATCAAATTTCCAATTTTTTTTAATACAAGGAGATATTTCATTAAGTTCATTTAATGCAATATAAGTGGTAAATAATTGAACTTCTCCCAACCCTTTTCTCTGAAACATTCTGGGTCTTAATTTATAAAGGTGACTGAATGATGACATAGAGTGGTCAATGCATTGAAAGAAATTTTCAATGTTACTCATAGTTGCCCTAGAAACAAGAGGCACAGCTCCAAGCACAGGGTCACAGGAGGAACACCAGGTTTTGGTCAGGAAGCAGAAACAGGATAAAGCACTAGGTTTAGGCTAGAGCCCTTATTAGGGTTTATGCAGGAAAGGTAAGACAGGGCTGGGTAACTGACTAAGGATTGGCTTGTTTGAATAATTTCAGTAGGCTATATAAGGGTGGTCCCTAGTTGCTTAGTGCCTGGCCCTGGGATGCTTAAGACAGAGGAATGTTGCCTCCTAGGGTGCAGGAACCAGAGGAGGTATGTCTCTCTATTGGTTAGTTTGCATATCAAAGACACGTTTCCTGAGTCAATGCTATCTCTAAGAATTTACTAATGGCTCACCCAGGGAGGGGCATTCTGTACCTAGACTGAAAGCTTGTTTTTTGTTTTTTTTTAGGATGTCAAGACATCATAATATACAGGAAATTAAAATTAAAAAAAAAACATGATGAATATACACACAACTATTTACAGTTGTTGTATCACAGGCAATTATGTGTTTTTACACATATTTTGGCAGTGTATAAAACACGGCTTCATGGGTTAAGGAATAGACTTATTGGATTTTGAGAAATTGAAGTAGATAAAGAACTACTAAGGGTAGTTGGAAGAAATAGATTCCACGTCAGGGAATAGAATGGGACACTGTCCTGAGTTGGTTCATCCTTGGGGTGTTGAATGGGTAATCACAGAGATACAGTGCCTGACTGTAACCATTCCATGTAGCTCCCAGTATCCTACAATAAGGCATCTCTGCTGTAATTCAGTGCACTAACCGAATAGTTCAGTAATTTGTCGGATTAAATTTCCAGGTAGAACATTAAAAATAATTAATGAATCAGCCATTTCTGCCACAAAATAAAAGGAATAGAAGAAAGTTACTCTGGTTTAGAATATTACTTATAGAAGAAATGTTGAACCTTTTCGTAGTCTACACTGACACTGACACTACCTTTCTGAATTATTTTTTTCATACAATTATTTTCCCTAAGTCAGGGTAATACTGAGTATATATTTCTGTGATCCTCTACTTAATATATGCCTTTATTACTAGATTATAGAGTTCCTAGGGCCTTAATCTCCTTTTTACTTTCCACAGTGCAGCTCAGTGCTTATCTATCTATCCACCTATCTATCTACTATCTGTCTATCTACCTGTCTATAATAGACTTTCTGACTTTCCATTGTTCAACTTTACCATGCCATCTCTGATTACCTTGGAACACAGTGACAAACATGAAATTGTTGTGAGAAAAATATTGACCATATATTTTCTTATTATTTTTTTGCCCCATCAGAAAAAAAATTAAAAATCTTGATTAATTGTTTTTAGTGTTGCTTTCAGCCCTGCACTGTTTTCGGTGTTGGCTTTAAATTTCTTCATATCAAATTGAAAGTGCCGATTTGAGCCATGTCTTTTCAGCATCTAGACATGGTATGCTCTAGGAAAAGAAGACCTGGGGGAAAATCTAGGCAATTTCATGTCATATATATCATATGTCAGTAGATGCCACCATTGCACTGTGACAACCCTCTATGTTGTGGTAACGAAGGACAGCCTGCACTCTCTGCTCCATTCTCCTATCAAAGAATGCCGAAGTATGAAATAAGTAAATATAGTTTGGGAGATATATACCACACATGCTTTTTCTCTGCCCTTGTAATAGGGATGAAAAGTTAAATTTTCATTGAAGAACATTTCCTCTTCGTGTTGAATGTATTGTTGCTACTCTTATAGCTGAAAGTTACTAGACTGACAATTAAAGTATTTAAAAATTCATCTATGGTTTAAGTTTTACCATAGAAATTTATGAATATTGTGTAAAGCAACTCAACAATGCTGTATGAAGTACTTATAAGAAAAATCCCATTAGGTCATGAAACCTGGAACTAAAACTTTAAATACAAAGAAAGGAAACAATCATTACAAATAATTTTCTCTTTTGTGTTAATGAATACATCCAATTTATGTGCCATTGTATTGAAAGGTAACATTCCTGGTTCCTTCATTTCCTTTTCTTATAATTCTTGATAAGATTAATTTGTGATTTATAGTTCTCTTCTTTCTGAACAATTCGACTGACTCGCTTCTAATTGGTGGTTTATGCTAGCATTAGTGAAATTCATCTCTGTTTCTACTGTTTTCAACTGATACTGAAATAGAAATTTTTCAGTATTTAATTTATCTATATCTCCTTGAGCACCACATTCCAAGTTACTTTTCCTACTGCTGAAGCTTAACTGCAGCATACTTGTGAGAGATTTATTTCAATAGAGTGAACAAAAACATATTCTATACTCTTTCCTGCTTCACTTTTTATAGAACCTAACTCAAGATTGCTCAAATTAGTATGCTAATATACTGTTTTATAATCTCTGTCTATTTAGAAACCTGAGCATAATTCCTTCTGAGCATAATTTTAGGAGTGGCAATAACAATCGAGAATACTATCAAATATAACAATGTTGTCTTTATCAGCCTTTGGTACATATCACAGGTCAATAAAATTTTGATGATCTCGAGACAATACAAGTAATATGCTTGGTCTGTTAAGAATTACAGTGATAGAGTTTTCCATGAGTTGTAGATATCCTAGTGGAGTTTTCACCTCTTTTCTGATCAGGCTTTTATTCTCTTATTATATAAAAATGTTGTATATCATTATTATAATACTAAGCCATCTAATTCTTACATCACTAACTAGCTTACTTCCTACTTTGTTGATTTTTTCAGTCCCAGTCATCTGAAATTTATTTATTGTCATTGTTCTGAGATTTTCTACATATGCATGCAAAGGAAAGGAATATTTATTTCCCTCATGAAAACTAAGTATTTTGGATAACATTTTTAAAACCTCATGAAAATACAATCAACTTTTCCCTGTTTTCCCAAGTACTTATGGACATGCTTTAAAGCTACCATACTATTTAACAACTATATGAACAATTACTGAAAAGGAAATATTACTTATATTACTTTCACATGGAATTTATTGAGAGTTCCTGAATCTTGCAAAGTTTTTGAGAGAATTTCATTTCAAGGAAATAACAAGTTTGGCCTACATAAAAATTCAGTCCCCAAACTTGTTCCATCAGGAAGCTGCCTATGAAAGCTCTGCAGTTTTGGCTGTGAATGACAATAGCAAGAGGGGGAAAAGTCCCCAAATTAATGCTATTGGCCATAGAAAACAATGAGAAAAGGATTTACTCTAACAGAGCTGGATATGAGGATGTCTTACAGGCTAAGTGAGGAACTTATTCCATTCCCAGGGCAAGGAGACTTTGGAAGCCTTTCCCTGCAGTAGATAGGGGCAACTGACTGATATGGGTTTCATTCTGTATGTTCCATATAGGAGATTTAAAAGAAAACTTCTTTTAATTCCACATTATGTAATAGGTGAGTGGTAGAAAGTGGAGATGGGAAAATAACTTTTCTTCCAGTTAATAAGATATCAGACCACATAAAACTATATCTAGACATGATGGACGTGACTTTGCATGAACCCAGAGTTCCTTCACTGTCAGCCATATTCCATAACTGATAGAACGGATAATTTTCTCCCTTGTAAAGAATTTGCATATTGTTTTTGTAGGAAAAAGGATACACTCAAAAGGGCAATGACAGGAGTCACCATAGCAGTGATTGCTGCCTGCTACCCATGCCCCAGTGTCCATTATGTACATTTGCGACCCCCACCCCCATACCTCTCTCTCTCTCGCTCTCGCTCTCTCGCTCTCTCGCTCTCTCTTCCCTCAGAATCTTGGCTCCTCAGGATAGTCCTCTCAAAAATGTGCCTCAACAGCATATTGATTATTTTGAATTAAAGTTACAAAGTAAGTGACCAATACAAGAGGAACACTCTGATTCTCCTTTCTGTCTTCCTAAAAGTAGGAAATAAGTCTCTCATGTGAAAGGTGCACTCTGAATATCTGGAAGTAGAAGGACACTCTTAGCACCAGAGAAAGGAAATTTGGGTCAAAAGCCTATATAAATAAACCTTGTTACTTCTTTAATTTATTACCCCAAGCCAAAACTCCGTTTAGATTCTTCACTAATTAAGCACCAAAGCCTAAGTTTCTTTCTCTGTCAATTCTTCACACATTTATGGTTTCTTTATCTAAAAAGTATAAAAGCTGCCTGCTTTGGCCACTTCTTAGGTCCCATATGAGACTTCCATATGCATGAATTAAAATTTGGGTTTTTTTTTTCTCATGTTAATCTACCTTGTGTCAGTTTTATTATTAATCTGACTACAAGAGGGGTAGAGGGGGCAATTTTTCCCTCCTCTACACTTGGAATCCACATGTTAAGGATGCAGAACCATCTCATCAGCCAGATGTCCATTTTTGACTATTATGTGTGAGATAAATAAAAATCTACTATTGATAAGCCACTGCTTTTAGGGTCTCTTTCTTCTCTCTTCTAACACCTTAGATTACGATATTTTTAATCTACTACATTAATTTAATATACATATTATAGTTTTATATACTATGGCTTTCAAATAGTTAATATTTTATTTAAGACTTTTAATAACCTTTTACAAGTAAAATCAATCTATACTTTTCTCCTTATTCTCTTCTGTTTTCAGAATTATCACTTGGTTAGTTCAATAATATACATGCAGATATTTACTTAAAAAGAGAAAGCAAAGTTTCATATAAGAAGAGAATGCATAATTTCTTCATGTATTATGCACTAAGGTTCACAATGATTTTATTTTCTTCTAAAGAAAAGCATGATGTTTTGGAACCAGATATATTTTCAGTCAACAACTCTTATAAATATATATTCCTAATGAACTCAACTCAACATCAGAATGTGCAAACTTTCTGGAATAATGTGAAGGTTTTGATGCTAGCCAAAATTTTTATTTGAAATCCTAGGAAGAGTTATTTTTCTCATTTTGTGAATCTGAAGGCACTAAAAGTATATCATTTAAAATAAATAATCAGAATTATATCTAAATATCCAGCAAATTCAAAGCATGCGTATATGAATTTGCATACATGGTCAATGCTTTGGGGCCCTATCCTTCAATAGCAATTTACTGGCTACTAATCACACAGAACACGCTAAGGCAACCATCAGATAAAATAATGCCACGTTTATTTTAACACATATTTAATAACTTGATAAATCCATGCATTATTGATACCTGAGAGCTGCCATTTCATTTTCTGATAATGCAACTAAGTTGGGGAAAATGAAGAATACCAAATTGGTAAATCATGTCAGTTACGTTAAATACTGTTATTACTTCCATTCTAGAGACATATTTCTATCTGCAACATTTGATTATTCAAAGAGAAGTTGGAAAATTACTGCTGGAATTGCATCTAAACTCTAATAGGAAACCATATTAAACCTAGTTATTATTTATTGCAGGAAGTAACATTTGTTCATCATGTTGTGGAATAAGAAGAATGTTGAAAAAACATATTGTTGAGTAATTCGTATACAATTTTACTCAGTGTGAGCCAGCCCAGAGAAAAGTCTAGCTTTCAACAACTCACACTAAAATACAAACAAACCAACAAAGAAAAAAACAAAATATAAAGCTATGCTTTGTTTCTAGATAATTATATATAGTATATGCAGTTTTTTATAAGTAAAACTAAATTACCCTAAATATTATAATTTTCTTCTAAACCTTAGGCGATTTGTGCTTTAAATGTGTCACATAAATATATTCCCTTGAGAAATGTCAAAAAAATAGAGAAATTTATATATAAACTTAATAATTGGATACTTACACATTAAATTAAGTAACAAGAATATTCACTTAACTTTTGTTTAGAAATTCCTACCCATGTAATCTTTAAGACTTGAGTGAATGTAACAATTAAAATGGGATAACGGCATAAAATGCCCTACATTCAATAGTGTAAAGCCGGCTTGTTTTAGTGCTATGATATGCTGAGATTTACTGATTCTAGTACACAGCACCTTGCTGTTATGAGCAAGACCATAACAATTTTCTGAGTAACAAAAAGACCATAAACTATTAAGAATGAATTTCAAAGTATAATCCATTCACTAAAGCTACAGTGTCTGTGCATCACATGATGTATTATTTCTACACTTTGAAATACATAAATCCATGATTTAATACATATAATAAAAGTCAGTGATTATTTGGATGCACATCATGCTTTAGGCACCCTGATCAATCCTGGAGTTATGGAAAAAAACAGGGTGCGTTGTAGAGGATGCATCAGAAAGCTTTCTCTTAACAAACAACCATTGCCGTAAATGTATGTTTGTATGAAGCTCCATACACTAACAAAATTCTCACACACTTAACCCTATTTAACTCTAAAAACCAAATATCTCTCTATGGTTCATGATAATCATCCTCATTTGCAAAAGAAGTCACAAAGACTCAGAGGAAAAAAAAAAGTCTGTTTACAACAACTTGTAAGAAACATCCGAAAATGAAAAATAAGTTGGTTATATTTCCACATCCAGTGTCATTATTATTTCATCACACTGCTCTCATTTAGAAAAGAGAAAACTGGGACTCAAATAATCAAATAACTTAACAATGTCAAATACTATACGGCAAATAAGGAATATAGATTCTGGTCTTCAAACCACAAATTCAGGATTATGTTCATCTTTATTACATACACTTCTGATATGATTGCTATACCAGATATTATATCTCTAAGTAGGTCTGCCAGAGAAATTAGTAATAATTTTATTTGTTTTTTATAACATAGCTTAGCTCAAATTTAAAATGACATCAAAAGTTACTTAGATCATTACTTTTCTCTGCCCCTTCCCTTCAGTGCAGTTATATTATTCATTTGCAATAGGTTCATTTTTCCTATTCATTTTCCATGTGGGGTTACCATCTCTTTCTTGTGGATTTTAGTTATTAAAGTATGAGAAATATTAATCATTTATGAAAGCATGTTTATAACAAAGAATATATATTTACTTTTGAGTATAGCAAGTATATAAGGAGTTTATCAAGTTAAGTTTAAAAATTTTTAAGATGGTCAATTGGTTACTGTGATCTTTATTCTCGTAAATTAATTTACTCTTTGGATGACACTTGTATCCTCACCAAATTCTCACCAAAACAAGTTTTCTGTTCTTCCACTTAGATAATCCCTTATATTTTTTAAAAACAGAACTTCCCTTTTTCTCCATTCAAGGTCTGCCATAAATCCCCTTTCCTTTTTGGAAGCTTTCGTAACAAATCCCACATCTTATTTCTCTCTTCTGAACAGAAAGCATATACACTATGACTTAGCATGTATGAAGTATTATTTTATGTTTAATTTTTCTCTTAACTTTTATATTGAAAGAATTTTCAGATGAAAAAAAGTTGCAAAATCAGTTTGAAAATTCTACCATAGTCCTCAAAATTGAATTACAAAACCACAGTACAAATAAGAAAACCAGAAAATTAATACACATAATAGTATTATCAAATCTACAGAACAATTTGAAATTTTAACAGTTGTCCTACTAATGTAATTTTCTGGTCAAACATCAGATATAGTTGTTATATTGTTGTAGTCTCCTTTATTCTGAAACAGCTTTTCAGTCTGTCTTTTAAGACTTTGAGATTTTTTTTGGAAAAGTATTGGCCAGTTATTATGTTGAAGTTGGATTTGTCTGATATTTCCTCATGGTTAAATATAGTTATGCAAACCTGGCCAGATTGACACAGAAGTGACTCTGTATTCTCAATGCAGCATATCAGGAGGTACATGGTGTCAATGTATATCACTGTTAGTTATGTTAACTTTGTCACTTGGTATTATCTGCTCAATTTCTCTACTGTAAACTTAATATTTTTACTTATTTTAATTAAAAATATCTTTTGCAGGGATTCTTTGAGATTGTTTCTAATTATACTTTTCCACCATTTTTATCATCCTTTGATGAGTTTTGCCTGTAACACTTATCACTGTGATATTTGCCATGATGGAATTTTATTTTCAACATGTATTTTATAAGTTGTAACTTTGCTGTAATGATTAATTTTACTTTCTTCCCTTTTTTATTAATTTATGTATTGAATTGCCCATGTACATCAGTACAGATTCATGTATTTTGACATTATTCTTTGTGTAACAATCCATTATAGAATGGATCATTATAATTTGTTGCTCAGATTGTCTCATATTTTCCCATTGGAAGCTTCTTTAAATTGGTTTTTAAAATCTATTACATGTAAATGGATTAAATGCCCCTACCAAAAACATACAGACTGGCTGAATGGATACAAAAACAAGACCCATGTATATGCTGCGTAAACGAGATACACATCATATCTAGGGACACATGCATACCAAAAGTGAAGGGATGGAAAAAAATATTCCATGCAATGGAAATCAAAAGAAAGCTGGAGTAGCAATATTTGTATCAGATAAATAGACTTTAAAATAAAGACTGTTACAAGAGATAAGGAAGGACACTACATAATGATCAAGGGATCAATACAAAAAGAAGATGTAACAATTATAAATGTTTATGCACCCAACACAGGAGCACATCAATACATAAGGCAAATGCTAACAACTATGAAAGGGGACATCGACAATAACACAATAATAGTAGGATACTTTAACACCTCACTTACACCAATGGACAAATCATCCAAACAGAAAATAAATAAGGAAACACAATCTTTAAATGACAAAATAGACCAGATAGATATAATCGATATTTATACAATATTCCACCCATAAGTGGCAGAATACACTTTCTTCTCAAGTGCACATGGAACATTCTCCAGGATAGATCACATCCTGGGTCACAAATCAAGGCTTGGAATTTTTTGTGTGTGTGTGATACGCAGACCTCTCACTGTTGTGGCCTCTCCCATTGTGGAGCACAGGCTCCGGACGCGCAGGCTCAGCGGCCGTGGCTCACAGGCCTAGCTGCTTCACGGCATGTGGGATCTTCCCGGACCAGGGCACGAACCCGTGTCCCCTGCATCAGCAGGCGGACTCTCAACCACTGCACCACCAGGGAAGCCCCAAGCCTTGGAAAATTTAAGAAAATTTAAATCATATCAAGCATCTTTTCTGACCACAATGCTATGAAATTGGAAAACAATTACAGGAAAAAAACTGGAAAAAACACAAATACATGGAAACTAAACACTGTGCTACTAAATAACCAAGAGATCACTGAAGAAATCAAACAAAAAATTTAAAAAATGCATAGAAACCTATGACAATGAAAACACGACCCAAAACCTATGGGATGCAGCAAAAGCCGTTCTTAGAGGGAAGTTTATAGCAATTCAATCTCACCTCAAGAAACAAGAAAAATCTTAAATAAACAATCTAACCCTACACCTAAAGCAGCTAGAGAAAGAAGAACAAAGAAAACCCAATGTTACTAGAAGGAAAGAAGTCATAAAGATCAGAGCAGAAATAAATGAAATAGAAATGAAGAAAACAGTAGCAAAGATCAATAAAAGTAAAAGCTGCTTCTTTGAGAAGATAAACAAAATTGATAAACCATTAGCCAGATTCATCAAGAAAAAAAGGGAGGGCTTCCCTGGTGGCGCAGTGGTTGAGAGTCTGCCTGCCGATGCAGGGGATACGGGTTCGTGCCCCGGTCCGGGAAGATCCCACATGCCGCGGAGCGGCTGGGCCTGTGAGCCATGGCTGCTGAGCCTGCACGTCCGGAGCCTGTGCTCCGCAACGGGAGAGGCCACAGCAGTGAGAGGCCTGCGTACCGCAAAAAAAAAAAAAAACCCAAAAAACAAAAAAAAAAAAAGAAAAAAAGGGAGAGGACGCAAATCAATAAAATTACAGATGAAAAAGGAGAAATTATAACTGACACTGCAGAAATACAAAGGATTGTAAGAGACTACTACAAACAACTCTATGGCAATAAAATGGACAACCATGAAGAAATGGACAAATTCTTGGAAAGGTACAATTTTCCAAGACAACCAGGAAGAATTAGAAAATATAAACAGAGCTATCAAGGTAATGAAATTGAAACTGTAATTAAAGATCTTCCAACAGACAAAAGTCCAGGACCAGATGGCTTCACAGGTGAATTCTATCAAACATTCAGAGAAGGGCTAACATTGATCCTTCTCAAACTCTTCCAAAAAATAGCAGGAGGTACACACCCAAATTCATTCTATGAAGCCACCATCACCCTAATACCAAAACCAGAAAAAGATATCACAAAAAAAGAAAATTATACACCAATATCACTGATGAACATAGATGCAAAATTCCTGAACAAAATACTAGCAAACAGAATCCAACAACATATTAAACGGATCATACACCATGATCAACTGGGATTTATCTCAGGGATGCAAGGATTCTTCAATATACACAAATCAACCAATGTGATGCACCACTTTAACAAATTAAGGAATAAAAACTATATGATCATCTCAATAGATGCAGAAAAAGCTTTCAACAAAATTCAACCTCATTTATGAGAAAAACTCTCCAGAAAATGGGCAGAGAGGGAACCCACCTCAACATAATAAAAGCCATATATGACAAACCCACTGCAAATATCATACTCAATGGTGAAAAACTGAAAGCATTTCCACTAAGATCAGGAACAAGACAAGGATGTCCACTCTCTCCACTTATTCAACATAGTTTTGGAAGTCCTAGCCACGGCAATCAGAGAAGAAAAAGAAATAAAAGGAATACAAATTAGAAAAGAAGTAAAACTATCACTGTTTGCAGATGACATGATACTTTACATAGAAAAGCCTAAAGATGCCACCAGAAAACCACTAGAAATAATCAATGAATTTGGTAAGGTTGCAGGATGCAAAATTAATGCACAGAAATCTCTGGCATCCCTATACACTAACAAAGAAAAATCAGAAAGAGAAATTAAAGAAACAATCCCATTTACCATCACAACAAAAAGAATAAAACACCTAGGTATAAACCTACCTAAGGAAGTGAAAGACTTGTATTCAGAAAACTATAAAACACTGATGAAAGAAATCAAAGATGACATAAACAGATGGAGAAATATACCATGTTCTTGAACTGGAAGAATCAATATTGTGAAAATGACTATACTACCCAAAGCAATCTACAGATTCAATGCAATCCCTATCAAACTACCAATAGCATTTTTCACAGAATTAGAACAAAAAATTTCACAATTTGTAAAGAAAAACAAAAGACCCTGAATAGCCAAAGCAATCTTGAGAAAGAAAAACGGAGCTGGCGGAAGCAGGCTCCCTGACTTCAAACTATACTACAAAGCTACAGTAATCAAGACAGTATGGTACTGGCACAAAAACAGAAATATAGATCAATGGTACAGGATAGAAAGCCCAGTGATAGACCCACACACATATGGTCACCTAATTTACAACAAAAGGGGAAAGAATATATAATGGAGAAAAGACATCCTCTTCAATAAGTGGTGCTGGGAAAACGGGACAGCTACATGTAAAAGAATATTAGAACACTCCCTAACACCATACACAAAAATAAACTCCAAATGGATTAAAGACCTAAATGTAAACCATACACTATAAAACTCTTAGAGGAAAACATAGGAAAAACACTCTTTGACATAAACCACAGCAAGATCTTTTTTGACCCACCTTCTAGAGTAATGAAAATAAAAACAAAAATAAACAAATGGGACCTAATGAAACTTCAAAGCTTTTGCACAGCAAAGGAAACCATAAACAAGACAAAAAGACAACCCTCAGAATGGGAGAAAATATTTGCAAATGAAACAGCGAGCAAAGGATTAATTCTCCAAAATATACAAACAGCTCATGCAGCTTAATATCAAAAAACAAAACAACTCAATCCAAAAATGGGCAGAAGACCTAAATAGACATTTCTCCAAAGAAGATATACAGATCACCAACAAACACGTGAAAGGATGCTCAACATCACTATTCACTAGAGAAATGCAAGTCAAAACTACAATGAAGTATCACCTCACACTGGTCAGAATGGCCATCATCAAAAAAATCTACAAACAATAAATGCTGGAGAGGGTGTGGAGAAAAGGGAACCCTCTTGCACTGTTGGTGGGACTGTAAATTGACACAGCCACTATGGAGAACAATATGGAGGTTCCTTAAAAAACTAAAAATAGAACTACCATATGGCTCAGCAATCCCACTACTGGGCATATACCCTGAGAAAACCACAATTCAAAAAGAGACATGTACCACGATGTTCACTGCAACACTATTTACAATAGCTAGGACATGGAAGCAACCTAAATGTCCATTAACAGATGAATGCATAAAGAAGATGTGGTACATATATACAGTGGAATATTGCTCAGCCATAAAAAGAAATGAAATTGAGTTGTTTGTAGTGAGGTGGATGGACCTAGAGTCTGTCGTACAGAGTGAAGTAAGTCAGAAAGAGAAAAACAAATACCATATGCTAACGCATATATATGGAATCTAAAAAAAAAATGGTACTGATGAACCTAGTGGCAGGGCAGGGATAAAAGTGTAGACATAGAGAATCAACTTGAGGACATGAGGTGGGAGGGGGAGGCTGGGGCAAAGTGAGAGTAGCAGCAACATATATACACTACCAAATGTAAAATGGTTAGCTAGTGGGAAGCAGCAGCCTAGCACAGGGAGATCAGCTCGATGTTTTGTGACAACCTAGAGTGGTGGGATAGGGAGGGTGGGAGAGAGGCTCAAGAGGGAGCGGATATGGGGTATATGTATGCATATGGCTGATTCACTTTGTTGTACAACAGAAACAGTATTGTGAAGCAATTATACTCCAATAAAGATGTATTAAAAAATAAAGCATAAAAGATATAAAATAAAATTGATTACATGTCTTCATCATGTTTTGAGTAATTCCATAATTTGGCATGTCTCATTTTCATTCCAGTCTCATTTTGAAGATCTGTGCCCTAGCTCTGGAATTATCCATTTCTTCGGGGAGCCTAGGTTTCTTCTAGAGATTGGAATTCATAAACTAAGACCCAAGTGTTAGGCGTACTTATTATTGGAGTGTCTCTGCTTATAGGTACTGTCAGAGGACAAAGTTAAATTATTTCTGTATCTATACCTATATCTGTGTCTATATCTATATTTATATCTATATGGATATATATACACATACATACACATTAGCCTTTTTTTCTCCTTATCTTTCTGTCTATCCATCCATCCATCCATCCATCCATCCATCCATCCATCTATATTTATCTATTGCCTGATTTCACAC
The DNA here is from genome assembly GCF_059928025.1 of Delphinapterus leucas. Classification (NCBI taxonomy): domain Eukaryota; kingdom Metazoa; phylum Chordata; class Mammalia; order Artiodactyla; family Monodontidae; genus Delphinapterus; species Delphinapterus leucas. The sequence continues at coordinate 28,258,443 of NC_143145.1, read as the reverse complement.
TGACACTTCCAATTGCAGTCAAACACCACAGAGTTAATGTTATCCTTCTTACTTTTTTATCTTCTTTATCTAACAGTAAGAAACCTGCTTCTCATTATTCATAAAATATGTGTTAGCTCAGTCCTAGAATGTACATGAAATAGAGGTGGAATTGCTATCTCATATCCTTTTGCCAAACAAACTGCTGGCTAGAGCTACACATTTGCTTATGGTTCTTACTTTTATTGTTATAGAATATAGACAAAACACTGTTTCGCAAAGCATCTTAGGTTAGTTCTTTTCTGTATTCTATCTTTATAATGCAGTATTCATTTGTAGTACAATTAGGTTCATTTGTTTCTTTTGTTTGGATCCCCATCCCAATGTTACTGATTTTAAGTATTCATTCTTTGAGTGAAACATTAACCATTTTATTTTTTAAGTTATCTGTGAGTTTTATCATTTTTTCCAGAAATGTAAAAAATCCAAAAATTCGTAAGCAACCACAATAGAGAAATTTATTTTTCATTGTTATGGAGCCTGGGTAATCTAAGATTAGGGTGTCAACTGGTCAGAATCTGGTGAGAATTCTCTTCTGTGTTGCAGACTGCCAACTTCTCATTGTATCCTCACATGGCAGAGAGCAGAGAAGAGAAGCAAGCTCTCTATTGTTTATTATAAGGGAACTAATTTGATTCATGAGGTTTTTACTCTCATTACCTCATCTAATCCTAATTACCTCTTAAAGACCCCACCTCCTCATACCAGGAGGCATGGCTTAACACATGAATCTGGGGGGAACACAATCAGTCCATATTATTCTGCCTCTGGCCAAACAAAATTCACGTTCTTCTCATAAGCAAAATACATTAATTGCATTTCAAAACCCCCCAAAAGTCTTAACTCTTTCCAGCATTCACTCTAAAGTCTTAAAATTCAAAGTGTCATCTAAATATCATCTAAAGGAGACAAGGATGAGACTTGAAGTATGATTCATCCTGAAACAAAATTCCTCTCCCACTGTGACCTGGGAAACCAAACATGTTAAGTGCTTGCAAAATACAATAGTGGGACAGGCATAGAATAGACATCTCAGGAACTGCTACATTTGATAACTTACTGGATGTTATATAAGAAATAAACATGTATGCTATACACTCAGCCTTATTACCACTACCAATGATATGTTTATCAAAGTTTGTTGAGAAAGAGTGGGTGACTGTTTGTATTAAAAATAATAATAATTTTTTGAAATTGATACTGAAAAAAACCTGAAAGTTCTTTCAAAAGGTTTTTTATTGCAAATGGCCATCTGTTAATTTGAAGAGGATTTTAAATGATATTCCAAAATAATAATAGAGAAAAGAGCAGTAATTTAGAAATAAAAGAATATGCTAACCTAATGATCACTTTTCCCCCCAGAATTGACTCCCACACTATTAAAGACCAAGTCCATGTTAATATAAATGAGCTTTTTAAACGAGCATTGAATAGGATTTTCTAATCCTTTATACATTGTTAAATCAAGGGACTTAATTTTTCATAAAAGTAACACAGCTTGGGGCTTCTCTGGTGGCGCAGTGGTTGAGGGTCCGCCTGCCGATGCAGGGGACGCGGGTTCGTGACCCGGTCTGGGAGGATCCCGCATGCCGCGGAGCGGCTGGGCCCGTGAGCCATGGCCGCTGGGCGTGTGCGCCTGGAGCCTGTGCTCTGCAACGGGAGAGGCCACAGCAGTGAGAGGCCCGCGTACCAAAAAATAAAAATAAATAAAAATAAAAATAACACAGCTTTTAATTTCTACTATGAGAGTTAATGCTAATCTTCCTACAACTAATCTTAGACCAAACAACCACATTATCATTCATTTATTTGTGAATTCAACCAGTTCTTATGGAATGCCCACTGCATGTGAGGACATTGACTTAATTTATTGAGGTACAGAAATGAAGGGCATTGTCCATGACCTGCATACTTCTGAGAAAGGATACATAAGTCAGGGCATTCTTACTTACAAATTATCTGTATAGGGTATCAACTCAAAGTTACATAAATATAACAAAATTATGTCACTGTTTTCTTTTTATTTTCTTCCTCTAAATGCAAATAATCGATTCCTTACAATAGGTAATAGGGGAAAAAACACTTAGAAAGGCTTGCAGTAATTTGCTCTGCAATTCTATAAAGTAATTGACTAACGCTTAAAAATTACTGATCATATAACTTAGGTGAAAATTTTATTAACCCAGAAAATCTTTACCAGTGTTACATTTTTATTCCTGTTCTAATATATTTAATTTCCTATAAAATGGTAGTATATTATCTTTGTACTCTTTTTCTCAGTTATAGAGAGAGAGAAGAGAAAGGTTGAGGGAAGGAGAGAAAGAGAGAGAAAAGGACTTGGTTAAAATCTCCAGTACAGAGTCTTTTATTTTCAATTCAAAAGCCGTCTTTGGAATGTTACATGTATGGTATTGACCAAGAAGTCCTTAATATTCCCCTCAGCTTGTCTAAAATTTAGACAGGTCTCTTCCTATAAGTGCCTGGATCTCCCTTTCTTTAGAACATTTACTTCAGAAAACTTAAAATTGTAAACTTTCTCTGCCCCTTTGAGATTTAAATCTTCTCCCAGCCTTTTGCCAGTTTTACAGCCCAGGAATAAATTTCTCAAAGATCTGGGAGCCATCTCTTTGACAAATGTCCATCAACAGAAGAATGGATAAAGAAGAGGTGGTATACACACACACACACACACACACACACACACACACACAATGGAATATTACTCAGCCATAAGAAGAATGAAATTCTACCATTTGCAGAAATGTGGATGGACCTAGAGAATATTATGCTTAGTGTAATAAGTCAGACAAAGACAAATACTGTTATCTTTTATATGTATAATCTAAAAAATAATACAAATGAATGTATATGCAAAACAGAAACAGACTCACAGATACAGAAAGGAAACTAGTTTACCAAGAGGGAGAGGGAAGGGAGGAGGGGCAATTAGGGGTATGGGATTAAAAGATACAAACTACTATGTATAAAATAGATAAGTAACAAAAGTTCTATTATTTAGCACAGGGAATTATAGCCATTATCTTGTAGTAACTTTTAATGGAGTATAATCTGCAAAAATACCAAATCACTATGCTGTATATCTGAAATAAATATAATATTGTAAATCAACTATACTTCAATTAAAAAAAGGAAAAAATAAATATAGGGACCCTGTCTCCTAGCCTCTATGGGAGGGCAGGAACCTAACTTTGATATGCACCAATTAGGAGACACAGATGGCCTAATCACATTAACCAATCTCTTCCTTAATGTCCTCCAGTGCTTTTCTACTACTCTCCCTAGTGGTTAATCTCTCTTTTATCTCTTATTTCAGTGGAGGTGAGTTTAATCTCCTTCCATATTGCAATAACCTTGAATAAAGTCTTCCTTGCCTGTTTGACTTGTCTGGTGCAAATTTTCTTTGACAATATCAGGAACTGAAAGAAATTAAAGATCAGCAAAAATCCCTAGAAATGCCAAAATGTTGGAAATAAAATTATATGCAATACCAGTAATCAGAATTCAAAAAATTTACTTCAAATTTTTGACCTTTAAATAAAAAAGAAGCAACACAGAAATATACTGCTGTTTGAAAATGCAAACAATTTACAATTCTCTAAAGTGTAAAAGCATCCTTCAACTATTCTTCCTAGTCTCACTTTTGAAATTTTGATGATTATACTATAATTGTTCCAATGTTTTTATATGCACATGTACATATCAAAGAAAAGACCTTTGGTTTGTTTATTACTTGTTTAGAATCAAATTATGCTATGTTTTGTCTCTTCTTTTACTCAGTTAATATTATAGCTTGAAGGTCTTCTGGGTCAAAATAAAATGCTTACTTTGCTCATTTCATCTATAATATCAAATGATTTATCACTGATATTTTAAACATTACTCTAGTGTATAATATTGAACATGTTACGACAGGCATTTGACCATGGAGTGATTGATTATGATTGGATCCATGCTTATGATAGCTTTTATATTGTAAAAGCTGATTAGAAATGTAAGTAATATTATTTTATTTTTAATTTCAAATGTAGTGAAAACTAGCAATCCTAGAATATGAGAACTAAAGAAATATAACTAACTAGAATTTTGAGACTTGTATTAGCTGAGCTGCCAAACATCATGGAACAAATGACAGAAATGAAAGTAAAATACTGGTGTTATTTCTTCCAGAGAAAATTGTTTCCATGCTATCATGCCTCATTAAGAAAAGAAAACCATTTTGTTTTATATGGTTAGGTATAGATATTTAACATCATGACCTAAGTCTGGAAACATCAGAGTAGCTTTTTTTTAAAAAGTAGAATGTGATCCCAACCTTGGAGGTTAAGTAGAATTTCTAAATCTGGAGAATACATGTGGTGGGGACATCTAAATAAGCCAAGGATTAAATTTGGGGAAGTTCCTTAGAAACAGACAGAATCATGCCTCAGATGACATAAGTGCCCACTGGGTAGTAGATACTCTGGGTGACCTTTCAGAGAACATATTATCTTAGAAATTAATTCTATGTGACTTATAGACTAAACTCTGGCATGCAGGCTTCATATATGACTAAATTTTTAGGATCAGCAGTTTTATCTCTCTGGTGCAGAATGTTCCACTTTGATCTCAGCTTAAAATCTTTAAATGTTTTATAGGCAAACTTATCAATTTGTCTTTTAATAATTTCCCAGCCTCATTTCAAATCACTCCCATATATTCTGTGCTCTAAACATTCTGTACTTTTTGTTTGTTTCTTTCAAACATCTAGGCTGTCTCTCATTTCTAGGAGTTTTCATCTGCTTAAATGTTACTCACCTTTCAAACCTCAGTTTTGAATTTCTATAGGAAACTTCCTTGATCCTCCATAATGTGTTAGATGCTCCTGTTATGTGCTCCTACTAGCACTTTGTATTCATGCTACTATTGCTCTTATTACTGTTTACTGGCATTCTACTACTTTAGATTGCCCACAGTATGCAAGATTCCTGAGGAGAGATAACATTCAAATCACATTTATTTGCTCCTATTTTATAGCATTAGGCATAAAGACTAATATTCTAAAAGGTATTTGTTGAAATAATAAATTCTATAATATTTTCTTATTTTAAAGGTAAGAAAATTAATTCTCAGAGTGTTTAAATGTTATATAAAGTCACAGAGTTATTCACACATAGTAGATTGACTAAACTTAGTTCTAAGCTTTTCTCTCTCCAACAAAGAATCTGATTTGAACCTACATTTTTCCTGTTTTGTGTTGAAAGTATATTTGCTTAAGTTCATGCTACCTTTTAATATAACTGTGAGTGATACAAAATAAATGTGTGTTAAGAAGGACATTATCTGGCATTTCTATTTATGCTGGAAGCCAATGCAGAATTTTACAGATATAATGATTTAGAAGGAAAAGTTAAAATTGATAATATTTACTGACATATATTAAAGCAAGCTATTTTTACTAGAACTTTCTCCAACTCATTGAGATATTACTCTGCTTTTACTGCATTGCTTTGATATTAGCTGACATTTCACAAATGGTCTTAAATCTGGCTCCTCTACATTTGGTGTTTATTTCATTAATAATTGAAATGGGGAATAAAGGACACTTTTGTTTATTCAAGTCCAGTTCACTTAAAAACGCAAATATACAACTTTAGCTAAAGACAGTGGTAAAAATGTAGCTGTGTGTATCAACAATAAAATAAAATTTTATCTGGCCTTAAACAAGCAACATATTTTTCATTTTCATGGTCTTTATCTGGAAAGAACTGTTTATATACTATACTTTCCACATAAAAGATATTTTTCTTTTTATGTGTATGCACAACAATTTTTTTCAAAGTTTCTGAAAACTGTATTAGTTAGTTACCCAATAGATTTACACTGCTTTATACACATCAAAAACAAGAAATGTCTGCATACCCACAGGACAGGAAGACTTTTAGTTTCACTCTCAAGTAACTCTTTCCTTTTATCTGTAAACAGAACTCCTATATCTCATGAGGAACACATGCCATAAAGTTCAAATGGGATAGAACTTGACTCTTGACACACGATGTGTGTAACTGCTCACAGAGCAACCGTGTTTAGTTCAGGATTGGACATGGGTACGTTCAGTCAAGACCCCTACGTGTGATTTAATACTTGCAGAGTGGGTCCAAATATGCTTGAGGTTGCCTGCAGACATCTTTTTCATCTGTAGAGAGAGTCTCGATGAGAGTAAAATTAAGCAGTGATGAAAGACTGTGGTGGACATATGTAATTTCTAGACACCGAACATTTATAAAGGCTTCATCTAAGAAGGAATCCTATTATGGTAGAAAAAGGAAGTAGGTATTTTTTTCTTCCCCATTCACAGAAACAAGAACACAAAATGTGAATTATGCATGGTCAAATGAATGATCTCGTTTGGATGCCTAATACTGAAGGAATGATGTAAAGGTAGAGGGAAAGAGGTTATTTAGAATGATAAATTGAGAGTCCAGACACATAATGGTAAATATTCTGTGGTTTTCAGATTCCATAACTGTGTCCTTCTTGTGGAGGACTACCCAGTGCATTGCAGAACGTTTAAAATATCTGATCCCTCATGTTGAATACCAATAGCAAATTCTCACACCATAAATGTTCCAACACATTTCCAAAGGTGCTGAAGGACAGTACTGTCCTTGGTGAGAAATCCTGGCTTTAATATGGTCTATATTATTTGATGACAAGATTTCTTGATACCCACCTGCTTTTTTGAGTCTGGTTCTCTAGAATTTTTGCAAATTTTGTGAGCTAACTAATATTCTCTGAACACATTTCTTTTCTGCTTGAGTTAACAAGAATTGGTTTCTGATATTGTCCTTACTGTTTCACATCCACCTGTTTATATTTACTTATCTTTTAACTTCTGTTATTTGAGTAATAACTCTTCTGGAACTCTTCTTCACATCTCAACTTTACCTTCATACTTTTCATTACCTATGTCATCTCTGGGTCTGTTTTTATTAATTTTTCCTTGTTTGGGTCACAATTTCCATGCATCTTTGCATGTATAATAAGTTTGACTGGATGTTGGATAGTACAAATACAGGTTTCCCCTGCTATCAGAAAGTAGAGAGCTCCTATGAAAGTTTTCGTAAGCCTAAATGGTGTAAAGTGAAGAAGAAATTACCTTAAGACATGTCTTGCCAAGGGATGCACAAAATAAGTCAAGATAAAGCACAGGTGCTCACAGACACAGTCCAAAGCTCTGGCAGCTTGATGCTGAGATGCTGAGTGTAGTTCCTGGGGAAGGAGCTTTGTGGCACCACTCTCGCTGCTTTGGCGTGCCTGCTACCTCTATAACAGCTCACTGCAAAACACACACACATGCTGAAAGCTATTTCTCCTCTTTGCCTTTTTTCACAAAAGCAAAAATCCTCTTCAGATTTCTTACAGTTAGCAAAACAAATATTAATCTAGGTCTTTGGTAAAAGCAAAGTGGCATAAAGCAAACTTTCAAAAAGCAGGGGATGCTTGTGCTATATTTTTGATAGTCTGGATTGTTTTTCTTCATTTAGTGTGTGGCTGGCAGTTAACATACTTGAGAGTTGATTTGTTGAGGTTTTTTTTTAAGTTTTATTAAAGATTTTTAGTACAGGTCTTGAAGAGCCTATTGATTTGGTCTAGTTTAGCCTTGCTACTAAGGCATTATAACTCTTGAATTTCCACTGAAAAACCTGCCCATTCCACATGGTCTTTCTACGTTTTCAAGTCTTAACAGGAACATCTCCTAGCCTAACCCTCTATGAGCTCTGAAAATTGATCCTCTTACTGTTCTCCAGTAGTTGTTCCTTACTTGTGGTTTTCAATATATGTATATGCAGGGGCTTCCCTGGTGGCGCAGTGGTTGAGAGTCCGCCTGCCGATGCAGGGGACATGGGTTAGTGCCCCGGTCCGGGAGGATCCCACATGCCGCGGAGCGGCTTGGCCCGTGAGCCGTGGCCGGTGAGCCTGCGCGTCCGGAGCCTGTGCTCCACAACGGGAGAGGCCACAACAGTGAGAGGCCCACATACCGAAAAAAAAAAAAAAGAATCCAGAGAAGAAGAGGACCTCACCCACACTGACCATCAATAGCTGGGCACAGCAAAGCCACCCAACCCTTGAGAATATAGCTGAATCGAAGTTGTAGGTTCCTCTTCCTTTGGGATAGAGTACTTTGCTCTTTATCCTTAGGGAAAATTAAGAGGAGAGGAAAATGAAAACCATGAGCTCCTCCTAGAGGGCAACAATGCCCAAGGTAGAGCCACTAAAAGGCATTCCTGGGCTTCCCTGGTGACGCAGTGGTTGAGAGTCCACCTGCCGATGCAGGGGACACGGGTTCGTGCCCCGGTCCGGGAAGATCCCACATGCCGTAGAGCGGCTGGGCCCGTGAGCCATGACTGCTGAGCCTGCACGTCCGGAGCCTGTGCTCCGCAACCGGAGAGGCCACGACAGTGAGAGGCCTGCGTACCGCAAAAAAAAAAAAATATATATATATATATATGCAGATTAGTATTCAGAAGTGGGATTAAAGATGTATCTCTGTAAATCTTGGGAGATTTTTCTCAGTGTAACTCCATCTTCTCCAATACTGTGGCTCACAAATTCCAGCAACATAATTCATCTAGAATATAAATTTATGTATCCACAGCTCAGTGAGGCCACTGTACACTGTTTGGCTTCCTTCTTGCACCATGGTTAGGAAACAGCACCAAGTAGATATCCAAGATTGTAGGGCTTATATTATCTGCTTATCATAACTTAGAAATGCTAGTCCTATGCTATATGTTTTCCAGTCTCTGAAAATAATAACATATATTTTAATTAGGTCTAAACCTCATTTACAGAAGTAGGGTAAGTCCAGTAGAAATTATTCCAACATGATCAGAAACAAAATTCCTTTACTTCTAGTAATCTTTTGTACCCCTTCCTATATCACATTCTCTGAAGAAATCAGTATTAATTCCTTGGTGTACATATTTCCATACATTTATCTATATATAGGCATCATTTTAATCTTGGGCTCATACCATACACATTACTCTCCAAAAAGTATTATTTTATTTAATTGTTTAAAAATAGAAATCTAAATAAATTTTCTGGATTCAGGTGGTATAAATGAAAAGTATTATGTCCCTTCGTGTTCCCTTTCATTCTGTCCAGGATCTCTTCAAAATTTATCTTCATCTCTGAACTTCAGAAATTTCACCAGCATAAATGATTTCTTGTCTTTCAATATTACTACTTATGATTTACGTGAACTTTTTCAAACTGAAAAACAAGTATTTCTTTGGTTTAACAAGGTTTCTTTATTCATCCCTGTCCTTGTTATTTCTCCTTCACCTGTTAATATTTATTTATGTTGTAACTTATATTATTTAAATATTGGCTTTCCTGGAACTCATCTTCACGTCTCTTAACTTTATGTTTTCCAAGTCTTTATACCTTTGTTCTGTGGTGTGTCATATTTTATCAATTTGGTATTTCAAAATATTAATTTAGTTTCCATCTCTTTCTGACCAAGATGACTTCTTTAAATCCAGGGTTGATAATTTCGTATTTCTCTTGTGTATTTTGATATTTTCAAAAAATCCTATTTCTTCCATAAAGTTTTCTCCTATTGCTTCCATTAAGTAATCCTTTATAGCAATCTACTTTTTTAAATTTAATTTTATTTATTTTATTATACATCAGGTTTTATTAGTTATCCATTTTATACATATTAGTGTATATACGTGAATCCCAATCTCCCAATTCATCACATCACCCCCACCACCACCACTTTCCCCCCCTTGGTGTCCATACATTTGTTCTGTACATCTGTGTCTCAATTTCTGCCCTGCAAACTGGTTCATCTGTACCATTTTTCTAGCTTCCACATATATGCGTTAATATACGAAATTTGTTTTTCCCTTTCTGACTTACTTCACTTTGTATGACAGTCTCTAGATCCATCCATGTCTCTACAAATGACTCAGTTTCGTTCGTTTTTATGGCTGAGTAACATTCCATTGTATATATGTACCACATCTTCTTTATCCATTTGTCTGTCAATGGGCATTTAGGTTGCTTCCATGTCCTGGCTATTGTAAATAGTGCTGCAATGAACATTGAGGTGCATGTGTCTTTTTGAATTATGGTTTTCTCTGGGTATATGCCCAGTAGTGGGATTGCTGGGTCATATGGTAATTCTATTTTTAGTTTTTTAAGGAGCCTCCATACTGTTCTCCATAGTGGCTGTATCAACTTACATTCCCACCAACAGTGCAAGAGGCTTCCCTTTTCTCCACACCCCCTCCAACATTTATTGTTTGTAGATTTTTTAATGATGGCCATTCTGACCAGTGTGAGGTGATACCTCATTGTAATTTTCATTTGCATTTCTCTAATAATTAGTGATGTTGAGCAGCTTTTCATGTGCTTATTGGTCATCTGTATGTCTACTTTGGAGAAATGTCTATTTAGGTCTTCTGCCCATTTTTGGATTGGGTTGCTTGTTTTTTAATATTCAGCTGCATGAGCTGCTTGTATGTTTTCGAGATTAATCCTTTGTCAGTTGCTTCGTTTGCAAGTATTTTCTCCCATTCTGAGGGTTGTCTTTTGGTCTTGTTTATGGTTTCCTTTGCTGTGCAAAAGCTTTGAAGTTTCATTAGGTCCCATTTATTTATTTTTGTTTTTATTTCCATTACTGTAGGGGGTGGATCAAAAAAGATCTTGCTGTGATTTATGCCAAAGAATGTTCTTCCTATGTTTTCTTTCCTCTAATAGTTTTATAGTGTCTGGTCATACGTTTAGGTCTCTAATCCATTTTGAGTTTATTTTTGTGTATGATGTTAGTGAGTGTTCTAATTTCATTCTTTTACATGTAGCTGTCCAGTTTTCCCAGCACCACTTATTGAAGAGACTATCTTTTCTCCATGGTATATCCTTGCCTCCTTTGTCATAGATTAGTTGACCATAGGTGCATGGACATAGAGAATCCTAAAGATGCCACTGGAAAACTACTAGAGCTAATCAATGAATTTGGTAAAGTTGCAGGATACAAAGTTAATGCACAGAAATCTCTTGCATTCCTATACACTAATGATGAAAAATCTGAAAGAGAAATTAAGGAAACACTCCCATTTACCATAGCAACAAAAAGAATAAAATACCTAGGAATAAACCTACCTCAGGAGACAAAAGACCTGTATGCAGAAAACTATAACACACTGTTGAAAGAGATTAAAGATGATACAAACAGATGGAGAGATATACCATGTTCTTGATTTGGAAGAATCAATATTGTGAAAATGACTATACTACCCAAAGCAATCTACAGATTCAGTGCAATCCCTATCAAATTGCCAGTGGCATTTTTTACAGAACTAGAACAAAAAATCTTAAAATTTGTATGGAGACACAAAGGACCCCAAATAGCCAAAGCGGTCTTGAGGGAAAAAAACGGAGCTGGAGGAATCAGACTTGCTGACTTCAGACTATACTACAGAGCTACAGTAATCAAGACAATATGGTACTGGCACAAAAACAGAAATATAGATCAATGGAACAGGATAGAAACCCAGAGATAAATGCACGCAATCTACTCTTGCCTTCAGATTGATCTTCCTCCTGCTTTTTATTATGTCAATCATGATACTCTAGCCATTGGGTATGGGATCTCTCAAAGTCTGTTTTAGCCTTCAGATTAGACAGACAGTGAAATATAATGTGTGAGTATTTTTTTCAGTGTCCTGATGTTGACTAGGTGAGCAAACAGTACTTCTAATTTTTAGGACAGCCTATTTGTTTAGACCTCTTTCTTTTCAGGTACAGTTTGTAATAGGTTACCCTCAAATAAAATGTATTCTTCCCCAGTGCAAAATCAATCAATATAAACATCTTAACCTGCCTATAGTTACAAGCAGTAAGGGATCTATCAATATCAGTCATTCTAATCTGCTCAGAACATCAAGGGGTTGGTTAAACTTCATTCCAGACTCTTTCAAAGACTTAGTATTTTTTCCAGTGTCAAAAATATTAAACAACTATACTTGCATATTTTTTTATCCCACTGAGAACTCAAATTTTTAGCTGTAACAAGAATCTTCATCAGACTCCAAAGTTTTGTGATGGTTAATTTAGTTGCTGAGTTGCCTACCAGGGCATTAGAGGGGAAAAGAGCATGGATGTATTTAAGTCACTATCTTTCCAATCACTACTCTTAGCTATTTAAGTATCATTTAATAAAATAATATGAATTTGAAGGTATAACAATTGCCATGCTATTACAGTTTAAAGATAAAAATATCATGTTAAGTTTCAAATATCAATCTCAAATATAGCATTCATATGTCTATACATTTCAACTTAAGCATGAATTAACTTAATTTTTCAAATTGACTTTGAATTGATTTAGGCAATGGACAAATGATTTATATAAGTAAAATGTAGGTACACGTAGAAGGTATAACCTTTTGTAAAAAGTATGACTTAATCAAAGTGCTGAGTATCAACTGAGCACATCATGTTTATATGGGAGAACTGTAGGTGCTTAAGGCTTAGGTGATAAACATTTACAAAAATAAGAGTAAAGTGTAAGATAATATCAGATGGTTAAAAAAAATTAAACACTTGATAACAGAGTTCTTCTAAGGGAAGAAACTTTTTATTCCTTGTGCTTTAGACGTAGCTTCAGATTTGGAAATATATATATATATATATATATATATATATATATATATATCATATGAAGTTAATAGAAATTCTAGGAGTTATGCTAGCATGCAGCACTAAATATGAAAGACTATGAAGAAGGTTGTCTAATGACAAACCTCAGGGATTGCAAGTGGTCAAGAATCTGGGGACTCAAATCTAGGGATAACTAATATTTCAAAGTTAAGTTAGTTTTGGACTGGAATACAAAATACTTTTAAGTAAATCCCTCTCCATACAAGCTACCTCCATTTGCCTAAACTTTAAACAAAAACTTTCTTCCCACATAGTTCTGAATAACTGTTGAGTTTGTGAAAGCATCAAAGCAGTGGCCTGTTGGGAATCACCATGTATGAAAAAATGGAGTATGCCAGTTTTCACTTGTGATGAACAATAAACAGAAAAAAAATTCATAACAATCAGAAGCAATGTGGGAAGCAGAGATGGCAAGTAACACATGGCATGTAGCAGCACCATTCCCAAGAGTGAGGATTTAGGGTAGCATTTCATATGAAACTAAATGAAGGATTTTACAAGTAGAAAAATATAGCTAGTAATTATAAAGTAAAGTGAACACTGGTGAAGAGTTTGGAATACAGAAATGATGACTTGTGGAAGAAAAGAATTCCTAAAGGGAATGTGAATGGATTGCAAAATGGCAAGCAATTAGAGATAACATAAGTTGAAAGCAAAGTGCATAAACAGGTGCTGAAATAACAAGCACAATAAAAGAAATTCTTTTTTGTTATTATTTTTATTAAAGTATACAATATTACATAAATTACAGGTATACAACATAGTGATTCAGAATTTTTAAAAGTTATACTACATTTATAGTTATAAAATTTTGGCTACATTCTCTGTGTTGCACAACATATCCTGTAGCTTATTTATTTTATACATAACAGTTTGTACCTCAGTCCCTTAACCCTAACTTGCCCCTCCCCCTGCTCTCTCCCCACTGGTGACCACTAGACTGTTCTCCACATCCGTGAGTCTCTTTCTTTTATGTTATATTTACTAGTTTGTTGTATTTTTTCATATTCCACACATAAGTGATATCATACAGTATCTTTGTCTGACTTATTTCAGTTAGCTTAATACCTTCTAGGTTCATCCATGTTGTTGCAAATGGCAAAATTCCATTCTTTTTTATGACTGTGGTATATATTCTTGATAAAGAAGATATATCACATCTTCTTTATCAATTCATCTGTTGATGGTCATTTAGGTTGCTTCCATATCTTGGCAATTGTAAATAATGCTGCTATGAATATTGGGGTGTACGTATCTTTTTGCATTAGCATTTTTTGTTTTTGTTTTTGGATATATACACAGGAGTGGACTCACTGGGTCATACAGTAGCTCTGTTTTTAGTTTTTTGAGAGACTTCCATACTGTTTTCCTCAGTGGATGCACCAATTTACATTCCACCAAGAGTTCATGAGGGTTCCCTTTTCTTCACAACCTCACCAACATTTGTTATCTGTGTTCTTTTTGATGACAGCCATTCTGACAGATGTGAGGTGATATTTCACTGTGGTTTTGATTTGCATTTCTCTGATAATTAACAATGTTGAGCATCTTTTCATGTTCCTGTTGGCCATCTGCATGTCCTCTTCGGAGGACAAAAAAATGTGTCTATTCAGGTCTTCTGTCCAGTTTTGAATTGGGTTGATTTTTTGATGTTGAGTTGTATGAGCTGTTTATATATCAGTCATATCATTTGCAAATATTTTCTCCCATTCAGTACATGCTTTTTTCATTTTGTTGATGGTGTCCCTTGCTGTGCAAAAGATTTTAAGTTTAATTAGGTCCAATTTGTTTATTTTTGCTTTTATTTCCTTTGCTTTAGGATACAGATCCAAAAATATACTGTTACAATTTATGTCAAAGAGTGTTCCACCTATGTTTTCTAGGAGTTTTGAGGTTTCTGGTCTTCCATTTAGGCCTTTAACCCATTTTAAGTTTACTTTTGTATCTGGTTAAAGAATGTTCTAATTTCATTATTTTACATGTAGCTGTCCAGTTTTCTTAGCACCACTTATTGAAGAGACTTTCTTTTATCCACTGTTTATTCTTCCTTCCTTTGTCATACATTAATTGAACATAAGTGCCTGGGTTTATTTCTGAGCTCTCTATTCTGTTCAGTTGATCTATGTGTTTGTTTTTGTGCCAGCACCATACTATTTTGATTACTGTAGCTTTGTAGTATAGTCTGAAGTCAAGCAGCCTGATTTCTCCAACTCTGTTCTTCTTTCTCAAGATTCTTTTGGCTATTTGGGGTCTTCTGTGTTTCCATACAAATTTTAAAATTATTTGTCCTAGTTGTGTGAAAAATGCCATTGGTATTTTGATAGGGATTGCATTGAATCTGTAGATTGCCTTGGGTAGTATAGTCATTTAAAAAATATTAATTGTTCCAATCCATGAACGTGGTATATCTTTCCATCTGTTTGTGTCATCTTCAATTTCTTTCATCATCTTATAGTTTTCTGAGTATAGGTCTTTTACTTCCTTAGGTAGGTTTATTCCTAAGTATTTTGTTTTTTGTTTTTTGTTTTTTTTGATGCAATGGTAAATGGGATTATTTTCTCAATTCCTGTTTCTGTTAGTTCATTAGGTGTAAGATTGGACAGGTTATCCAGACAGAAAATCGATAAGGAAACACTGTCCTTAAATGACACATTAGACCTGATGGATTAAATATATATATGACATTCCAGCTAAAAGCAGCAGAATACACATTCTTTTCAGAATGTATATGGACCATTCTCAAGGATAGATCACATGCTAGGCCACAAAAAAAGCTTCAGTAAATTTAAGAAAATTGAAATCATATCAAGCACTTTTTCCAAACACAATGCTATGAAACTAGAAACCAAGAATAAAACTGCAAAAAACACAAACGTGTGGAGGCTAAACAATATGTTACAACACAATCAATGGGTCATTGAAGAAATCAAACAAGAAATTAAAGAATATGTGGAGACAAATGAAGACAAAAACATAACGATCCAAAACACATGGGACACAGCAAAGGCAGTTTTAAGAGGGAAGTTTATAGTGATACAAGCCTACTTCAGGAAACAAGAAAAATCTCAAAGAAGGATTCTTAGTAGGGTGCAAGCATAATTAATTCTAAAAATGTTAACTTGGAATCGAAAAGCTTAATTTAACCTTGTTTTTTCAAAACTGATGCATTTGTATTAAAAATGTAATCATATACCGTTTTAAGATTCTGTAGAGCTAAAAGCGAAATTTTTTTTAAGTCTGTTCTGATAATGTGGGCTCATCTTCACATTGGCCTAATGAAATTTGGGGAAGAATTTAAACATTACCAATAAAGGAAATATAAGGTCATCAAATTCTTTTAACCAATCAAATTAAAGAAAGAATGACTAGAAACAAATGTTGAACTATATTCAAAAAAAATGAAATTTTAATAGGTTCTTTCATGATTCATCTTGTGATAACATTTGTACTTGGTTAGTACACTTATGGCACATCAATAACAAATGTGAAATTCTTGGAAATCTTTCTCTTTGGAGATACCATACTTTTTCACTGAAAGAATCCTTGAAAATGAACACAAGCTCCCTGATTCCAGTCACTTTCAAATATTTTATCTAATTTTTTCACTATGCTTACTTTCTTGTCCATTTTTTGGTTCTTTCACTATTTCACCTTATTTTATAATTTCTCATTTATAAAAATATTCCTGACTTTGCCTTAAGTCCTTCTTGCCATTCCTTTGTAGTTCTATCTTCTCTCAATTCTCATCTAATTCATTTTCTTAAATGTATTGGATAAACATGTGGTGCAATAGCATTTATTGACTAATGGCCTAATTGTTTGCCCATACTTGTATGTTATTAAAAAGATGGAATATTGACCAAAAAAGTGGTTTTATGAAAAGAAAAACTAGTAAGTCATTTCTATAAATGTTGAGACATTTTGCTCTTAGATACTTTCAATACCATAATGTTTTATACATTCATTAGTAAACCTAAATATTGTTCTTTAAATAATTTTTATTTTTATGAACTCCCTGTCATTTCATATTAAAGATGTAAGTTGTTCCAGATATAAATTCTTGCAATTTCTTCATTTTACATATGATGAAAATAAAGTTCAAAGCCATACTGTGTCTTGCTCACAATCACATAGATGGTTGGTACTCAAACACCAAGCCTCCTAACTTCAAGATTATTCATTGGTTCCTCCTTATGGGAGAAACTTATGATTAAAGAAAATGAGTTCATATTTTCCTCTTCAGCTGAGGGTAGCAAGAGGATGTAGGGAGATGGAGATATTGTGTCACTGGTTAGAAAACCAGGTTAGAATTTGGAAGTGGCTGAGGCTATATGATATGTACAGAAATTATTTTGCTGTTTATGTTGCAGTCACTGGTGTGTACAAATGTTCTCATTTACGTCCAATCAAATTATTTTTTAATGAAATGGAGCATGAATTTTCTATTTAAATATGAGTTTAATTGAACTCTTCCTTTGTGAAAGACCCAGTGCTTTTGTTTCTTAATGCATTTAAATATATATATATATTTCCAAATATATATATATATATATTTCCAAAAATTGCTTTCCAAAAATCGCAGAGCTAACAAGAGTCAGGTTGATGACATAAGTATGTTATTTTACTCTATGTCTCATATTGTTCCCAGAATGTCATGTTGCCTGGTGACTTCAATGAGCTTGTTCACAGTAAGCCAGTAAGTTTATTGTCAGGGTTCTAATTATGCTAGACAAGAAGATGGAGGTTTAATAGTTTGATTTTACATCTTAAATAACTGAGCCATTAATTGTACTACATCTGTAGGCTATTGTGTTGTATTCTTTATCTCTCCCTTACCCTATCTTGGAACATTGAATATAGCACTGTAGTTAAGAGCCAAACTCTGTTGGATATTAACTACCTGAGTCAACTTGGTCTAGTCACTTAGCTTTGTGTAACTAGTTTCTTCATTTGGCAAATGGGAATAATACTGGTACATCTGTTGTAAGATTAGAAGAATAAGTTTTAATTTAATTAAAATACATGTTTAGATTAGTGCCTAACACATATTAAGTACTACATAGTGATATGTATTATTTTCACTCTCTCTCTCCTTGTTCTATTTCTACCCCCTGCATCTGTCTCTATCTTTTTCGTTCATACACAAATATAGCTAGTAATGTCAGTGGGTGATTTTCTAGATTAAACATTCAAAAAAGTATTTTCATAAGAAAACTAAATAAAATTGGCTCAGAGTACATGCCCTAAAATTTGCCTCTTATTCTAATAGCACACCTCATGGAATGGATTAGTTAGTTACAAAATAAAGAAATAAATACATATTTGTTTTAGACACACTCATCCAAAACTTTAAAGTTTGAATTATACCATTAGTTTTACAGATAAGCAAACACCAGAAACCTCAAAGAATGTTAGAAAAGTACATAAAACTATATCAGCTGATAAATCTCAGTCGTATTTAGCAACTACACTACAGTCAACTTTAGTTTGAAATCATTTGAGCATGACGAGGAAACTTTAGAAAACCCCATGGTACATAGTAATTGCTGTTTAAATTCAGGCACCTTCAGATAGAGAAGTAAAAATAAAGTGATGCTATTTGTTCTGTGTGTGATGATAATGGGAATATTTTCACAAGGACTAAAAATAAAATAGATTCTTTGCCCTATATACTTTAGGAAAAATGTTAGAGCACAAGTGCTCACAGAGGAGGGACAGTTTATTTATCCCTGAAGGATAAATAGCTCAAGCAGCAGAGGCCAAAATCCTGACAATTTGTCTACTAAATCACTCACCTGCTACATGTGGATAAATTGTTTTTTAGAATTTGCCATAGCCAAGGAAGTTTTATTCAAAAGTCAGAACCAATCTATGTATAGCAAACTATTTGTCAAATTTCTTTCAGAATTATGAGCTCTGAACATATGGAATAGTGTCAGACATAATAGAAAATTGAGACTGGCATGTTTCTACAAAAAATGCCTTTCTGTTAGAAGGCACTGGTTGCTATATTCATTCCTTAAAATAATCTTAAATGTCTGTTGCAAGAATTTCCACTATATATATGGGTACCTTAAAAGTATTGACTTTACACAGTGTTCCTTATATTAAAGTAGCACAATGTCATTAAGACACACTGGTTGCTTCAATTCCCCTTTGCAAGTGTCCTAGTTGACATTCAGTATTAGAATTTGAATTTTAAAATGTAATTATAATGTTTGCTCAGTAATCCACACCAACTTGCATGTAATACATCTGATTAGTTTGGGTCATTTATTGTACTTAATAAGGCCAATGTGTCATTTATTTAACATTTTTTTTTATAAATGGGAAAAGTAAATTATATTTCAATGAAAATTAAATACTCAAAGGTAGATATCAAATTTTTTTCCTAACATGAAATTTTTACAATACAGCCCTAATAATATTGGTTTAAGAATATAATACTTTGTTAAGTATATTTATATTGTCTGTGGTGGTCATACTTAATGATTTTCATGTAGTGATAGAAAGATGGCATGTAAAGAAACTGAAATTCAAAGTCAGGTAATCTGCATTTCTGCATTCAAGCACTAATTTCAATGCATATTACTAATGTTAAATTTTATTATTAAACATGTCAACCCATATGAACCTCAATTTCCACACTTATGGAATAACATTATTAATGATAGTTAAAATTTTGAATATGTCTTTTCGGTAGATATAGGGCTCAGACATATGTATCTATTAACTACATAAGATAAATAGTCTTGATATCTTCATTTATTAAAATAAAGAACCAGGCTTAGATATGTTAGTAATTTGCATAAGGTCACAGAGCTCATGGTAGAGGCAGGATATGCACCCAGGAATTCTACTTACAGAGTTTAAAATCTTGACAAATGGAGTGCCCTACCTGTAGTAGAATAATTACACTAACAGTTCCAAGTTTTCACTCCTCCTTATATTTATGTCCTTTGGTAAGTGAGGAATCTTACCTCAACTTGGCCATATGATCTGCTTTAGCCAATGTAGGGGTGAGGGTAGCAAATATGACACCAGTAGAGTTTTGAAAAGCAATTATATATGTGGGCTTGTGCTTCTGCCATCATCAAGAAAAAGACATGTCCCAGTCTAACCTGGTAGTCCCAAGAGAAGGTGAGAGACATGGGCACTGAGCTCAGTTGTCCTAATTTTCTCAGGCAATGAGACGAGCTAAGCCCCAACGAGGTCAGCAGAATTTCACCCTTGTGATGCATGAATAATTATAAACTGTTGTATTACTATTGTGTTTGTGAATAGTTTGTTATAAATCAATAGGTGCATGATATATTGCCTTTCTAAATATAAATTGAGAATAATAATATCTATATCCTCATTTTATGGACGGTCCTAAACTTTGAAAATATTTATATGTAGAAAAAGTATTAACAAATGTTTGTTATTTTTACTTACCCTGCCCTACCTAACTTTCTAAAATGAGTTCCCATGGTGGGTATGGCTAAGGGTTAGGGTTAGGGTATGGGTTAGGGTACGTGTTAGGGTTAGGGTACAGGGTAGGGTTAGGGCACGGGGTAGGGTTAGGTTACGGGTTAGGGTACCAGTTAGGGTTAGGGTACAACTATGGGTTAGGGTTAGGGTACGGGTTAGGGTTAGTGTACAAGGTAGGGTTAGGGTTAGGGTACAGTTTAGTGTACGGCTACAAGTTAGGGTTAGGGTATGGGTTAGTGTACAGGTTAGTGTTAGGATACGGGTTAGGATTAGTGTACGGGTTAAGGATAGGGTTAGGGTTTGGGTAGGGGTTAGGGTACAGGTTATGGTACGGTTACGTGTTAGGGTTAGGGTATGCTTTAGGGTATGAGTTAGAGTTACGGTACATGTTAGGATTAGGGTATGGGGTAGGGTTGGGTTATGGGTTAGGGTTAGGATTAGGGTACCAGTTAGGGGGTTAGGATTAGGGTACCAGTTAGGGTTAGGGTACAGGATAGGGTACAGCTACGTGTTATGGTTAGGGTACAGATTAGGGTATGGGTTAGGGTTCAGGTTAAAGTACGGGTTAGGGTTAGGGTACGGGTTAGTGTAAGGCTACAGGTTAGGGTTAGTGTACGGCTTAGGGTATGGGTTAGTGTTAGGATACAGCTTATGATTAGGGTACTGGTTAGGGTAAGGGTTAGGGTTAGGGTATGGGTTAGGGTACACGTTAGGGTAAGGGTACATGTTAGGGTTAGGGTACGTGTTAGGGTTAGGTTACAGGTTAAGGTTAGGGAACGGGGTAGGGTTAGGGTACGCGTTAGGGTTAAGGTTAGGGTTAGGGTACCAGTTAGTGTTAGGGTACAGGATAGGGTAGAGCTAAGTGTTAATGCTTAGGGTACAGGTTAGGGTACGGCGTAGGGTTAGGGTACAGGGTAGGTTTAGGGTGAGGGTTAGGGTTAGGGTACGGGGTAGGGTTAGGGTATGGGTTAGGGTTAGGGTACAGTTTAGTGTACGGCTACAGGTTAGGATACGGGTTAGTGTTAGGATTCGGGTTGGGATTAGGGTACGTGTTAGGGTAAAGTATAGGGTACAGCTATGTGCTACGGTTAGGGTACAGGTTAGGGTATGGGTTAGGGTTGGGGTATGGGTTAGGGTTAGGGTTCGGGTATGGGTTAGGGTACAGGTTAAAGTACGGCTATAGGATAGGGTTAGGGTATGTGTTAGGGTACATGTTAGGGTAAGGGTATGGTTAGGGTTAGGGTATGGGTTAGGGTTAGGGTACAGGATAGGGTAGAGCTACGTGTTATGGTTAGGGTACATGTTAGGGTATGGGTTAGGGTTAGGGTATGGGTTAGGGTTAGGGTACAGTTTAGTGTACGGCTACAGGTTAGGTTTAGTGTACACGTTAGGGTATGGGTTAGTGTTAGGATACGGCTGAGGATTAGGGTACTGGTTAGGGTAAGGTTTAGGGTTAGGGTGAGTGTTCGGGTATGGGTTAGGGTACAGGTTAGGGTATGGCTATGGGTTAGGGTTAGGGTATGGGTTAGGGTTAGGATACAGGGTAGGGTTATGTTACAGGTTAGGGTTAGGTTTAAGGTTAGGGTACAGTTTAGTGTACAGATAAGAGTTAGGGTTAGGTTACGGGTTAGGGTACAGGTTAGTTTTAGGATACTGGTTAGGATTAGGGTATGGTTTAGGGTTAGGGTTTGGGTAGGGGTTAGGGTACGGTTATGTGTTAGGGTTAGGGTATGTTTTAGGTTACGTGTTAGGGTTAGGGTACGTGTTAGAGTTAGCATACGGGGTAGAGATAGGGTACAGGTTAGGGTTAGTGTTAGGGTACTGGATAGTGTTAGGGAACTGGATAGATTATAGCTACATGTTAGGGTTAGCATACAGGTTAGGGGACAGGTTAGGGTTAGGGGACGGGTTAGGTTTAGGGTTAGGCTTTAGTGTACGGGTTGGGGATTGGATACAGTTTAGTGTACGGCTATGAGATAGGGTTAGGGTTAGGGTTAGGTTTAGGGTGTGGTACGGGTTAGGGTTAGTGTACGGGTTAGGGTTAGGGTATGGTGTAGGGTTAGAGTTAGGGTATGGGTTAGGGTTAGCATACAGTTTAGTGTATGGCTACAAGTTAGGGTTAGGGTTAGGGTTAGGGTTAGGGTTAGGACATGGGTTAGGATTGAGGTATGGGTTAGGATTAGGGTTAGGGTTAGGTTTTGGGTAGGGCTTAGGCTACAGGTTAGGGTATGGTTACATGTTAGGATTAGGGTTGGGTTTGGGTTAGGATTAGGGTACAGGGTAAGGTTAGGGTATGGGTTAGTGTATGGGTTAGGGTTAGGGTACTAGTTAGGGTACAGGATAGGGTACAGCTACGTGTTACGGTTAGGGTACAGGTTAGGGTTCAGGTTAGGGTTGGTGTACGGGTTAGGGTTAGGGTACGGGTTAGGGTTAGGGTCAAGGTTAGGGTTAGGTTTAGGGTCTGGGTTAGGGTTAGGGTATAGTTTAGTGGACGGTTACGTGTTATGGTTAGTGTATGGGTTAGGGTACGGGTTGGTGTTAGGATATGGCTTAGGATTAGGGTACTGGTTAGGGTTAGGGTTAGGGTTACGGTTAGGCTTTGTGTGCGGGTTAGGGTACAGATTAGGGTATGGCTAAGGGTTAGGGTGAGGTTATGGGTTAGGGTACGTGTTAGGATTAGGTTACGGGTTAGGTTTAGTGTATGGGATAGGGTTAGGGTACGCATTAGGGTTAAGGTTAGGATTATGGTACTGGTTAGTGTTAGGATACAGGATAGGGTACAGGTACGTGTTAGGGTTGTTAGGGTACGGGTTAGGGTTACGGTACGGCTTAGGGTTACGGTACAGTTTAGTGTATGGCTATGAGTTAGGATTAGGGTACGGGTTAGTGTTAGGATATGGGTTAGGATTAGGGTACGGGAATGGGTTAGGGTTAGGGTTAGAGTTAGGCTTCGGGTAGTGTTAGGGTACAGGTTAGGATATGTTTACATGTTAGGGTTAGGGTATGTTTTATGGTACGTGTTAGGGTTACGGTAGGGTTAAGGTTAGGGTACAGGTTAGGGTTAGGATACGGCTTAGGATTAGGGTACTGGTTGGGGTAAGGGCAAGGGTTAGGGTTAGGGTTTGGGTATGGGTTAGGGTACAGGTTAGGGTATGGCTACGAGTTAGGGTTCGGGTATGGGTTAGGGTTAGTGTTAGGGTAAGGATACAGATGAGGTTTAGGGTACGGGGTAGGGTTAGGGTACGGGATAGTGTTAGTATATGGGTTAGGATTAGGGTATGGGTATGGGTACGGGTTAGGTTTAGGTTTAGGCTTCAGATAGAGGTTAGGGTACAGGTTAGGGTGTGGTAAAGTGTTAGGGTTAGGGTATGTTTTAGGGTACGTGTTAGGGTTGGAGTCTGTGTAAGAGTTAGGGTAAGGGTAAGGGTTAGGATACGGGTTAGGGTGAGTGTTAGGGTTACAGTACCAGTTAGGGGTAAGATACAGGATAGGTTACAAGTACGTGTTATGGTTAGGTTACCTGTTAGGGTACGGGTTAAGGTTGGAGTACGGATTAGGGTACGGATAGGGTATGGGTTAGGGTTAGGGTACAGTTTAGTATATGACTACGGATTAGGGTTAGTGTATGGGTTAGAATATGGGTTAGTGTTAGGATACGGCTTAGGATTAGGGTACTGGTTAGGGTTAGGGATAGGCTTCAGGTATGGGTTAGGGTACAGGTTAGGGTATGACTAAGGATTAGGGTTGGGTATGGGTTAGGGTTAGGGTTTGGATTAGGGTTACAGTACGGGTTAGGGTACGGGTAGGTTTAGGATATGTGTTAGGGTTAGTGTACGGGTTAGGTTTAGGCTACAGTTTACTGTACGGCTACGAGTTAGTGTTATGTTACGTGTTAGAGTATGGGTTAGTGTGAGGATACGGGGTAGGGTTGGGGTTAGGCTTCGGGTAGAGGCTAGGGTACAGGTTAGGGTACGGTTACGTGTTAGGGTATGTTTTAGGATTAGGGTACCTGGTAGGGTTAGGGTACGGGTTAGGGTTATGGTACTGGTTAGGTTTAGGGTACAGGATAGGGTACAGCTACGTGTTAGGGTTAGTGTACAGGTTAGGGTATGGGTTAAGGTTGGAGTATGAGTTAGGGTTATGGTACAGGTAGGGTTCGGGTTAGGATTAGGATATAGGTTAGGGTTAGGGTACCGTTTAGTGTACAACTATGAGTTAGGGTTAGTGTATGGGTTAGCGTATGGTGTTAGAGTATGGCTTAGTGTTAGGATATGGCTTAGGGTTAGGGTACTGGTTATGGTTAGGTTTAGGGTTAGGGTTAGGCTTCAGGTATGGGTTAGGGTACAGGTTAGGGTACGGCTAAGTATTAGGGTTACTGTATGGGGTAGGGTACGTGTTAGGTTTAGCGTTCAGGTTAGGGTTAGTGTACCGGGTAGAGTAGATTACAGGATAGGGTGCAGCTACGTGTTAGTGTTAGGGTACAGGTTAGAGTACGGGTTAGGGTTATGGTTTGGATTACTGTTAGGGTACAGGTTAGGATTAGGGTACGGGGTAGGTTTAAGGTACGTGTTAGGGTTAGGGTACAGGTTATGGTACGGATAGGTTTAGGGTTAGGTTTAGGATACCAGTGAGGGTTAGGGTACAGAGTAGGGTAGAGCTACGTGTTACTGTTAGGGTACAGGTAAGGGGATGGGTTAGGGTGTGTGTATGGGTTAGGGTTACGGTATGGGTTAGCGTTAGGGTATGGTGCAGAGTTAGGGTACAGGTTAGGGTTAGTGTTAGGGCATGGGTAGGGTTAGGGTACAGTTTAGGGTACAGCTACAAGTTAGGGTTAGTGTAATTGTTAGGGTATAGGTTAGTGTTAGGATACGGTTTAGGATTAGGGTACTGGTTAGGGTAAGATTTAGGGTTAGGGTTCGGGTATGGGTTAGGGTACAGGTTAGGGTATGGCTACGAGTTAGGGTTCGGTTATGGGTTAGGGTTAGTGTTAGGGTTAGGATACAGACGAGGTTTAGGGTACGGGGTAGGGTTAGGGTATGGGTTAGTGTTAGTATATGGGTTAGGATTAGGGTACAGGTATGGGTACGGGTTAGGTTAGGTTTAGGCTTCAGGTAGAGGTTAGGGTACAGGTTAGGGTATGGTAATGTGTTAGGGTTAGGGTATGGGAAAGGGTGAGGGTATGGGTTAGGGTACAGGTTAGGGTTAGGGTACTGGTTAGGGTTAGGGTACAGGATAGGGTACAGCTACGTGTTACGGTTAGGGTACAGATTAGGGTACGGTTTAGGGTTGGGGTATGGATTAGAATTAGGGTATGGGTTAGTGTTAGGTTACAGGGTAGGGTAAGGGTTAGGGTTAGGGTACGCATTAGGGTTAGGGTACAGTTTAGTGTACGGCTACGGGTTAGGGTTAGTGTATGGTTTAGGGTATGGGTTAGTGTTAGGATACGGCTTAGTATTAGGGTCCTGGTTAGTAAGGGTTAGGTGTAGGGTGAGGGTTCGGGTATGGGTTAGGGTACAGGTTAGGGTATGGCTACGGATTAGGTTTAGGATATGGGTTACGGTTAGGTTACAGGTTAGGGTTAGGGTATGGGTTAGTGTTAAGTTTAGGGTTAGGGTACGGTTTAGGGTTAGGGTAGAGTTTAGCATATGGATATAAGTTAGTGTTAGGGTACGTGTTTGTGTATGGATTAGTGTTAGGATACGGGCTAGGATTAGGGTACGGGTATGGGTACGGGTTAGCGTAGGGTACCGGTTAGGTTTAGGACACCATATGGGGCATAGCTATGTGTTAAGGTTAGGGTACCGGTTAGGGTTAGGGTACAGCATAGGGTAGAGCTACATGTTAGTGTTAGGGTACAGGTTAGGGGATGCGTTAGGCTTTGTGTATGGCTTAGGGTAATGGTACAGTTTAGCGTTAAGGTATGGTGTAGGGTTTGGGTACAAGTTAGGGTTAGGGTTTGGGTTAGGGCATGGGTTAGGGTTAGGATACAGTTTAGTGTACCTCTATGGGTTAGGGTTATTGTACACGTTAGGGTATGGGTTAGTGTTAGGATATGGCTTAGTATTAGGGTACTTTTTAGGGTTAGGGTTAGGGTTAGGGTATGGGTTAGGGTACAGGTTAGGGTATGGCTACAGGTTAGGGTTCGGGTATGGGTTAGGGTTAGTGTTAGGGTATGGGTGAGGTTTAGGGTACGGGGTACGGTTACGGTACGGGTTATTGTTAGTATACGGGTTAGGATTAGGGGACGGGTTAGGGGACGGGTTAGTGTTAGGGTTTGGGTAGAGGTAAGGTACAGGTTAGGGTACAGTAACGTATTAGTGTATGTTTTAGGGTATATGTTAGGGTTAGAGTATGTGTTAGGGTTATGGTACAGGGAAGGGTAGGGGTACGGGTTAGGGTTAGGTTAGGATTAGAGTACCGGTTAGGGTTAGGGTACGCTTTTGGGTAGGGGTTAGGGTTGGGGTACAAATTAGGATTAGGGTATGGGTTAGGTTTAGGTTACGGGGTATGGTACGGGGTAGGGTACGGGTTAGGATTAGGGCACGGCATAGGGTTAGGGTACAGTTTAGTGTACGGCTATGGGTTAGGGTTAATGTATGGGTTAGGGTATGGGTTAGTGTTAGTATACGGCTTAGGATTAGGGTACTGGTTAGGGTTAGGGTTAGGGTTAGGATAGAGTTTAGTGTACAGATAAGAGTTAGTGTTAGGGTACGTTTTAGGTTGTGGGTTAGGGCTAGGATACGGCTTAGGATTAGGGTACTGGTTAGGGTAAGGGTTAGGGTTAGGGTTCGGGCATGGGTTAGGTTACAGGTTAGGGTATGGGTTAAAGTTGGAGTACAGGTTAAGTTTAGGGTATGGGTTGGGTTAGGGTTAGGGTTAGGGTACGGGTTAGCATTAGGATACAGTTTAGTGTAGGACCACGTGTTAGAGTTAGTGTATGGGTTAGAGTACGGGTTAGTGTTAGGATACGGCTTAGGATTAGGGTACTGGTTAGGGTTAGGGTTAGGGATAGGCTTCAGGTATAGGTTAGGGTACAGGTTAGGGTATGACTAAAGATTAGGGTTAGGTTATGGATTAGGATATGGGTTAGGGTTAGGGTTTGGATTAGGGATAGGGTACGGGTTAGGGTATGGGTTAGGTTTAGGATACGTGTTAGGATTAGGGTACGGGTTAGGGTAGGGTACATTTTAGTGTATGGCTACGAGTTAGGGTTATGTTACATTTTAGGGTACGGGTTAGTGTGAGGATACAGGTTAGGGTTAGGTTTAGGGTTAGGGTTAGGTTTCGGGTACAGGTTAAGGTACAGGTTAGGGTACGGTTACGTGTTAGGGTTAGCGTATGTTTTAGGATACGTGTTAGAGTTAGAGTACGTGTTAGGGTACGGGGAAGGGTTAGGTTACGGGTTACGGTTAGGGTTAGGGTAAGGATACCGGTTAGAGTTTGGGTACAGTATAGGGTAGAACTTCGTGTTACTGTTAGGGTACAGTTTAGGGTTTGGGTACGGGTTAGAGTTACGGTACAGGTTGGTGTTACGGTACAGGGTAGGGTTAGGGTACAGGTTAGGGTTAGGGTTAGGATTATGGCATGGGTTAGGGTTAGGGTATGGGATAGGGTTAGGGTACGGGTTAGTGTTAGGGTTCAGTTAGGGTAAGGGTTAGGGTACAGTTTAGGGTACGGCTACAAGTTAGGATTAGGGTACCAGTTAGGGTATGGGTTACTGTTAGGATATGGGTGAGGATTAGGGTACGGTTTAGGGTATGGGCTAGGGTTAGGGTTAGGCTTCGAGTACGGGTTAGGGTACAGGTTATGGTATGGTTACTTGTTAGGGTTAGGGTATGTTTTAGGGTTAGGGTTAGGGTAAGGGTTAGGTTTAGGGTACCATTTAGTGTATGACTACGGGTTAGGGTGAGTGTATGCGTTAGAGTATGGGTAAGTGTTAGGATTTGGCTTAGGATTAGGGTACAGGTTAGGGTTAGGGTTAGGGTAGGGTTAGGCTTCTGGTATGGGTTAGGGTACAGGTTGAGGTATGGCTAAGGATTAGGGTTAGGGTATGGGTTAGGGTATGTGTTAGGGTTAGCATTTGGATTAGGGTTAGTGTACTGGGTAGGGTTAGGGTACTGGTATGGGTTAGGGTTAGGGTTAGTATACCAGTTAGTGTTCATTTACAGGATAGGGTATAGCTACGTGTTGAGTTTAGGGTACAGGTTCAGGTATGGGTTAGGTTTAGGATTTGAATTAGGGTTAGGGTACAGGTTAGGTTTAGGGTGCGTGTTATGATTATGGTTAGGTTTAGGGTATGGGTTAGTGTTAGGATACAGGTTAGGATCAGGTTATGGGATAGGGTTAGGGTTCGAGTAGAGGTTAGGGTACAGATAAGGGTACGGTTACATGTTAGGGTTAGGGCATGTTTTAGGTTACATGTTAGAGTTAGAGTACGTGTTATGGTTAGGGTACGAGGAAGGGTTTGGGTAAGGGTTAAGGTTAGGGTTAGGGTACTGGATAGGGTAGAGCTACATGTTACGTTTAGGATACAGGTTAGGGTACAGTTTAGGGTTAGTGTACGGATTAGGATAACCATACGGGTTAGGGTTAGGTTACACGGTAGGTTATGGGTTAGGGTTAGGGTTAGGGTACACATTAGGGTTAGGGTACAGTTTAGTGTATGGCTACGGTTTAGGATTAGTGTACAGTTTAGCGTATGGGTTAGTGTTAGGATACGGCTTATGTTTAGAGTACTGGTTAGGGTAAGGGTTAGGGTTAGGGTTTGGATATGGGTTAGGGTACAGGCTACGGTACGGCTTCGGTTTAGGGTTAGGGTATGGGTTAGGGTTAGGTATAGGTGTATTATATGGTTTAGGTTTAGGGTACGGTGTACGGTTGGGGCATTGTTTAGGGTTAGGTTTTGGGTTAGGTTACAGTTTAGGGTTAGGGTACATTTTAGCATATGGATACTAGTTAGGGTTAGGGTATGGGTTAGGGCACGGGTCAGTGTTAGGACATGGGTTAGGATTAGGGTATCGGTTAGGGTTAGGGTAGAGTTCAGTTTACAGATATGAATTAGGGTTAGGGTACGTGTTAGGGTATGGGTTAGTGTTAAGATATGGGTTAGGATTAGGATACAGGTTAGGGTTAGGGTTAGGTTTATGGTACGGGTTAGGGTTAGGGTATGGGTTAGGGTTAGGGTACGGGTTAGGGTACAGGGTAGTGTTAGGTTTAGTGTACAGGATAGGGTCCATCTACGTGTTAGGGTTAGGGTACAGGTTAGGGTAAGCTTTAGGGTTGGAGTACGGGTTAAGGTTAGGGTACAGGTTAGGGATAGGGTACGGGGCAGGGTTAGGGTATTGGTTACTGTTAGGGTAAGGGTTAGGGTTAGGGTTTGGGTATGGGTTAGGGTACAGGTTAGTGTACGGCTATGTGTTAGGGTTAAGGTATGGGTTAGGGTACTGGTTAGTGTTAGGAAATGTGATAGGATTAGGGTACGGGTTAGGGTTAGGGTACGGATGAGGGTTAGGCTTTGGGTAGGGGTTAGGGTACAGGTTAGGGAATGGTTACCTGTTAGGGTTAGGGTATGTTTTAGGGTACGTGCTAGGAATAGGGTACATGTTAGGTTTATGGTACCTGGTAGGGTGAGGGTACGGGTTAGGGTTAGGGTTACAGTATTGGTTAGGGTTTGGGTAGAGCATAGGGTACAGCTACGTGTTATGGCTAGGGTACAGGTTAGGGTATGGGTTAAGGGTTAGTGTTAGGGTTATGGTGTGGGTAGGGTTAGGGCTAGGGTTAGGGTTCGGGCACAGGATAAGGTACAGGTTAGGGTACGGCTATGGGTTAGGGTTCAGGTATGGGTTAGGATACAGGTAAGGGTTAGGGTATGGGGTAGGGTTAGGGTATGGGTTAATGTTAGGATATGGGTTAGGATTAAGGTATGGGTTACTGTTAGGGTTAGGGTTAGGCTTAGGCTTTGGGTAGGGCTTAGGGTACAGATTAGGTTATGGTTACATGTTAGGGTTAGGGTATGTGTTAGGTTTAGGGTACGTGTAGTGTTATGGTACGGGTTAGGGTTAGGGTATGGGTTAGGGTTAGGGTAGGGGTTTGCTTTAGCTTATGGGGTAGGGTTAGGGTATGGGTTAGGGTTAGGTTTAGTGTACAGGATAGGGTACACCTATGTGTTAGTGTTAGGGTACAGGTTAGGGTACTGGTTAGGGTTAGCATACGGTGTAGGTTTAGGGTACAGGTTAGGATACGGTTTAGGGTTAGGGTATGGATTAGTGTTAGGGTACAGTTTATGTACGGCTATGAGTTAGGGTTAGGGTACGGGTTAGGGTATGGGTTAGTGTTAGGTTATGTGTTAGGATTAGGGTATGGGTTAGGGTTAGGTTTAGAGTTAGGGTTAGGCTTTGAGTAGGGATTAGGGTACATTTAGGGTATGGTTACGTGTTAGGATAAGGGTATGTTTTAGGGTACGTGTTAGGGTTAGGGTATGGGTTAGCATTAGGGGTTAGGGTACAGGTTAGGGTATGGTTACATGTTAAGATTAGGGTATGTTTTAGGGTACATGTTAGGGTTAGGGTACGTGTTAGGATTAGTGTATGGGGTAGGGTCAGGTTACGGGTTAGTGTTAGGGTTAGGGTTAGGGTACGGTATAGGGTTAGGGTTATGGTACCAGATAGGGTAAAGGAACAGGGTAGGGTACAGCTACGTGTTATGGTTAGGTTACAGGTTAGGGTACGGTTTAATGATGGAGTATGAGTTAGGGTTAGGGAACGGGTAGGGTTAGGGTTAGGGTTAGGTTATGTGTTAGGGTTAGGGTACAGTTTAATGTACTACTACGGGTTAGGGCTAGTGTCCGGGTTTGAGTATGGGTTAGTGTTAAGATACAGCTTAGGATTAGGGTACTGATTAGGGTTAGGGTTAGGGTTAGGCTTCAAGTATGGGTTAGGGTATAGGTTAGGATATGACTAAGGATTAGGGTTAGGGTACTTGTTAAGGTTAGCGTTCCGGTTAGGCTTAGGGTACCGGTTAGGTTTAGGGTACAGCTACGTGTTAGTGTTCGGGTACAGGTTAGAGTACAGGTTAGGGTTAGGGTTTGGATTAGTGTTAGGGTACGGGTTAGGGTTAGGGGTACAGTTTAGTCTACAGGTATGAGTTAGCGTTATGTTATGTGTTAGGGTACAGGTTAGTGTCAGAATACGGATTAGGATAAGGGTACGTGTTAGGCTTAGAGTTAGGGTTAGGGTTCAGGTAGAGGTTAGGGTACAGGTTAGGGTACGGTTATGTATTAGGGTTAGGGTATGTTTTAGGGTTAGGGTTAGGGTTAGGTTTATGGTACTGCTGAGGGTTAGGGTACAGGATAGTGTAGAGGTATGTGTTACTGTTAGGGTACAGGTTAGGGGACGGGTTAGGGTTTGGGTATGGGTTATGTTTACGGTATGGGTTAGCATTAGGTTAAGGTGCAAAGTTAGGGTATAGGTTAGGGTTAGGTTTAGGGTTTGGGCATGGGTAGCGTTAGGGTATAGTTTAGTGTATGGCTACGGATTAGGGTTAGTGTACGTGTTAGGGTATGTGTTAGTGTTAGGATATGGCTTAGGATTAGTTTACTGGTTAGGGTAAGGGTTAGGGTTAGGGTTAGGTTTCGGGTATGGGTTAGGGTACAGGTTAGGGTACGGCTACGGGTTAGGGTTTGCGTATGGGTTAGGGTTAGTGTCAGTGTTAGTGTTAGGGTTAGGGTACGGGTTAGTGTTAGTATACAGGTTAGGATTAGGGTACATGTACGGGTATGGGTATGGGTATGGGTTAAGGTTAGGGTTCAGATAGAGGTTAGTGTACAGTTTAGGGTACGGTAACGTGTTAGGGTTAGGGTATGTTTTAGGGTACCTGTTAGGGTTAGTGTATGTGTTAGGGTTAGGGTATCAGGAACGGTGAGGGTACAGGTTAGGGTACAGGCTAGGGTTAGGGTACCGGTTAGGGTTTTGGTACAAGATAGGGTAGAGCTACGTGTTACAGTTAGGGTACAGATTAGGGTATGGTTTAGGGTTGGGGTATGGATTAGGATTAGGGTACGTGTTAGGGTTAGGTTAAGGGGTTAGGGTTAGGGTTAGGGTATGCTTTAGGTTTAGGTTTAGGGTACACGTTATGGTTAGGTTACAGTTCAGTGTATGGCTATGCGTTAGGGTAGTATATGGGTTAGGGTATGGTTTAGTGTTAGGATACGGCTTAGATTAGGGTACTAGTTAGTAAGGGATAGGGTTAGGGTTAGGGTTTGGGTATGGGTTAGGATACAGGTTAGGGTATGGCTACAGGTTAGGTTTAGGGTATGGGTTAGGGTTAGGGCACGGGTTAGTGTTAGGGTATGGGTTAGGTTTAGGATTAGGGTACGGTTTAGGGTAAGGGTACAGTTTAGCATACGGATACTAGTTAGGGTTAGGGTACGTGTTTGGGTACGGGTTAGTGTTAGGTTATGGGTTAGGATTAGGGTTACGCGTACGGGTACAGATTAGGGTTAGGGTTAGGTTTAGGGTTAGGGTACGGTTTAGGGTTAGGGTGCACTTTAGTGTATGGATACTAGTTAGGGTTAGGGTACGTGTTTGGGTATGGGTTAGTGTTAGGATATGGGTTAGGATTAGGGTATGGGTACGGGTACAGGTTAGGGTTAGGGTACCGGTTAGGGTTAGGATACAGTATTCGGTATAGCTACATGTTAGGATTAGGGTACAGGTTAGGGTACAGGTTAGGGTATAGGTTAGGGTTAGGGTACGGGTTAGGTTTAGCGTACAGGGTAGGGTTATGGTATGGGTTAGAGTTAGGTTTAGTGTACAGGATAGGGTACAGCTATGTGTTAGGGTACAGGTTAGGGTACAGGTTCGGGTGGGAGTATGGGTTAGGCTTAGGGTATGGTTTAGGGTTAGCATACGGGGTAGGGTTAGGGTACGGGTTAGGGTATGGGTTAGGTTTAGGGTACAGGTTAGTGTTAGGGTTCAGTTTAATGTATGGCTACGATTTAGGGTTAGGGTACGGGTTAGTGTTAGGTTATGTGTTAGGATTAGGCTACGGGTTAGGGTTAGTGTTAGACTTTGGGTAGGGGTTAGGGTACAGGTTAGGGTATGGTTATGAGTTAGGATATGTTTTAGGGTACGTGTTTGGCTTAGGATACATGTTAGAATTAGGGTACAGGCTAGGGTCAGGTTACGGGTTAGTGTTCGGGTTAGGG
The DNA here is from genome assembly GCF_059928025.1 of Delphinapterus leucas. Classification (NCBI taxonomy): domain Eukaryota; kingdom Metazoa; phylum Chordata; class Mammalia; order Artiodactyla; family Monodontidae; genus Delphinapterus; species Delphinapterus leucas. Next base: position 28,224,992 of record NC_143145.1, on the reverse strand, counting down.
TCAGGGTTAGGGTTAGGATTAGCGTTATGGTACTGGTTAGGGTTAAGGTACAGGATAGGGTACAGCTACGTGTTATGGTTAGGTTACAGGTATGGGTACTGGTTAAGGTGGGAGTACAGGTTAGGGTCAGGGTATGGGTAGGGTTAGGGTTAGGGTACAGGTACGGGTTAGGGTTAGGGTACAGTTTAGTGTACGACTATGGGTTAGGGTTAACGTATGGGTTTGAGTACAGGTTAGTGTTAGGATACAGCTTAGGATTAGGGTACTGATTAGGGTTAGGTTAGGGTTAGTCTTCGGGTATGGGTTAGGGTACAGGTTAGGTTACAACTAAGGATTAGGGTTAGGGTATGTGTTAGGGTTAGCTTTCGGGTTAGGGTACTGGTTAGGGTTAGGGTACAGTATAGGGAACAGTTACATGTTAGGGTACAGGTTAGAGTACAGCTTAGGGTTAGGGTTTGTATTAGGGTATGGGTTAGGGTTAGGGTACAGTTTACTGTACGGCTATGAGTTAGGGTTATGTTACGGGTCAGGGTACGGGTTAGCGTGAGGGTATGGATTCAGATAAGGGTACGTGTTAGGGTTAGGGTTAGGTTTAGGGTTAGGGTTCGGGTAGAGGTTAGGGTACAGGTTAGGATACAGTTACGTTTTAGGGTTAGGGTATGTTTTATGGTACGTGTTAGAGTAAATGTTAGGGTTAGGATACAGGGAAGGGTTAGGGTACGAGTTAGGATTAGGGTTAGTGTACTGGTTAGGGTTAGGGTACAGGATAGGGTAGAGCTAAGTGTTCCTGTTAGGGAACACGTTAGGGTATGGGTCTGGGTTAGGGTTAAGGTTAGCATTAGGTTACGAGTTAGGGTTAGGGTACAGGTTAGTGTTAGGGTTAGGGTTACAGCACGGGTTAGGGTTAGGGTATGGGATAGGGTTAGGGTATGGGTTAGGGTGAGGATTAGGGTTAGGGTACGGTTTAGGCTTACTGTACAGTTTAGTGTACGGCTATGAGTTAGGATTAGGGTACGGTTTTGTGTATGGGATAGTGTTAGGATATGGGTTAGGATTAGGGTATGAGTTAGGGTACGCGTTAGGGTTAAGTTTAGGCTTTGAGTATGGGTTAGGGTACAGGTTAGTGTATGGTTACGTGTTAGGGTTAGGATATGTTTTAGGGTACATGTTAGGATTAGTATACATGTTAAGATTATGGTACGGGGCAGGGTTAGGGTACCGGTTAGGGTTAGGGTTATGGTACCACTTAGGTTAGGGTACAGGATAGGGTACAGCTATGTGTTACATTTAGGGTACAGGCTCGGGTATGGATTAGGGTTAGTGTTTAGATTAGGGTTAGGGTACGGGTTAGGTTTAGGGTACGTGTTAGGGTTAGGGTTAGTGTTAGGGTACATGTTAAGGTTAGGGTACAGTTTACTGTACAGCTGCAAGTTAGGGTTAGATTATGGAATAGGGTAGAGGTTAGTCTTAGGATACGAGTTAGGATTAGGGTACGGGACAGGGTTAGGGTTAGAGTTAGGGAACGGGTACGTTTCAGGGTACAGGCTAGGGTGCGACAATGGGTTAGGGTACGTGTTAGGGTATGGGTTGGTGTTAGTGTACAGGTTAGAATTACGGTACGGGTTAGGGTAAGGGTTAGGGTTAGGGTTAGGTTTGGGTTAGCGTTAGGGTTAAAGAACGGGTACAGTTTAGGGTACATGTTAGGGTACAATAATGGGTTAGGGTTAGGGTATGTGTTAGGGTACGGGTTAGTGTTAGTGTATGTGTTAGGATTAGGGTACGGGTTAGGGTAAGGGTTAGCATAAGGCTTAGGTTAGGGAACGGGTACGGTTTAGGGTACAGGTTAGGGTATGACAATGGGTTAGGTTTAGGGTACATGTTAGGGTGCGGGTTAGGGTTAGGGTACGGGTTAGGGTAAGGCTTAGGGTAAAGTTTAGGGTTAGGTTTAGGGCTTGGGTTAGGGAACGGGTATAGTTTAGGGTACAGGTTAGGGTATGGCAACGGGTTAGTGTTAGTGTAAGGGTTAGGTTTAGGGTATGGGTTAAGGTTCAGGTTAGGTTACGCATTAGGGTTAGTGTACAGTTTAGTGTACGGCTGCGGGTTAGTGTTAGTGTATGGTTTAGGATATGGGTTAGTGTTAGGATATGGCTTAGGATTAGGGTACTGGTTCGTGTAAGGGTTAGGGTTAGGGTTTGGGTATGGGTTAGAGTACAGGTTAGGGTACGGCTATGGGTTAGGTTTAGGGTATGGGTTAGTGTTAGGGATAGGGTTAGGATACCTTTTAAGGTTTGCGTACGTGGTAGGGTTAGGGTATGGGTTAGAGTTAGGTTTAGGGTTATGGTACGGTTTAGGGTTAGGGTACATTTTAGCGTATGGATACTAGTTAGGGTTAGGTTATGGGTTAGTGTTAAGATACGGGTTTGGATTATGGTACAGGTTAGGGTTAGGGTACAGTTCGGTGTACGGATACAAATTAGTGTTTGGGTACGTGTTAGGGTGTGGGTTAGTGTCAGGATATGGGTTAGAATTAGGGTATGGGTACGGGTACGGGTTAGGGTTAGGGTTACGGTATCTGTTAGGGTTAGGATACAGGTTAGGTTATAGCTACGTGTTACTGTTAGAATACAGGGTAGGGTACGGGTTAGGGTTAGGGTACAGGTTAGGGTTAGTGTGCGGGCTAGGGTTAGGGTATGGGTTAGGGTTAGTGTACAGAATAGGGTACAGCTAGGTGTTAGGGTTAGGGTACATGTTAGGTTACGGGTTAAGGTTGGAGTACGTGTTATGTTTAGGGTATGGGTTAGGGATAGGGAATAGGGTTAGGGTTAGGGTATGTGTTAGGTTTAATGTACGGGTTAAGTTTAGGGTACAGTTTAGTGTACAGCTAAGAGTTAGCATTAGGGTAGCTGTTAGCGTACAGGTTAGTGTTAGGATACGGTTTAGGATTAGGGTACGGGTTAGGGTATGGTTTAGGGTTAGGGTTAGGCTTCAGGCAGGGGATAGGGTATAGGTTAGGGTATCATTCCATGTTAGGGTTAAGATATGTTTTAGGGTACATATTAGGGTTAGGCTATGTGTTAGGATTAGGTTACAGGGAAGGGTTATGGTACGGCTTAGAGCTTGGGTTAGGGTTACGGTACTGGTTAGTGTTAGGGTACAGAATAGGGTATAGCTATGTGTGATGGTTAGGGTACAGGTTAGGGTACGGTTTAAGGTTGGAGAATGTGTTAGATTTAGGGTATGGGTTAGGGTTAGGGTACGAGTTAGGGTTAGGGTACCGTTTAGTGTACTACTATGGGTTAGGGTTAGTGTATGGGTTAAAGTACAGGTTAGTGTTAGGATACAGTTTAGGATTAGGGTACTGGTTAGGGTTAAGTTTAGGGTCAGTGTTAGGATTTGGGTATGGGTTAGGGTATGGCTTAGGGTTAGGGTATGGTTTAGGGTACGTGTTACGGTTAGCATCGGGTTAGGGTTAGGGTACGGGGAACGGTACAGGTATGGGGTAGGTTTAGGTTTAGGGTTAGGGTTAGGGTTAGGTTTCAGGTAGAGTTTAGGGTACAGGTTAGGGTATGGTTTCGTGTTAGGGTTAGGGTATGTTTTAGGGTATGTGTTAGGGTTAGAGTACGTGTTAGGGTTAGGGTACAGGGAAGAGTTAGGGTAGGGGTACAGGGTTGGCTTATGGTTAGGGCACCAGTTAGGGTTAGTGTATAGGATAGTGTAGAGCTATGTGTTACTGTTAGGGTACAGATTAGGATACGGGTTAGGGTTGGGGTATGGGCTAGGTTTACAGTACGGTTTAGCATTAGGGTACGGGGTAGGGTTAGGGTACATGTTAGGGTTAGTGTTAGGGCACAGGTTAGGGTTAGTGTGCAGTTTAGTGTATGGCTACAGGTTAGGGTTAATATATGTGTTAGGGTACAGGTTAGTATTAGGACATGGCTTAGGATTAGGGTACTGGTTAGGGTAAGAGCTAGGGCTAGGGTTCGGGTACGGGTTCGGGTACAGGTTAGGGTATGGCTACAGGTTAGGGTTAGGGTATGGGTTAGGGTTAGGGATAGGGTACAGAGTAAGGTTAGGTTATGGGTTAGGGTTAGCTTTAGGGTTAGGGTACGGTTTAGGGTTAGGGTACAGTTTAGCATACAGATACTTGTTAGGGTTAGGGTACAGTTTAGGATATGGTTTAGTGTTAGGATACGGGTTAGGATTAGGGTACATTTTAGGGTTAGTGTCCAGTTCAGTGTACGGATACGAATTAGGGTTAGGGTACGTGTTTGGGTAAGGTTTAGTGTTAGGATATGGGTTAGGATTAGGGTACGGTTATGGGTACAGTTACAGGTATGGGTTAGGGTACCGGTTAGGGTTAGGATACAGGATAGGTTATAGCTACATGTTAGGGTTAGGGTACGGGTTAGTTTACGGGTTAGGATTAGTGTTAGGGGATGGGTAGGGTTAGGGCACGGGTTAGTGTTAGGCTTAGTGTACAGGATAGGGTACAGCTACGTGTTAGGGTTAGGGTACAGGTTAGGGTATGTGTTAGGGTTGGAGTACGTGTTAGGGTTAGTGTATAGGTTAGGGATAGGGTACGCGGTAGGGTTAGGGTACGGGTTAGGGTTAGGGTACGGGTCAGGGTACATGTTAGGGTACGGCTATGGGTTAGGGTTAGTGTTCAGATAGAGGTTAGGGTACAGGTTAGGGTATGGTTACGTGTTAGGTTTAGGGTATGTTTTAGGGTACATGTTAGAGTTAGAGTACGTGTTAGGGTTAGGGTACAGGGAAGGATTAGGGTATGGGTTAGGGTATGGGTATGGGTTAGGTTAGGATACAGGTTAGGGTTAGGTTATGGGATAGGGTTAGGGCACGGGTTAGTGTTAGGATACGGGTTATGATTAGGGTAGGGGTTAGGGTTAGGATTAGGGTTAGGGTTAGTGTTTGGGTAGAGATTAAGCTAGAGGTTAGGGTACGGTTACATATTAGGTTTAGGGTATGTTTTAGGGTACGTGTTAGGGTTAGAGTACGTGTTAGGTTTAGGGTACAGGGAAGGGTTAGGGTACTGGTTACAGTTAGGGTTATCGTTAGGGTATTGGATAGGGTTAGGGTACAGGATAGGGTAGAGCTATGTATTACAGTTAGGATACAGGCTAGGGTACGGGTTAGGGTTGGGGTATGGTTTAGGGTTAGGCTACGTGTTAGGGTTAGGGTACAGGGTAGGGTTAGGATACAGGTTAGGGTTAGGGTTAGGTTTAGGGTACAGGTTAGGGTACAGTTTATTGTACGTCTACAAGTTAGGGTTAGGGTATGTGTTAGTGTTAGGATATGGGTTAGGGTTATGGTATGGGTTAGGTTTAGGGTACAGGTTAGGGTTAGCATTAGATTTCAGGTTAGGATTAGGGTATAATTTAGTGTACGGCTATGGGTTAGGTTTAGGGTACGGATTAGGGTTAGGTTTAGGGTACGTGTTAGGGCTAGGGTACAGTTTAGGGTGCGGAGGAAGGGTGTCCTGAAGGGAGTGGCTTGGGGTCAGGAGGCAGTGGAGACTGTGTTTCGTGGGAGAGGCTTGCACACCTGTGACATTTCGTCCTCGGGGTCAGCACGGCATCACGGATCCACCATCTGCCCATTTGTCTGTTCCTTTTTCGCTCACTCATTCCCTGCTCATTCATTCATTCACCCTCTTGATCCGTGACTTGAGGAGTTATTAAGGGTGTACTCTCTGCAGCAAAACACACGACACAGAGGGCCTGAGAGATCTGGCCATCAGTAAGACTCAGGCCTGCTCAGCGCGTCACTCACAGTGCACCCGGGAGTGAACTGTGCACCAGGGCGGGGGCTCCAGGGGGACAAGAAGACCCTGGAACTGGGGTGCTGCCGCTTCCCGCCTGCTCTCCCTCAGGTTCCCTGGCCTTCCCGCGTCCCTGTGGCACAGGTCTGTGTTTGGTCACCCTTCGTGTGGTAGAGGCCTGGAGGAGATGGTCAGCGTCCTCATGGGAGGATCCTGCTGCCACAGAGCACCTGGAACTCTGAATCCATGTTCACCAAGGGGAATACTCTGGAACTTTCTGACTCTCCAGGCCCCAAAAGCCTGGGAGCTTGGCTGGGCTCCTGTACCCACTTCTTATGCAGTCTCCCTGGATCCCCCAACCCATCACAGTGAAGATCCAGAAGGCCTTATGTGAGGCCCTTTCCAGTGTGGGCAGCACCAGGACCCTGGGGTCTTCCAGGCTCAGAGCATCTCTGAGTGTGTTCCAGTGTAGTGAAAAATGGACAGTTTTCACACAGTGTAGAACAAGCCTGGCTGTTATTTATGGTTCGTGGTGTATGTGATTTTTCATGGTCTTGGAGAGTCCTGTCATTTTTTTGATGCATCAGCACATTTGCCCACAGCACATGCTTGAGTCCACAGGCTCAGGGGTATTCCTGGGTTCTCTGGTCAGGAAGGCCCAGTCAGACTGGAGGGGAGACTGACCACACCCAAGGCCTGGTCCTTGTCAGGCAGAGGGCAGGAGAGAGTCCAGTTGAGGCAGGATTGAGGCTCATTCCAGGAGGGTCATCCTGACTGTGGTCTAAAGAGATGCTGCTGCTTCTGGGCATATTTTTTTCTAGAGGAGAAAAACAGAGATGTTGTAGAGAGCATGACTTGGACTAACAGGCAAAGGCAAGTCAGTGCAGGCCTGCGAGAGGGGGATAATGTCTCCCAGATCTTTATGGACTGTAGACCCAGCACCTCCCCAGTCAGCCCCAGGTGGAGCAGAATTAAGACATACAAGAAGTGGACTTGGGTCAGAGTGCAGCTTTGTGATTGTGCACAGAGATGGCTGACTGTTTCCCAAATCCAGCGTTCTAGAACTGGGGCCTCTGGAAGGCATAGGCATTCAGGAATATGGTGAAGTGCTTATGGAAGAGTAGATAGCAAAATGTAAGCCTCAGCCCAGAGCAAGATACCATGCAAGATAATACAAGACCCCCAGTCCAGAAGTAGCACAGACATGACCTGCAACTGACACTCAGACTTGCTTCTCCCACGAGCGGCTGAGGCAGCAGAAGGCTCGGCTGAGGCAGCTGAGCAGGCTGGGTCTGTACCCCATGAGTGGGCAGGGCAGAGAGTGCTTGAGCCTTCAGCTAGCCTCTGTGACAGATGAAGGGCCACGACCATCTTTATTTCCCAGGGACCATCTGCTGTCTCCTCATTCTTGGGGAGGCTGAAACAAAAACAAACTTTATGAAATTTCCTGAGCTTTTGTGTGTATGTGTGTGTATTACGTGAGTGTGCACGAGCATGTGCATGTTTGTGCTGTCTGCTCACAGGTCTGTGTACACCTGAGTGCATGTGAATGTGTTTACGTGCAGGCAGGCACATATGTGTGTATGCACGTGTTTTTGCATGTGCAGCACGTGTGATTGTGTGCATGTGTGCATGTGACTGCAGTGCATCTTTGCATGTGTGTGTGTACATGTGTGTGAATGCAGGTATGCTTGGGCATGTACGTGCACATGTGTGTGTACGCATGCATGCTGTGGGGGGATGAGGAAGGCATGGAGTTGTTGCTTTCCGGTGCCGCCTTCCCCCACCCTCCTTTTTGCTGTTGCCTCAGTGCTGTGTGGTGAAGTGTAGAGACTCAAAAGGAGGATCACTACCCCCTACCGTGAGCGATCTGTCTGCTCATCCTCATGGTCACCCATCTGTCCAGTAAACATCCCTGAGCCTGTGTCATGTGCTGGGGCCTAGGGTCCACAGTGAAGCAGGCGTGTGCTCTCAGCTCTGCTCGGCCCAGCCGGGCGTGGGGCAGAGGAGCTGCAGGCCAGGTGTGTCTGCGGAGGGAGAGGTTACCTCTGGCTGGTGAGTCAGCGGAGGTGGCAGCTGAGCTGAACTGAAGGAGCGGGGTGGACGGAGCTCGCTCTAGAGGAGGGTGGGGGCAGGGGGCAGGGGAAGGGGCTGGGTGCCTGGCTCGCAGGGAGGACGCATCGCAGAGGGGCTGCAAGGGTGGCCAAACAGCTAGCTTTGACTTCGTTTTATACACAGAGAGACCAGCTTTGGAACCAGAGTGACAGGATCAGACCCACACTTTTCCTCTGGTGGCGGCTGAGGGGTTTGATGGCAGAAGAGAGAAGATGGGCCGAGGAACAGTGGTGATGGTAGGGGCTGTGCCTCTGCCAGGCCTCCAGCCTCTTTGTAGTGGTCCCTTGGGTCCACAACGTTAACAAGCACCTTGCGTGAGGCTGGAATGGGGCTTCCTCTTCATTCCCTCTTTCCCAGAAGTAAACGCAACACAGTTTGGAGTTGATGAGACTGAGGGGGCCATCTTGCGGGAAAGGCAAGCGTCAGCATTGGCTGGGGTGCCCACCCGGGGACAAGGGGGACCCTTAGCCAGACTTGCAGACCCCAGGGAAGGACACAGTGTGCTCAGAGAGGCAGGGATAGTCTGGAGAGCCAGGTGTGCAGAGAAGGCTCAGCCAAGGGGGCCCTGGGGGCTCAGGCACTCAGGGAGTGAGGGGCGGGGCGGCCAGACATCCGTGAACGAGGCCCAGGGGTCGACGGACCAACGGTCGTGCTGTGTGCAGGGCGGACACACAGGGCCCGAGGCTGTTCTCTAGGGAATGTCTCCCAGCTGCAGTGGGCTCTGGAAATTGTCTGCGGGTTGCCGCGCCTCCTGGGTCTCTCCGGCCCAGGCCCCAGCCGGGAGCTGCCTGTCCAGGCTGCCCCGGCTCCACCTCCAGACTGCGCAAGGCTGGGCGGGCGGGACGGGCTCCTCGTGCCTCGGTTGCCATGACCTGTGACGTTTCCTTTCCAGTTGCCGGATTCATTATAAGGTTATGTAGTTTGTTGCATTGTATTGCGCCGCTCGTTGGCTTAGGGAAGAACTGCCCTTGTAGGTTGGCCTGCAAGGTGTGCTACTTCAGAGCCTCCATCTGACATACTCTTCCCTGCCCAAAATGCAAACACAGCACACACTCCCTGTCTGGTTTGGGAATGATGACACGTCACCTCTCGCCCCTCCTGCCCTGTCCTGCCTGCACTCCAACCTCCTGGACACTTCGGTTCCCCATCTAACTCCCGACCCCTCCAGCTGGCTGGGGACAGGCAGCCTCATGAGACAGTGCACACAAAGTTTTCTGGCCGGGCCTTGAGGACGGGGACCAGGTCCCACCTGTGCCAAGGAAGCAGGCGTCTCACCCAGATTTGCCTCCGGGCTCTTGAAGGTGGACTGAAGGTCAGACAGTCCAGAGGCCAAGGGCCCCAGAGGAGGAGGGTGTGGGCCCAGGTAGACCAGGAGCAGCTGCCCCTCTGGTCAGGAGAGTCCAACAACCCAGGGCTTTCTGGTTCCTGGGGGGAGGAGAGGGCAGAGGCAGTGGGGACCCCAAAGACAGGTCCTGCTTCACCTCTGGATGGATCCACTTAGCTGAGCCCAGGAGCCCTGGGTGGAGGGCCAGACCCTGGGGTGTATCCACCTGGCAGGAGAAGGCTGTCCCCCTTCTCTCTTCGGTGGTCTGAACCCGCCTGTGTCTCTGGGAGCCCAAGCAGGTCTCGTAGGCAGCCACCCCAGGGGTGGAGGTGAGGCTTCAGGACTGGTGGCCCGTCTGCCTCGGAGGAGACACAGTCAACAACCCCTGGACACCTCCCTGAGTCTGGAGCCTTATCCCTTATGTTGGTCCCAGCCCTTCCTGGCGTGCTGTCAGGAGGGTACAAGAATGGCACCAAGCCACATCTCACCCCAGCTGCCCCCCCGCCCCCTCTGCAGTCTCCCGTTTCCCACCCAGCCCTGACCCAGCAGCAGCCCTGCCCCGGGCCAGCCTCGGGTGTCTCTGGGCCTGGAGCTTGCCTTGCCCCTGTGGACTTCGTCTCTAGAGCCTCGGGGCTCCCTGCAGAACAGCGTGGCTCTCGCTCTAGTTTTCTGGCCTGCTTTAGACTTTTCTCCACTTTTTAAGCCTCTCGGCTAACTTGGAAGCAAATTGAGCATGAATTTGCTCATCAGGCAAGCTGGTGTTTCTGCTGTGGATCTCCAGCCGGCCTTGTTGGTCAGTTAACTCTACCAGCTGCCCTGGCATGGTGAAACAGCTCTTTTCCAATTTGGCATTATCCGTGGCTTCTGAAAGTGTAAAATCAGAGTTGACAGCCCAAAGCCGCCCTGATGCAGCCTGTCATTCCCTCCATGTTCATTAGCTCAGATGCCCCCCTGCCCGCTCCCTGCGTGGGACCAGAGTGTGGAGGTGAGGCTGGGATCAAGCCCAGCAGAGAAATCCCTCATTTTACCTGTTTTGACTTCTGGCGTTTAATCCGACACTGGTTAACTGGGTCTGTTTTCTTGTCTGCTTCCTCCCCCTTCCCTCCTGCTGCGCCCTTCCCGTGGACCCCACTCTGCCTCTGTCCTGTGGGCCGGGCCTCCAGCGGGTGCATCAGTTACAATGATATGTTTGAGATGCTGAAACACATGTCCCCGCCCCTGGGGCTGGGGAAGAAATGCCCTGCTCGAGTTGCATACAAGGTAGACCCCATGCCCACACCCCGCAGGCTGTCTGTGCTGCGGCCGGGCTCCTGTGTCTCTTCTGGGGCTTGTCCATCTGTTTGTCTGCTGCTGTGCTGTCTCACTGTTTCTTTCTTTTCTCTGCCCCTACCATCTCTGCTTCCTTCCCAAACAGAGGGAAGCAGACACCACGAGGTGTCTCTGCACTGGCCCCTTGTCCCCCAGGGCTGCCCCTCTGAGCCCCCGGGGAGGCTCAGGAACATGGAGCTGGAGCCCACCATCTGCCTCTTCTCCTTCCCTTCTCTTCCCTGGAAAGGAGGGGACAGACCAGCTTTTTTGACAGAGCCTGTTTTTGTTCTGAGCTCAGGACCACACTCTGCTCCTCTGTCCCCTAAGCCCCTGATGTGGGTGGAGTTGTCTAGCCCTGAGGGTCTGACCCTGGGGGAGCAGCGGCCTGCAAGGCCTCTGCAGGGTGCACCTGAGGAGCCCGCCCCCAGCCCCACATGTGCGGAACTTCCCGGGCTGGGGAGGGAGTGTTTTCTCTAGGGCTTCATGGGTTCATGGAGCCTTAAGAAGGAAGGGTGCTGGAGAGAGGCATCCTGACTTCATTCCTGGGGCTCCAGAGGGCACTGCAGGATGAGAACAGCCTCTGGGGCCTGGGTGGTCCCATGTCCCTCCCACCCTGCTGCTGAGGGCCCAGCAGGCTGAGCTGCAAGGAGGGGGGTAAACTGAGGACACCGCCAGGCCTCTCTCCCGAGTGGGCGAGCAGGCCACATGGCCCCACCCGCAAGCCTGCTCCCACCTGCACCTGCATCCTCCGTCACCCGCTTGGTGAGTAAGCACTTTCCATCCCTCCAGCGCTCCACCCTCTCAAGAGCCCTCCTGCAGCCCTCAGTGCTCCCGAAACTCAGCCAGCATGTGTCTGGCGCCTGACTGCTGTCTCCCTCTCTGAGCAGGCTTCCCACCAGAGCTTTCATCTTTCTGATTCTGTTCACGCTGTCTGTCTCTGTGCTCCGATTCTGGGCTTGCATCTATCCCCTGGCTCAGCACAGCCTCTAGGAGCTAAGTGGCTTCTCCAGGCCATATGCAGACGTCTTCCTTGGTCCTCCCCTGCCCGACATGTGAGTCAAGCCTGCCTGGAGGCCCTGCATGAAAGGCTGTAGCTTTGTCCCCAAGGAGAGCTGTGTCCACACTGACACCTGGGGCCAGGGTGGGCAGCCAGGGCTGTGACGGGGTAGCCTTTGGAGTTCCTCCCAGGTGTGCTGGCCAACTCCAAGGTTCTGGCAGTGAAGAGACCAGGTGAGGCCTCGTGGTGGGTGGAAGTGGATGGGCTTGGTGAGCTGGGGAGGGTCCAGGAGATGCACAGAGTGCCATGCCCAAGAGTGTCTAGGCCCAGGCAGAGACTCCTGTCTGTTTGCCCTGGTCTTGCCCCTCTGCTGCTCCCTGAGATTCCTGGCTCTCTGGGGCCTGGGCAGGCAGAAGGGGCTCTGGTAAATGTGCCCCGGACGGAGCTCTCCTCTCTTGGAAAACACCTGCTTGCCCCTCCTTCCCGCTGGCCCCTGACTCCCTGACTCTCCCCTGGAGTGGAACCCCTCTGCCTCTCCCACTGCCATCGGTGCTGGTCTGCAGGGACACCATGCTCTGGGAAGCTGTGTGTGTCACACAGGTGACCAGCAAGGTCCTAGGAACATGATTGGAGGTGCTAGGTGGGGCTTTGCCAGCATTAGGGGACAAAGTCTGGGCTCGTGTCTCTAGCCACCTGCCCTCCATCAGGCTGAAGACTGGATTTGGTGCCAGGTTGCTGGGGGCAGGCCTGGGGGCAGAGTGGCCCTACCCAGAGAAGGGACAGAGAGGCTGCCCTGTCACAGGGTGCAGGCTTGGCAGAGGGCAGGCAGACCCCAGGGAGGGGCCCTGTGCCCCCACCTTTAGCTCCTATCCTGGATGGGAGAGGACAGGGGGCTCACGGTGCCCTGAGGGCTCTACTTGGCAGGCGAGGTGGCCCCCCGATGCTCAGGATGTTCCAGACACACCTGAGACCCTTTACCTCCTGGAGATCTCATAAGTTCTCAGAGCCTCAGGGACACACCTGTCTCCAGCTGCTCTGTCCTGGAAAATGGAAGAGAGGAAAGGGGGCTGTTCACTTGATGGGGAAACAGGGAGCAAGCTTGCAGGGCTCCCAGTCTGGTCCAAGCACTTGTGTTCCTCTGGGATGGCCCTGGGTCCCCAGGCAGCTGGCTGAGCCTGAGGCCCTGTTCAGTCACATCTGTTTGGGTCCTTCCCCCTGGAAGGAGCTGGTCTCTAAGGCTTCCCTTGCTGCCTTGGGCTGGTGGCATCAAGCATCTGTTCCTGACCCCCTAGCTGGGTGGTGAGAGGTAGAGGCCTTCCCGGGGCTGCGGGTCTCCTCACTGGGAGCTGACCTCTGAGCCTGTGGTCTTGGCTGCCCCACCCCTCGTCCAATGCTCCTGTCTGTGGGCTGCCTCTGGCATCCTGCAGCCAGCACAGACCCCTCTTCAGCCTAGGCCACACACTTGTTCTGTCATGGGCAGTGGGCAAGGGCCGCTCTGGCTGAGGCATGCCTGTTTTTTCAGAGGGATCCAGGCTTATGGCCTGGCCCCATTGTACAAGATGTACCTAGACTTCTACTTTTCTGCAGCCAAGGGAACCCTCAGCTCAGATGAGGGTGGGGGTCCAGGGGTAGTGTGAATGCTGGCAAAACTCCCATCCATCCAACCTCTCTTGGTCCTGGGCACCTGCAGGAACCACCTCTGGGAGGCCAGCCCAGCCTCCAGGGCCCTCGAGCACTGTGTAGCCCTGTGGTGGGGGGACCCTGGAAGGCCTGCCCCTGACCTGCCCCCCTTGTCCCCAGCGCCTGGTTCATATGAACATGCCCATCTCCAACGAGGACATGACCGTCCACTTCACGTCCACGCTGATGGCCCTCATCTGGACCGCACTGGAGATCAAGCTGGCTCCAGGTGAGCAAGCCAGCCTTGAGGGAGGGCACAAAGCCAGGGCTGTGTGACCGCCCCCGAGAGCCACCCCAAGCAGCTGTGCAGGGGTGGGAGGAGGGGCCTGTCTGGACTGGATGGAGAATGACTGCCCCTGGTACCTCTGTCAGACTGACCTTGTCCCCCGAAACCATCCTGCACGTTAGTGCTGCAGTGATCCCATTTTCATGTGAGGAAGCTGAGGTGGAGTGAAATTGAATGACTCCAGATTTCCCAGAGTTCTGCAGTGTTGGAGCCAGCGTCACATGAGCCAGTACCGCTTATGTGGTGAATAATCTGCCCCTTCCCCATAGTGAGCCCAGTTCCCCCATCAGGCCCTCACCGGAGTTACTGGTAGAACGACACAGCCTTAGCCAAATCAAGGAGGAAATGAATCTCCCGCTTGTGCTCCCCTCCCCACCGCATGTGATGACAGCTTCCCCTTCGCAGAGAAAATGAGTCACCAGAGGGGCCTTCCCCCCACATGGCCTTCCTCCCTGCATCCATGCCCTTGAGCTCCACCCTCTCTTGTGTAACAGATGAGGAGAGGCCAGTCCTCCCACTTGCACACTCTGCCCTGTTTTCATCATCTACCCAAGGATGTCATGACAGAAATTCTGTATTCTATTTCTTGCCCTGTCAACTTTCTCTCTCTGCTGGATTATTTCTATCAATATGTAAATGTGCTGTTATTTTCCCTATTTTTAAAAAGTTTTTCTCTTCCCCCTCCATCGACTTCTCTCTTTTTCTTCTTTCCTTCTTAGCAACAGGAGACACAGGTCTGCATTGTCTCTGATTTCTCCTTTCCTAGTCTGCAGTCCATGTTTCACAGTGCAAAGCTTTGCTGGAACTGCTCTTGTCAAGCTCCGCAGGGACCTCCCCTTCTCAGCCCTTGCCTTAAGGACCTGTCCGCAGCCTTTCCGCAGTTGTGACTCCCTTCTGTGTGACACCTCTTTTTCTGGCTTCTCCCAACCTCTGAAGGTCACTGTGTGCCTCAGGCATACATTCTCACCTTTTCCCATGGCTTTCAATGTTGTGAATTCCAATTTTGTATTTTTAGTTCAGACCTGCTCCTACACCCCAGGCTTGTATACCCCACAAATTATTCACCTTCTGTACTTGGAGGCCCAATGAGCATCCAGAGTTCACGTGCTGACCCTTCAGTTCCAGATACTCCCCAGATTCCTCCCTGTCTCCATCAGTGGAAACTGCTGTTAGAGTTGCTCATGCCAAAACTTTTGCAGTCATTTTTATGTCCTACTTTTTTTCTTACCCTACTTCTGATCCATATCTGAACCCTTGTAATATCTTCTGACTCCACCTTCAAAATACACTCAGAATATCACTTGTCTAACCTTTCCTACTGCCACCTCCTGGTCCAAGTCACTCTTGTTCTTCTTGACTGCATTGTTGCAGTAACCTTCTAACTGGTCTGCTTCTGCCCTTGCCTCTTTCAGTCTACCTTCAACACAACAGCCAGAATGATCACGTTAAAAATCAAACCAGTAAAATTATTAAACCTCTAGCTAGCCTGATCGTGAAAAATAGATAAAAATAACCAATATAAGGAACGAAAGAGGGAATATCACTGTAGATCCTGCTGACATTAAATGGATAACAAGGAAATTTTGTAAACAACTTTATGTCAATAACTTCAGTAACTTAAATGAAATGGAAAAATTCCTTGACACAAACTATGAGGCTCATTCAAGAATAGATAACCTGAAAAAAAAGGAAACAGACAACCTTAGTAATACTGTATATATTAAATAAATTAAATTCATAGTTAAAAATCTTCCAACAAAGAAAATCATGGGCCCAGTTTGTTCCATTGATGAAGTCAACCAAACGTTTAAGCAGGAAATAATTCTATACAAAGTCCTCTAGACAGTAGAAAAAGAGAAGGTGTTTCCCAATTTATTTTACGAGGCCAGCATTACTCTGATACCAAAACTAGACAGAGACATTACAAGCAAAAAAATTACAGACCAACATTCCTCATGAATACAAACAATAAAATTTTCAACACAACTTTGGCAAACTGAATATGGTGATTAAAGTAGGGTTTACCCCAGGAATGAAAAATGCAAGGTGGGTTCGAGTTTAAAAATCAATCAAGGGCTTCCCTGGTGGCGCAGTGGTTGAGAGTCCACCTGCTGATGCAGGGGACACGGGTTCATGCCCCAGTCTGGGAAGATCCCACAAGCCGCGGAGCGGCTGGGCCCGTGAGCTGTGGCCGCTGAGGCTGCACGTCTGGAGCCTGTGCTCTGCAACGGGAGAGGCCACAACAGTGAGAGGCCCACGTACTGCAAAATAAAATAAAATAAAATAAAAAATCAATCAATATAACTTAATATATAAAGGAGGAAAAACTATATGATTATCTCAATAGATGCAGAAAAAGCTTTGACAAAATTCAACATCCATTTATGATACATAAATTCTATATAAACTAGAAATTAAAGCAAACTTCCTCAATCTGATCAAGGATATCTATGATAAACCTACAGCTAATGACATGCTTAACAAAGAAAGCCTGGCTCCTTTCCCCCTAAGATCAGTAACAAGGCAAGGATGTCTCCTGTCACCATTTTTGTTCAATATCATACTTGAGGTTCTAGCCATTGTAACAAATCAAGAAAAAGAAATAAGAGGTGTACCAATTGGAAAGAAAGAAATAAAATTGTCTCTATTCATGATTGACATGATTATCTATACAAAGAATCTTAAAGAATCAAATAAAAAGTTAATAAAACCAAAGCATCTACAAGCCTAGGAATACCAATGATTGCTGGGAACCACCAGAAGCTAGGAAGAGACAAGAAGCATTCTTCATTAGAGCCTTTCAAGGGATCACAGCCTTGTCAATACCTTGATTTTGAGCTTCTGGCCTCCAGAACTGAGACAATATATTTCTTCTGTTTAAAGCTGTAAGAAGAAGTTACTAAAACTAATACCTGAGTATAGCAAGGTCAGTATATGAAAAGCAAATGTATTTCTATAGATTAGCAATTAACAATTGAAATTGAAAAAGTTCCATTAAAATTGCACCAAAAAAATCAAATAACTGGCTAAGTCTAAAAATATATATGCTAGAGTGTGTGCTGCAAATTTCAGAATATTGACCAAGGAATCTTCCTTAATAAATAAACCAAGCACTATATCATGTTCATGCATTGGAAGACTCAATATTGTTAGTTCTCCTCATATTGATCAATAGACTCAGTGTTATGCCAATCAAAATCCCAACAGGATTTCTGGGTTGAAATTTATAAACTGATTCTAAAATATACGTAGAAAAGCACACAAACTTGAGTAACAAAAACAATTTTGCAAAAAGAATAAAGTATTTTAGCCATTTAAAGAATGGCAATATTAAGTACTGATGAGAATGCAGAAAACTCGAATTCTCGTGTTCCTAGTGTGGATACAGTGGTACTGCCGCTTTGGAAAACAGTTTCACCATTCTTGATCGTGTGGCCCAGGCATCCCACTCCTAAGGGAGATGACATGAAAGTATACACGCACACAAAAACCCATATGCTAAAGTTTGTGGCTTTATTCATAATCGCGCCAAACTGTAAACAACTCAACCATCAGCCAAATGGTGACGGATAATCAAGCTGTGGTGTATCTGTGCGATGAGACCGTTCTCACTCAGCAACAGAGAAACAGGCTACCAATGTGCTTGACGTGGGTGGGGCTCAGATGCATCGTGCTGGGTGAAAAGTCAGACTTGACAGCATGTTGTGTGAAGCCATTTGTATGACATTCTGAGAAGATGAAACAGTTGAGACAGAAAACACATCGTTGATGCCAGGGCCCTGGGAGAGGGCGAAGGGGTGGATGACAAAGGGTACGGAAGGAGCTTGGCAGGGGTGCCGAGCTCCTGCCTGGATTGTGATGGTGGATCCACGGTCATATGCATTTACCAAAGTTCACAGAGTGGAAGAACTAACAAAGTGAATGTTTATGTACGTAAATCACACTTTAATAAACACGATGTTTAAAAAAAGATGGATCAGAGTACTTTATTCCTCAGCTTGGACCCTCTGCTGCTTCCTGTCTCAGCGGCCCCCACCTGCACATCCTCTCCCTCTGCTCCAGCCTCGCCCTCCTGGCTCCCTGGCCCCCTTCAGGGTCCTGTGAGCCCTTTCCTGACCGTTCTGTCCAAACTGCAGCCCTCCTGATAGTTCCTGTCCCTCCCCTCTTGGTTTTTCCTGTATCCAACATACTGGATTTTTAACTTACTGCTACTTTATTGTAGATTAAAATCATGTAGCTCCACAAGGGCAGTTTCTTTTGATTTTGTTCCATCACCTAGAACAACACCTAGTGTTCGGTGGGCGCTCAGTAACTTTTATGGAATGATTGGTGAATGGCTGGAACACTGCCGTGTCCCTTCCCAATCCCATCGCCACCCACGCCTACACGCCCTTGCACCCTCGCCACTGGGCGGGTCAGCTCCCACACCTCTTTAGACAGGTTCTGGCGGGGAGCTGTGTAACCAGCCTCCAAGGCAGTGTTTTTCCCCCCTGCACCTTTCCTCCAGCATGGGGTCTCTCCCCGCCCGCCCCAGCTCTGCCTGTTCCTCCAAGGGGGCTGTGGGATGGCTCCTAACATCTCTTCTCCCTTCCCACCCTTATCCTGCCCCAGCTGGCACAAAGCAGCATCAGTGTGACGCAGAGTTGAGGAAGGAGATTTCCTCTGTGTGGGCCAATTTGCCCCAGAAGACCCTGGATTACTGGTGCCACCCCATAAACGTAAGTAGGGTGAGAAACGCCCCCTGTCCACCCCTCTTCTGTCGCACCCAGAGGCAGAGCAGGGAGTCCTGGGTGAGGGCAATTGTTGAGTCACCTTAGAGAGGAGGGCTCACGTCCTTGATAGCCCAGAGCACTCGTCTCCAAGGTGGGTGCCAGGGGCTGTGGGAGGAGATGTCTGGGCCATATTCCATTGGGCAGAGTCACCCACACTCCTAGTGTGGGGAATTCCCTTCAGAAAATCCAGAGAAAAGGTAGGGAGATGCCTACAGTTGGAGCTGGCAGAGGATGAGGTGTCTGGGGTTAAACTGAGCTGTGCTGTGTTGGGTGGAGCCCAGCGGGGCCTGGGGAAGAGTCAGTGCAGCTCCAGGTGGGCCAAGCCCCACGGTCCCGCCCGCGGGTCCAGGAGTCCTCATGGTGGGTGCTGGCTCCTCACCCCAGCTCACCCCGCATGTCCCCTTTTTCTTGTATTCCCTCCCTTGCCTGCCGTGCTCTCCAGCCAATGACATGACAGTGGGGAAAGTGTACGCCAGCTCTCATGATATTCGACTTCTACAAACAGAACAAAACCACCAGAGACCAGATTCACCAAGCTCCCGGAGGCCTGTCCCAGGTACCAGGTTCCAGGAGTTCCAGGAAGTAACCCCGAGACTCTGCCATCTTCCACTGTTTGGCAGCAGAGGGGACCCAGCCCCTTCTTGAAGAAAGTGCAGTGGGAAAAGGAAGATGAGAGGTTCTTGCGGCCACCTCTCTGGCCCACAGAGTCAGAAACCCCATATAGCCTGTGCTTCCGTTAGCGGGAGGTGCACACAGGCAGGGCCCAAAGGGGTTCAAACCAACTGCCCAGGGTCATGATGTGTCCCACTCATGCCTCTGGCTGGGATAGTTTGGAGGACTTTCTTCCAGAGGTCATCCTTCAAAGATGACGACTTCACCACACAGCCAAAACCTTTGGTGACCATGTGTAGACTCTCATCTATAAAATTGTCCTATGTCCAGCACTCAGGACATTCACCCCCAGGGTGCGAAGTGTCTGGTGTCCACACGCCAGCCCTGAAATCTCCTCCAAATTCTGCTCAACCTGGGACTCTGGCAGCCTCTACCAATCAATCCAAGTTGATGATGAGATGAAATCTTGTTGCCATTTGTAATCAGATCCTGTCCCCAAATTGTGTAGGAAGGGAAACTGAGGCTCCAACAAATGAAATGACTGTCCTGAAGTCACTTACAGGCCAGACTGGGAATGGGCTTCTGATGGGCGAAGGGCAGGCCCAGGGATCCCCATCCTGCCCTGGGGGTTCCAGACAGGTGGCCGAGCACCTCGGTGCCCAGGATCCATGGGGCGTCCCCGGCCTCAGAGACCCTCCTCCTGGCGCCCCTTCTGCAGATGGGCCCCGGGTCCCGGTTCCACCCTCTGAAGGCCACGCTGGAGCAGACGCAGCCGGCCGTGCTCCGCAGAGCCCGGGTTTTCCTTCGGCAGAAGAGCTCCGCCTCCCTCAGCAATGGCGGGGCAGTTGTGAGTACCACTGGGCAGGGCGTGGGGCCTTGGCGGGAGGAGGGCAGGGGTCCCCCCAGGGCTCCCGTGGGTAGTGCCCCAGGACAGGGAGCCCTCGGGTCTCACCGCCACCCAGCCACACCCACCTCCACCCAGTTGCTTCGTGGTGGGTCCAGCTGGTCCAGTCTGCCGCCGGAGCCGGTTCTGTGGTGCGTCTGAGGCTAATTCCTGTAACAGTAGACAGGTGCTCTGACGGCACTGGGGTCACCTGATTTAGACAGTCTGTTATTCCATCCCATGCCTCCCACTGTGGGAGCCTGTTTCTCTCTCAGGTGAGGGCTCCCCTCTGCTTCCTCGCTGGCCTTTGGTGCCTGCAGACCATTAAGAAGGTATCTGTTTCCACCTCAGCTTCTCGCCGCTTTTTGTTAACGGCCTGTTCGTGTTCTCATCTTCCTTTAAGACACTTTCCCTCTCAGATCTCCATTTTGATATTGATGTCTGTTTTGTAGACAAATTGGCAAGGTCTTTCCCTATCACGTAACTCTTGGTAACAACCCCAAAACCAAGTGATCCAGAATAGGCATCCCTGTGGCACTCTGAGGGGTGGTAGCTGGTGCCATGCTGAGGCGCACTGGAGGGCAGGACCCTCTCAGCCACCTCCCCCAGTTAGAGGGGCGTGTCTCACATCTGCTAACATCCTGTTGGCCAAAGCAACTCATTGGTTGAGCCCAAAGCAGGAACGTGCGCTCTGTCTCACCGGCAGGGGCTGAGGGTGGGCCTCACAACCACTTGCCATCCTGGAGAACCACAAGGCCAGGCAGCAAGCATGGCTAGGGCTCCCAGTTTCTTTCTCTCCTGTGCATGTTCTGGACACTCTTTTTGAAGCCTGGTTTTGGGTCATGGACTGTGGATCAGATAGCTGCCATACTTGGGCAGCCAGCCCTAAGTGTTTTGGCAGTGCTTTGGGCCTGGGCCTGGGCCCAGGCCAGCTCCTGTGGGACTGGTGGGCCCAGGACAGCATATTCTCACCTCCTGTGTCTGGGCTTATCGGTGTGGGGAGGCCGGAGAACAGCCCGAGGGGAAGGGTTAGGGTGCAGGCGTTCAGGCCTCTCCTTGTGCCCCATTGGCCAAAGCAAGTCACCTCCCTAGCCCGAGCTCATGGGACAGGAGTTGACACTGCGACAGCACAAGTCCAGAGGTGGAGAGGCCACAGGACACCGGGAGAACCTAAGCACAACTGGTAATGCTCCCGTGCGAAAACCGCACTCTTGAGTGCGTGCAGGCCCTGAGGGCTGGCCTCCCGACCCCTGGGAGCCCCCGTGTTCCCACACTCTCCTTTCACCATGCTGATTATGATCCCATTTGTGCATTTAAGGTTAAACAGTGGATTCTGAGTGTCCATGTGTGTGTTGGAGGAGATGGGGTGGGGAGGTGTCTTTGTGGACTGATCTGAGCCGGGCTTTCGGTTCAGGAAAATGAACATCGCTTATCTCCAGGGTTATAATTTCTACACAAATCAGTTACCACCCCTTTTTGTTGCATGTGAGAGAGGGCCCAATCTACCGGGGCCAGGCAGTGGGGGCATTTACTGAGCCTTCTGATGGCTGGTGCCCACCCGGCTTCGGCATGATGTGACCTCAGAAGTGACCAGGCCTTGGGGTCAGCATCCGTCCTCCTGGCCGTGCTTCCTCTCAGGGTCAGCCTTTCCTGAGGCTAGAGCAGCTCCAGACAGCACAGTGCAGGGGAGATGCTTGCAACTTGAGAAGATGAAGGATGTTCTCAGAAACCCCAGTGATGGTGGGTCTGGTCATCAGCCTGGCCAGCTTAGGCCATCCGGCTTCACCTCTGAGCTCAGAGTGTGATTGTTGCCACTCAACCTGGGTGATGGAGAATGTATGTGATGCCTCATTGTACACGAGAACGAGCAGAAACACAGGCAAGTGCTGGGTTGTTTTGGTGCCACTTGGGAGACACGATAAGAAAGACAGACACTGACAAGGAGAGGGCAGGCGGTTAGGTTGCGTGTGGTGGGGAAGGCCTCCAAAAGTGGTCTCACCAAAGGTGACACTTGTGCCTAGACCTCAGGGCAGGAAGGCCTCCGTGGCTGGGGTCAGGGGGGCTGGTGAGTAGCCGTGGGCCATCAGGGCTGATGGAGCAGCCGCGCAGGCTGGATGCCTCACCCATGTGCATGTGTGTGGCCTTGTCCCACCGCACATGTGAGCTCCTGTCTAGGCCAGATGTCCCCAGACTAGGGTCCCCTCTCTGCCCATCAACTCTGAGTGGGCACGACCATTGCTGTACCTCAACTGGAGAGTGGCCACATTCAAGGGGCCTCCTTCCTCTGGGCTCCTTCTAGCCCAGAACAGGGTCGGGGTGGAGGTTTCTGGCAGGTGGGAGCCAGGTTCTGTGGCCCATGGACCTCCAGGCCCACAGGACAATCCTCTCTCCTCCACAGACATACCCAAGAGGGTGGCATCAAGGAGTTGGTCTCCTGGGGCACTCAGAGGACCCAGGAGGTGCCCTGCGAGGTGACGATGCCCCTGGAGCGTGGCCACTCCACGGAGATACCAGTGGTGCAGACAGGAAAACCAGTGAGGGCTCCCAGGGCTGGGGGCCGAGTTGGGGGTGGGGTGAGAGTGGGAGGGTGAGGGCGAGAGCAGGATTGGGGGAGGCTGGCATGGGAGAGAAGGTGAGAGTGGGATGGGGGAGGGTGTGTCTGGGGGGCTGCTGTCCCCTCAGGCTGTGGTTGTCCAGATGCAGAGCATGGCCCTGAGAGGCTCTGACGGGGAGCCCCAACCCGGGCTGGAGAACCGGGGCCAAGCGGCCTCCATGCCCTGCCTGGCAGCGGAGACTCAGGTGGGTGGTCTGGGAGGGTTGGGGTCATGGGAGGGGGGTTGGGGGTGAGGAGACTTGGCATGGAGGAGCTTGTGTCCCACACGCGGGCTTTGCTGGGGTGGAGCCTCCCTGAATGCACTGTAGCCTGGACACCACCGGCCCTGTTTGGAACCCTCAGAACACGATGCTGGCCTCAAGAGGTGTGGCCAGGCCAGGAAGAGTCCCCACTGCCTCGTTTCACTGACCCAGCCCTTCCCTGTCTCTGGGACATGCCTCTCCCATTCCAGCTCTTCACTCCCCCAGAAATCACACACAGGGCCTCCTCAAGCCACCCTTTTCCCTCATGTCCTCTCGGAGGCCCTGGGGGTGACACTGCTCTCTCTCTGGACACTGGAGGTTCTTTCTCTGGGACTCGCTTGACCACCTGGCAGGAAGCCCCTGGCCAGGGGGCTGCAGCACTGTTTCCCAGGCTGAGCCCTTGGGTTGAGCATTCCTCTTCCAACCCCTCATTCCCCTGTCTCTGCTCACTGCGCCTGGTACCCTCCTGGCCTGGCCACCTCCCTTTGGTGCCATGCTGGCGCCTCTTCTCCCTCCTTGATGCTTGAGCCCGAGCAGTGGCTCTGGGTGAGCCCATTTCCATGGGTTGTGCTTTCAGCCCTGGGGGAGCAGCCTCACAGTGCTGGATGGACGGAAGGGCTGGCACAGTGGTCTCACCATGGCTGCCAGGGCAGCTCTGGGCCGCACCCAGGATCCTTCCAGCCAGGCCAATAGCCTCCCTCTTCCTGGCACCCTCCCTGTCCTGTAGGGATGCTGAGGCCAAGAGGCCTCCTGGGCCCCGCCCGGCCTGGGAGAGACAGACAGGCACACAAACAGCATTTTGTGCAAAGAGTGCTTCTGAAGAAGCGGTGGGTCTCGAGTGGGCAAGAGCAGTCCAGGGAGAGGGAAGGGCTTGGTGGTCCCTGAACCCCAGCCCCGCAGTGGGCCTCCCCAGGGACCCTGCCAGACCACAGGCAAGGCCCTCCGTGGTGCCATGCTCCCCCCCTGCCCCCCAGCTCCCTGGGGCACAGCCTCCCTTGTCTGGGGAGATGTCCCAACTTCAGGGATAGAGTCCCAGGCCCATTCTTCCCGATGGGACGTATCCTGTGGTCTGCCCAGCCCCCGTGTCATGGCGGCTTCCCCGCCGCCCTGGGCCTCCCTGGACCCCACTCTTCAGGCCGTGCGCCCACCCGTGTCCCCGCCTGCAGCCGACCCCAGACGCCAGCCCCATGAAGCGCTCCATCTCCACTCTGGTGCCCCAGCGCCCCACCCCCGTGGCTCGTCTCTGCAACGCCGCCCTGGACCGCGCTCCGGCCAGCCAGGCCGCCCCCCACCAACACCACTGCTGCCATCGCCGCAGGGACAGGAAGCTGAGGTCCCTGGAGAAGGGGCCCAGCCTGTCCGCAGACACAGGTGGCAGTGCGTGTGAGAGGTCTGTCGAGGGGCGGTGGCTCGAGTTGGGGGTTCAAGAGCACATGGGAACCCTCTTCCTTTCTGCACCTCACAACCCCACAGCCAGCCCTGAGCCTGAGACCAGGCAGGAGCACCCCCCAGCTCTTCCCTGGGACCCTCTGCTGGCCCTGGGGGGCCAGGCCGGGGTGGGGTCTGTCTCGCTGCCGGCTTGGCTGTGCTGACTTCTCCTCTCCCCACCCCCCGCCAGCACCCAACAGCGCCGCGGGGCCAAGGCCGCCCCCGGGGGGACGGGCCAGCAGGCTGCCGGCGGGAGCGCAGGCAGGAGCGGGGCCGGTCCCAGGAGCGAAGGCAGCCCTCCTCCTCCTCCGAGAAGCAGCGCTTCTACTCCTGCGACCGCTTTGGGGGCCGTGAGCCTCCACAGCCCCAGCTCCCCCCCCAGCAGTCACCCCGCGTCGCCAGCCGCTGGGCAGGAGCCAGGACCCCCGAGACAGGTACGTGGGCCTCAGGACCCCGCCTCGCCCGCGCTCGCTGGGGTCCGGGAGGGAGCCCCTTCCCGTCCTGGTTCCTAGGCCCAAGCCTGCGCTCCTTGCTTCCCGGGCCCGTCCGTCCCGCCGGGCGGAGCCCTGGCCCTCCCGCTGTCCAATCCCTTCTTTGCTTTCCTTCTGACAGAGGTGGGCTGGGCTGTGGTCTCCTGGTCCCTGGCCCTGTGCCTATCCCTTGCTGTCACCACCATCCCCAGACTGCCATCCCACCCTCCTGGGGCCGCCCCGGGTCCATCCCAGCTGCCCGCCCCCGCCCCGCGCCGTGACTCTCCCCTGTGCTGTGCTCTGTTCGCCCTGTCCTTTGACTGGGGTTTGCTGTGTTCCCGTTTCCTGCAGCGCAGTGCTTCAGCGAACGGGAGCCCCCTGCTGCCAACATCTGGTGCTAGCACCCGTGGCCGCGGCGGGCGGAGGCCGCTGCCCCAGACCCTGCTGACCCCCCGTCCCAGCATCGCCTATAAGACGGCCAACTCCTCGCCCGTCCACTTTGCTGGGGCTCATACCAGCCTCCTTGCCTTCTCCCCAGGCCGGCTTAGCCGTGGCCTTTCAGAACACAACGCGCTGCTCCAGAGAGACCCCCTCAGCCAGCCCCTGGCCCCCAGCACTCGGATTGGCTCCGACCCGTACCTGGGGCGGCGTCTGGACAGCGAGGCTGCTGCCCGCACCCAGCCTGAGGACAAGCTCACCTTCGAGGAGGCCGTGGCCACCAACTCGGGCCGCTTCTCGCGGACTTCCTATGTGTCCTCCCTGACCTCCCAGTCCCAACCCCTCCGCCGGGTGCCCAACGGCTACCACTGCACTCTGGGGCTCAGCTCTGGCGGGGGCGGCCGGGGCGGCACAGCTACCACCACCCCGACCAAGACCACTGGTGCTAGCCGCACCGCGACCGGCGGGCGCGTCCCAGGTAATGAGTTTTATCATCCGCGCTGGGCTCCGGGGGTGCTCGGGCGCTGAGGCGGGGGCAGCAGCCCCGGGAGGAGAGCCTCGCCCCTGTGTCTCCTCCCTCACGCTGGGTGGAGCGGTTTGTAGAGGGATGTGGCTCCCCCTCTACCTCTCTCGCGCTGCCTCCCTGGGTCTCACAGCTCAGAGCCTACACAGGACGCGGCTGTGTGTGCTGAGCGGCACTGAGTGAAGGACCCAGCAACCGAGGTGTGTGCTGGGAACGTTTTGCAGGTCTGAATCTTGTGCGGATCATCCTTCATCCAAACGTGTGGTGCAGAGGAGCGGGCGAGACCTCAGGACAGAGTCGGTGGTAAACTGAGCAGGTCTCGTCAGCCCCCGCACACCAACAATCCGGTGGCGCCCTTCGTACCTAAAATGGCAAATAGGCACTAGAAACACACGCCGATGCTCTGTCCTCTCCCAGACACAGTCAGCCGTGACAGGGACCAAATCTGGACAACGTTCTTGCTGTTGGTTTTGATTTTTAGTCACGACACCCTTCACTCGTTTGTTGACTCTATATACTTAATCAGAAAAAAAAAAAAACAGAATAACGGGGAAGGGAATGTTAACATGACTGTAAAACATCAAACCTATAGGAGGATCTCAGCCTCTCAGGATGCGTGTTCTCGGCTTGCTCGAGGAGATGCTCTGTGTCCAGTCCAGGCGGCCAACCAGACCACCCCGTCTCCCGCGGCTCTCGACCAAGTGCCTGACCTCCTAGCCCCTCGCGCAGGCTCCCGGGGGCGGGATGGGAGGCCTGTGTGAACTGCGAGTGGGCTTTGTGGAAACTATTCCAAACAGCAACTGAGTAGAAAGCGGATGTAATTGAGAACATGCAGAAAACATCCAGTAGGTCCGTCGCGGTTGGAATGAAGAGGCCGTTTGCCCTTTTTCCTCGAACCAGTAGAGGCTGCAGGTCATGTGTAGCATGGCCCGCGTGGGCCGGTCAGTCTTTCTACACCCGATTCTCAGGGACAGGGTGCCTGACAGGCAGGGCGCAATCTCTGTAGTTGTGCAAATTTCTTTTCACAGAAGACTCATCGGGGAGAGGCTGGGGGGAAGTGGGGGAGATTGGATGGGGTGGGGGCAGGAGGAGTGCCTGCATCTGAGCAGGTGAGGGCAGCTGGGAACCAAATGGAAATGAGGCCGGAGCTCGGAGGAAGGAGCAACTCAGCTGCAGCTGCTGAGCTGGGCATCTGAGTCCACACTCTTTCTGGCACAAGAGGTGGGAAAGCAGGCAGCCAAACAAAGTCCTGCTTCAAGGCCACATTCAAAAGAGAAAGACCACTGTTAGGATGTGGTGCATAAAACACTGGGAGACCCTTTGTTTTGTGAACAAAAGGAGCATTTAGATGAGTAGATTCTGGTGTGTCCTCCATATTTTGAAATGTGAGATGACCTCTTTGCTGGATCATTTGAATGTTCCCATTGGTTTTTACCCCATGATTCTCCTAAAGAAACTTGGAGTGTGATGTGTGTGTGCGTGTCTGTGTGTCCCCATAAGTGGATGCCGTTAACCCATAGGGCTATGCAACAAGACACACGTTTAATATTAGAAATAAAACACACAAGACCGCCACCTGTTCTAGGGTTTGAGCATGATTGTGACCAAACCATTTTATAGAATTTCCTTACTCGAAGGCACAACACTCTGAAACTTTAAAATAACAGAGTATTTTACTCAAATAGGATGTAATTAAAATCGGAATCTCGGGCTGTGCATGTCGTCCCTGGCTCCTGCTGCAGAGCAGAAGCGTGTGTATTTTGGTAGATGTTTTGTCTCTGGTCCCCCGCCCACATTATTTTGAGTGTATTCATTCTGTACAGAACCACAGCCGCTTCCCCAGGCCATGCTGGGCAGAGAATCCACTTTTCCGGACCCACACAGCCGTGCTGGCTTGTCTGGATTCTTCTAGACACTGGAATTGGTGAAAATTACAGAGAGCGGGGGATATACTGTCTTGTTTTCCCGACTCTGCGTCTTGTTTCTGTACTGTCTCTTCTCAGCTGTCATGTTTCCCCCAAAATCTCACAGTGAGTTGCCAGATTTGAAGTGCATCAACCAGTTGTCTGCATCTGGAACCAGTCAAGCAGTGGCTGTAGTTTGAATAAGTTATGTGTGCATGTAAAATATATACATATGTACATATATTCAAGTATGTGCATGACATGTATATCTTCATACTTTTTGATAAAATGTATTCATTTGTTAATTTTTAATTATATTTGATATAAATCAAGGGTTTGTTGCAAAACTTTATATTTAAGAACAGTGTTTAAAAAAAACAAAAACAAAAAGGGAAGTCCCAACTATGCAACACAACTGGGACTTGCTTTAAAAAAAAATTCTGTGATTGACTAGTTTGCTGCCTGAGTAATATTTATCAGCCAAACTTTGGATTCTGCTATTGTTTCTACGATGACATTTTGTATGAAGCAAAGTCCTTGGATTAAAATAAAACTTAGCAAAAAATAAAAAACAAAACCCCACCATGCTGCTGGGTGATATATGCAAGGGGTGTGGAGCCAGGCGGATGAACCATCTCCGTGGGTACAGGGCACGGGGGCAGAGTGCACAGGGCTCAGAAGAAGGTGAGAACCTCTTCAACTTGCTCTGGGACTGATAGGATGCAAGGGTGGATTAGACCCAGCTTCATGGTGAGGATCAGGGTAGGCTTGTGGCTGGAGGAGCCAGGATAAGGACTCACGGGGGATGTGGTTGTGTTTTAGGGTTAGGAATATAGTTTGGGAGTTCAGCAGGCATTGGCTGAGGTTTGGGGTGGCTGTGTTGGGTGGGTTAGTGGTTACACGTTAGAGTTAGGTTTGGGGTTGAGGTTGGGGTGTAAGTTAGAGTTGGGGTTAGGAATTAGAGGTTAGGGTTAGGTTACAGGCAAAGGATTTGTCTATATAACCACTAACAGTGTAGGGTTATGTGGGTATAAGAATTAAGGTTTTGTTTAGTTTACTGTACATTAGAGTTCATTTAGAAAAGGCATAATTGAGCAGGCTTAGGTTTCAGACAACAATGAAAATTGTGGTTCTAATTACACTGGGAAAAGGGATTGGAGTAGGGTTCAAATTTTTAGTCTGTTCTGATGCGGGCCTATATTTGGATTAGGGTTAAGGGTGGTGTAGGATCATGGTCAGGCTCAGAGGTTAAGGTTAGGGAGTAGAGTAAGGTTCAGAGTTAGAGGGTCAGGAGTAAGGATAGAAATTCAGGCCCAGGGCTCAGGGTTAGAATGTAGGGTCAGGGTCAGGGTTAGAGGATCAGGGACAGAATTAAAGGGTACATTAAGAGGATGAGGGGCTTCCCTGGTGGCGCAGTGGATAGAACTCCGTGCTTCCAGTCCAGGGGGCCTGGGTCTGATCTCTGGTCAGGGCCCTAGATCCCACATTCATGCCGCAACTAAGAGTTCACATGCCACAACTAGGGAGCCCGCATACCACAACTAAGGAGTTGGCAAGCTGCAACTAAGGAGCCCACAAGCCATGACTAAGGAGCCCTGGAGCCACATCTTAGGAGCCTGCCTGCTGCAAACTAAGACCAGGTGCAACCAAATAATAAGAAAAAAAAAGAGGATGAGGTTTTGAGGGATTAGAGTTAAAGGATGCAGGCTAGAGGGTCAGGGTTAGAGGGTTAGGTTAGATGGTCTGAGTCAGGGTCAGGGTAAGGGTTAGGAGTTTACAGGTTAAGGTTGAGTATCTAGGGGCTAGGGGTTAGGAGTATTAGGGTTTAGGTTTAGGTTTAGAGATGAGGAAGTTAGGGTTAGGGAGTTAACAGTAGAGATATGGGCATTAGGGTTAGTGGGTTAGTGTTAAGCATAACTGGCCCATGACCCCCCTAACCCCACACCCCTGAGTCCTCTAGGATGGACAGGACTTGCCCTGGGTCACTCATGAGTGTGGGCTTCACCTGGACCGCTGGTTATCTACCTCCCATCCTGGAACCTAATAGCAGAAGAATGAAATGTCTGTTCTGGTCACTGACTGTTTCAGATCCAACTCAACCTCAGTCAACGGTTGTTAGGGCCTCAGAGGTCCACAGGGTTTCCTCCTACCATCTGAACTGGAAAGAGTAGTGCTGGCCCCACTTGGCCTGGGCAGCCCTGGTCCAGCACAGGCCTGACTGAGGTCACTCCATGGTCATGTTATGAATTTATACAGAACTTGGTGCAGCGACCTTCCAGCCCCCAGGTGCTGCCTCCTGAGGGCTGGTGAGGCCCTCCTGGGACTGCAGGCATCCTTTGTCCCATCTGAGTGGGCATCAATAGACATCAAGTCTCAGGACAGCCCTTGACCTCTGACCATCCAGGCAGTCATCTGTGGTCCTCCAGCTCAGGCCAGTCTGGTCCCTGTCAAGCCTCTGTGGCCAATTACTGAGTTGACCATGCTGCTGGGCAATTGAACAGCTACCTGGGCAGCACAGACAGCCCTTTGGGATGTTTCAGTTACTAACATCCATGTGGTTGAGAAAAGGGCCTCCCCCTCACAGGCTCATAGCCTGCCAAGAGAGGTAATAACCATCTAAATATTTGAGTGTGTCCCTGACACAACAACCATACAGCAGGCCATGGCCTTGCAATCCTTTGGGCTTCCAGCTGTAACAAACTTTTGATATTCATACTCATTAAGTGTCAAAGATATGGGAGCAACTGGGCCACCCAATGGACAGTTTCACACTGAGGCTGCATGGTCTTGGAGAGCCATGTGCACCCTTGTGGGCTCTGAAAGCTGCCAATTATGGATTCTATGATATGGAATAATCCTTGAGCCTTCCACTGCTTCATTGAGCAAGAATTTCCTAACCACCATAGCATTTAGTCTCTGCTCTTTGTAAAAGAGGGAGGAGACTGGATAAATGAGCAATATTCTTCTTGGGGGATGGGTGAGTAATGTGGCCAGGAGGCAGGTGTGACTCCTGGGCTCCCACCACCAGAGACATCAATGAGGGCTGTGCCTTTTGCAAGAGGAAGAGGTTCTTGCTGTTGTGGGAGCAAGAGCAGTGGATGGGTGGCTGCAGCTCCTGACCCTAAATCAACCCCTTCCTTCCTTGGCCTTCAGACCCCACAGCTGTGCAGTGGGCTGTCAGTGATGTGGAATCTGCCGCTTTCCCCAAGCCAGCTTCTGTTCTCATGCCAAAGTCCACAACCTCAGCTTTCCTTTGGGAACTTCTTACCTGTTTCCAGTGCAAACAGTTCCAGAGGGCTGATGCTACATTCCATCCACCTTGAAGATGGGCATACGATCCACATCTAGGCAATCCCATGTTCCACCCTATGGGTGCTCTGATGGGTTCAAGGACAATGCTATGACCCAAACCAGCCCAATGACGTTTATTTTATTTTATTTTTTGTCCATGCTGTGCACGCGGGATTTTAGTTCCCCGACCAAGGATCGAACCTGTGCCCCCTACATTGGGAGCGCAGATTCTTAACCACTGGACTACCAGGGAAGTCCCATCCCCTCATTTTCAAAACTGCTATGGATTTAAAGCACACAAGATGATTGTGATATGAGTGGCCTTTTCAGTATGACTTCTTTGACTTAGAATGTTTTCAATGTTTATCCATGTTGTAACATGTATTATCAGTGCTTCATTCATTTTTTAAATTGTGGTTAAAAATACATAACATGGGGATGGGGGGCAAGTGGAGGGAATGGCCCAGATGCACATCATTCACGGACCCTCTGGACTGGAGGGACTCGTGAGAGCCGGAGCCCAGAAATCCGGGGATGGATAAGACACAGCATCCCCTCCAATTCCTGTAAGCACCCCTTGCTCCATCCTGTGCCCAAATACCTCAGCTAGGCCCTCTCCCCACTCTACACTCCAAACTCAGCCGGGACAGACCTCTGCAGCCGCAGCTCCCCACCCTGCAGGAGAATCTCAGAGGCCCTGTCCCCCTTTCCTCTGAGGGACTCTTTTTGGTGACCACAAAAGGATTTGATCGCTCAGGACAAAGCTGGTAGAGGACAGCGGGATGGCTGAGCCGGGCGCGCCGCGCTTCCTCCTTACCTTCGACTTTGACGAGACTATCGTGGACGAAAACAGCGACGACTCCGTCGTGCGCGCGCCGCGGCAGGCCAGCGGCTGCCTGAGAACCTGCGTGCCACCTAGCGCGAAGGCTTCTACAACGAGTACATGCAGCGCGTCTTCCAGTACCTGGGCGAGTAGGGCATGCGGCCGTGGGACCTGCGCGCCATCTACGAGGCCATCCCCCTGTCGCCCGGCATGGACGAGCTGCTGCAGTTTGTGGCCTAGCAGGGCGCCTGCTTTGAGGTTATTCTCATCTCAGACGCCAACACCTTTGACGTGGAGAGTGTGCTGCGCGCCGCCGGCCACCACAGCCTGTTCCGCCGCATCTTCAGCAACACGTAGGCGCCCGACCCTTGGGGGCTGCTGGCGCTGCGGCCCTTCCACGCGCACAGCTGCGCTCGCTGCCCCGACAACATGTGCAAGCACAAGGTGCTCAGCGAGTACCTGCGCGAGCGGGCCCACGACGGCGTGCACTTCGAGCAACTTTTCTACGTGAGCGACGGCGCCAACGACTTCTGCCCCATGGGGCTGCTGGCAGGCGGCGACGTGGCCTTCCTGCGCTGCCGCTACCCCATGCACCGCCTTATGCAGGAGGCGCAGAAGGCCGAGACCAGCTCCTTCCGCGCCAGGGTGGTGCCCTGGGAAACCTCCACCAAAGTGCGCCTACACCTGCAACAGGTGCTGAGGACGTGGCCTGCAGGGGGCACCCGGGCGGGGTGAGGGTGGGGCGGTGGGGGTCGGGAAAGAGAAAGCTAATTTTATTACTCCCTTTCCCTTTCGTTTTGGTATATCCCTCCGGGATTTCCCGGAATCTCAGGTTGGTCCATTTGGGGACTGGAGGAGGGAGTTGGGAGCTATCCCCATCTGTGCAGTTAACCCAGCTCGGCTGCCTCCCTCAGTTCCACTGCAAGCGAATTCCGGAGTCTGGCCCCACCAGGGTGGCGCGCATATCTGAGCAGGCAGCAGTGTTTCCAAAAACCTTGGCCTCCCAGCTGGGAGGACGGGGTTTCCTGTCAGGGTAGAGAAGGAACATGTCCCGCTGCGTTGTGGTTAACTGTTGCCTTGGGCTGCATGGCCTCCCTCCTCCAGCCTTCTGTCCAGGGGATCCAGGCCCCAGAATGTCCCACCCCCGACCTCCCCCGCACCGGACTCCCCGCGGAGAGAGGTGGTGCTCCTTGCCTATGGTCCCAGGTCTAGATCTTGCTTTACCTACTGTGACCCTACACTACACTCCTTGCCCACCACCCCCACCCTGTCAGCATCCCCACAGGAAAAAAAGCTGGAGGGAACAGTCACCTGCTGTTGGTGGAAAGAGGTAGCACACTGTCCCGGGGCTCATGTCTGGCCAGCCAGGGACCTCACAGAGCCTGAAGAGAAGATGTCTCCTTGCACCCCAGCCTCATCTATGCAGCAAGAAACCAGGGACTTAACCAAAGTCGTCCCACTGACTGGGCCCTCTGAGTCCCCCTCCTCCCATATGGAACAGAAAGCCATGATGCTTTAAAGCAGAGCCAGTGGAAACCCAAGGCCCACCTCCCTCTTTTGGTGTTTCAGAGCTGTAAAGGAGGTGAAGGGGCAGAGGTGAGAGAGATCTCTCATGCTGCAGTCTGAGGGATGAGGGCGAGGTGATCTCTGCTCTCAGAGAGCCCCACTTAAGTGAGGGAGCTGGTCCCCACTCTTGGAGGAGTGCCCAGCTTGGGGAACCAAGACTGAATACTTAACAAAGCAGGCAACAGGCAAAAGAGCAGGGTGAATCCCACCTTCGCAGAGGGGCACAGGGGTCTAGTGTGGAGGGCTCCATGAGCACCGAGGAGATGGGAGATACTGCTGCTTAGGGCAGGCAGAGGAGGCTCAATTAGCGGGAGCCATACAAGTGGGCTGCCTTTCAGTCCCTCGGCCCACTAGCCTTGCAGGGCAATCATCAGGAGGTCATCAGAATTTTATTCAAAGTTGGCACTTGCAGCTGGAGACCCTGTCTTGCATGGTGTAAGGGTCCCTTGTGGATAAGGTCACCAAACTTCTTGGCTTCCAGTTCTTTCCTGTCTCCAGCAGGCCTCTGGGTACCTCCTCTGTCTTTACCAGGACCCATTGCCACTGCAGTGGGGGGAAGGAACAGACACAGCTCACAGCCCAGGAGGTGTGCAGGACTGGTCCAGTCTTGACTGGAGCAGGCTTTGGTGTGGCAGTCAAGAGGCTCACTCAAGGCGGTGCTTGGGTGAGCATCCCAGAGATCCCAGGCTGTCAGCAGCTGGGCTGCACATAGTTCCCGGGGAAGAATCCAGACCCCTCTGAGCCAATGCCCTCACACCAGCCATCAGAGTAGCGGCGGGTGATGCAGATAATGGTGCCCTCAGAGAAGGAGAGTTCGCTGTCCTTCTGGCGGGTGTATGGGTACAGTGTCACTACTTCAGGGCGGGAGGAGAGGGGTGCCATGAGATGTGCCTCCTGCCCCGCCACAGGGATGCTTGTGCCCACATACTGGACTCTAGGGGGCAATGTGGAGAGTGGGGCAGGAGATGCCTTCTTCAAAGGCCCAGGACTCCTCCGCAGCTGAGCTAATATTCAGTATCAGGCCAGCTGCTTCCCTCCTCTGTGGCGGTGCGGTGGGGTGGAATAAAAGGCTCCACAAGTGTGACACAGGCCATCCCCTCCACTCCAAGAAACTTCAGTGTTTGAGAGCAGGGCTTTCAGCCCCCGGTCACCCTGGTCCTCCCACAATGTCTCTAGCAGGTGCTGGAGGTATTGCTCAGTAGGTGCTCTAGTAGGTGCTCAGTAAATACAGTAACATTGAACAGTGTAGACTTGGCCGAGTGAGCCTTGGACAAGTCACTTAGTTTAACCTCTCAGGCTCAGCTTCATCTGCTAAATGGGAGTGTGAAGATCCTAGGAGGTTAAGTAAAAGTGAGAAAATGGATGAAAAGCTTTGACTCTGGGGTCTGGTATAAAGCAGTGGCTAAATTATGTTAACCCCCCCTCCGCATATAACATAACATTTACCATTTAAATCATTTTGAGCATACAGTTCTATGGCATTAACTACATTCACGTTGTTGTACAAATATTCTCAGCATCCACCTCCAGAACTTATTCATTTTCCCTATGGGAAATTCTCTATCAATTTCTCTAAATTTTTGCCAACATTTGTTATTTTTAGCTTTCTTGATTATAGGACTTTTAGTGTGTGGAGGGGTATGGCGTTGTGGTATTAACTTGCATTTCATCATGACTAATGATGACTAACATCTTTTCACGTGCTTGTTGACCATTTGTATGTCTTATCTGGAGAAGGGTCTTTTCAAGTCCTTTTTCCATTTAAAACATTGGGTTGTTTGCCGAGTCCCGCCAAGCGCTCCTCCTGGTGGCGTTGGTGTGGTGAGCCCAGCCTGGAGCGGTCTCCGTGCCGCAGGGGCCCGCGCCCCGGGGCATCGCTAGCGGCCTCTCAGGGGCGCCGCTTCCTTTCTGGAGCTCGTAGGAGAGGAGACGCCCGGCCCCTGGCGCCCGTGCCCGGAGCGCCGAGATCGTGCTGTGCCGCGCGGACGCGGCGCCGCAGGGGCGGGTTTTGTTCGGCATTGGCTGCGGCGGTCTGCTCGCCTCTCCCGGAAGTGGGCGTCCCGGCCAGAGTGCACCTGGCGCGGGGCGTCCTCGGGGCTCTTCGCCGTCGGCGCCGCGAGAGCCGGCGGGGGTCTAAGGAGCCAGCGCGCGACGGCTGGGAACGACCCGTCCCGTGGGTCCCTGGCACCCCAGTGGCATTCGAGCGCGGAGCGGAGGGCCGCGGACCACAGGTAAGGGGACAGGGGTTGGTGGGGGTGGGTGGAGGAAGGAACGACGAATTACACCAGAGCTGTTTGGTAAAGTCGCGGAGCTCCCTAACTTGGCGGCCGCAGGAAGGGCTCGCCTTTGGAGTAAAGGCTTTGAGGACGAGCCCGAGCCTACCCACTCCCGTTTTACAGAACATCTGCAGGTGTAAAGCTCACTCGTGCGCGGTTTTCCTAAGCAGCCAAGTGCCCCTCCCCCGCGATGTCTCTGCAAGCAGAACCTGAGAGGGGCCGGGTGCCTCGATAGACTCGCCCTTGGCCCATGGGAAGTCCAAGGGATTTATCCTGCATGGTGATTTCACCTGCTGGGACGCCCCTGCCCCCCGCCACCCCGCCAACCCCCACTCTGGCCAGCTGGCCCAGCCCTGGTTACTGCACTTCTCCAGCCCAGGTCGGCCCTTGGCCACCTGCTGGGATGGGAAAGGGAAGGGTGTCAGAATTTCACCTTAGAAACTTGCCAGGGGGTGTGGATTTAAACACATAGTGGTCACCCTGGCAGAAGAGAAGGGAGGAGGGCACCTTGTTGCCCTTTCTTGTGGAATCGGTGGCGCTTCCGCTGAGAGGGACCTCTCCAGTGTTTGGTGTATTGGAACTGAATAATTAGAACTTGTACAATTTTCAAATTATGTGGTACTTGAATTTAAAAGCAAAACCTCTAGAACCTCTAAGTGTTTTATAAATTGAGGTCTAAAAATTGAAGGTTTGTTTTGCTTCCACTATGACATTATATTAAGAAATGTGCATATATTGAGAAGAGAGTCAGAAAAGGGAAGCAAACAAAAAACTCACTGCGGAGGCCATGGGAGTTAAGTTGTAAATGCTGCTGGCTTTCAGTAGCCTGCAGCCATTCTCTTCCTGTAGCTGATGGGATACAAAGCTCTACTGGATTGTTCTTTGCACGGGATAGTCTTGTTTTGCAGAAATTCAGCTCAGAGCCATCTTTTGATGTATAAGAATTTCCCAGATTAGGTCCCCAGGCAGATAGATCCTGGAGGGCCAGGGGGATTCCTTGCTTCATTATACCTGTCTGTTGGAGTGGAAAACAGCAATGACATAGGTTTCTTTAAATCTGCTTTTTGGTCTATCATCCAGAGCTTAGAGTAGCTACTTCCTCTCTCCCTAAATAGGGTTGTATTCCTGGAATGAATTATAGTCAGATGACCTTGTTTTTACAGGTGAGGGTCAGGGTCAGGGTCAGGGGTTGGGAGTCGGGGGCTGGGGTTAGGGTTAGGGTTTAGGTTTAGAGTTAGGGTGGGGGTTAGGGGTTAGGAGTTAGGGTTAGGGTTAGGGGTAAGGGGTTAGGGGTTAGGGTTGGGGTGAAGGGTTTAGGGTTAGGGTTAGGGTACGGTTTAGGGTACGGCCACGGGTTAGGGTATGGGTACGGGTTAGGGTATGGGTTGGGGTACGCTTTAGGGTTAGGGTATGTATTAAACCTCTCCCACTCTCCAGATATCACTTAGCATGTAAAGGAATATTATTTGGGGTCCAGCTATGGAGAAGACTTTAGACACTAGGATAAGACAAAGAACACACACATTATAAATAAATCACATTAGGATTTTGTTTTTAACCTGTACATTAAAACACTAGTGCTTAGGAAATCTAATGGAGGCAGAAGCAGTAAAGGGTAGTTTTATGGGAATAACATCACAGATTTTGTGTAGAATACCCAGATTTTGACTGGTTAGAAAGTCAAGTAGGAATGCTTTTGTTCTGAAGATATAAACCCTCTTCTAAATTGAGCTGTTATTGGAAGTTAGAAATTTTTTGTTGCTGTTGTATTGCTTTGTGTTTTCATGATTATTCTGCTTGCATCTCCCTTGTTAAGCGTTTGATTTGGGGAAGAGTGCCATTACTGGAAATGAGTTTACAGAATTATTCTCAAAAACAGAAGGAAATGGTTCTCACCTAAATATTAAGAAATAATCTCTATACTGGTGTACTAACAGAATTATGATTCAGGGATAATTCTATGAAATGTAATTAAACACAATATATATTTTTTTCTTTTAAATTTCCATTGTTACTTTTTTAAAGTACAATTATAATTCAACTTCTTTGTAACAAGTGAAATTTAAAAAGATTAAAGGAAAAGATAATATTTTACCACATGCCATCCTTTCCCACTCCCTGAAACGACCAGCATAATGTGTAGCATTCTCATTTTATCCAGGTGTTCCTTACATCTGGAACATCATGTTTCTCACTGTAGAAAAACATATTTAGCTCTCACACTTTTTATAGCCTCATAACAGTCCATATAACAGAAGTACCAAGTATTTCAGACTTAGATTTTGGAGGGACACTCAGGTTACTTTCTGTTTGATTTTGTTGTTCTGCTAATTTGTTTTAACCCCAGAAAAATAGTTTTTTAAAGTACAAAAAAAAATTAAGTTGGGGTAAGGATTAGGGTTTAGGGTATGGGTTAGAGTTAAGGTACAGGTTAGGATTAGGATACAGGTTAGGGTTAGGGTTTGGGTTAGCTTTAGGGTTAAGGTACAGGTTAGGGTACAGGTTAGGGTATGGCTATGGGTTAGGGTTAAGGTATGGGTTAGGGTACGGGTTCGGGTTAGGGTATCGGTTAGGGTTAGGGTACAGGTTAGGGTTAGGGTTAGGGTACGTGTTAGGGTACAGGTTAGGGTATGGCTACGGGTTAGGGTTAGGGTATGGGTTAGGTTAGGATATGGGTTAGGGTACGGGTTAGGGTTAGGGTACAGGTTAGGGTTAGGGTACAGTATAGGGTATGGCTATGGGCTAGAGGTGGGGTACGGGTTAGGTTACGGGTTAGTGTTAGGGTATGGGTTAGGGTACGGTTTAGGGTACGGGTTAGGGTTAGGATACATGTTAGAGTACATGTTAGTGTGAGGGTACAGTTTAGGATTAGGGTACGGCTTAGGGTACGTGTTAGTTTTAGGGTTATGGTTAGGGTACAGTTTAGGGTATGGCTACGGTTTAGGGTTAGGGTATGGGTTAGGGTACTGGTTAGTGTTCGGGTATGGGTTAGGATTAGGGTACGAGTTAGGGTGCGGTTTAGGGTTAGGGTACAGATTTGGGTATGGCTATGGGTTAGGGTATGGGTTAGGGTATGGGTACGGTTTAGGGTACACGTTAGGGTACAGCTACGAGTTAGGGTTAGGGTACGGTTTAGGGTATGGCTTAGGGTTTGGGTTCAGGTTAGGGTATGGGTTAGAGTTAGGTTACAGTTTAGGGAATGGCTACAGGTTAGGGTTAGAGTACGTGTTAGGGTACAGGCTAGTGTTAGTGTACGGGTTAGGATTAGGGTACGATTTAGGGTTAGGGTGAGGGTATGGGTACGGTTTAGGCTGCCTGTTAGGGTATGGCGACGGATTAGGGTTAGGGTACGGGTTAGGGTACGGGTTACTGTTAGGGTCCGGTTTAGGATTAGGGTACGTGTCAGGGTATGGTTTAGGGTTAGGGTTAGGGTACAGTTTAGGGTATGGCTATGGCTTAGGCTTGGGTTACGGGTTAGGGTACGGGTTAGTGTTAGTGTACGGGTTAGGATTAGGGTACGGGTTAGGGTACGGTTTAGGGTTAGGGTTAGGGCATGGTTTAGGGGACAGGTTAGCATACGGCTATGGGTTAGGGTACGGGTTAGGGTACGCTTTAGGGTTAGGATATTTATTAAACTTCTCCCACTCTCCAGATATCACTTAGAACGTAAAGCAATATTATTTGGGATCCAGCCAAGAAGAAGACTTTAGACACTAGGATAAGACAAAGAATACACACATTATAAATAAATCTCATTAGGATTTTGATTTTAACCTGTACATTAAAACACTAGTGCTTCAGGGACTTCCCTGGTGGTGCAGTGGTTGAGAGTCCGTCTGCCGATGCAGGGGACACGGGTTCGTGCCCCGGTCCGGGAAGATCCCACATGCCGTGGAGCGGCTGGGCCCGTGAGCCATGGCCGCTGAGCCTGCGCGTCCGGAGCCTGTGCTCCACAATGGGAGAGGCCACGACAGTGAGAGGCCCGTGTACCGCAAAAAAAAAAAAACACAAAACAACAACAACAACAAAAAAAAACACTAGTGCTTCAGAAATCTAATGGAGGCAGAAGCAGTAAAGGGTAGTTTTATGGGAATAACATCACAGATTTTCTGTAGAATACACAGATTTTAACAGCTTAGAAAGTCAAGGAGGAATGCTTTTGTTCTGAATATATAAACCCTCTTCTAAATTGAGCTGTAATAGGATGGTAGAAATATTTTGTTGCTGTTCTATTGCTTTGTGTGTTCAGGATTATTCCTCTTGCATCCCCCTTGTTAAGCGTTTGATTTGGGGAAGAGTGCCATTACTGGAAATGAGTTTACAGAATTATTCTCAAAAGCAGAAGGAAATGGTTCTCACCTAAATATTAAGAAATAATCTCTATACTGGTGTACTAACAGAATTATGATTCAGGGATAATAATTCTATGAAATAAAGCACACAATATATATTTCTTCTTTTAAATTACCATTATTACTTTTTAAAAGTACAATTATAATTCAAATTCTTTGTAACAAGTGAAATTTAGAAAGATTAAAGGAAAAGATAATATTTTACCACGTGCCATCCTTTCCCACTCCCTGAAACGACCAGCATAATGTGTAGCATTCTCATTTTATCCAGGTGTTCCTTACATCTGGAACATCATGTTTCTCACTGTAGAAAAACATATTTAGCTCTCACTTTTTATAGGCTACATAACAGTCCATTGAACAGAAGTACCAAGTATTTTAGACTTAGCTTTTTGAGGGACAATGAGGGTACATTCTGTTTTATTTTGTTTTTCTGCTAATTTGTTTTAACCCCAGAAAAATATATTTTAAAATACAAAAAAAAATTAAGTTAGGGGTAAGGATTAGGGTTTAGGATATGGGTTAGGGTAAGGGTTAGGGTTAGGGTACAGGTTAGGATTAGGGTACAGGTTAGGGTTAGGCTTAGGGTTAGGGTATGGGCTATGGTACAGGTAAGGGTATGGCTACGGGTTAGGGTTAGGGTATGGGTTAGGGTACGGGTTAGGGTTAGGGTAAAGTTTAGGGTATGGCTATGGGTTAGGGTTAGGGTTACAGTCAGGGTACGGGTTAGGGTTAGGGTATGAGTTAGGATTAGGGTACTGGTTAGGATTAGGTTATGCTTTAGGGTTAGGGTATGTATTAAACCTCTCCCACTCTTCAGATATCACTGAGCACATAAAGGAATATTATTTGGGGTCCAGCCATGGAGAAGACTTTAGACACTAGGATAAGACAGAACACACACATTATAAATAAATCATATTAGGATTTTTTTGTAACCTGTACATTAAAACACTAGTGCTTAGGAAATCTAATGGAGGCAGAAGCAGTAAAAGGTAGTTTTATGGGATTAACATCACAGATATTGTGTAGAATACCCAGATTTTGACTGGTTAGAAAGTCAAGTAGGAATGCTTTTGTTCTGAATATATAAACCCTCTTCTAAATTGAGCTGTTATTGGAAGTTAGAAATTTTTGTTGCTGTTGTATTGCTGTGTGTTCTCATGATTATTCTGCTTGCATCTCCCTTGTGAAACCTTTGATTTGGGGAAGAGTGCCATTACTGGAAATGAGTTTACAGAATTATTCTCAAAAACAGAAGGAAATGGTTCTCACCTAAATATTAAGAAATAATCTCTATACTGGTGTACTAACAGAATTATGATTCAGGGATAATTCTATGAAATGTAATTAAACACAGTATATATTTTTTTCTTTTAACTTTCCATTGTTACTTTTTTAAAGTACAATTATAATTCAACTTCTTTGTAACAAGTGAAATTTAAAAAGATTAAAGGAAAAGATAATTTTTACCACGTGCCATCGTTCCCCACTCCCTGAAACGACCAGCATAATGTGTAGCTTTCTCATTTTATCCAGGTGTTCCTTAAATCTGGAACATCATGTTTCCC
The DNA here is from genome assembly GCF_059928025.1 of Delphinapterus leucas. Classification (NCBI taxonomy): domain Eukaryota; kingdom Metazoa; phylum Chordata; class Mammalia; order Artiodactyla; family Monodontidae; genus Delphinapterus; species Delphinapterus leucas. Next base: position 28,183,741 of record NC_143145.1, on the reverse strand, counting down.
ACTGTAGAAAAACAGAATTAGCTCTCAGATATTTTATAGGCTACAAAGCCGTCCATAGAACAGAAGTACCAAGTATTTCAGACTTAGCTTTTGGAGGGACACTCAGGTTACTTTCTGTTTTATTTCATTGTTCTGCTCATTTGTTTTAACCCCAGAAAAATATTTTTTAAAATACAAAAGAAAAAAAAATTAAGTTAGGGGTGATAATGAGGGTTTAGAGTTCAGTTAGGGTATTGGTTAGGGTACAGGTTAGGATTAGAGTACAGGTTACGGTTAGGGTTAGGGTACGGGTTAGGGTTAGGGTACGTGTTAGGGTACAGGTTACATTATAGCTACGGGTTATGGTTAGGGTTTGGGTTAGGGTACGGGTTGGGTTTAAGGTATGGCTTAGCGATATAGTATGGGTGAGGGTTAGGGAACTGGTTAGGGTTAGGGTACAGTTTAGTGTACTAGTTAGTGAACGGGCTGCAAGTTAGGGTTAGGGTACGGGTTAGGGTACTGGTGAGGGTTAAGGTATGGGTTAGGATTAGGGTACGGGTGAGGGTATGGTTTAGCATTATGGTTAGGTTAAGGGTACAGACCACGGTTAGGGTACAGTTTAGGGTATGGCAACGGGTTCGTGTTAGGGTACAGGTTAGGGTAGGGGTTAGGGTTAGGTTACGGTTTAGGGTACATGTTAAGGTATGGCTACGGGATCAGGTTAGAGTACCGGTTAGGGTATGGGTTAAGGAACGGGTTTGGGATAGGTTACAGGTTAGGTTTATGATACACTTTAGGGTATGGCTACGGGTTAGGGTTAGTGTATGTGTTAGGGTAGAGATTAGTGTTAGGGTATGGGTTAGGATTACAGTACGGGTAAGGGTAGGGGTTAGGGTATGGGTTAGGGTTAGGGTATGGGTTAGTATTAGGATACGGGTTAGGATTAGGGTATGGTTAGGGCAAGGGTTACAGTTAGGTATAGGGTTTGGATATGGGTTAGGGTACAGGAGAGGGTACGGCTCTGGGTTACGATTAGGGTATGTGTTAGGTTATGGGTTAGGGTAAGGGTATGTTTTAGGGTTAGGGTATGGGGAAGGGTTAGGTTACAGATTAGTGTTAGGGATAGGGTTAGGGTTAGGATTAGAGTTAGGGTTAGGGTACAGGTTAGGTTAGGGCTATGGTTTAGGGTTAGGGTATGGGTTAGGGTAAGGGTTAGGGTAAGGGTTAGGGATATGGTAAGGGTTAGGGTTAGGGAAGGGGTACGGTTAAGGGTACACGTTAGGGTACGACAATGGGTTAGGGCTAGGATACGTGTTAGGGTACGGGTTAGTGTTAACGTACGGGTTATGATTAGGGGATGTGTTAGATAAGCCTTCAGGTAAGGGTTAGGGTTAGGGGACAGGGACGGTTTAGGGTATAGGTTAGGGTACGACAATGGTTTAGGTTGAGCGTACGTGTTAGGGTATGGGTTAGTGTTAGCGTACCGGTTAGGATTAGGGGACGGGTTAGGGTAAGTCTTCGGGTAAGGGTTAGGGTTAGGGGATGGGGATGGGGACGGTTTAGGGTACAGCAGTGAGTACGACAACTGTTTAGAGTGAGAATGCGTGTTAGGGTACAGGTTAGTGTTAGCGTACGGGTTAGGATTAGGGGACGGGTTAGGGTAATGCTTCGGGTTAGGGTTAGGGGACGGAGACGGGGGTGGTTTGGTTTACAGGTTAGGGTACGACAATTGTTTAGGGTGAGCGTATGTGTTAGGGTACGGGTTACTGTTAGCGTACGGGTTGTGATTAGGGGCCGGGATAGGGTAAGGCTTTGCGTAAGGGTTAGGGTTAGGGTTAGGGGACAGGGACGGTTTAGGGTACAGGTTAGTGTACGACAACAGTTTAGGATAAGCATAGGTGTTAGGGTACGGGTTAGTGTTAGCGTAAGGGTTAGGATTAGGGGACGGGTTAGGGTAAGGCTTCAGGTAAGGGTTAGGGTTAGGGGACGGGGACGTTTAGGATAGAGGTTAGGGTACGAAAACGTTTTAGGGTGAGCGTACATGCCAGGGTACGGTTAGTGTTAGCGTACGGTTTAGGATTAGGGGACGGGTTAGGGTAAGGCTTTGGGTAAGTTTTAGGGTTAGCGTTAGGGTTAGGGATAGGGTTAGGGGATGGGAACCATTTAGTGTACATGTTAGGGTACGACAACGGTTTAGGGTGTGCGTACGTGTCAGGGTAGGGGTTAGTGTTAGTGTATGGGTTAGGTTTAGGCGATGGGTTAGGGTAAGGCATCGGGTAAGGGTTAGGGTTTGGGTTAGGGTTAGGGGTGGGGACGGATTAGGGTACAGCTTAGGGTATGACAACCATTTCGCCTGAGCATACGAGTTAGGGTATGTGTTAGTGTTAGCGTACAGGTTAGCATTAGGGCACAGGTTAGGGTAAGGCTTCGGGTAAGGGTAAGGGTTAGGGTTAGGGTTAGGGGACGGGGACAGTTTAGGGTACAGGTTAAGATATGACAACGGTTTAAGGTGAGCGTTCATGTTAGGGTACGGGTTAGTGTTAGCATACGGGTTAGGATTAGGGGATGGGTTAGGGTAAGGCTTCGGGTAAGGGTTAGGGTTAGGGTTAGGTGACAGGGACGGTTTAGGATAGACGTTAGGGTACAGCAACGTTATAGGGTCAGCATACGTGTTAGGGTAGCGGTTAGTGTTAGCGTACGGGTTAGGATTAGAGGACGGGTTAGGGTAAGGCTTCGGGTATCAGTAAGGGTTAGGGTTAGAGTTAGCGGATGGGGTGGTTTAGGGTACAGGTTATGGTACGACTACAGTTTAGGGTGAGCGTACGTGTTAGGGTACAGGGTAGTTTTAGCCTATGGGTTAGTTTTAGGGGACGGGTTAAGGTAAGGCTTTGGGCAAGTGTTAAGGTTTGGGTTAAGTTAGGGTTAGCGGATGGGGACGGTTAAAGGTACAGGTTCGTGTTAGGGTTAGGAGACGGGGACGGGGACGGAGACAGTTTAGGGTACAGGTTAGGGTATGACAACAGTTTAGGTTGAGCGTACGTGATAGGGTACGGGTTAGTGTTAGTTTACGTTTTAGTATTAGAGGACGGGTTAGCGTAAGGCTTCCGGTAAGTGTTAGGTTTAGGGTTTTGGTTAGGGTTAGGTTTAGGGGACGGTGACAGTATAGGGTACGGGTTAGAGTACGACAACGGTTTAGGGTGAGTGTACGTGTTAGGGTACGGTATAGTGTTAACATACGGTTAGTACTAGGGGATGGGTTAGGGTAAGGCTTCGGGTAAGGTTTACGGTTAGGTTTAGGGTTAGGATTAGGGGACGGGGATGGTTTAGGGTAGGACAACGGTTTAGGAGGAGTGTACATGTTAGGGTACAGGTTAGGGTTACCGTACGGGTTAGGATTAATGTACGGGTTAGGGTAAGGATTTGGGTAAGGGTTAGGGTTAGGGTTAGGGGACGGTGACGGGGACGGTTTACGTTATAGGCTAGGTTATGACAACAGTTTAGGGTGACCGTACGTGTTAGGGTATGCGTTAGTGTTAGCTTACGGGTTAGGATTAGGGGATGGGTTAGGGTAAGGCTTCGGATAAGGGTTAGGGTTAGGGTTAGGGGACGGGGATGGTTTAGGGTACAGTTTAGGGTAAGACCAAGGTTTAGGGTGACCGTACATGTTAGGGTACAGGTAAATGTTAGCGTACGGGTTAGGATTAGGTGACGGGTTAGGGTAGGCCTTCGGGTAAGGGTTAGGGTTAGGGTTAGTGTTAGGTGACAGGGAAGGTTTAGGGTACGTGTTAGTGTACGACAATGGTTTAGGGTGAGCATATATGTTAGAGTACCGGTTAGTGTTAGCGTACGGGTTAGGATTGGGGTACGGGTTAGGGTAAGACTTCGGGTAAGGGTTAGTGTTAGGGTTAGGGTTTGGGGATGGGGACTGCTTATGGTACAGGTTAGTGTTAGGGTTAGTGTTAGGGGATGGGGACTGTTTAGGGTACAGGTTAGGGTACGACAAAATTTAGGTTGAGCGTACGTGTTAGGGTACGGGTTAGTGTTAGCGTACGGCTTAGGATTAGGGCACGGGTTAGGGTAAGGCTTCAGGTAAGGGTTAGGGTTAGGATTGGGGGACGGGGACAGTTTAGAGTACAGTTTAGGGTATGACAACGTTTTAGGGCGAGCGTACATTTTAGGGTACGTGTTAGTGTTAGCGTACCGGTTAGTATTAGGGGACGGGTTAGGGTAAGGCTTCGGGTAAGCGTTAGGTTTAGGGATAGGGATAGGGTTAGGGGACGGGGACAGTTTAGGGTACAGGTTAGTGTACCACAACGGTTTAGGGTGAGCGTTCGTGTTTGGGTACAGGTTAGTGTTAGTGTACATGTTAGGATTAGGGGACAGGTTAGGGTAAGGGTTCTGTTAAGGGTTAGAATTAGGGTTAGGGGATGGGAACTGTTTAGGGTACAAGTTAGGGTACGACAACGTTGAAGGGTAAGCATACGTTTTAGGATACGGGTTAGTGTTAGCTTACGGGTTGTCATTAGGGGACGGATTAGGGTAAGGCTTCGGGTAAGGGTAAGGGATAGGGTTATGGGACGGGGACGATTTAGGGTACACTTTAGTGTACGACTGTTGTTTAGGGTGAGCATAGTTGTTAGGGTATGGGTTAGTGTTAGCGTACGGGTTAGGATTAGGGGACAGGTTAGGGTAAGGCTTCGGGTAAGGGTTAGGGTTAGGGGACGGGGACGGTTTAGGCTAGAGGTTAGGGTAAGAAAATGTTTTAGGGTGAGTGTACGTGTTAGTGTACGGTTAGTGTTAGCCTACGGGTTAGGGTGAGAGGACCGGTTAGGGTAAGGCTTCGGGTAACAGTTAGGGTTATGTTTAGAGTTAGGGTTAGGGGATGGGCTGGTTTAGTGTACAGGTTTGGGTTAGGGTTAGGGTTAGGGGATGGGGACAGGGATGGATTAGGGTACACGTTAGGGTACAACAGTGGTTTAGTGTGAGCGTATGTGTTAGGGTACGGGTTAGTGTTAGCGTACGGTTTAGGATTAGGGGACGGGTAGGGTTAGGCTTTGGGTAAGGGTTAGATTTAGGGTTAGGGTTAGGGGATGGTGACGGTTTAGGGTACAGGTTCGGGTACAACGGTTTAGGGTGAGCATATGTTTTAGGGTACAGGTTAGTTGTTAGCATACAGTTTAGGTTTAGGGGACGGGTTAGGTTAAGACTTCGGGAATGGGTTAGGGTTAGGGGACGGGTACGGTTTACGGTACAGTTTAGGGTACAACAACGGTTTAGGGTGAACATACATGTTAGGGTACGGGTTAGTGTTAGCGTATGGGTTAGGATTAGGGGACGGGTTAGGGTAAGGCTTCGGGTAAGGGTTAGGGTTAGGGTTAGTGTTAGGGTTAGGAGACAGGGATGGTTTAAGGTACAGATTAGTGTACGACAATGCTTTAGGGTGAGGATATGTGTTAGGGTACGTGTTAGTGTTAGCGTACGGGTTAGGATTGGGGGATGGGTTAGTGTAAGGCTTCGGGTAAGGGTTAGCGTTAGGGTTAGGATTAAGGTTATGTTTAGGGTTTTCGTTTTTTGCTCAAGGTAGATATTATTCCTCTTTTTTGTGTTTACAGATATAAGCATGGAAATAATTTATTCATATAAATACATGTATGTGAAGGGAAAAATTTTTTTTCTCTTTTACTTTTTAATTTTATGTTTTTTTAATTTTGAATTTTATTTTATTTTCTTATACAGCAGTTTCTTATTGGTTATCTATTTTATACATGTAAATGTATACGTGCCAATCCCAATCTCTCAACTCCTCCCGCCACCACCCCCCAAACAGCTTTCTCCCCTTGGTGTCCATACGTTTGTTGTCTACATCTGTTGCTCTATTTCTGCCTTGCAAAACGGTTCATCTGTACAATTTTTCTAGGTTCCACATATATGCATTAATATACAAGATTTGTTTTTCTCTTTCTGACTTACTTCACTCTGTATGACAGTCTCTAGATACATCGACGTCTCTACAAGTGACCCAATTTCATTCCTTTTTAGGGCTTAGTAATATTCCCTTTTATATATGTATCACATCTTTATGCATTCGTCTGTCTGTGGGCATTTAGGTTGCTTCCATTATCTGGATATTGTAAATAGTGATGCAATGAACATTGCGGTGAATGTGTCTTTTTGATTTATGGTTTTGTCTGGGTATATGCCCAGTAGTGGGATTGCTGTATCATAGGGTAATTCTATTGTTAGGTTTTTAAGAAACTCCATATTGTTCTCCATACTGACTATATCAATTTACATTCCCCACAATAGTGGAAGAGGGTTCCTTTTCTCCACACCCTTTCCAGCATTTGTTCTTTGTAGATTTTCTGATGATGCCCATTCTAACAGGTGTGAGGTGATACCTCATTGTTGAGTCTATTTCATTGAGCAAGGAGTAGGTATTGTCTATTATATATTTGGCTTATGGAACGGTATCTGTGCTAATTTCAATCTCTGGTTTTATACAGCACCCCAACTCAACTGTCCCCTTAAGCAAGCATAAGGTTTTTATCTAAATGTGAGACTCTGTTCGGTTTTGTAATTCAGTTCATGTGTAGCCAAGTTTACACTCCCTCTATTAGTGGTATCTTATGATAACTTTCTTTCTCTGTGTGACATATTTCTCTTGGAATCATCGTATTTAAATCCACTCAATTTGCTGCTACAGGCCTGATGACATTGATTTCATTGCTGAGTGATATTCCATTGTATGTAAGTAACACAACTTCTTTATCCATTTTTTTCTTTCTGGGATATTTAAGTTGTACTGGCCTTGAGGTTCTTGTAAACACAGCAGCCCTAAATTTTGGGTTGGCTGTGTCTTGTTGATTTTAATTTTCCTAAGCTATAGGGCCGTAAGTGGAAGTGCCCTAGGCTCTGTAGTTTCATTTTTTAGATGTTTCAGGAACCACCATACACTTCTCCAGAGTGGCTCTCGGCAGTTCACACACCACTCGTCAGCGTATAACGGCTCCCTCTTCTCCATGGCCTGTCCTGCATTCCTGGTTTTTACAATTTTTTCGGATGGCCCTTTTGACCGGTGGGAAATGAGAGTTCTTTGTTGTGCACATTTGCATTGCTTGCTTGCTTGGTTGCCCATAAAGTGCGTATGCGTTTTTTCCTGAATATATTCAGGAAAAAACGCATATGCCCTTTTTGGCCAACTGCATCATTGTCGAGATTCTGCAGCTTTTCATGTGCTTTAAAGACGAGTCCAGTCTATCTCTTGAAATCTGTTTCTTGCAATTCTGTCTTGCATTCAGATCCTCTTCTTTGCCTAACCTCAACATATTTTTGGACGTTAGTTTTCCTTTATAACTCTGTGGGTTTGTGAATTGCAGTGACCCTGAGCTCCATTTTTTAAGTTGCTCTTTTGTGAGCTGGCCTCAAAACCACAGGATTGCTTCAGGCCCTATTTTGGCTCCGGCGAGGCGGGCTGTGCCTTTTTAAAATTCTTATTCTTAATGGGAAATTAGAGTGACACGTGCCTGTCCAAACCCCTACAACTGTTCTCTCATTGGTTCCCCCTCTTCCCGTTCATCCTCCTCACAATTTGCAAAATGTGTGAAACAGAAGTTTAAATGTGCTGATTTTCCAAGTGGGGAGATTCTAAGTAACGTGGCTGGAATGGTGAACAGGAGCACCAGGAGAGGATAAATGAGATGCATTTTAGACACATCTCCCGATCACATGGTGTACAGTCCTCTGGGTTTTCCATGCATGTTTTAGCTGTAGGAAGATCCCTTGAAACTGCAGGTTTGGGACCCATTGAATGGGTACCAGGTAGTGTTACTTTAAAGGGTGTGCATTTCCTCATCCAACCTCACATTTCTCTTAGTACGAACAGTTTCCAGCCTTATGACTCATCCTGCTGTGGGTCTAGATGTGTTCAATCCATGTTGCATCACTGTCCCTGAGGAAAAGTTGTAAGAGGTTTTCTCTGTCTCTCTGTCGTTTATTTTTTTCAATTTATTATTATATTGGTTACAGCTGATTTTCAAAGCTCTGCTTCTTGCTGCTGTACATCCACTTGATTCACGTACAGAGAGACATCAATAAATTCTTTTTCAGATTCTTACCAGTCGTATATATTCTTTTCCGGTGACTTGAATGTGCTGAGTGCAGTTCTTTTAGCTGCCGTGTAGGCCTTGTTGATTATCAATTTGGTATTTGGAATGGTATCTTTGCTAATTTCAACCTCCTGGATAATGCCTCACCCCTCCCCACCTTTCCCGTTTAGCAGCCTTATGCGTGTTTTCTACATATTTGACTATGTTTTTGTTTTGTAATTTATTTCATGTGTAGCCATTTTGGATTCCACCTTTAAGTGATATCTTATGATATGTGTCTTTTTCTTTTTGAATTATGTCACTTAGAATGACCATACGTAACTCCTCCGGAGTTGTTACAACTGGCCATATTTCATTGATTTCCAGGCTGAGTAATATTCCACTCTACATAAGTACCACATCTCTATCCATTTTTTCCCTCCAGAGACGTTTAAGTTATATCCTAGTCGAGGATCTTTTAAACAGAGAGGCGGTAAACATTGGGGTGCCTGTGTCCTCTCGATTTTTGTTTTTCCCAAGATATACGCCCATGAGTGCAAGTGCCCTGTGCTCTGTAGCTCATTTTTTAGATGCTTTAGTAAACACAATACACTTCTCCAGAGTGGCCGTTGGCAATATACATTTCCACTATAAGCCTCACAGGGCTCCCTTTTGTCCTTGCCCTGTCCTGCCTTTCTGGTGTTTACACTTTATGAGGACGGCTCTTCTGACTGATGCGAAGTGATATGTTTTGTAGTATTGATTTCCAGTGCCCACCTGTTTGGTTGGCTAAAAAAGTGTATGCCCTTTTCTTGAATATATACAGAAAAAACGCATACACCCTTTTTGGCCAACTGCAATGTTGGCAATGTTCAGCCCCTTTTCTTGTGCTTAATGGCGAGTCCTTTCTACCTCTTCAAATCCCTTTCCTGCCATTCTCCGTTGCTTACAAGTCCTTTTCTCTGACTTTCCTCAAGACATTTTTCAGTGATAGATATTTTCGACTCTGCAGTTTCGTGAATTTTATTGCCCCTGAGTTCCATTTTTCAACTTGTGTTTGTGGGAACTGGCCACAAAGCAGCGGGATTTCCTCAAGCCCTATTCTGTTTCCATGGGCAACCCTAGCCTTTGGTCAATTCGTCTTCCTGATTGGAACTTAGAGTGACATGTGCCTGTCCGAACACCTAGGACTTGTCTCTCATTGTTCCTCCTCCTTCTGCTTCATCCTCTGGACAAATTCCAAACTGTGTGCAACAGGATGTTGACAGTGCTGACATCTCCAAGTGGGGAGACTGTTCGTAAAGACGCTGGAGGGGTGAACCCGAGCACCAGGAGATGAGGAGATGAGATGCCTTTTCCAAACTCTTCCCGATCAGACGGTATACCATCCTCTGGGTGTGACAGGCATGTTTTAGCTGTAGGAAGGGTCCCATTCATGTAAGGAGAACACTAGGGCTTTTTCAAAATCAGTGTCTCCCCGAAACCCAAACTGGGGAATTTTTTAAGCTACAGCTACACATATGTTCATTAAGGGCCTTGGGAAGTAGGCAGAGTCCAAACTTTAGACGATTGAAGTCTTCAGGGTCAGAAGCACTCACCACCGGCTTCCCTTAGGTTACATTTTAACTGTCATTGATAGATGATGTCAATAAAAATATTTATTCTTTTTCAGATTATTTCCCCTTATAGGTTATTGCAAAATATTGAGTGTAGTTCCCTGTGCTATACAGTAGTTCCTTGTTGATGATCTATTTTATACATAGCAGTGTGTATGTGTTAATCCCAAACTGTTAATTTATCCCTTCTCCCACCTTTCCCCTTTGGTAATAATAAATTATAAGATTTTATACTTCTCAGAAATGGGGGAGCTGAAAGAGAGGTATCATTTTCAATGGAAAAGCATTTAAAACAAGATTGAAGCTTTAACCAAGATTATTAGATGTACATCCTTGGAAAGAAATCACTTTGTTTCTCTAATATTGACCTGACAAATAAGACAAACCTTTTCACTGAACTTGCTTATAATAAAGTGATGGAAATATCAAATGGAAGTGTTAGAAACATCTTATTTTACCCGTGCCTTATACACTGTTCTATGTTAATTACAGTTTGGCTCACACATCTGTTCATTGAAGTTACAATGTTCTCAATTTCTGTTACTGATCCTCCAGAGTGGACCCCAACAAGTGTCCCCCTGCCCAGTGTCATTGGAGCCAACAGATCGAGACTGAGTTTGGTTCAGAAGCAAAGGAAACTTTATATTTTGATCAGAGAATGGAGAGGTGAGAGCATGCGCTACCCCGCGGGCTGTGGGCTGGGCTGCTGTGTAGAGATCCTGTCAGAGTCAGTGGGAGGGAGGGGACGGAGCCCTCGAGGGCCGGGTTGGCTGCAGCTCAGGCTCTATATCGCGGAGTCTGCACTGGGCCCCAGGAGCTGAGGTGTCGACCCAGCCATTCTGCACTAGGAAATCTGGTCTGAAGTGCCGGGTGTGGAACCTCTGCATGCGGGACCCTAGGAGCACGTGAAATTAGACAAAGCACAAAGGATAAAAAAGGTTAGACTTTATTTTATTGCCCAGATTCTATTTTTATCTCCCAGGGATTTTTAATGGGCTTTGCCAGGGACAAACCCCTCCTCTGCCTTTTGTCCCGTTCCTCATTCTTGGAGTGATGAGGGTGCAGACCCTTCTTCTGTAACTGCTGAGTGCTGAGTTGGGAGCCCTCATACCCAGGGGCGAGGGTCAGGACTTCTCCCCAGCAGCCTCCAGGTGACGTTGATTGTCCCCAGGCCTCCTGCCTCCCTGCTCGTCCACCTGAGCACCAGCATTGGAAGTGTTATAGATTCTAATGACCTTTAAGGGTCCAGGAAAGAGATGTGCAGAGACGCTGTGGGGGCCGGTTTCACCCCGCCCCACATTTGTTTGGCCAACTTAGGCTGACCGTTTCTGCCAGCCTAGATGCTCTGACCAGTAGTCTGCGCTTTCTTCAATTAGGCCCCTGAATTAACGTAAAAACAGCACCAGGTGTCAGAGCCCTGCCCGCTCAGCTCCCAGACAGTCCAGGGTCAGTGGTGATCAAGGCCCATGATGGGCACTGAGTCAACAGCCTTTTGAAGTAAACAGGAGTCCAGCCGGTCTTATTGGCTACCATCATCACGGTGTCTGTAGGCTTTTCTATGGTGACAGCGTGATATACGGTTCCCCCGCCAAGATTATTAGCTCCCCTCTGGGTGCAGTAAGTCCTGCAAGCAGTAGTCTACTCTTTTGGGACACACTCTTGTTGTTTTATGAGAGAAACTCCATGTCAAGTGATGGTCACATGAGTCGTCATGGTGCCCCGTTGCCCCCGGTTATCTCTCTGGAGGTTGGAGTTGGAGGGCCTCCTCACTTGAGGTCAGTGTGCCCATGGAGTGAACCCTGCAACTTCAGGGCATGGCTGGTGGTTAGGATCACCACGTGGGGTCCTTTTCCCTTAGGAGGGAGGTGGCCTTTTGGGCTGCTGATTTCCAGGTTTTTAGATACCACCAGTATCTTGGCCAGATGTGGCAGTGGGCCAAGCCCCTTGGTGACCGTAGTTTATCCTACCTGGATGACATTCTTGCGTTGTTCCATTTCAAGTGGTCCCAGTTTTTGCACTAATACTCCAATGGCGATTCACCTTTCACCGGGAATGTAAAGGTCAAAGGGTTTAGCTAAATTAGGGAGCTCCAGGGCAAGGGTCTGAACTGACTGCTCTTTCCATTCTTGAAAGGCCACTTCTGGATTCTATTCAAAAGGATCATCATCTTTTCCTTTCAGTGTTTCATATAGAGGCCCAGCTAGTAGACTGTAGTTAGGGATCCAGAAGCAGCAAACCCTGGCCTCCCCAGGAACCCCTAAGCTGTCTTCTAGTTTTAGAAAGGGGTAAGGCTGCAAATGGTTTCTTTCCTTTCCTGGGATGGGCTTCTCCGACCTTCTGTGAGAATGAAGCCCAGGCAGGTCACCGTAGTCTGTGATATTTGAGCTTTTTCTTGGACAACTTCTATCCTTTATTGGCTTGGTAGTTCAGAGGCCTCCTTAGTAGGGCTGGCGATCAGAATGTCGTCTGCATATTGAAGGAGGGTTTCCTTTTCCAGAGGTAGAACTTTTAGGTCTTTAGCTAAGCTTTCCCCAAAGATGGTGTGGGAATTTTTGAACCCTTGGGGCAAGATGGCCCGGAAGAATTGTTTTAGTTGTACGTTGAGTCCTGCCACTCACAAGCCAAAATTTCTTGTGACTCTGGGACTAATGGAATACAAAAGAAGGCATCATTGAAGACTAATACAGAATACCATGTCCTGGTGGTTGGTAGAATGACCAGCAGTGTGTAGGAATTAGGAACTACTGGAGGTATATCCTTGGTGGCTTCACTGACTGTCCTGACATCCTTTATCAGGTCCCCAGCAGCCCATGGGGCTCTCGTGGTCAGGCCAATCCCAGGATATGGAGCTCACCTGGGCAGGTACCCCACTCCCACCCCAGCCCACGGGGCTCTTGTGGTCAGGCCCCTCCCAGGATACAGAGCTACCCTTGCAGGTACCGTGGCAGGGCTGGGCACACAGGAACCGTGCACATAGCCCTCATTGCAGAGCACCCCCAGCTCACCTGTCACTCAGAGCTGACACAGAGCACCTCAGAGCAGGACTTGAACTAACAAACAGCAGCTCCGACAGGTCTGTGACCCTGGGCATCACTCTGTGAGGCCTCCCTCCACCTGGTCTTCCAGAGACTTCCACTGCACCCGGGGTACCAGGCCTCTGTCTCCACCCACCACCCACCCCTCCTCTCCCTGACTCCTGGGTTCCTCTCATTAGGAGAGGGTTTTCTTGAAGTTGTCTCCCACTCATGGGCCAGATAAAATGATTAGAAAACAAGCCAGAGCTGCAGACCCTTGTCTATCCTGACTCTCAGGAGCCCACACCTGTTCCTTGGACCTGGCCGGTTCAGCAAGTTCCATTTTCTGCAACTGTGAGCCCCTGAGGGGTGATGATTGGCTGACCTGGGCAGCCTGACCGTGCCGGCCAGCCCTTCCCAGGTGTGCCTGAGTTGAGATCAATATAAACACCGCTCCAGGCAGCAAGAGCCCCTGCAGCTGTGCCTGACGCCATTTTCTCGGCCCTGTCAGCAGTCTCGGAGCTGGGCTGGTGGGAGGGAATGAGAGGCCACGGCTTTGTGGGTGTCCCAGTGTGAGTGGGGCTCTGCTGGACTTTCTGCAGCAATTTCCAGGCTGCCACCTGCTAAAGAAGAGGATGTGTCACCCATACCTGCCGCTGGAATTTCTCCCTGGGCAGAGGTGAGGCAGGAAAAAAGCAGTGGGGGCTGGGACAGGAGGGGTATCTCAGGCAGGGAAATGTAAATCTTCCAGAAGAGCACCAAGGGCCAGGACCATCCTGGCTGGCCTGCAGGCACCAAGTCGGCCAGCATGCTGTCGCTTGTGTGGCTCCATGGCCCTTCCTCTAGGCTTTCAAGTCCTTGTACATATTCAGGTGTTTTACCTGGGAAGGGTGGGAACAGTTCAACAGCAGCTGGCCTGGGGCTCAGCTCATGTTTACTCGCAGATGCCTCGGCATGGTCCCCCAGCTTAGCAATGAGGACGCTTGTTGCATGGGGGCTGCTGGCTGAATGGGAGACAATTCCCCACCACTGACCAACTTCAGAATTGTTTACAACTGGAGCAAGTGCCCTGATATGGTTTTCTTCTGTGTAACTGGTGGGTTCTGTTTTTTTTTTTCTTTTTTTCATTTTTGGTTCAAGGTAGATTTCATTCCTCTTTTTTGTATTTACAGATATAAGCATGGAAATAATTTATTCATATAAATACATGTATGTGAAGGGAAGAATTTTTTTTCTGTTTTACTATTTTTAATTTTATTTTTTTTAATTTTTAATTTTATTTTATTATTTTATATAGCAGGTTCTTATTGGTTATCTATTTTATACATATAAATGTATACATGCCAATCCCAATCTCTAAACTCCTCCCACCACCACCCCCCAAACAGCTTTCCCTCCGTGGTGTCCCTACGTTTGTTGTCTACATCTGTTGCTCTATTTCTGCCTTGCAAAACGGTTCATCTGTACAATTTTTCTAGGTTCCACATATATGCATTAATATACAAGATTTGTTTTTCTCTTTCTGACTTACTTCACTCTGTATGACAGTCTCTAGATCCATCGACGTCTCTACAAATGACCCAATTCATTCCTTTTTATGGCTTAGTAATATTCCATTTTATATATGTACCACATCTTTATGCATTCGTCTGTCTGTGGGCATTTAGGTTGCTTCCATTATCTGGATATTGTAAATAGTGATGCAATGAACATTGCGGTGAATGTCTCTTTTTGATTTATGGTTTTGTTTGGGTATATGCCCCGTAGTGGGATTGCTGTATCATAGGGTAATTCTATTGTTAGGTTTTTAAGAAACTCCATATTGTTCTCCATAGTGACTATCAATTTACATTCCCCACAATAGTGGAAGAGGGCTCCTTTTCTCCACACCCTGTCCAGCATTTGTTCTTTGTAGATTTTCTGATGATGCCCATTCTAACAGGTGTGAGGAGATACCTCATTGATGAGTCTATTTCGTTGAGCAAGGAGTAGGTATTGTCTATTATATATTTGGCTTATGGAAAGGTATCTGTGCTAATTTCAATCTCTGGTTTTATACAGCACCCCAACTCAACTTTCCCCTTAAGCAAGCATAAGTTTTTTATCTAAATGTGAGACTCTGTTCGGCTTTGTAATTCAGTTCATGTGTAGCCAAGTTTACACTCCCTCTATTAGTGATATCTTATGATAACTTCCTTTCTCTATGTGACATATTTCTCTTAGAATCATCGTATTTAAATCCACTCAATTTGCTGCTACAGGCCTGATGACATTGATTTCATTGCTGAGTGATATTCCATTGTACGTAAGTAACACAACTTCTTTATCCATTTTTTTCTTTCTGGGACATTTAAGTTGTACTGGCCTTGAGGTTCTTGTAAACACAGCAGCCCTAAATTTTGGGTTGGCTGTGTCTTGTTGATTTTAATTTTCCTAAGCTATAGGGCCATAAGTGGAAGTGCCCTAGGCTCTGTAGATTTGGTTTCTAGATGTTTCAGGATACACCATACACTTCTCCAGAGTGGCTGTTGGCAATTTACATCCAGCCAATCAGCATAAAAAGGCTCCCTGTTCTCCATGGCCTGTCAAGCGTTTCTGGTTTTTGCACTTTATTCAGGTGGCCCTTTTGACCGATGGGAAATGAGACTTCATTGTAGTGCGGATTTCCATTGTTCAATTGCTTGGTTGGCCAAAAAGGGCGTATGCATTTTTTTCTGAATATATTCAGGAGAAAACGCATACGCCCATTTTTGCCAAGTGCATCATTGTCAAAGTTCTGCCGCTTTTCATATGCTTTAAATGCAATTCCAATCTATCTCCTGAAATCTGATTCCTGCAATTCTGCCTCGCATTCAAGTCCTCTTCGCAGCCTTACTTCAATATATTTTTGGACGATAGCTGTCATTTATAACTCTGCAGGTTTGTGAATTATAGTGCCCCTGAGCTCCTTTCTTCAACTCGCTTTCTTGTGAGCTGGCCGCAAAACCGCAGGATTGCTTCAGGCCCTAATCTGGATCCAGCACGGCACGCTGAGCATTTGGTTAATTCCTCTTCCTGGTGGGAAATTAGAGTTAAATGTGCCCGTCCAGACACCTACAGTTAGTCTCTCATTGGTTCTCTCTATTCCTGTTCATCTTCTGCAGAAATTGCAAACTGTGCCAAACCAGAGGTTAAAGGCACTGACTCTCCAAGGGGGGAGAGGGTTAGTAAAGCGTCTGGAATGGAGAACCCGAGTACCAGGGGAGATAACTGAGATGCGTTTAAAAACGTTTCCCGATCACACGGTGGACCATACTCCAGGCTCCCCATGCATGTTTTAGCTGAAGGAAGAATCCCTTAAACCTGGAGAGTTGGGACCCATGGAATGGGTACCATGCAGTATTACTTCAAAGGGTCTGCATTTGCACACCGAACCTCACCAATCCTATCAGCCCCAAGGGTCCAGCCTTATGTCTCACCCAGCTGTGGGTGTAGATGTGGTAAATCCGGGTTTCATCACAAGCCCTGAATGAATTATTTAAGAATTGCTCTCTATTTCACTGTAATTGTGTTCTGTTTTTGCAATTTATTTTTATAATGGGATTTAGCTGATTTTCACTGCTGCATTCATGCCACTGTACACACACTTGGTTCTCTTACGGAGACATAAAAATACATAGGTTTTAAGATTCTTACTAGTCAGGTATAGTCCTAGGCGTTGAATATGTGGTGTTGCATCCATTTCGTTGAGCAAGGATTAGGTCTTGTCTATTACATATTTGGCTTATGGAACGGTATCTGTGCTAATTTCAATCTCTGGTTTTATGCAGCACCCCAACTCACCTTTCGCCTTAAGCAAGCACAAGTTGGTTTTCTAAATTTGAGACCCTGTTCTGTTTTGGAATTCAGTTCATGTGTAGCCAAGTTTACATTCCGTGTATTAGTGATATCTTATGATGTTTCTTTTTCTGTGTTACTTATTTCACTTAGAATCATGTTATGTGAATCCACTCCTTATGCTGCTACGGGCCTGATGACATAGATTTCATTGCTGAGAGCTATTCCATTGTACGTAAGTACCACAACTTCTTTATCCATTTTTTGCTTTCTGGGATATTTAACTTGTACCGTGGATGAGGTTCTTGTAAACAGAGCCGTCCCAAACTTTGGGGTGGCTGTGTCTTTTTGACTTTAATTTCCATAAGCTATAGGACCATAAGTGGAAGTGCCCTAGGCTCTGTAGCTTTGTTTTTTAGATGTTTGAGGAAACACCATACACTTCTCCAGAGTGGCTGTTGGCAATTTACATCCCTCCCATCAGCATAAAAAGGCTCCCTGTTCTCCATGGCCTGTCCTGCCTTTCTGGATTTTACACTTTTTTCAGGTGGCCTTTTTGACCGTGGGGAAGTGAGACTTCATTGTAGTGTGGATTTCCATTGCACACTTGCTTGGTTGGCCAAAAAGGGCGTATGCGTTTTTTCCTGAATATATTCAGGAAAAAACGCATACGCCCTTTTTGACCAAGTGCATCGTTGTCGAGGTTCTGCCTC
Organism: Delphinapterus leucas; assembly: GCF_059928025.1. Taxonomy (NCBI): domain Eukaryota; kingdom Metazoa; phylum Chordata; class Mammalia; order Artiodactyla; family Monodontidae; genus Delphinapterus; species Delphinapterus leucas. The sequence continues at coordinate 28,166,519 of NC_143145.1, read as the reverse complement.
TTTTCATATACTTTAAATGCAATTCCAGTCTACCTCCTGAAATCGGTTTCCTGCAATTCTGCCCCGCTTTCAAGTCCTCTTCGCAGCCTTACTTCAATATATTTTTGGACGATAGCTGTCATTTATAACTGTGCAGGTTTGTGAATTACAGTGCCCCTGAGCTCGTTTCTTAAACTCGTTTTCTTGTGAGCTGGCTGCAAAACCGCAGGATTGCTTCAGGCCCTAATCTGGTTCCGGCACGGCTCACTGAGCCTTTGGTGAATTCCTCTTTCTGGTGGGAAATTAGAGTTAAATGTGCCCCTCCAGACACCTACCGCTAGTCTCTCATTGGTTCTCCCTATTCCTGTTCATCTTGCGCAGAAATTGCAAACTGTGGCAAACAGGGTTAAAGGCACTGACTCTCCAAGTGGGGACAGTGTTAGTAAAGCATCTGGAATGGCGAACCCAAATACCAGGGGACAAAAACTGAGATGCCTTTAAAAACGTTTCCCGATGACACGGTGGACCATATTCTGGGTTCCCCATGCATGTTTTAGCTGAAGGAAGAATCCCTTAAAACTGGAGACTTGGGACCCATGGAATGGGTACCATGCAGTATTACTTCAAAGGGTCTGTATTTGCTCACCGAAACTCACCAATCCTATCAGTCCTAAATGTCCAGCATTATGTCTCACCCAGCTGTGGGTGTAGATGTGGTAAATCCAGGTTTCATCACAAGCCCTGAATGAATGATTTAAGAATTGCTCTCTATTTCACTGTCAATGTGTTTTGTTTTTGAAATTTATTTCTATAATGGGATTTAGCTGATTTTCACTACTGCGTTTATGCTGTTGTACACACACTTGATTCTCTTTTGGAAACATATAAATACATAGGTTTTAAGATTCTTACTAGTCCGGTATATTCCTAGGCGTAGAATATGGGGTGTTGCGTGCATTTCGTTGTGCAGGAGTAGGTCTTGTCTGTTACATATTTGGCTTATGGAACGGTATCTGTGCTAATTTCAACTTCTGGTTTTATGCAGCACCCCAACTCACCTTTCCCCATAAGCAAGCGTAAGTTGGTTTTCTGAATTTGAGACCCTGTTCTGTTTTGTAATTCAGTTAATGTGTAGCGAAGGATACATTCCAAGTATAAGTGATATCTTATGATGTTTCTTTTTATGTGTGACTTATTTTACTTAGAATCGTCGTACAGGAATCCACTCATTATGCAGCTACGGGCTTGATGACACAGATTTCATTGCTGAGTGATATTCCATTGTACGTAAGTACCACATCATCTTTATGCATTTTTCGCTTTCTGGGATATTTAACTTGTATCAGACGTGTTAGGGCATGGGTTAGTGTTAGCGTACGGGTTAGGATTAGGTTACGGGTTAGGGTAAGGCTTCGGGTAAGGGTTAGGGTTAGGGGACGGGGACGGGGATGAGGATGGTTTAGGGTACAGGTTAGGGTACGACAAAGTTTCAGGGTGAGCGTACGTGTTAGGGTATGGTTTAGTGTTAGCATATGGTTAGGATTAGGCGACGAGTTAGGGTAAGCTTTCGGGTTAGGGTTAGAGTTAGTGATAGGGGACGGGGATGGTTTAGGGTACAGGTTAGGGTACGACAACGGTTTAGGGTGAGCGTACGTGTTAGGGTATGGGTTAGTGTTACCGTACGGGTTAGGATTAGGGGACGGGCTAGGGTAAGGCTTCGGGTAAGGGTTAGGGTTAGGGTTAAGGTTAGGGGATGGGGACGGGGACGGGGACGGTTTAGGGTACAGGTTAGGGTACGACAACGGTTTAGGGTGAGCGTACGTGTTAGGGTATGGGTTGGTGTTACCGTACGGGTTAGGATTAGGGGACGGGTTAGGGTAAGGCTTCGGGTAAGGGTTAGGGTTAGGGTTAAGGTTAGGGGATGGGGACGGGGACGGGGACGGTTTAGGGTACAGGTTAGGGTACGACAACGGTTTAGGGTGAGCGTACGTGTTAGGGTATGGGTTAGTGTTACCGTACGGGTTAGGATTAGGGGACGGGTTAGGTTAAGGCGTCGGCTAAGGGTTAGGGTTAGGGTGAGGGGACGGGGACGGGGACGGGGACGGTTTAGGGTACAGTTTAGGGAACGTCAATGGTTTAGGGTGAGCGTACGTATTAGGGTACGGGTTAGTGTTAGCGTAAGGGTTAGGATTAGGCGACGGGTTAGGGTAAGACTTCGGGTAAGGGTTAGGGTTAGTGTTAGGGTTAGGGGACGGGGACGGTTTAGGGTACAGGTTAGGGTACGACAACGGTTTAGGGTGAGCGTACGTGTTAGGGTACGGGTTAGTGTTAGCGTACGGGTTAGGATTAGGGGATGGGTTAGAGTAAGGCTTCGGGTAAGGGTTAGGGCTAGGGTTAGGGGACTGAGACGGTTTAGGGTACAGGATAGGGTACGACAACGGTTTAGGGTGAGCGTACGTGTTAGGGTACGGGTTAGTGTTAGCATACGGGTTAGGATTAGGGGACGGGTTAGGGTAAGGCTTTGGGTAAGGGTTAGGGTTAGGGTTAGGGGACTGGGATGGTTTAGGGTACAGCTTAGGGTATGACAACGGTTTAGGGTGAGCGTACGTGTTAGGGTATGGGTTAGTGTTAGCGTACGGGTTAGGATTATGGGACGCGTTAGGGTAAGGCTTCGGGTTAGGGTTAGGGTTAGGGTTAGGAGATGAGGACGGTTTAGGGTACAGGTTAGGGTACAACAACAGTTTAGGGTGAGCGTACGTGTTAGGGTACATGTTAGTGTTAGCGTACGGGTAGGATTAGGGGACGGGTTAGGGTAAGGCTTCTGGTAAGGGTTAGGGTTAGCGTTAGGTTTAGGGGACGGGGAAGGTTTAGGGTAGAGGTTAGGGTACAACAAAGGTTTAGGGTGAGCGTACGTTTAAGGGTACTGATTAGTGGTACCGTACAGGTTAGGATTGGGGACGGGTTAGGGTAAAGCTTCGGGTAAGAGTTAGGGTTAGGGTTAGGGGACAGTGACGGGGACGGTTGAGGGTACAGGTTAGGGTACCACAATGGTTTAGGGTGAGCATATATGTTAGGGTATGGGTTAGTGTTAATGTACGGGTTAGGATTAGGGGACGGGTTAGGGTAAGGCTTCGGGTAAGGGTTAGGGTAAGGGTTAGGAGACGGGCATGGTTTAGGGTACAGGTTAGGGTACGACAAAGGTTTAGGGTGAACGTACGTGTTAGGGTACAGGTTAGTGTTAGCGTACGGGTTAGGATTAGGGCACGGGTTAGGGTAAGGCTTCGGGTAAGGGTTAGGGTTAGGGTTAGGGGACGGGAACGGTTTAGGGTACAGGTTAGGGTACGACAACGGTTTAGGGTGAGCGTACGTGTTAGGGTACGGGTTAGCGTTAGCGTACGGGTTAGGATTAGGGGACGGGTTAGTGTAAGGCTTTGGCTAAGGGTTAGGGTTATGTTTAGGGTTAGGGTTAGGAGACGGGAACGGTTTAGGGTACAGGTTAGGGTACGACAACGGTTTAGGGTGAGCGTACGTGTTAGGGTACGGGTTAGAGTTAGCGTACGGGTTAGGATTAGGGGACGGGTTAGGGTGAGGCTTCGGGTAAGGTTTAGGGTCAGGGTTAGGGTTAGGGTTAGGTTTAGGGGACCGGGAAGGTTTAGGGTACAGGTTATGGTACGACAACGGTTTAGGGTGAGCGAACGTGTTAGGGTACGGGTTAGTGTTAACGTACTGCTTAGGATTAGGGGACGGATTAGGGTAAGGCGTCGGGTAAGGTTTAGTGTTAGGGTTAGTGGACGGGGACGGTGACGGTTTAGGGTACAGGTTAGGGTACGACAACGGTTTAGGGTGAGCGTACGTGTTAGGGTACGGGTTAGTGTTAGCGTACGGGTTAGGATTAGGGGACGGGTTAGGGCAAGGCTTCGGGTAAGGGTTACGGTTAGGGTTAGGGTTAGTGGACGGGGACGGATTAGGGTACAGGTTAGGGTACGACAACGGTTTAGGGTGAGCGTACGTGTTAGGGTACGGGTTAGTGTTAGCGTACGGGTTAGGATTAGGGGACGGGTTAGGGTAAGGCTTCGGGTAAGGGTTAGGGTTAGGGTTAGGGGACTGGGATGGTTTAGGGTACAGCTTAGGGTATGACAACGGTTTAGGGTGAGCGTACGTGTTAGGGTATGGGTTAGTGTTAGCGTACGGGTTAGGATTATGGGACGCGTTAGGTTAAGCCTTTGGGTTAGGGTTAGGGTTAGGGGACGGGGACGGTTTAGGGTACACGTTAGGGTACGACAAGGGTTTCGGGTGAGCGTACGTGTTAGGGTACTGGTTAGTGTTAGTGTACGGGATAGGATTATGGGATGGGTTAAGGTAAGGCTTCGGGTAAGGGTTAGGGTTAGGGTTAGGAGATGAGGACGGTTTAGGTTACAGGTTAGGGTACGACAACAGTTTAGGGTGAGCGTATGTGTTAGGGTATGGGTTAGTGTTAGCGTACGGGTTAGGATTAGGGGACGGGTTAGGGTAAGGCTTCGGGTAAGGGTTAGGGTTAGGGGACGGGGACGGGGACGGGGACGGTTTAGGGTACAGGTTAGGGTACGACAACGGTTTAGGGTGAGCGTACGTGTTAGGGTACGGGTTAGTGTTAGCGTACGGGTTAGGATTAGGGGACGTTAAGGGTAAGGCTTCGGTTAAGGGTTAGGTTTAGGGTTAGGGGACGGGGACGATTTAGGGTACAGGTTAGGGTACGACAACGGTTTAGGGTGAGCGTACGTGTTAGGATACGAGTTAGTGTTAGCGTACATGTTAAGATTAGGGGACGGGTTACAGTAAGGCTTCGGGTAAGGGTTAGGGTTAGGGTTAGGGGACGGGGACGGTTTAGGTTACAGGTTAGCGTACGACAACGGTTTAGGGTGAGCGTACGTTTTAGGGTACGGGTTATTGTTAGCGTACGGGTTAGGATTAGGGGATGGGTTAGGGTAAGGCTTCGGGTAAGTGTTAGGGTTAGGGTTAGGGTTAGGGGACGGGCACGGTTTAGGGTACAGATTAGGGTACGAGAATGGTTTAGGGTGAACTTACGTGTTAGGGTACGGGTTAGTGTTAGCGTACGTGTTAGGATTAGGGCACGGGTTAGGGTAAGGCTTCGGGTAAGGGTTAGGGTTAGGGTTAGGGTTCGGGGACGGGGACGGTTTAGGGTACAGGTTAGGGTACGACAACGGTTTAGGGTGAGCGTATGTATTAGGGTACTGGTTAGTGTTAGCGTATGGGTTAGGATTAGGGGACAGGTTAGTGTAAGGCTTCGGGTAAGTGTTAGGGTTAGGGTTAGGGTTAGGGGATGGGGATGGGGACGGTTTAGGGTACAGGTTAGGGTAGGACAAAGCTTTAGGGTGAGCGTACGTGTTAGGGTACATGTTAGTGTTAGCGTACGGGTAGGATTAGGGGACGGGTTAGGGTAAGACTTCTGGTAAGGGTTAGGGTTAGCGTTAGGTTTAGGGGACGGGGAAGGTTTAGGGTACAGGTTAGGGTACAACAAAGATTTAGGGTGAGCGTACGTTTAAGGGTACTGATTAGTGGTACCGTACGGGTTAGGATTAGGGGACGGGTTAGGGTAAAACTTCGGGTAAGTTTTAGGGTTAGGGTTAGGGGACTGTGATGGGGATGGTTGAGGGTACAGGTTAGGGTACCACAACGGTTTAGGGTGAGTATATATGTTAGGGTATGGGTTAGTGTTAATGTATGGGTTAGGATTAGGGGACGGGTTAGGGTAAGGCTTCGGGTAAGGGTTAGGGTTAGGGTTAGGAGACGGGCATGGTTTAGGGTACAGGTTAGGGTACGACAACGGTTTAGGGTGAGTGTACGTGTTAGGGTACGGGTTAGTGTTAGCGTATGGGTTAGGATTAGGGGACGGGTTAGGGTAAGGCGTCGGGTAAGGGTTAGGGTTAGGGTTAGGGTAGTGGGTCGGTTTAGGGTATAGGTTAGGGAACGACAACGGTTTAGGGTGAAAGTACGTGTTAGGGTACAGGTTAGTGTTAGCGTACGGGTTAGGATTAGGGCACGGGTTAGGGTAAGGCTTTGGGTAAGGGTTAGGGTTAGGCTTAGGGTTAGGGGACGGGGACGGTTTAGGGTACAGGTTAGGGTACGACAACGGTTTAGGGTGAGCATACGTGTTAGGGTACGGGTTAGCGTTAGCGTATGGGTTAGGATTAGGGGACGGGTTAGTGTAAGGCTTTGGCTAAGGGTTAGGGTTACGTTTAGGGTTAGGGTTAGGAGACGGGAACGGTTTAGGGTACAGGTTAGGGTACGACAACGGTTTAGGGTGAGCGTACGTGTTAGGGTACGGGTTAGTGTTAGCGTACGGGTTATTATTAGGGGACGGGTTAGGGTAAGGCTTCGGGTAAGTGTTAGGGTCAGGGTTAGGGTTAGGGTTAGGTTTAGGGGACGGGGACGGTTTATGGTACAGGTTATGGTACGACAACGGTTTAGGGTGAGCGAACGTGTTAGGGTATGGGTTAGTGTTAGCGTACTGGTTAGGATTAGGGGACGGATTAGGGTAAGGCTTCGGGTAAGGTTTAGGGTTAGGGTTAGTGGACGGGGACGGTGACGGTTTAGGGTACAGGTTAGGGTACGACAACGGTTTAGGGTGAGCGTACGTGTTAGGGTACGGGTTAGTGTTAGCCTACGGGTTAGGATTAGGTTACGGGTTAGGGCAAGGCTTCGGGTAACGGTTACGGTTAGGGTTAGGGTTAGGGTTAGTGGACGGGGACGGTTTAGGGTACAGGTTAGGGTACGACAACGGTTTAGGGTGAGCGTATGTGTTAGGGTACGTGTTAGTGTTAGCGTACGAGTTAGGATTAGGGGACGGGTTAGGGTAAGGCTTCGGGTGAGGGTTAGGGCTGGGTTAGGGTTAGGGGATGGAGACGGTTTTTGGTATAGGTTAGTGTACGACAACGGTTTAGGGTGAGCGTACGTGTTAGGTTATGGGTTAGTGTTATCGTACGGGATAGGATTAGTGGACGGGTTAGGATCAGGCTTCTGGTAAGCGTTAGGGTTAGGGTTAGGGTTAGGGTTAGAGTTCGGAGACAGTTTAGGGTTCAGGTTAGGGTACGACAACGGTTTAGGGTTAGCGTACATGTTAGGGTACGGTATAGTGTTAGCGTACGGCTTAGGATTAGGGGACGGTTTAGGGTAAGGATTCGGGTAAGGGTTAGTGTTAGGGTTAGGGGACGGGGACGGGGATGGTTTAGGGTACAGGATAGGGAACGTCAATGGTTTAGGGTGAGCGTACGTATTAGGGTACGGGTTAGTGTTAGCGTACGGGTTAGGATTAGGCGACGGGTTAGGGTAAGACTTCGGGTAAGGGTTAGGGTTAGTGTTAGGGTTAGGGGACGGGGACGGTTTAGGGTACAGGTTAGGGTACGACAACGGTTTAGGGTGAGCGTACGTGTTAGGGTACGGGTTAGTGTTAGCGTACGGGTTAGTATTAGGGGATGGGTTAGAGTAAGGCTTCGGGTAAGGGTTAGGGTTAGGGCAAGGGTTAGGGGACTGGGATGGTTTAGGGTACAGGTTAGGGTACGACAACGGTTTAGGGTGAGCGTACGTGTTAGGGTACGGTTTAGTGTTAGCATACGGGTTAGTATTAGGGGACGGGTTAGGGTAAGGCTTCGGGTAAGGGTTAGGGTTAGGGTTAGGGGACTGGGATGGTTTAGGGTACAGCTTAGGGTATGACAACTGTTTAGGGTGAGCGTACGTGTTAGGGTATGGGTTAGTGTTAGCGTACGGGTTAGGATTATGGGACGCGTTAGGGTAAGGCTTCGGGTTAGGGTTAGGGTTAGGGGACGGGGACGGTTTAGGGTACAGGTTAGGGTACTACAACGGTTTAGGGTGAGCGTACGTGTTAGGGTACTGGTTAGTGTTAGTGTACGGGATAGGATTAGGGGATGGGTTAGGGTAAGGCTTCGGGTAAGGGTTAGGGTTAGGGTTAGGGTTAGGAGATGAGGACGGTTTAGGGTACAGGTTAGGGTATGACAACAGTTTAGGGTGAGCGTATGTGTTAGGGTACGGGTTAGTGTTAGCGTACGGGTTAGGATTAGGGGACGGGTTAGGGTATGGCTTCGGGTAAGGGTTAGGTTTAGGGGACGGGGACGGTGACGGTTTAGGGTACAGTTTAGGGTACGACAACTGTATAGGGTGAGCGTACGTGTTAGGGTACGGGTTAGTGTTAGCGTACGGGTTAGGATAAGGGGACGGGTTAGGGCAAGGCTTCGGGAAAGGGTTACGGTTAGGGTTAGGGTCAGGGTTAGTGGACAGGGACGGTTTAGGGTACAGGTTAGTGTACGACAACGGTTTAGGGTGAGCGTACGTGTTAGGGTACGTGTTAGTGTTAGCGTACGGGTTAGGATTAGGGGACGGGTTTGGGTAAGGCTTCGGGTGAGGGTCAGGGCTGGGTTAGGGTTAGGGGATGGAGACGGATTTTGGTATAGGTTAGTGTACGACAACGGTTTAGGGTGAGCGTACGTGTTAGGTTATGGGTTAGTGTTAGCGTACGGGATAGGATTAGTGGACGGGTTAGGATCAGGCTTCTGGTAAGCGTTAGGGTTAGGGTTAGGGTTAGGGTTAGAGTTCGGGGACAGTTTAGGGTACAGGTTAGGGTACGACAACGGTTTAGGGTTAGCGTACATGTTAGGGTACGGTTTAGTGTTAGCGTACGGGTTAGGATTAGGGGACGGTTTAGGGTAAGGCTTCGGGTAAGGGTTAGGGTTAGGGTTAGGGTTAGGTTTAGGGTTAGGGTTAGGGGACGAGGACGGTTTACGTTACAGGTTAGGGTACGACAACCGTTTAGGTGAGCGTATGTGTTAGGGTACGGTTTAGTGTTAGCGTACGGGTTAGGATTAGGAGACGTTTTAGGGTAAGGCTTCGGGTAAGGGTTAGGGTTAGGGGACGGGGACGGTTTAGGGTACAGGTTAGGGTACGACAACGGTTTACAGTGAGCGTACGTGTTAGGGTAAAGGTTAGTGTTACCGTACGGGTTAGGATTAGGGGACGGGTTAGGGTAAGGCTTCGGGTAGGGTTTAGGGTTGGGGTTAGGGTTAGGGTTATAGTTAGGGGACGGGTACGGTTTAGGGTACAGGTTAGGGTACGACAACGGTTTAGGGTGAGCGTACATGTTAGGGTACGGATTAGTGTTAGCGTACGGGTTAGGATTAGGGGACGGGTTAGCGTAAGGCTTCGGGCAAGGTTTCGGGTTAGGGTTAGGGGATGGGGACGGTTTATTGTACAGGTTAGGGTACGACAACGGTTTAGGGTGAGCGTACGTGTTAGGGTACGTGTTAGTGTTAGCGTATGGTTTAGGATTAGGGGACGGGTTAGGGTAAGGCTTCGGTTAAGGGTTAGGGTTAGGGTTAGGGGACGGGGATGGTTTAGGGTACAGGTTAGGGTACGACAACGGTTTAGGGTGAGCGTACGTGTTAGGGTACGGGTTAGTGTTAGCGTACGGGTTAGGTTTTGGCGACGGGTTAGGGTAAGGCTTCGGGTAAGGTTTTGGGTTACGGTTAGGGTTAGGGTTAGGGGACGGGGACGGTTTAGGTTACAGGTTAGGGTACGACAACGGTTTAGGGTGAGCGTACGTGTTAGGGTACGGGTTAGTGTTAGCGTACGGGTTAGGATTAGGGGATGGGTTAGGGTAAGGCTTCGGGTAAGGGTTAGGGTTAGGGTTAGGGTGAGGGTTAGGGGACGGGGACGGTTTAGGGTACAGGTTAGGGTACGACAACGGTTTAGGGTGAGCGTATGTGTTAGGGTACGGGTTAGTGTTAGCGTACGCGTTAGGATTAGGGGACGGGTTAGGGTAAGGCTTCGGGTAAGGGTTAGGGTTAGGGTTACGGTTAGGGTTAGGGGACGGGGACGGTTTAGGGTACAGGTTAGGGTACGACAACGGTTTAGGGTGAGCGTATGGGTCAGGGTACGGGTTACTGTTAGCTTACGGTTTAGGGTTAAGGGACGGGTTAGGGTAAGGCTTCGGGTAAGGGTTAGGGTAAGGGTTAGGGGACGGGGACGGTTTAGGGTACAGGTTAGGGTACAACAACGGTTTAGGGTGAGCGTACGTGTTAGGGAACGGATTAGTGTTAGCGTACGGTTTAGGAAAAGGGGACGGGTTAGGGTAAGGCTTCGGGTAAGTCTTAGGGTTAGGGTTTGGATGAGGGTTAGGGTTCGGGGACGGGGACGGTTTAGGGTACAGGTTAGGGTACGACAATGGTTTAGGGTGAGCGTACGTGTTAGGGTACTGGTTAGTGTTAGCGTACGGGTTAGGATTAGGGGACGGGTTAGGGTAAGGCTTCGGGTAAGGGTTAGGGTTAGGGGACGGGGACGGTTTAGGGTACAGGTTAGGGTACGACAACGGTTTAGGGTGAGCGTACGTGTTAGGGTATGGTTTAGTGTTAGCGTATGGGTTAGGAATAGGGAACGGGTTACGGTAAGGCTTCGGGTAAGGCTTACGGTTAGGGTTAGGGTTAGGTTTAGGGTTAGGGTTAGGGGACGGGGACGGTTTAGGGTACATGTTAGGTACGACAACGGTTTAGTGTGAGCGTTTGTGATAGGGTACGGGTTAGTGTTAGCATACGGGTTAGGATTCGGGGACGGGTTAGGGTAAGGCTTCGGGTAAGGGTTAGGGTCAGGGTTAGGATTAGGGTTAGGGTTAGGGGACGGGGACGGTTTAGGGTACAGGTTAGGGTACGACAACGGTTTAGGGTGAGCGTACGTGTTAGGGTACGGGTTAGTGTTAGCGTACGGTTTAGGATTAGGGGACGGGTTAGGGTAAGGCTTCGGGTAAGGGTTAGGGTTAGGGTTAGGGGACGGGGACGGTTTAGGGTACAGGTTAGGGTACGACAACTGTTTAGGGTGAGTGTACGTGTTAAGGTACGGGTTAGTGTTAGCATACGGGTTAGGATTAGGGGACGGGTTAGCGTACGGATTCGGGTAAAGGTTACGGTTAGGGTTATGGTTAGGAGTAGGGGACGGGGACGGTTTAGGGTACAGGTTAGGGTATGACAACAGTTTAGGGTGAGCGTACGTGTTAGGGTACGGGTTAGTGTTAGCGTACGGGTTAAGATTAGGGGAAGGTTTAGGGTAAGGCTTCGGGTAATGGTTAGGGTTAGGGTTAGGGGACGGTGACGGGTACGGTTGAGGGTACAGGTTAGGGTACCACAACGGTTTACCGTGAGCATATGTGTTAGGGTACGGGTTAGTGTTAGCGTACGGGTTAGGATTAGGGGACGGGTTAGGGTAAGGCTTCAGGTAAGGGTTAGCGTTAGGGGACGGGCACGGTTTAGAGTACATGTTAGGGTACGACAACGGTTTAGGGTGAGCGTTTGTGTTAGGGTATGGGTTAGTGTTAGTATACGGGTTAGGATTAGGGGACGGGTAAGGGTAAGGCTTCGGGTAAGGGTTAGGGTTAGGGTTAGGGTTCGGTTTCGGGGACGGGGACGGTTTAGGGTACAGGTTAGGGTATGACAACGGTTTAGGGTGAGCGTACGTGTTAGAGTACGGGTTAGTGTCAGCGAACGGTTTAGGATTAGGGGACGGGTCAGGGTAAGGCTTCGGGTAAGGGTTAGGGTTAGGGTTAGGTTTACGGGACGGAGATGGTTTAGGATACAGGTTAGGGTACGACAACGGTTTAGTGTGAGCGTACGTGTTAGGGTACAGGTTAGTGTTAGCATACGGGTTAGGATTAGGGGACGGGTTAGGGTAAGGCTTTGGGTAAGCGTTAGGGTTAGGGTTAGGGTTAGTGTTAGGGGTAGGGGACGGGGACGGTTTAGGGTACAGGTTAGGGTACGACAACGGTTTAGGGTGAGCGTACGTGTTAGGGTACGGGTTAGTGTTAGAGTATGGGTTAGGATTATGGGACGGGTTAGGGTAAGGCTTCGGGTAAGTGTTAGGGTTAGTGTTAGGGTTAGAGGACGTGGACGGTTTAGGGTACAGGTTAGGGTACGACAACGTTTTATGGTGAGCGTACGTGTTAGGGTACGGGTTAGGATTAGGGGACGGGTTAGGGTAAGGCTTCGCGTAAGGGTTATGGTTAGGGTTAGGGTTAGGGTTAGGGTACGGGGACGGTTTAGGGTACAGGTTAGGGTACGTCAACGGTTTAGGGAGAGCGTACGTGTTATGGTACGGGTTAGTGTTAGCGTACGGGTTACGATTAGGGGACGGGTTAGGGTAAGGCTTCGGGTAAGCGTTAGGGTTAGGGTTAGTGTTAGGGGTAGGGGACGGGGACGGTTTAGGGTACAGGTTAGGGTACGACAACGGTTTAGGGTGACCGTACGTGTTAGGGTACGGGTTAGTGTTAGCGTACGGGTTAGGATTAGGGGACGGGTTAGGGTAAGGCTTTGGGTAAGGGTTAGGGTTAGGGTTAGGGGACGGGGACTGTTTACGGTATAGGTTAGGGTACGACAACGGTTTACGGTGAGCGTACGTGTTAGAGTACGTGTTAGTGTTAGCCTACGGGTTAGGATTAGGGGACGGTTTAGGGTAAGGCTTCGGGTAAGGGTTAGGGTTAGGGGACGGGGACGGTTTAAGGTACAGGTTAGGGTACGACAATGGTTTAGAGTGAGGGTACGTGTTAGGGTACGGGTTAGTGTTAGCGTACGTGTTAGGATTAGGGGACGGGTACGGTAAGGCTTCGGGTAAGGGTTAGGTTTAGGGTTAGGGGCCGGGGACGGGGACGATTTAGGGTACAGGTTAGGTATGACAACGGTTTAGGGTGAGCATACGTGTTAGGGTATGGGTTAGTGTTAGCGTACGGGTTAGGATTAGGGGACGGGTTAGGGTAAGGCTTCGGGTAAGGGTTAGTGTTAGGGTTAGGGTTAGGGTTAGGGTTAAGAGACGGGAAAGTTTAGGGTACAGTTTAGGGAACGACAACGGTTTAGGGTGAGCGTACGTGTTAGGGTACGTGTTAGTGTTAGCCTACGGGTTAGGATTAGGGGACGGTTTAGGGTAAGGCTTCAGGTAAGTGTTAGGGTTAGGGTTAGGGTTAGGGGACGGGGACGGTTTAGGATACAGGTTAGGGTACGACAACGGTCTAGGGTGAGCGTACGTGTTAGGGTACGGGTTAGTGTTAGCGTACAGGTTAGGATTAGGGGACGGGTTAGGGTAAGGCTTCGGGTAAGGGTTAGGGTTAGGGTTAGGGGACTGGGATGGTTTAGGGTACAGCTTAGGGTATGACAACTGTTTAGGGTGAGCGTACGTGTTAGGGTATGGGTTAGTGTTAGCGTACGGGTTAGGATTATGGGACGCGTTAGGGTAAGGCTTCGGGTTAGGGTTAGGGTTAGGGGACGGGGACGGTTTAGGGTACAGGTTAGGGTACTACAACGGTTTAGGGTGAGCGTACGTGTTAGGGTACTGGTTAGTGTTAGTGTACGGGATAGGATTAGGGGATGCGTTAGGGTAAGGCTTCGGGTAAGGGTTAGGGTTAGGGTTAGGGTTAGGAGATGAGGACGGTTTAGGGTACAGGTTAGGGTATGACAACAGTTTAGGGTGAGCGTATGTGTTAGGGTACGGGTTAGTGTTAGCGTACGGGTTAGGATTAGGGGACGGGTTAGGGTATGGCTTCGGGTAAGGGTTAGGTTTAGGGGACGGGGACGGTGACGGTTTAGGGTACAGTTTAGGGTACGACAACTGTATAGGGTGAGCGTACGTGTTAGGGTACGGGTTAGTGTTAGCGTACGGGTTAGGATAAGGGGACGGGTTAGGGCAAGGCTTCGGGAAAGGGTTACGGTTAGGGTTAGGGTCAGGGTTAGTGGACAGGGACGGTTTAGGGTACAGGTTAGTGTACGACAACGGTTTAGGGTGAGCGTACGTGTTAGGGTACGTGTTAGTGTTAGCGTACGGGTTAGGATTAGGGGACGGGTTTGGGTAAGGCTTCGGGTGAGGGTCAGGGCTGGGTTAGGGTTAGGGGATGGAGACGGATTTTGGTATAGGTTAGTGTACGACAACGGTTTAGGGTGAGCGTACGTGTTAGGTTATGGGTTAGTGTTAGCGTACGGGATAGGATTAGTGGACGGGTTAGGATCAGGCTTCTGGTAAGCGTTAGGGTTAGGGTTAGGGTTAGGATTAGAGTTCGGGGACAGTTTAGGGTACAGGTTAGGGTACGACAACGGTTTAGGGTTAGCGTACATGTTAGGGTACGGTTTAGTGTTAGCGTACGGGTTAGGATTAGGGGACGGTTTAGGGTAAGGCTTCGGGTAAGGGTTAGGGTTAGGGTTAGGGTTAGGTTTAGGGTTAGGGTTAGGGGACGAGGACGGTTTACGTTACAGGTTAGGGTACGACAACCGTTTAGGTGAGCGTATGTGTTAGGGTACGGTTTAGTGTTAGCGTACGGGTTAGGATTAGGAGACGTTTTAGGGTAAGGCTTCGGGTAAGGGTTAGGGTTAGGGGACGGGGACGGTTTAGGGTACAGGTTAGGGTACGACAACGGTTTACAGTGAGCGTACGTGTTAGAGTAAAGGTTAGTGTTACCGTACGGGTTAGGATTAGGGGACGGGTTAGGGTAAGGCTTCGGGTACGGTTTAGGGTTGGGGTTAGGGTTAGGGTTATAGTTAGGGGACGGGTACGGTTTAGGGTACAGGTTAGGGTACGACAACGGTTTAGGGTGAGCGTACATGTTAGGGTACGGATTAGTGTTAGCGTACGGGTTAGGATTAGGGGACGGGTTAGCGTAAGGCTTCGGGCAAGGTTTCGGGTTAGGGTTAGGGGATGGGGACGGTTTATTGTACAGGTTAGGGTACGACAACGGTTTAGGGTGAGCGTACGTGTTAGGGTACGTGTTAGTGTTAGCGTATGGTTTAGGATTAGGGGACTGGTTAGGGTAAGGCTTCGGTTAAGGGTTAGGGTTAGGGTTAGGGGGCGGGGATGGTTTATGGTACAGGTTAGGGTACGACAACGGTGTGGGGTGAGCGTACGTGTTAGCGTACGGGTTAGTGTTAGCGTACGGGTTAGGTTTTGGCGACGGGTTAGGGTAAGGCTTCGGGTAAGGTTTTGGGTTACGGTTAGGGATAGGGTTAGGGGACGGGGTCGGTTTAGGTTACAGGTTAGGGTACGACAACGGTTTAGGGTGAGCGTACGTGTTAGGGTACGGGTTAGTGTTAGCGTACGGGTTATTATTAGGGGACGGGTTAGGGTAAGGCTTCGGGTAAGTGTTAGGGTCAGGGTTAGGGTTAGGGTTAGGTTTAGGGGACGGGGACGGTTTATGGTACAGGTTATGGTACGACAACGGTTTAGGGTGAGCGAACGTGTTAGGGTATGGGTTAGTGTTAGCGTACTGGTTAGGATTAGGGGACGGATTAGGGTAAGGCTTCGGGTAAGGTTTAGGGTTAGGGTTAGTGGACGGGGACGGTGACGGTTTAGGGTACAGGTTAGGGTACGACAACGGTTTAGGGTGAGCGTACGTGTTAGGGTACGGGTTAGTGTTAGCCTACGGGTTAGGATTAGGTTACGGGTTAGGGCAAGGCTTCGGGTAACGGTTACGGTTAGGGTTAGGGTTAGGGTTAGTGGACGGGGACGGTTTAGGGTACAGGTTAGGGTACGACAACGGTTTAGGGTGAGCGTATGTGTTAGGGTACGTGTTAGTGTTAGCGTACGAGTTAGGATTAGGGGACGGGTTAGGGTAAGGCTTCGGGTGAGGGTTAGGGCTGGGTTAGGGTTAGGGGATGGAGACGGTTTTTGGTATAGGTTAGTGTACGACAACGGTTTAGGGTGAGCGTACGTGTTAGGTTATGGGTTAGTGTTATCGTACGGGATAGGATTAGTGGACGGGTTAGGATCAGGCTTCTGGTAAGCGTTAGGGTTAGGGTTAGGGTTAGGGTTAGAGTTCGGAGACAGTTTAGGGTTCAGGTTAGGGTACGACAACGGTTTAGGGGTAGCGTACATGTTAGGGTACGGTATAGTGTTAGCGTACGGCTTAGGATTAGGGGACGGTTTAGGGTAAGGATTCGGGTAAGGGTTAGTGTTAGGGTTAGGGGACGGGGACGGGGATGGTTTAGGGTACAGGATAGGGAACGTCAATGGTTTAGGGTGAGCGTACGTATTAGGGTACGGGTTAGTGTTAGCGTACGGGTTAGGATTAGGCGACGGGTTAGGGTAAGACTTCGGGTAAGGGTTAGGGTTAGTGTTAGGGTTAGGGGACGGGGACGGTTTAGGGTACAGGTTAGGGTACGACAACGGTTTAGGGTGAGCGTACGTGTTAGGGTACTGGTTAGTGTTAGCGTACGGGTTAGTATTAGGGGATGGGTTAGAGTAAGGCTTCGGGTAAGGGTTAGGGTTAGGGCAAGGGTTAGGGGACTGGGATGGTTTAGGGTACAGGTTAGGGTACGACAACGGTTTAGGGTGAGCGTACGTGTTAGGGTACGGTTTAGTGTTAGCATACGGGTTAGTATTAGGGGACGGGTTAGGGTAAGGCTTCGGGTAAGGGTTAGGGTTAGGGTTAGGGGACTGGGATGGTTTAGGGTACAGCTTAGGGTATGACAACTGTTTAGGGTGAGCGTACGTGTTAGGGTATGGGTTAGTGTTAGCGTACGGGTTAGGATTATGGGACGCGTTAGGGTAAGGCTTCGGGTTAGGGTTAGGGTTAGGGGACGGGGACGGTTTAGGGTACAGGTTAGGGTACTACAACGGTTTAGGGTGAGCGTACGTGTTAGGGTACTGGTTAGTGTTAGTGTACGGGATAGGATTAGGGGATGCGTTAGGGTAAGGCTTCGGGTAAGGGTTAGGGTTAGGGTTAGGGTTAGGAGATGAGGACGGTTTAGGGTACAGGTTAGGGTATGACAACAGTTTAGGGTGAGCGTATGTGTTAGGGTACGGGTTAGTGTTAGCGTACGGGTTAGGATTAGGGGACGGGTTAGGGTATGGCTTCGGGTAAGGGTTAGGTTTAGGGGACGGGGACGGTGACGGTTTAGGGTACAGTTTAGGGTACGACAACTGTATAGGGTGAGCGTACGTGTTAGGGTACGGGTTAGTGTTAGCGTACGGGTTAGGATAAGGGGACGGGTTAGGGCAAGGCTTCGGGAAAGGGTTACGGTTAGGGTTAGGGTCAGGGTTAGTGGACAGGGACGGTTTAGGGTACAGGTTAGTGTACGACAACGGTTTAGGGTGAGCGTACGTGTTAGGGTACGTGTTAGTGTTAGCGTACGGGTTAGGATTAGGGGACGGGTTTGGGTAAGGCTTCGGGTGAGGGTCAGGGCTGGGTTAGGTTTAGGGGATGGAGACGGATTTTGGTATAGGTTAGTGTACGACAACGGTTTAGGGTGAGCGTACGTGTTAGGTTATGGGTTAGTGTTAGCGTACGGGATAGGATTAGTGGACGGGTTAGGATCAGGCTTCTGGTAAGCGTTAGGGTTAGGGTTAGGGTTAGGGTTAGAGTTCGGGGACAGTTTAGGGTACAGGTTAGGGTACGACAACGGTTTAGGGTTAGCGTACATGTTAGGGTACGGTTTAGTGTTAGCGTACGGGTTAGGATTAGGGGACGGTTTAGGGTAAGGCTTCGGGTAAGGGTTAGGGTTAGGGTTAGGGTTAGGTTTAGGGTTAGGGTTAGGGGACGAGGACGGTTTACGTTACAGGTTAGGGTACGACAACCGTTTAGGTGAGCGTATGTGTTAGGGTACGGTTTAGTGTTAGCGTACGGGTTAGGATTAGGAGACGTTTTAGGGTAAGGCTTCGGGTAAGGGTTAGGGTTAGGGGATGGGGACGGTTTAGGGTACAGGTTAGGGTACGACAACGGTTTACAGTGAGCGTACGTGTTAGGGTAAAGGTTAGTGTTACCGTACGGGTTAGGATTAGGGGACGGGTTAGGGTAAGGCTTCGGGTAGGGTTTAGGGTTGGGGTTAGGGTTAGGGTTATAGTTAGGGGACGGGTACAGTTTAGGGTACAGGTTAGGGTACGACAACGGTTTAGGGTGAGCGTACATGTTAGGGTACGGATTAGTGTTAGCGTACGGGTTAGGATTAGGGGACGGGTTAGCGTAAGGCTTCGGGCAAGGTTTCGGGTTAGGGTTAGGGGATGGGGACGGTTTATTGTACAGGTTAGGGTACGACAACGGTTTAGGGTGAGCGTACGTGTTAGGGTACGTGTTAGTGTTAGCGTATGGTTTAGGATTAGGGGACTGGTTAGGGTAAGGCTTCGGTTAAGGGTTAGGGTTAGGGTTAGGGGGCGGGGATGGTTTATGGTACAGGTTAGGGTACGACAACGGTGTGGGGTGAGCGTACGTGTTAGCGTACGGGTTAGTGTTAGCGTACGGGTTAGGTTTTGGCGACGGGTTAGGGTAAGGCTTCGGGTAAGGTTTTGGGTTACGGTTAGGGATAGGGTTAGGGGACGGGGTCGGTTTAGGTTACAGGTTAGGGTACGACAACGGTTTAGGGTGAGCGTACGTGTTAAGGTACAGGTTAGTGTTAGCCTACGGGTTAGGATTAGGGGATGGGTTAGGGTAAGGCTTCGGGTAAGGGTTAGGGTTAGGGTTAGGGTGAGGGTTAGGGGACGGGGATGATTTAGGGTACAGGTTAGTGTACAACAACGGTTTAGGGTGAGCGTATGTGTTAGGGTACGGGTTAGTGTTAGCGTACGCGTTAGGATTAGGGGACGGCTTTGGGTAAGGCTTCGGGTAAGGGTTAGGGTTAGGGTTACGGTTAGGGTTAGGGGACGGGGACGGTTTAGGGTACAGGTTAGGGTACGACAACGGTTTAGGGTGAGCGTATGGGTCAGGGTACGGGTTACTGTTAGCTTACGGTTTAGGGTTAAGGGACGGGTTAGGGTAAGGCTTCGGGTAAGGGTTAGGGTAAGGGTTAGGGGACGGGGACGGTTTAGGGTACAGGTTAGGGTACAACAACGGTTTAGGGTGAGCGTACGTGTTAGGGAACGGATTAGTGTTAGCGTACGGTTTAGGAAAAGGGGACGGGTTAGGGTAAGGCTTCGGGTAAGTCTTAGGGTTAGGGTTTGGATGAGGGTTAGGGTTCGGGGACGGGGACGGTTTAGGGTACAGGTTAGGGCACGACAATGGTTTAGGGTGAGCGTACGTGTTAGGGTACTGGTTAGTGTTAGCGTACGGGTTAGGAATAGGGGACGGGTTAGGGTAAGGCTTCGGGTAAGGGTTAGGGTTAGGGGACGGGGACGGTTTAGGGTACAGGTTAGGGTACGACAACGGTTTAGGGTGAGCGTACGTGTTAGGGTATGGTTTAGTGTTAGCGTATGGGTTAGGAATAGGGAACGGGTTACGGTAAGGCTTCGGGTAAGGCTTACGGTTAGGGTTAGGGTTAGGTTTAGGGTTAGGGTTAGGGGACGGGGACGGTTTAGGGTACATGTTAGGTACGACAACGGTTTAGTGTGAGCGTTTGTGATAGGGTACGGGTTAGTGTTAGCATACGGGTTAGGATTCGGGGACGGGTTAGGGTAAGGCTTCGGGTAAGGGTTAGGGTCAGGGTTAGGATTAGGGTTAGGGTTAGGGGACGGGGACGGTTTAGGGTACAGGTTAGGGTACGACAACGGTTTAGGGTGAGCGAACGTGTTAGGGTACGGGTTACTGTTAGCGTACTGTTTAGGATTAGGGGACGGGTTAGGGTAAGGCTTCGGGTAAGGGTTAGGGTTAGGGTTAGGGGACGGGGACGGTTTAGGGTACAGGTTAGGGTACGACAACTGTTTAGGGTGAGTGTACGTGTTAAGGTACGGGTTAGTGTTAGCATACGGGTTAGGATTAGGGGACGGGTTAGCGTAAGGATTCGGGTAAAGGTTACGGTTAGGGTTATGGTTAGGAGTAGGGGACGGGGACGGTTTAGGGTACAGGTTAGGGTATGACAACCGTTTAGGGTGAGCGTACGTGTTAGGGCACGGGTTAGTGTTAGCGTACGGGTTAAGATTAGGGGAAGGTTTAGGGTAAGGCTTCGGGTAATGGTTAGGGTTAGGGTTAGGGGACGGTGACGGGTACGGTTGAGGGTACAGGTTAGGGTACCACAACGGTTTACCGTGAGCATATGTGTTAGGGTACTGGTTAGTGTTAGCGTACGGGTTAGGATTAGGGGACGGGTTAGGGTAAGGCTTCAGGTAAGGGTTAGCGTTAGGGGACGGGCACGGTTTAGAGTACATGTTAGGGTACGACAACGGTTTAGGGTGAGCGTTTGTGTTAGGGTATGGGTTAGTGTTAGTATACGGGTTAGGATTAGGGGACGGGTAAGGGTAAGGCTTCGGGTAAGGGTTAGGGTTAGGGTTAGGGTTCGGTTTCGGGGACGGGGACGGTTTAGGGTACAGGTTAGGGTATGACAACGGTTTAGGGTGAGCGTACGTGTTAGAGTACGGGTTAGTGTCAGCGAACGGTTTAGGATTAGGGGACGGGTCAGGGTAAGGCTTCGGGTAAGGGTTAGGGTTAGGGTTAGGTTTACGGGACGGAGATGGTTTAGGATACAGGTTAGGGTACGACAACGGTTTAGTGTGAGCGTACGTGTTAGGGTACAGGTTAGTGTTAGCATACGGGTTAGGATTAGGGGACGGGTTAGGGTAAGGCTTTGGGTAAGCGTTAGGGTTAGGGTTAGGGTTAGTGTTAGGGGTAGGGGACGGGGACGGTTTAGGGTACAGGTTAGGGTACGACAACGGTTTAGGGTGAGCGTACGTGTTAGGGTACGGGTTAGTGTTAGAGTATGGGTTAGGATTATGGGACGGGTTAGGGTAAGGCTTCGGGTAAGTGTTAGGGTTAGTGTTAGGGTTAGAGGACGTGGACGGTTTAGGGTACAGGTTAGGGTACGACAACGTTTTATGGTGAGCGTACGTGTTAGGGTACGGGTTAGGATTAGGGGACGGGTTAGGGTAAGGCTTCGCGTAAGGGTTATGGTTAGGGTTAGGGTTAGGGTTAGGGTACGGGGACGGTTTAGGGTACAGGTTAGGGTACGTCAACGGTTTAGGGAGAGCGTACGTGTTATGGTACGGGTTAGTGTTAGCGTACGGGTTACGATTAGGGGACGGGTTAGGGTAAGGCTTCGGGTAAGCGTTAGGGTTAGGGTTAGTGTTAGGGGTAGGGGACGGGGACGGTTTAGGGTACAGGTTAGGGTACGACAACGGTTTAGGGTGACCGTACGTGTTAGGGTACGGGTTAGTGTTAGCGTACGGGTTAGGATTAGGGGACGGGTTAGGGTAAGGCTTTGGGTAAGGGTTAGGGTTAGGGTTAGGGGACGGGGACTGTTTACGGTATAGGTTAGGGTACGACAACGGTTTACGGTGAGCGTACGTGTTAGAGTACGTGTTAGTGTTAGCCTACGGGTTAGGATTAGGGGACGGTTTAGGGTAAGGCTTCGGGTAAGGGTTAGGGTTAGGGGACGGGGACGGTTTAAGGTACAGGTTAGGGTACGACAATGGTTTAGAGTGAGGGTACGTGTTAGGGTACGGGTTAGTGTTAGCGTACGTGTTAGGATTAGGGGACGGGTACGGTAAGGCTTCGGGTAAGGGTTAGGTTTAGGGTTAGGGGCCGGGGACGGGGACGATTTAGGGTACAGGTTAGGTATGACAACGGTTTAGGGTGAGCATACGTGTTAGGGTATGGGT